>NC_059357.1:34780329-35980329 GCF_019703515.2 Myxocyprinus asiaticus | reverse complement strand
GATCCATTTCTCGCTGCCTGATTGCACAATGCATTGCAGCAAGGGTGCATTACGCAGCAAAACACCTTGCATATGCACATAAATCAGGACACATTATTTATCATTCTCTTTCTCTTATTTGTTTCCTTGTAGTTTCACCCACACTTTTGCAGACAATATATAATATTCATCTTATCTCTTCAAATCGAGACTCTTCCATTAGTGAAGGCCTTGCTTTTGGAGGCTGCACTAAATGGCACTAAACCTTATTACATTAAGCCCAATAGTTTGGTGTTCCTAATGACAGCTAGGTTTTCTCCATGCTCTGACAGACCTGTTTGTTGCCTTTGATTGGTGCAGAGTGCCCACTTGGAGTTGATAGATGCCTTAATGACAGTGGGTGCCATGGAGACGGTGAGTGCAGTCATGGCGAGTGGCGGATCCAAGCTGCTTGGTACAGATGCAAGCTGGGACAGAGCCCTGCTGTGCTGGGTAAACCTGGTGAGTCCAGTTCTAGTTTCTTACAAGAATCCAGTTCTTTACAAGTGCTTAAACAATATATAAACTCTAATCTTACCAAATAGCCTAACTAAATCTAAACCATTCTTAATATTTATATTTAAAATATTTAACATTTAAATGAAACTTTTGAAAACATGTTCAGGCCACATTTTAACCCTAAATTAAATAAATATAGAAATGTTATTTTAATTTAAATAAGAATTATTTTGTACTACATACACTACCGTGATGTATAAATACATCTCTCTCTCTCTATATATATATATTAGGATTTATCATAAGAATTTTGGGTTGAAAATCAAAGCCAGAAATATTTGAATTAGAGAAAAATCAGAGAATTTTGCTTAATTATCCTGAAATAATTTCACAATGTGAAAAGGTCTAAAATCGGTTTCATTTGCTTTCTTATCTTTTGATTTTGGGGTGAAATAACCCAGATGTGTTCTTGACAGGTCTTGACATTTACCCTCCCAATTATTCTATTTAGTCACCACAATATTAATGGTCCTAATACAGAACCCTGAGGGACACCTCCACTAAGCGCACTGTGGGTGTGGCCCTGAGCAAATTAAGTCATTCGGGTTACTTTAATTTTTTCCTTTTGATGTTATTTCATTGTCGTTTAAGGTCATAAATGCTTTTCATATTTCCTTGTGTAGCTGAATCAAAAATTGAAGGAGCAAATAGAAGGTACACAGACTGATGCGTCTCGGCCTTGCTGTGAACCACAGCCTGTTCAGCCTTTGGTAAGAGCAAACAAGCATACAGATTTGCACGTAGAAAAATACTCATATACAGTACTGTGCAAAAGTTTTAGGCACTTGTGAAAAACTTTCAAAATGAGGATTTCTTAAAAAAACAATGACACAAATAGTTTCCATTAATCAATTAAAGTCATACAAATTCCAGTAAACAGAAAAAGAGCTAAATCAATATTTGGTGTGGCCACCTTTGCCTTCAAAACCGCACCAATTCTCCTACTTACACCTGAAAACAATTTTTCTTGTTGTTGGCAGATAGGATGTTCCAGGCTTCTTGGAGAATTCGCCACAGTTCTTCTATCTATTTAGTCTCAATTGCTTCTGTCTCTTTATGTAATCTCAGACTGACACGATGTTCAGTGGGGGGCTCTGTGGGGGCCATGCCATCTGTTGCAGGGCTCCCTGTTATTCTGTTCTATTTGCAAAAGGAATGTTTGGGAGTATAAAATGTATATTTCCTATTGACACACTAAAGTAGCGGATATAAATAACCATCTTAAGACAAATGTTTTTGTGAAACATCTTATGTGCCTAAGACTTTTGCACAGTGCTGTATACAATAACTTTACCCCTACACCTGTACACGCAATGTCGCTCCTTTCTTAGCAGCACCTCTCTTGAACAACTTTGCTGTCCTATATACCTATCCTAGCCTCTCCTTTCATCTACCTTCCCTCCTTCCTCTTTCTTTGCTCATATTCCTTCACTTCTCTCTGACAGTGTCCCACCCGCTGGTACTGGAAACTTGTTCCTGTAAGTCTCTCGTCTTCCATCCATCCCTCTTTCCTCCATTTTACTGTCCTGAACGCATCTAAAGCTATCCTCTTTCGCCCCCTGCTGATTGCACATTACATAGCTGGGGGTTCAGTTCCATCGACCCATTTGGGCAGTACCAGGGCTTAATTTGTGCCGGAACTATCCTATGACCTGAACATGTTTAATGAAAAATCAAGAATAGCCTAGTAATAGTGATATTGCCAGAAACTTGCAATATGCCTGTAAATAATGTAAACCGTTATACAACACTCGATACCAACAAAACTTGCTGAATACGTCACCAGTCCTTGTTACGGGACCCTTAAATTTACAATTTAAGCATTAGGCAGAGCATTCTGCTAATGACAGTTGCATAGTGAAACTAAAGGCATGGCATAGTGAGGCAGAGGTTTAGATTCCACATTTAAAAGTAACATGGATCCCTTCAGGGAATTGACTCAAGATTAGATGTAGCCTCTAGGTGAACCGAAAGGTCGGTGTTAAAGGTGTTATCACTCAGTATCAGGGCTCACAGAGGAAACCTTTCATCTTCAGATTTGCACAGCTCAAAAAAAGGAAAGCAGAAATGTCTGCTTTTTCCTCTCAGTTGTTTAAACACCCTGCGAGCATTGAGTCAGCTATCAATTTGCATTACAAAAACTTAAACTAAAAATAAAATTGTATGACAGACATGGAAATGGGAGGTTTGGATAAAGGGAAAGTCTGTGGTGGTTTAGTGAAGATAATGTGTCTTTGTGACATTAGTGTGCACTTATCTGCTATTGCATGTTGTGTATTAAGTGGAAAAGGTCTCTATTGATGTATCAGGTGTTGGCCATTCACACTGCTGCTTTTATTCATCGCTGTGACCTGTTGAAGTCCGAGTCTCTTGAGTCACTGCTGTCCCACTTCATGCTAACAATATCCTTGCTGTTCCTCGGCTTATGTCTCATTCGCTTTTACTGAATTGTGTGCCTACACAACTTGCATGGATTATTTTCTTTTGTGTATATGTTCTTTCTCTTGTTTATTGCTGTCTCTGGTTTTCATTTGTGTCCATGAGCACACTGCGTGTGTGCAAATTTTTATTTTGTGTATCTTGGGTATGGACATGTGTTTCCATCCATGTTTTTTCCATTTACACAGAATGGTTGACGCATTTGTTGCAACAGTCTCCTGTCACTTTCTAACAAATATTTTGTCTGCTGTTGGCTAAAATCTGAACCATGTAAAGGGATTTTTGGGTGAACTATCCACTTTAAACATAAATATCATAGTCTAATAGACGTTCACTCTCCATTTCTACAGTAAAACCCAATCTTTCTCTTGTTTAGATCCGGTACAGGAAGGACAGGATGCAGTCTAAGCTCAAACCTTGTTTTCCTGTGGTGACTGAAGTGAAGGATCTCTCAAACGGATGTGCCGTTGCTGCTGTTATTCACTATTACTGTCCTGGTCTGCTGAGATTAGAGGGTATGGCTTTAACTCAAGTGTATCCATTTGCAATAAGCATTATATTGTTGAATAAGGAATTTATTTATTTATTAATTTATTTATCTCTCTGTATAGATGTCTGTATGAAGGATGCCATGTCTGCAGCTGACAGCCTGTACAACCTACAGCTGATTCGAGAGTTCTGTGACAGCTGTCTGAAGAGCTGCTGCCCTCTAGTGCTGGAGGATTTTCTCTACAGCCCAGAAGAATTAAAGGTATTATAATGAAAGAACTAAATTAAAACTTGAACAGAGTGAATCTTTATTTGGTTCTTATAGCGGCTAGTAAGACGAGGCCTGAATACCAATTTGTATACTTCTACTAAGTGTAAAAAGTATGTACAACACTTTTGTGATACAAGTGGAAAAATATGTGCTTTTAAGTATCCATTAAGCCAGGCCGTCAGTATTGGGAAAATGCTAATACATTTTGACTCAGAATGAAAGAACTGTTGCAAAGCAATTATCTTGCTAAAAGGATTGCGGGCAATATTAGGCCAAAAAACATACTTCGAAAATCCTCCCCAAATAATATGGCATCCGGGCACCTTTGATAAACTCTTCAATATACCACGATTTGGGATGTATTAATCCTACATTGACCTATTATATAGGACAGATATGTGCAAACTGGGAATAAACTAAGTAAATTAGGAAATGCGATTCATCAACCTCCATTAATTATTTTAAATAATGCAAAAGACTAGATTAGATACTTTCTGATTTAAAAGTCTGCATTCCTCGAGTATTTCATCTACAATGCTGTTTTTGTTTTCTCTGTAGATGAACATCCTGAGCTTTCTGACAGACCTCTTGTATTGGTTTGAGGTGTCAAAGCCAGAGTTTGTTCAGCCCCTGCAGGACTCGGAGCTTACTGGTGAGTGTTTATCTGCACAAAATTAAATGGAGAAATTTTAGATGAGGCTCTTCAGTGAAAAGCTGTAAAAATATAAAAGGACGTGTAAGTTAAATTACTTTTTATCCCTATTTTATTATTAACTTATATTATTATGCATTGAAGAAACCTCTGGAAGGACTGATAACGGCAACAGTGGAACCAGTAATAGGTACATCAGTATTTATTTATTTATTTGTTTAAAAAAAAAAAAAAAAAAAAAAAAAGATTTGACATAAATTGTCATTATTGCTACTTTGAAAAAAAAATTATACCTTTGATTTAGCTGATTTTTAATGTTTCAGAATCAGCTAAATGAAAGTCCAGTTTTAATAAAATCGAGGTAGTGTGGAATGATTTAAATACATTTCTCCTATGTTCCAGTGGTTCTCCCTCCATCTTCAAAAAGCCCTTCCTGCCCATCTCTTCCCCTGTGACTGCAGCAACAGGTGAGGAAAATACACCATCATTGTCTCGAGTCATCAGCTGCCATTGTGTCTGTTTTACTCAATCTTGTGTTGCACGTGTACACACTGTTTATTCAAAGAAAGAATCACATGATCTGTGTTTGCATGTTGTGTGTCATCCATTCACGTGTGTATGTTTGTGTTGTCTCTTGTCTCTATGGTCAGGATCTCTGACTCAGTCTACCTCAATGTCTCACGTAGAGGCAGCTGGAGGAACATGGACTAAGAAACCGCTCAGGTAAAATTCATCAATGTTGTTGTTGTTTTTTTGTGTTTTTTCATTTCTTATTACTTTCTGCTGACATTAATCTTTTTTCTTGCTGATTTTCCAGTCGCCCCCTTTCCTCTGCAGTGTCATTTAGTATACCTTTTGGTCTGGACAGTGATGTGGACATTGTGATGGGGAACCCTGTAATTACTCGATCTGTCAGCTCTGACAATCTCAACCCTGCTGCCCAATCCATGACACGAGTCCCCTACACTCCATCGGAGGATCTTAGCCACTTGCTGAGTAAGGACCCTGGCACCAATGGCCCTCAGAGAGCTTCTTGGGCCACTCGGACTCGTCCAATGCTGGCTGAGGAGAATGGCATTGATGAGAGCGAGACAGGTGAGTTGCCCACCATCGAAGAGGCACTGCAGATCATCCACAATGAGGAGAAGATGGAGCCGCGCCTTCACCCTGATGGGGCGCCTGACGGTTTCTACCTGCATTCACCAGATGATCCAGCAAATTCCAGACACAATGGCAGCCCTGTGGCTCTCAGCTCGTCAGCACCATCACGCTCAGGAATGCTCTACCACCAATCCTCAGGAGTGCCACCAGAGCCTAGCCGCACCAGACACACCTCAGAAGGCTCCAGAGATGACGACTCTGTGTTAAGAGATGGAAGCGTGGATTCTGATGCTTCAGAAGACCTTCCAAAAACCCACTCTACCCCTGCCACACCCGCCTCTGGGCCTCGCATAACGCAACCATGTGGAGAAGAGACACCAGACAGCGGCGTTAGAATGACCAGCTTCGCCGAACGGAAGAAGAAACTTGGTCCTGAGCAGGTACAGCCCAATGAGCCACTGGCTCTGCAAATGATTACTTGGGCCAAGAAATCAGAGGAGAGCCCCAGCAAAAGTCCTGCTCTTGGCACAGAGATGTCAGAATTGGGTGCGAGACTGGAGGAGAAGCGTAAGGCCATTGAAGCTCAGAAGAAACGCATTGAGGCCATCTTTGCCAAACACCGACAGAGGCTGGGAAAAAGTGCCTTCCTACAGCTGAAAAAGGAGCAAGTGGACGAGAATGGTGAGGAAGAGCATCAAGGGGAGGTCATCACCTCCTCCATAGAGGACGACCTGAACCGCTTGCCACTGGAGGAGAGACTGGCATGTTTGGAGAGGGAGGAGCAGCAGGAGGAGCAACAAGGGGAACAGCTGAAAAAATGGGAGAAAGTGGGGAACATTAATCCCTCTGCGCAACAGGACAATCCAGCAGAGGAAGACAAAGCTGAAGTAGGGGTACCTGGAGGGAAAGGCACGGCCCCACTGGGTGATTACAACAACGCAGTGTCTAAACTAAGCGCTGCTCTTAATTCTCTTCAGAACGATATGCAACGCCTCTCAGAGCAGCAGAACCAGCTGATGAGGAAGAAAGCGGCTGCCAACAACCAGGCTTGGGTCATCCCTCCGAGCTCCAAACCAACAAATGCCCCTT
Organism: Myxocyprinus asiaticus; assembly: GCF_019703515.2. Lineage (NCBI taxonomy): Eukaryota > Metazoa > Chordata > Actinopteri > Cypriniformes > Catostomidae > Myxocyprinus > Myxocyprinus asiaticus. Next base: position 35,973,751 of record NC_059357.1, on the reverse strand, counting down.
CTCGTCTGTCAAGGGACTTTACTCGTGACCGACCCTCTACCTCTTCCTCTCCTTCCCCATCACGCAAGAAAGCAAGTCACACCGCACCCCCAAAATCACCTGGGTCCCACCGAAGGGTGCAATCTGCACCTCCGAAAAGCCCCAAACTGCACCAGCACTCTCGGCCTGCAGAGCTCAAGACGCCTGCTTCCACACGATTTATAACTCTTCCTCAGAGTGTGGAAAACCTCCCTCACTTACGAAGAGGCTCACCGTGGCAGTATGGGGACCATAATTCATCTTCTTTCAGCATAGGCACACCCAATCAGAGTGAATCCCGTTCAGCTTCCTCCTTAGCCAGACCTGAAGACAACTTCTCAGACACCGGCTCTAGTGAGGACCATATAATCTTTAGTATGGACCTGGAGGGCGGATCCTCTCAGGCTCTTTCCCGAAAGGAGCGTCAAGGTGGCAGCAGCTCAGGAGCTCCTTCTGAATGCTCTTTTGAAAGTGATGTTCCTGCAGCGGCTTTCAACAGCAAGCGTGGCAGCCTTATCGAGATCTCTTTATCCTCTCTGAAAGCACTGGAAGGTGAAGAGGCTGATCAGAGCCAGGACATTTTCTCAGACTCAATGAGTGACCAGACAGAGCCAGAAATAAGGGGAGGAGTTGGATTTTTCTATAAGGTTAGTGGAGGATCGTGTGGTAAACTATTTGCGGAAAAGATGTAGCATGTGTTTGACTGTCTGAAACTGTCTGTTTAGCAGGAAGAAGCTCGACCTGAGGATGAGATGGCTCAGAAAAGAGCTGCATTACTTGAGAAACAACAGAAAAGAGCAGAGGAAATGAAGAGACGAAAACAGGAGCAAGAAAGAGAGAGGGAGGCGAGGTATACAAACTACAAAATTGTGGGAACTGGCAAAAACAGTGGTTCCCAATCTTTTTTCCTTGAAGCTCCCCTTTTTACTCATCAGAAAGTTTGCCCCACAGCTATAAATATATGTGTATATGTATGTATGTATGTATGTATTAGTGTTGTCAAAATTACCGGGACTTCGGTACCAAGTCGATACTAAAATAAAAAAGTAAAAAAGATGTAACAATACCAGTGTTTCTGCAGTACCGGTAGTACCGAGCACCAACTCTGACTGCAGTATGACTGACACATGACAGCTTTAAAATGCTCACATGCTTATTTTGAACATGTGCTCTGTTGCTCCTTGTACACTGAAATGGACAATCAAATTAAAATCATGAAATGTCCTAGTGTGATTTGTTAAATCGCTGAAGGCTGCAATCTTACTGTGGATGAGCTGCGTACTTTAAATAAATCCGACCACTCAAACACTGGAGACTCCACAGACATTGAGAATCATTCACGTTGTATGAGATGACAGAGCAGAGCACTTATCCATTGTGAACCATGCAGCTTATGTAAAATATATTTATATAATTAAAATCACAGCATTTGCACTTTCAGCTCAGATTTATTTATATTGCATTTAAAACAACAGAGTTGACCAAAGTGCTTCACAGTAATAAAATTTAAAACATAACATTTCAAAATTACCACATACACAAACACCATTAATCTAAAACACAAAATACAAACACTCCAAAACTGTTTCCTACATTTCATTTGTCAGACTCAAAGGCCAGTGTAAAGAGATGAGATTTCAGAGGTGACTTAAAAGTCTGGGTGGTGTTTTGAACTTTATCCGGAAAGTGAAGCATCTGGCAAAATACGCATCATAATAAAACACAATTCAAAATAAAATCTAGATGCTTGAGATTGAATAAAAATATATTACAACTGTATAGTAAAATGTAATATTCACTGTAATAATAATAATAATAATGAATCAAAATATCACAAGCAAGACAGCTGTTGAATAAAAGTTTGGCAAAAAAAATTGCAATGACTGATGTTGAGAAGTTCTATTTTCACTTGTTAAAAGTTTTAAGTTTATTGTTTAGACACCATTTTGATTAAATAAAATTCAATTTAAAAAAAATTATGGAAAATAATTATTATTAAACTATAATTATTAAAATAATTACTCTAAAAATAACTAAACTGGTGTGTTCAGTAACACATTAGCATATGTTTGCTGTGGTATGGAAATTGGTATCGAGAACCGTGAAATTTCACTGGTATCGGTACTGACTACTGAAATTTTGGTAACGTGACAACACTAGTATGGATGGGTGGATGGATGGATAGATAATGGTTGACAAATGTGTTATTTAATAATTGCTGTGGTAATTACTTGATGTGATCGTTTCTCTCTGTGCTTTTTGGCAAAACATATGCTGATAGGAAAGCTTGACCGTGTCAGCAACAGTAACTAAAGGAATCTGGGCTTATAGTACTTCTCTCTCTCTCTCTCTCCTCTCACCACTGTGCTGTGTGTGCTTGCTTGAGCTTGCATGAGATACCATCCAAGGCCATGACCAATGCAAAAGTAAAATGACTGATAAAAAAAAAAAATGATTATAATATAATTATTTTTAGAATGTACATTCCCTGTTATGCAGCAGGATTTTGCAAATCTTGAAAATTTCTTGCGGTTGAAACATCTACTTGGATATCATTTTGGTGATTATCAGCGCAAAGCCCTGCAGCTGTTTGATGATGGTCTCATTATAAAATGTTAACAAGTCAACAAGATATGCAGTTTTTAGAGGTTTCACAGTTTTGCATTGCATGGTTATGAAGTTGACTAAATTCCATGCATTTTTAAGATCCAATAAAAAGAAACTTAGAAGCACTTATTGCACTTCATCCTCATGCAGTTGTGCAAAGATGCTCTGGATTGTAGAGCGACATTTAATTACGTTTTGCTACAGTTGCAATGGTGTCAAGGTCTTTGGACAGTTTTTTAAGGTTTACGTTGAGATTTTGCTTATGTCTTGAGTTAGACAAGGACGCCGACATGCTGTCTTACCGGTATAGCGCATTTTATGCCTCAAACCATATGAGGTTCTGTGCCCCCTCTTGTGGGACCCCAGGTTGGGATTGGGAACAACTGCTCTAAACCTAATACAATTATTAGTGGTGCTTACTAAGGCCAGAAACAAACTTTAAGCAAATACAATGTCGATTTGAGTGCATTACCAGTGCATTACCAATGTGCGGTCTGGCTGAACATGCTTAACGTGTATTCTTGCGTTAGTATGGCGGTAAAAAAACCACAGTACTAAAGGGGCGATAGAGTTCGCTTCAAAACTCTGTGCCATCAAACTGGATGTTATTATTCAGGTAAGTTGCTATAAATATATTGGCTTTAACTTACTTGGCTCTTCCATGACAGCAGTTTGCTTGAAAGAGAAAAAACTTTAGAAGCAGAGAGTTCACACTAATGTCCACTGTAGCACCTCTTGCAGCAATGTTGAGAATGCAGTGTGTACTTGCATTGTGAATTCCGGTCTGACACATTTTGGAACACAACGACGCACAAAATCAAACTTGCGTATATAGAAGTGGCAGTGTTCACGTACTTGCTTAGTGTATGTAAAGTATTTTGAATAGGGCCAGTTAGAAACCACCCAGAACACCTTAGCAAACACACAGCAACAAACTAAAAAAAATAATCAGAACATCTTAGCAATCACAGTTTTCTATGGGCAAGCACCACACACATGTTCTTCAGAAAATGTGAAAGTCTAGTAGTGTACCAATTGTGGATACCATCTCATATGATAAAAAATGCTCATTCATATATAATACATTCTGGGACATTGTGACACTTATCAATGATGTATACATATTCAACAGCAGGTCTTCTTTAGTGGATGACTCCTGTAAAGGGGAGGAGAGACCCCAGACTCCTTGCACTCCTCCACCTCCCCGCACCCCTCCACCAGAGGGCACACCTCAGCGCCGTGGAGACTTTACCCGCCAAGAGTACGAACGGCGTCATCAGCTTAAAATAATGGAGGACCTAGATAAAGTTCTCCGCCAGAAGCCCACTACGGTCAGAGGGGTCAAAAAGCAGAGGCCCAAAACCGTGTTTAGAGATGACTCCGACCTTTCCCGCAGCCCTGCCAAAGGGTTAATGGGTAAGTCCTTTGGTCTCCTGTTAAGCTTATTTCCTTTCCATTGATATAAATTGTTGCATAAATTGGACTCTTTTTCTCTTTTAGGTTCTAGGCTAAATAAAGTTTACTCCCATTCGACAACGAATCTGTCCTCAATGGCCAATGACAGCGGGACCCTAAGTGTCAGGAAATCTCCAAGGTGGTAGATCACTTAAATCTGATCTATATATAATCTGATGATATACCTGCTTCTTTGTGACCTCATATCTCATCGTATCTCATTTCCTTCTGCAGTCGGTCTCATTCACCATCCAGACTGATGTCTCCAGGCCGTCTTGCTGCGCAGAATGGTGACTGGGAAAATGGATCTACTATTTCATCCCCGGCCTCCATCCCAGAATACACTGGTAAATTTTATATATATATATGCAGTTGTACTCAAAAGTTTGCATACCCTGGCAGAAATTGTGAAATTTTGGCATTGATTTTGAAAATATGACTGATCATGCAAAAAAACTTGTCTAAACTGTCTTTTATTTAAGGGTAGTGATCATAAGAAGCCATTTATTATCACATAGTTTTTTGGGTCTTTTTTAAATCATAATGATAACAGAAATCACCCAAATGACCCTGATCAAAAGTTTACATACCCTTGAATGTTTGGCCTTGTTACAGACACATAAGGTGGCACACACAGGTTTAAATGGCATTTAAAGGTTAATTTCCCACACCTGTGGCTTTTTAAATTGCAATTAGTGTCTGTGTATAAATAGTCAATGAGTTTGTTAGCTCTCACATGGATGCACTGAGCAGGCTAGATACTGAGCCATGGGGAGCAGAAAAGAACTGTCAAAAGACCTGCGTAACAAGGTAATGGAACTTCATAAAGATGGAAAAGGATATAAAAAGATATCCAAAGCCTTGAAAATGCCAGTCAGTACTGTTCAATCACTTATTAAGAAGTAGAAAATTCGGGATCTCTTGATACCAAGCCAAGATCAGGTAGACCAAGAAAGATTTCGGCCACAACTTCCAGAAGAATTGTTCGGGATACAAAGAAAAACCCACAGGTAACCTCAGGAGAAATACAGGCTGCTCTGGAAAAAGATGATATGGTTGTTTCAAGCACAATACAACGATACTTGAACAAAAATGAGCTGCATGGTCGAGTTGCCAGAAAGAAGCCTTTACTGCACCAGTGCCACAAAAAAGCCCGGTTACAATATGCCCGACAACACCTTGACACGCCTCACAGCTTCTGGCACACTGTAATTTGGAGTGACGAGACCAAAATAGAGCTTTATGGTCACAACCATAGGCACTATGTTTGGAGAAGGGTCAACAAGGCCTATAGTGAAAAGAATACCATCCCCACTGTGAAGCATGGTGGTGGCTCACTGATGTTTTGGGGGTGTGTGAGCTCTAAAGGCATGGGGAATCTTGTGAAATTTGATGACAAGATGAATGCAGCATGTTATCAGAAAATACTGGCAGACAATTTGCATTCTTCTGCACGAAAGCTGCGCATGGGACGCTCTTGGACTTTCCAGCACGACAGCGACCCTAAGCACAAGGCCAAGTTGACCCTCCAGTGGTTACAGCAGAAAAAGGTGAAGGTTCTGGAGTGGCCATCACAGTCTCCTGACCTTAATATCATCGAGCCACTCTGGGGAGATCTCAAACATGCGGTTCATGCAAGACGACCAAAGACTTTGCATGACCTGGAGGCATCTTGCCAAGACGAATGGGCAGCTATACCACCTGCAAGAATTTGGGGCCTCAGACAACTATTACAAAAGACTGCACGCTGTCATTGATGCTAAAGGGGGCAATACACATTATTAAGAACTAAGGGTATGCAGACTTTTGAACAGGGGTCATTTCATTTTTTTTCTTTGTCATGTTTTGTTTTATGATTGTGACATTCTGTTATAACCTACAGTTGAATATGAATCCCATAAGAAATAAAAGAAATGTGTTTTGCCTGCTCACTCATGTTTTCTTTAAAAATGGTACATATATTACCAATTCTCCAAGGGTATAAAAAAAATATATATATATATATATATATATATATATATATATATATATATATATATATATATATATAAGATTTTATAGTAAAATATTAAAGTTTCATGAAACCCCCATAGTTCAGCACTAGTTGTTCACACCCCAGACTTAAAGAAAGGGTCATGAAAGGGGTGTGAAAATATAGAAAAAGGTGGGTGGGAGTGTGTGGGAAGGGGGTCGGAGGACGGGAGGGGGTCAAGCACAACAATTCACTTATGATAGAGATGGATGAACATCAAATTGTGAGAGGAAACAAAAGAGTTTTGGTGCATTTTGCTCTATATCAATCATGGGACAAATGTATGAATGTGAGAAGAGTGAAGATCATAGAACAGTTTGCAAATCAAAGATTTGAATATTTTGTTAAAGTCTTCTTAGAATGATGTGAAAGCAGGCATTGCCACCAAAACCAGGACTGCTTAGAGAACTAATATAAATTCATTGATATTTATTCTCAAGAAAAGTTTGTTTTAATACAAGTTAAACTCCTTTGACAGTGTTTGTGGCATAATGATGATTACCACATAAAATAATTTAGAATCATTCCTCTTTTTATTAAAAAGCAGTTTTATATATTAAGCAAAATTACATCATTTTGCTTCTCTTTTTGATTCAGGGCCTAAACTCTACAAGGAGCCAAGCTTCAAGTCCAATAAGTTCATTATCCATAATGCCATTTCACGGTGTTGTTTGGCAGGCAAGGTCAACGAACCCCAAAAAAACAAGATTGTAGAGGTGAGGGACCTATCAGTCACCATCTGTAGTGCACTCTGGGCTTTCAGCTCATGACTCCTAGCTAAATGTTTTGTACCAACACATTTGCATAATGGATTTGAATGCATGATGTAATGGCCTCGCAATCTCTTGTGTTTATTTCCCGTCTGTGAAAGGAAATGGAGAAAAGCACTGCAAACCATTTCCTCATCCTGTTCCGGGACGCCAGCTGTCAGTTTCGGGCAGTGTACACCATGAACCTTGAGACGGAGGAGATGGTCCGGCTAACAGGCGTCGGCCCACGTGTCATTAGTCCCTCTATGGTGGAGTCCATCTACAAGTACAGCTCTGACCGCAAGCAGTTCACAGCCATCCCCTCCAAGACCATGTCCATGAGTGTGGATGCCTTCACCATTCCCAGTCACCTATGGGAGCGCAAACGCCCGGGAACCCCAAAGAAGCTCGGGACCCCAAAATAAAACCTGCTGGAAATGCCATCAATGCCTGAGCTGGCCCTGACACCCCAGGTTTCTCTGCCTTCTCTGGCACTGAAAAGTATGTGCCAGGAGAAAGAGTGGGGTAAAAAAACAAGGCCCTAAAACTAAAAAACAGTCAATCAACTGCTGTCATAGGTTTGTGGTTGGCGAGTGTGCAAAGCCTGTGTATTTATCTAACAGGTCAAATTCTAAAGATCTACTCTGAAATCTCCATTGCCATATCTTTAAGGTAACCCAAGTGACTATAGAAGACACATTGCAAAGAAATGGACAGATTGATTTTCTAAGATTGTATGAAAACTATCGTTGATTGTGAAAATCTAGGTAAATCTTCCAATTTCACCATTCAAAAATATTGAATGTCTTCATAATGGCGAGAACAACCACAGCTCTTAGAAATGTTACTGTCCTCCGGCTCCTCTCCTCCTTTTCTTAAATAACTGGATCCTTTGAGGTGTAAAAGGATGCCCCTGATGAAATCAGATCAACACTCTTCTTTGATGAATGTAGGGCACAAACCAACACAGGCCTTCTTAATGTGTATCATCATCAGCCGCTCAGTCTTTTGGGACTCAATGTAAAACTGTATTACAAGGGGGCACAGCCACTCTGCTATTCGTCACATAGTAAGAAAATGTCTCATTCTGCTGTTCATTTAGAGTCTGTCTTGCTCTCTAATACAAACGCTTTGTCTTCTGGCCTACCTAAAGTCAGCTGTAGACATCTGGATGATTGTTTTCTTACTACTTCTGACTTAATCTAACTGGATCATTCAAGCTTTTGGACCTCAGGAGAGCACGTTAAAAAAAAATTCTCAAATATTTTTCCTTCCCATTTGCTTTAATGAAGAATGAATGAAAAAAATGAAAAAGCAACAAGATTCCAGAACATGCAGTTGATTTTTCCATTAAATGTGCTCTAAATAGTGAAGGTCTTTTTACTCTGTTTAGCTATAACTGGTAAAAAGGAAAAAAGTTTAGGCAAATTTAATATACTGTATATTTGAATGCTGTTTATTGCTCGTTCTTTAATTTTTGACAATTATTTGTATATTGTGAAGATTTGTAAGCGATGAATAAGCTACCCTGCTGCTTCAATCCTTGAGCTGGATGTCCTGGTGTGATCTATGTATGAAAAGGACAGGAGAGAGAGTGAGATGGATTGCGAGAGACAATAAATGGCAAGCGTATGTGATTTAACTCGCTTATTTACCCTGAGCTGAATGAACAATTGTCCTGCGGGAGCAAATAGTGATATACCTATAGTGATCACCAACATATAGTGATATAAAACAAACACTAACAGATAATGATAAAAGGCAAATCAGATTCCCTGGTGTCTGCAGCCTTAAATTATTATTATATTGTTTCTATTAACTATGATCTATGAATCGGCTCCAAACAGTCTAACTTGGCCTTATTCTTTCCTTGAACGGCATTAGTGGTCTGTCTTTTTGTATAAAATGGGCATTTAGTCTGTTTCTCTTCATTAAAGCACTAAAGTAACTGATTCAATCAGGCCACGATCTCCTACCTATGGAGAACTAGATGAAGTACTCTAGTACGGATTCGCTGTAAAATGTTTATATTTTTGTAAAGAGCAAAAAAAAAAAAAAAAAAAAATGGTTGAATGATGTTTCTGTGCCAAATGAATGGAAGAGATGTGTGTAGGCTGCATGTGTGTCTGTTGGTGAGAACATGATGGGTAAATGTAACTGGATTCTGTGCAATTTCTATAGAATGTTAGGTCACCTAAGGTGTATTTATTGGGTAAGGATTAAGCTAGAGTTATTTTCTTTTAGTTTCAGATTTTATATTTATGTTCTGTCAAAGGTGGTAATTCACTTGTTTGTTTCATGAAGCACATTGAATTTTTGCATTTTCCTTTGCTGTTTCCATGTTAATGTTGGTAGATTAGTTTTTTCTTCTCCCTAAATCTTTGATTACGGATCAATCCCATGTGACTGGATGTGGATTAGAAAAAATAAACTTTTTAATAATCTCAATTATTTCTCATCTCCAAAATTAATTTTAACTAGAAGTTATATTCAACCTTCATTCTTTGTTGGCATGTTTGTTTTAAGTTTGAGTTTTTCCATATTCTTCATATTGTATTTTCATGCCTCCTTTACACAAAACAACAAAAAATTACTTCTGGGTGAATCTCAAAGTCTGGGGCCACATATTTGGGTTATTCAACTCCCAAATAAAAAAATAAAAAAGGATACATTTTCTTTATTCAAAATGTCTTATTTTCGGACCATTAAATTATTTTGTTAAATTGTGATGCTATTTTTGTGACATAAGCACATTTTCACAAATGAACAAAATTTGTCTTTAAAAAGGCTTACTTTTCTTGCAAAATATGTTTTCCTTTAGATTTCAAGGTGAACTATGACTTGGCTATGTCCTTGACAGGATTTTCGAGATTCACCTTTCTGTAGCTACATTCTAGATGCAGGAAACATGAAATCAGACTCATACAAATATACAGACACTTTAATTTAAAACCCCTGCGAAACAGTATTGATTACAATGCTGCAAAATATGTAATGAGAATGTGTGTCGTGTCTGTGATTTAGGGAAGTAGACAAAGATCTACATAAGTGGCAGTGTTTGTACTCTTGTATATTCTTTTTTTGTTTGTTTTTTTTTTTTTTGGACCAGATGTGATTTCTGCAAATGCTTTTGAACAGAGTGAACAGTTAAGAGTTTCTGCATATAGAAGTCGGGGTGTGTGCCTTCACACACCATAAACATAAATACCTGAAAGTAGCCATTGTTCCTATTATTTAGACTGGTAGGTAGTTCCAGCCAGTGGAAAAACTGGTATTTGATATTGCCCAAAGCTGAAAATTGAGGTTGTTTTAACATATTATAAACCTTTTGTTCCACAAATCCAGTGTCCAAATACAGGTATCAAACAAAGGTTTACAAGAGCATTTGAGAAGGCAGACTTTGCTATGACTGAGTCTTAGGTGTTCTTTGCATGGAGCATTTCAGTTAGAAGTGAGTTACAAGGTAAATCTCCCAGCAGGTGGCGCTGATACAGGTACTCCTCCACCTGCAGACTGATGCTGCGCATTTCTGGTAGACGGAGCAGCAACTGCCCAAACTTGTCCGAGTGACCTGGGTGGGTCTGCATAGTGTGGTCCATCAGAGCTCTGTTTACACGCTCTTGAGTCTGTTCTACCTGCCTACGATCCTGCACTGATTTTACATCTGCAACATACATACACAATACTTAGAGCTCTGCAAGAGAACAAGAATTGGTCAGAACATACATTTGGACATGAAAACACACCTGGGTTAAAGAGAACCAGATATTTGAGACATACAAACTCCTCCCTGTCCAACTGAAGGGACCTAAGCTTGGATACAAGGTCCTGGGCTCTGGACACCAAACTACTGAGCATCACTCCAGCCTGGCTGAGAATAGTCGATACCTCAATCTGGTACATTACAAAAACACATCAAAGAAGTGGCAAAGCCTCTTCTGAAAAGTCATGAAGAGTGCCTATGTGAACTATGATGTAGTTAAAGAGGTGTACTTACCTGTTGTCCAGTAATCAGACAGATGCTGCCATCTTTCCCGTAAGCCACCTGCCTGCAAAGATGATCCAGGACGAGTAGTTCACTCCAGCAGCTCTGCAGGAGCACCATTTGATCCTCCACCTGCAATAAATCAAGTAGCTACTCCAGTTATGCTTAAGTACCCTCTTACTGTATATACAGCTGATCATTGGAAGGCGTTGCCATATAAAAGAGGTACAAATTTTAAGCCGTCCTTTCTGAAAGGACTTGCATATATTTTGTCTTGGATGCTCATTCTAGGCATGGGATGGGGGTGTGCTTGTGTCTGCACCAGGCTTGTAGCTAAACCAGCATGATTGGTCTACCAATTTGAAAGACCATGCCAGTAAAGTTTTGTTGGTGAGCAGCATGGCTATGCTGGTCAACCAGCAAGATCAGCTTTAGACCAGCATGGAAGCAGTGACCTTGTTTTTTACCAAGTGGGACCTACTCCTGGATCAATACCCTTGTTCCTTCTGAAACCACATTCCTACCAACCAATCAGATTTAAGGGGGAAGGTTAAGGGGCAGAGTTATGATCAGGGTTATGCTGCTTTCCATTTAGCTCGTATAGTTGAAATTACCAACTTCCTACTTTTAAAAGTGCAATGGAATGCCACATGAGGTCGGACTTCCAACTTGGAAAATTGTGCAGGAATCCACTTCTCCAATTTTGTTGAGATGCAGGTAAGTGACATCATGGAAACATGTCGGCACCCAGGGAGATTTAGAGTTAAGGATAAACATTCACTTTTAAGCACAGAAAATTAATCAATGAGTCAAAGTTTATTATATTATATGACAATTAAACTTGTTCAGCAAATGTCTGCAGAGACAGCTGTGTAAAACAAATCACATTATACACTCTCTTGATAATCTTACAGCTGTAGAAAAAATGCTAGCATTGCATAGCATCGTTTTCCCTCCGCAATTTGGTTGCTAAGAGATGTCTCTGTACACCTGCTAAGCTAACAGGACTGTTGCATTTTTTCCCCCTTATACGTCATCTTCCAAGCATCAGGCAATGTAATGCCTTTATGGTCGGAGATTGGCGATATCAAGTAGGAATATTCTACATCTGATCTAAATAAAAGCGGCATTAAGGCTGAGGTTAGGGGCTTGTACATCATTCTTAATCTATTATTTCCCTTTGACAGTAGGGGTAGTTAATGGTTAGGGTCTGGATTGGGGTTAGAGTTAGGTTAGATTGTTAGAGATAAAGTGAGAACTTTGTGTCTTTAACAGGAATGTTGTTCCAGGACCAACAAAAGATGTGGACCCAGGATCATCTTACAGTAGTCTTCAAAAACAGTTACCAGCTTGGAAATTCATTTTGGGCAAAACTGGTCTTTTCTGCAGTGATTCTCAAGATTACACCAATACATACAATGCATCCATTCTAAACACCAACATTTAGTGGCAAGAAAACCCTTGGTTTGAATGTAAGTGTATTGCCACTATAAGGGTTTTTTTAACTTAAGGGGCTTCTTGGAACAGGCTGCCAGTCCTTATTCTAGCACTTAGTGTGTGTTTATGTGGACACTATTTTACCTTAAGTTCCTTAAACATCATGCTGTTGCGGGCCCACTCCACCAATCCAAACAAGGTCTGGTCTGCCATTTTGCACATGATGCTAAAGGTGTTGAGGCGATCGTGTTTTCCTCTGCAGGCCTGTTCTCTTTGGAGGCTTGCTAAAACCCGCATGCAGAACTGCTTCTCATCTGGCTCAGCTTGCAGGAGCTGGTTCAGGAAACATGAACTAGGAGTTGGGGTCGAAGTTGAGGTGGGTGTCAAGCTTTGTGCTGGAGTTGGCATTGAACTTGGAGTCGAGGTTGGTGTGAGTGGAGTAGTGGGTGTTAGTGTAGATGTGGAAAGAACAGAAGGCGAGATTGGAGAAGGACACGTTACAGAAGCAGGGCTGTAGTTGAGCGGGATCTCTACTTTTTTATGAGGATATCCGTGGAAGCCTTGATAGTACAGTGTGTGAAAATGAAGGGTGGGATCAGACAGTGTCCGGTCTCTGGGCATGGTGCAGTCCAACAGCATTGGGAACTCTGATTGGTTCATATTGGGAGGAAAGGGCTGAGGTGGTTGGTAATGGTCACAACCAGGAGGAGCAGGGGATGGGTTGGGAACATGAAAATCATGAGGCATAGCAAGTACAGATGCCTGTGGTCCCTCAAGTTTGATCCTGTAGGGGTCACTGTTCGCTTGATGATGATGATAGGTGCCTCTTTGCTGTTTCTGTTGCCTGTCCCGCCGATATAGAGGCCCAAACTTGTTTCGTCCACCTCTCATTCTGTCTGCACGTACAGCTGAGTGATTTTACAAATAATAAAATGACACATTGCATGTTAAAAAGAGATTCACAACATCTAACATTATAAATTCTCAAACAGTTCTAAATTGTAAAATTAAAGGAATAGTTTGAGTTCACGTGACGCCATGCGAGAGGCAGACGTGTGAGACATGAGCTCTGCAAACTTTGCTATTTTTATTTTATTATTTTCATGTTATAATCCGGTGAGATTCAATACACCCAGTTACATACTTGCACTTTGAGGTAAACATGGCAAAGAAGTCAAAATCCTCAGACTCTGGAGACATTAAAAGACACTTACGTGTTCTAGCTGAGGCCTCTGACGGGACTGCGGACCGGGGACACGATTTGGAAAGCGGGTCGGGAGATGAAATTCAGCGTCAACTGTCCAACATCTCAGTAATGCTGACGAAGGTTGTTGCTGACTTGGAGGATCTCGCTGTAATATGTTGATCGATTACGGCGATGGAAACAAAATTCTCTGAGTTGTTTACAAGAGTGACAGAAGTTGAAAAACGAATCGGTTATCTTGAGTCATCGGAAAGGGAATTCTACGCTAATCCTCCCGTGTCCAAAACAGATTTGGAATTAATTTAGGAAAAACTGGAATATTTCGAAAAAATGAGCCACAGGAATAACATACAAATTGTTGGAATTCCTGAGCATGAAGAGGGCAGAGATGTGGTGAAATTCCTAGACGAGCTTATCCCGAGTCTGCTCGACATAACAGGCCACAAGCTGGAAATTGAGCGAGCTCACAGAGTCCCATCTCGAAGATCTGGTGAGGGAGATAGGCCTCGATCCATTCTGGCCAAATTTCTGAAATCATCCGATAAAGATCTTGTGTTGCGCCAGGCGAGGAGTAAAGGGAAGCTTTATTGGAAGAACCATAATATTTTCTTGTTCCCGCGAATTCGACGAGAGAAACGCGATCGGTTCAGGGAATGCAAGAAACTCTTACACCAACAGAAGATCACTTTTGCACTGATGTTCCCAGCCAAACTGAGAATAGAAACGAAGAATGGTCGCAAAGTATTTACATGTCCAAAACAGGCACACACCTTCATAAATACATTGGCATAAGCCATTTGATGTTTCTTGTATTAGTGGACTGCCTCACGGTTGTGAAACTCTTATCTGAGGAAGCTCGGTGCCATTTTTGTTTCTTTTTGCGCTGGCTCCGCCTGGCGGCTGGAGTTTGTTTTGTGGCATAACTCCAAGAAATTTTTGCATTGACAGAAGATTTTTTTTACACTGAAGTTCCCAGCCAGATCAAGAATGGACACTATGGATGACCGCAAAATATCTACATGCTCACATAAAGGACGTCCTTTATGAAGTTGACGGGCTGAGTAAGGTATGGCTTTTTTTTTTTTTTTTTTTTTTTTTGTTTGGCGCAGCCTCCGAGTTAGTTAGGCTCTTGATCATCCGATGAACCGGGATGCCGGTTTTGTTTTTCATGCTGGCTCCGCCTAGCGGCTGGAGCTTGTTTTGTGGAATTACACTATTTCGGGACAGTTGTGGTTAAATCTGTTTGTTTTTTGTGCTTATGCCTCCTAGTAGAATGATTACCTCATCTGCTGCACTCATATCAGCTGGCTCACTGAACAATTGTTTGTCTGTCTGAAGAAACTGAACGGCTTTATATCAGCTGGAGTTTATTTTGTGGAGGAACACACCTTCAAGACAGTTCTGTGAATGAATCTACATGTTTCTGTTATTCTGCCTGTTGGCTGGGGTCTGTTTTACAAAGTATTTTCTGTTATGTAATTTTGCCTCACAAAATTTGTGCAGAAACACCGGACTTGAATAATCCGATGGTAAAGTTGTCGCGGGGGTTCTGGCATGCGTACATGGACTCTTTGAGTTTAGAGGGATTGTCGCCAGTTGGTGGTGTCATGCGCGAGGTTAATGCGCACGTTTTTCTTTTTTCTGTTTGTTTTGCTCAGGGGGAAGTTTGGGGTTTGATTGTTGGATTAATGGGGAATGTGGTCTGTGTAATCTTGTTTTTGACACACTCATTTTATTATATCAATATGTCAGATGTTAATATGAATAAGTTGTCTCTTTCCACATGGAATATGAATGGGTTGGGGCACCCTATAAAAAGAAGGAAGGTTATATCTTTTTTTAAACGTAAGAAATATGATATTGTGTTTCTTCAAGAAACACATCTTTCCCCGCAGGAAGCTGAAAAATGTAAGATATGGGGTGGACATGTTTTCTTTAGTGCTGGTTCAAGTAAGAGCAGGGGAGTCATTAAACTGATAAATAAGCATCTACAATTCAAATGTCTCAAACATATTAAAGATAAATTAGGAAGAGTCTTTGTTGTTTTAGGAGAAATTCAGGGGCAAAGGTTGATTTTGGCTAATATTTATGCACCTAACGTTGATGATCAGGGCTTTTTTATAGATCTTGAAGGGATGTTGCAAGCTGTTGGCATCTCTCATGGCATAATATTGGGAGGAGACTTTAATCTTTTGATGGACTCAGTCCTTGACCATAGTGAATCAAAAGTGTGTAAGCCCCCTAGAGCAACATTCACAGGATGTGTAAAAATCTTGGTCTGGCAGATATCTGCCGACTTTTGAACCCATCTGGTAGGGATTATAAAAAAATTTTTTTTCAGCAGTTCATAAGATTTATTCTAGATTTTTTTTTTTATATATCTAAGTCCCTCATTTCATCTGTTGTGGATTGCTCGATTTGAAACATTTTAGTCTCAGATCACACCCTGGTGAATTTAGAGATGTTGCCACATACAGAGAAAAATAAATCATAGTTGGTGCTTTAATGTATCCCTTTTGCAAAATCCTGATTTCCAACAAACATTAAAGACTGAAATCAGTGTTTATATGGAGACCAACTGGTCCTCAGTATCCTCTGTGGGCGTGGCTTGGGAGGCACTTAAGGTGGTTCTTAGGGGTCGGATCATACAGTATGCCTTATTCATCAAAAAATCTAAAGCACGAGAACTCATGGAGTTGAAAGGAAATATTAAAAGTGCCGAGGCAGAGCTGAAGCGCCGAATGTCGTCTGATGGTCTCAGAGAATTGACCTGATTGAAATACAGATATAAAACTATTTTGTTGCGGAAAGTGGAGTTTTGGTTGTTCAGGGCAAGACAGTCATACTTTGAGTCAGGGGACAAAGCAGGGAAGCTTTTGGCTAGATATATAAAGCAGAGAGTGTCTTTTTCTACCATTCCCTCAGTGAAATCTGCTGGTGGCGAAATTTTTACCTCGGCCATTGATATTAATAATCCCTTTAAAGAATTCTATTTTGATCTCTATAGT
Organism: Myxocyprinus asiaticus; assembly: GCF_019703515.2. Lineage (NCBI taxonomy): Eukaryota > Metazoa > Chordata > Actinopteri > Cypriniformes > Catostomidae > Myxocyprinus > Myxocyprinus asiaticus. The sequence goes on along the minus strand of NC_059357.1, from coordinate 35,957,256 downwards.
TCCGCATCTTCATCTACTGATGAAGATATTAGAAACTTTGTGGAACCATTAGATCTCCCTAAACTGACGAATGAGCAAAAAAACTCTCTTGATTCTGAAATAACCCTGGAGGAACTTGACGAGGTAATTAAGTCCCTACCTACAGGCAAGGCTCCGGGGCCAGATGGTTTTTCCGCTGAAATTTTTAGATCTTATGCAACAGAACTGGCTCCATTTTTGTTAGAAGTTTATACTGAATCATTAAAGAATGGAAAGCTTCCTCCAACCATGACACAAGCCCAGATCAGTCTGATTCTTTAAAAGGACAAAGATCCAAACAAATGTAAAAGTTACCGTCCAATTTCCCTGATCCAGCTAGATTTAAAAATGTTGGCAAAAATTTTGGCTAACCGATTAAGTAAAGTTATGACATCTCATATACATATAGATCAGGTGGGGTTTATTCAGGGTCGTAGCTCTTCTGATAATATTAGGCGTTTCATCAATATCATGTGGTCAGTGGCGATTGATCAGACTCCGGTTGCTGCCATCTCACTTGACACCGAAAAGGCGTTTGATATGGTAGAATGGGATCCTCTTTTTAAGATTTTGGAAATGTATGGGTTCGGGAGTATGTTTATTGGTTGGATCAAGTTACTTTATAGACACCCTGTAGCAGTGGTACAAACAAATGGATTAATTTCAGATTATTTTACTCTGGATAGGGGTACCCGTCAGGGTTGCCCTCTTTCCCCATTATTGTTCTGTCTTGCCCTGGAACCATTACCAGCCGCGATAAGAAAGGAGGATGATTTTCCAGGGATGGTGGCGGGAGGTGTGGCGCATAAGCTTCTGCTTTATGCAGATTATATTTTATTATTCGTCTCTGACCCTACTAGATCTATGCCTTGCCTCCACAGAATTATTAAATCCTTTTCCAAATTCTCAGGATACAAAGTCAACTGGTCTAAATCCGAAGCTTTGGCTCTGACAGCGTACTGTCCAGTAACGGCCTTCAAGCCAGGCGCCTTCCAGTGGCCCAAACAGGGCATTAAGTATTTGGGCATTTTATTCCCCACAAATTTGTCTGATTTAGTTGGTTAATTTTGACCCCTTAACGAAACGGTTTTCGAGCGATGTGGGCAGGTGGGCTTCATTACATTTATCTATGATTGGGAAGGTTAATGTTATTAAACTGTATTCCAAAATTTAACTACCTGCTACAGTCTCTCCCAGTAGATGTCCACCTCTCTTATTTCAAGCAATTTGAAAGCATAGCGAAGTCTTTCATTTTTGGAATGGTAAACATCCCAGATTACATTTCAATAAGTTACATAGGCCGATTGACAAAGGTGGGCTAGGCTTACCCAAGATTTCATTTTATTATGCATTCGGTCTCAGACATTTGGCTCATTGGTCGCTTCCACCTGAAAGAGCCCCTCCCTGGTTCTGCATTGAACAAGAACTTCTTGCCCCTATCTTGCCATTGCAATGTCTTTCTACCAAGCTGCCCGGAGAACTAAAGACACATCCCGTTATCTCACACATGCAGTTTGTGTGGACAAGGGTTTCCCGCGTGCTAAATTCGGACATTTACCTGAACGTTGCCACAAGTATTTGGTTAAACCCTAAACTGTGTATTAATAAGTCCCTTTTTTGCTGGACAGAATGGATTGAGAAGGGAGTTGCTATGCTGGGTGACCTGTATGAAAATGGAGCATTGAGATCCTTTGAAAATATTACACACCGGTTTGGGATTCCCAGATCTCAATTCTTCAGGTACTTACAGCTGCGCCATCTACTTTGTACCATCTTTGGGTGGGAGGAAACAAAAGGAGGGAGGGAGCGGGGTATATTTTGTTGAAAATTGATTCCGTGTTTTCATGTGCTGTTTATGTTGATTTGAGTGTGGAATCAATAAAAATTGTTAATGACAAAAAAAAAAAGAATAGTTCACCCAAAAAATACATTTATATCATTTATGATTACTCAAGATTGCACCAACCAACACACTGTGCAATGCATCCACACAACAGCACATTGCAAGAAACCCTGTAAATTAAGAAAATCCTTAGTTTTAATTGTATAACCCCAATTCCGAAAAAAGTTGGGACAGTATGATAAATGCTAATAAAAACAAAAAGGAGTGATTTGTAAATTATATTCACCCTTTTCTATATTGAAAGCACTACAACTACACATTATATGATGTTTTACTTATTTTTTTTTTTTTTATGTACAGTCATTTCAAATCAGATGATTGCAACACGCTCCAAAAAAGTTGGGACAGTCAAGTGTTTACAACTGTGAAACATCACCATTTCTTCTAATAACACTTAAGCATTTGGGCACTGAAGACACAAGTTTAAGTTTAGAAAGTTTAAGTTTAGCAGGCCAATCTAGCACCCAAACTCTCTGCTTACACAGCCATGCACTTGTAATCCGGGCAGTATGTGGTTTGAAGTTGTCCTGTGGAAAATGCAGGAACGTCTCTGGAAAAGATGGTGCTGGATGGCAGTATGTTGCTCCAAAATTTTAACATATCTGTCTGCATTAATGATGCCCTCACAGATGTGCGTGTTACCCATGCCATGGGCACTGACACACCCCTGGCCCATACAAACATTGGCTTTTGGACCTGACACTGATGAAAGCTCGGATGGTCCTTTTCCTCTTTGGCCTGGAGAACACAACGGCTGTGTTTTTCAAAAACTATTTGAAATGTGGACTCATTGGACCAAAAAACATGGTTCCACTGTTCTACTTTCCATCTAAGATGCGACCGAGCCCAGAGAAGTCAGCAGAGCTTCTGGACAGTGTTGATGTATGGCTTCTGCTTTGCATAGCATAGTCTTTACTTGCATCTGTGGATGCAGCAGTGAGTGCTGTGACTAACAAAGGTTTATTAAAAGGTTATCCCAAGCCGATGTTCATGATATCCATTACAGATGAGTGACGTTTTTTAAGACAGTGACTTTTGAGGGATCAGTGATCACGCGCATTCAGAAGTTGTTTTCATCTTGCCCTTTACGTGCTGAGATTTGACCAGATTCCTTGAATCTTTTAACTATATTGTGCACTGTAGAGAGTGAAATGCCCAAAATCCTTCCCATTTGTCTTTGGGGAACATTGTTCTCAAAGTGCTGGCTTATTTGCTGAATTATCTGTTGGCAAATTATCAAGTATCGAATGACCCTTGCTCTTGAAGGACTAGGCTATTTTTGGAGGCTCCTTATATATTATGACACGATTGCCTCACCTGTTTCACATCGCCTAATTTCAACTCGTCAAATTGTTATTAGTCTTAAATTGCCCCTGTCTCAACTTATTTGGAGTGTGTTGCAATCATCTGATTTGAAATTACTGTACATAAAAAAAATTAAAAAAATTACATTCACAAGGTAAAATATCATATAATGTGTTCAGTATAGCAAAGGGTGAATATAATTTACAAATCACTTTTTTTTTTTTACCATTTTTCATACTGTCCCAACTTTTTCGGAATTGGGGTTGCAAGTGTATTGTCACTAAGGGTTTTTGAAAGGGCTTAATGTCCTTATATTTACATTTACTCACCCTCATGCCATCTCAAACTCGTATGACTTTGTTTTCTGCAGAACATATGCAAAGATATTTTGAAGAATGTATGATGTATTTTTGTTCATACAATTTAAGTCAAAGAGGTAAAAACTTTTAAGCTCCAAAAAAGGACATAAAGGCAGCATGAAAATAAGGCAGAGGGTATTTCCACTGTGTAAATAGCGATAGGTGCTATTTAAACTAAGTGTAAATAGCAACAAAAACATCTTCTTTGCACCAAGTGCAAATTTCGTTAATGCTATTTGCACTCCTAATTAAATACTAACATACAGTATAAGGGCAATACTGCAGTGTGTTTACTGTGTTTATTTAGAGTCCCACAATCTAAGGTGACCAGATTCCTGCTTGTGGAAAACAGGACAGCCCCCTCCCAGCAAAATGAAATTGATGTATCCTTACCTAGGTGCAAGAATGCGAAGTAGAGGGTGCATCCGCATCTGTAACTGTTATCACCTTGTACTTTTCGCTGGCAGCAATTTTTCTCAGTGTTCGCTTGTCTTTCAAGAGTTTATTGTAAAATGCAGAGCAGTCCAGTCCAAAATTAAGACATACGAAAAGCATTGCCTTCATGACTGTTACACTGATTTAAGGTTTATCTGGTGTCCATGCGTTCATTAATGAGAACACACGCTCCACAGATGCAGATGTCCCAGGCAGGCATAAAACAAACGCCACGACCTTGGCTAAGACTCCGAAGTTGATAGTCTTGCTTTCCAGCTCATGAAAAACCTCTGTCCATCTCTCAGACATGGCCATCTTGTTCATGTTCCACTCAGTGATGCAACAATGTTTTTCGCACAAGCCCACTCATCAAAGAGTGTGGTTTCATCAATCAAACTGAGAGCGGGGATTCTGGAGTAGAAGGGTTAGAGGCTGCTCTGAATGTCTTTCCATTCTGGGATGTGTCTCAGTAGTGCCCACTCAAGATTTTCTGTGTTCTCTAATGAGCAGCTCCAATTTTGGAGGTAATCCACCGATGCTGAATAAAAGTTTCTCACTGCACAAAAGAAATCATCCGCTCGCATGACACCAGCTTCAACCAGGGCATCCAATTGCTTTTTAATGTCAGAGGGTATAAATGATTCCTCCAGCCTGGACTGCAAGACTTTTCTCAGGTCATGAATGTTCAAAGCTATGGTCGTGCACAACAGAATAAGCAAGCATTCACTTGCATGCACCTAGTCAGTTTCTGAACTTTGCTTCACAAAAAAGTCACTAACACTTTGTGTGGCACACTTACTTTAAGCAGCATTCACATGCTTTTTTGTATGAACATGCTGCACGATGTTGGTGCGGCCTCCATGCGCGATGGAAAAGCGAGCTCCACAAATCTCACACCTCACTTTACTAGGCTCTGTCTGTGACTTTTTAGAAATGTAAACTCTTTTTGAAGATCCTCATTAAATGTACATGCACGCTTCCTTGACATTTTTCCAGCCCCAATTTCATCTGTGTGCTCTTTCAAACTGACTCTTTAATCAGTTCATTAACTGGACGTCTATTGATAGGGGATTGTGATTGGATAGTTTAATCCAGTCATGTACTTCATATAACACGGTGTGATTTTATTGGTTTTACAAGCCGTATCCTTGGCTACCGTTGATTAGAATACTCACATGACTGAGAAAGCCACATAGGCGATAGAGAAATTTTAGGAGAGTAAGTCTGGACACTAGAAAAAGTGCTTAAATATGGGACTGTCCTGGGAAAAACGGGATGTCTGGCCACCCTATGCCACAAACACCCTATACCAACCTCACCCCTGAACCTAACCTTACCTTACAAAAATTAACCACGGTTTTACTACAGTAACCAAAGTATTAAAATCATAGTAAACCACAAAATTAAACATGGTTAATGTATATTTACACCATATTACTGTAGTAACCCCATGGTAATTGAATTAAAACTATGGTTTCCTTCAAAAAAACATGGTTACTACAATATTACTATACTAAAACCATGGTTAATTTTACCTGGATCAAACCTTTCTCTCTACTCCTCGACATTCACCATGACCAAATCACTGCGAAGAAATCAACCTTTATATTAATTGTATTTATTATAATTATAAGTAGTATTAAAATAAATGTTAAGAGTCGAGAAAGGAAACGGGATGGGGAAAAGTGGGACAAAAGGGTAATTCGAACCCAGGTCGTCCACATGGAAAACATTTTACACACTACGCCATTACAGCGACATTGGGGGTGCAGTTTGTCTTTAATTTATTTGTTTCCACCAGACTATTTGAGTGCAAATGCCATGCTGTGAGGCAGGTGTTATTTAAACATAGTGCAACTAGACACTATATAAAAATAATCCTTGAATGGTTTAAACCACGTCTTCTGAAGAGATACGATCACTTTGGTTGAGAAACAGACCAAAATGTAAGTCCTTATTCACTATAAATTCTGACATTCGCAGTCTCCTTGGTGCATTCATGAGAGAAGCTCATTCACACTACCATGTGTTTGCATGCATGCGCAGAGTGCTGTACAGGAATCAGGAATCAGGAATCAGGTTTGCGTTTTTCACACCCAGTGAATGCAGACGTGAGGTAATATGATACAGTCACAGGTTGAGTTTTTTTGGGATACTATTAAAATGTACCGCGGTCGCCAAAATATTGACGATAAGCTAGAAAATTAAAATGTAATGTCTTATTGATGTTTAATGATAAGGGGATTGAGTACCTGGCAACCATGTGCTGCTTTAAAGCATTGTTGTCTTGAACTGTGTTAAAGGTGCACTCAGTAACCTTTGTCTTTGTGTCATCTTGGACTTACACTGACACCTAGTGGCTTGGATGTAGCATCATTTAAAATCGATAGTTTTCAGTTTCAGATGCCATAGTAGAAATTTTGTATTCACAGTCAGCCATGATTACTTTAATCAATGAGTGAAAGTGTCAAATAACAGGATGGTTACTGAGATTAAGCGAGTAGTATTTGGCTGGTCATGTGATTCTAACATGGCAGCCCCCATGTGTGGACCCTCTCCGTGTAGAATGAAACAGCTTTTATAAGGTTACTGATATGGTTACTGATTCTTCATTTTAATGTGAGCGGTCATGATTTTCTACATATATTGCAAAATTACAAATTATGTCTTTAGGAGTTAAACATTTTTAGTGAGGAAAAAAATGACAGAGCACACCTTTAAATAAGGACTTAAATTTTGGTCTGTTTCTCACTCAAAGTGATTGTATCGCTTCTGAAAACAGGGTTAAAACCACTTGATTACTTGGATATATGGATCACTTTTATGCTGCCTTTATGTCCTTTTTTGAGCTTGGACCCCACTGACTTACATTGTCTGGACAAAAACACATCATACATCCTTCAAATTATCTTTGTTTGTGTTATGCTTAAGAAAGAAGTCATACAAGTTTGAAATGATAATGAGGGTGAGTAAATGATGAGATCATTTTATATTTTGGGTAACCATCCCATTAATGACAAACTGTTATGAAAAATTAACATCACAAAAAGATACATCTGTTGAGTAATTAAACTTTTTTTTCTTTGTTTGCACATTACATTTTAGCCTTTATGGGTCATCTTAGATTGCTGTTGCAGTGGTTTATGGTTCCAAAGATAAGTGGTAAAGGGGCCAGAGCTATCTTGGATAGCTAGCTTACTGTACATCAGAACTCTTAGAAAAAATTAACTATCAATATGTGTGTGTGTGTGTGTGTGTGTGTGTGTGTTTGCATGCATTTGCAAGTTTACCCTCTCTCTTCATGCCAACAGCTAGACATTTCTGAAAGCGACAAAAAGGGCATCGCTTCCTCTGAGCCAGGTCCATGGGACAGTTCTGTCTCTCTGCACATGTGTAGCGTTTCTTGTTCTGCACGGAGCGCTTAAAAAAACCCTGATAAGATTTGCAAGTCTTTAATACTTAGGAATAATCAGGGTATTTATCATTTGAAAGCTACTGTGTACTGTGTGTTGTCTAGGTCCTGTCCTGCTATGTTGACACTTACCTTACAGCTCTCACAGGTGAGCAGACCATAGTGATATCCTGACACCCTGTCACCACACACAGGACAGCCCTCCTCTTGAGTTGCCCGACCATCTGGATCTGGCTTTAATTCCTGAGCTATGAGATATCACATTCATTTAGACTGTAAGTGTGAATAGTGCACTTTTGTAATATAGTATGCATAAATATAAAGTGGTATATATTTCACTTCAAACCTCCATGAAACATTTACAATGAAAATCAAGAAGTCTACTGTAAGATGATGATTATCTACCAGTTTTACCAGGGCTGTAAGATTGAATAACAGTTTTATGGCTGGTGTATATGATAAATCTGCGGGCGGTCTATTATTTCTCAAACAGACCTAGTCTCTTATCACTAAAGTTGATTAAATGCTGAGATATAATGCTTATGTAATCCTTATTTTTAAGGATAGATTTTTTTCAGCAGTCATTAAAAGTGTTTTTTGTATTAAAACTTATATTATGAAATTATAAAACTTATGATGAAACTGAAACTAATAGTAATACAGAAACTTAAATTACTTATATTTATAAGTTATTATATGATAAAAACTACCTGAACTGTCCAACACAATCAAATCATATAAAGTAATTTCTTTTTCAGTATGCCTAATCAGTTTGATTGGTACTCTTAGAAAAGTGAATCAGTCAAAGACTAAAGAACTATTTCCAAGTGTAATAATAAAGAAACACAATAAGCAGCAATTGTGCAATAACTACTATTGCTAAAGCCATCAAACTTTCTCGTATATAAGGTTCTACTTACATGTGGATGGCCCCTCTTGTAAAAGGTCCTGCGTGTAATCGGCGGGGTGGAGGACCATGGAATGGGGGTGATCCAAGGGATAGTTTGCGATGTTCATGGTCCATAGGACAGGGGTGGCATGGGTCACCGTAAGCTGTCATTCATAACTGCAGAGCCCTCAGAGACCCGGACCGGGACAGGAAGGAAAACAGGCACAGACACGGACTGTCTCAGGGATGGTGCTGTGTAAAGGCCCTCTGACGGACTTTGCTCCATACTGAGGGTAATAAACTTGAGTCTGTCACACCTTCCCAACTAGCAAAAAGACCTCAGACATGCTGCATGGCCACTGTAGGAGCAACATGACTGAAGGGGGAACCATATGTAAAAAATGCAAAAATATGGATGTCTATTCATCAAGTTGTCAAATAAGTTTTCCTTAGTTTTGTCAGATCATGCAATGCAACCTAAGTACATTTTCTATATAATGGCCCACCTATACTCAAAAAGATATTTCAGTTAATATTTATGCATTTCAATTGTATGACAGATTTCCATCAAACTGAATTAAATAGGCTAATTCTACATTAATATGTGCATAAATAATGTACATAGTTTGAAATAAGCATAAATATGAAGGATTTATTAGATTTTAGAGGAGTATGAACTTGAAACAATTCATATAATTTTAAACTAAGGTTTGGCAAATGGCAAATCAACAACATATGCTCAATTTTACCATCGTCAGGAATAAATACTGTAGTTATCATTCCTAAATACTATGCATACTCCAAGAAATGTGGCACAGATCTAAAAGGATATTCCCATCTTTCATGTGGTTTTATGAGGATACAAGTAAACATTTAGAATGCATTACTCCAAAGCCCTTTGTTGTGTGTATCAAAACATTGTATAATAATTGGTAAAATTAAATTTTATTTTATATAATATAATTTTTATTTTATTAAAATTAAAATATTTTTTTTCCCAATTTGATGGAATTCTTTTGAAATGTGTAAAACTTCAAAATATACTAAAATATTTTTTGGAGTGTGATGTATCTTTCATCAATGAGTGACATTTAAGCACCTTTGGCATCAATAATAAAACAAGGAGTTTATGTATTATGAAGGGAGCATGTAAGTTCAGTGATGTAGGGTCTGACGTCAAAGGCGATAAAACAGTTCAAGGGTGATAGATTATCCTGAGTAATAATAAAAGACATATATGCTTTCAAATGAAATGAGGACTTCTCTTGACTGTTAACCAAATCTGAATGATATCCCTTACAAAAAAATCTAGAGTTCTGGCAAAGCTGAAAAATGCCGCTCATCATATTCACTTGCAAATGAGCTTGTGATTCACCACAAATGTTTGCCAGAAGTTTGCAGCTCTTCAGTGGTGAACCTGCAGCAAACCTTTGGCAACAACGAACAATTTGCCGTAAATTTGCCGCAAAGCTCATTTGCATGTGAAATTGATCAGTGTCGAATTTGTGGCAAGTTTGCCATGAACTCATGATTATTTTATTTTTTTGTGGATTTTCTCCCCTTTTTCTCCCCAATTTGGAATGCCCAATTCCCAATGCACTCTAAGTCCTCGTGGTGGCATAGTGACCTCAATCCGTGTGATGGAGGACGAATCTCAGTTGCCTCCACGTCTGAGACCGTCAATCCACACATTTTATCACGTGGCTTGTTGAGCGCGATACCATGGAGACGTAGCGCATGTGGAGATCCACGCTATTCTCAGCGGCATCCATGCACAACTCACCACGCGCCCCACCGAGAACCACTGTTTCATCTCAAGCTGGTATTATGGATTATTATGAATGTGTCCACTTGTTTCTTATATCGTCTGTAGCCTAGAGTCAAATATTTACATTTGCCTAAATAAATCTAATATCTCTGTGGAATAATTTATCTTTTATTGTGTAGAACAGGCATAAAATATAAAAATGCAAAAAAAGCTACAATCCAGAATATGTTTTGCAATAACAGTTTGGAATAGCATTTAAACAATGACTTTTAGAAGCACTGCAGGTACATACAATGCAAGTGAGTGGTGACCAGATTTTTGAAAGTCCAAAAAGCCCATAAATGCAGCATAAAAGAAATCCATACTCCAGTGGTTTAATCATATCTTCAGAAGCGATATGATGTGTGTGGATGAGAAACAAATCAATATTTAAGTAATTGTTTACTAAATCTCCACTTTCACATTCTTCTTTTGTTTTTGGTGATTCACATTCTTCGTGCACATCGCCACCTACTGGGCAGGGAGAAGAATTTGGATGTAACCACTGGAGTCTTATGGATTACTTTTATGCTGCCTTTATATGCTTTTTGGTCCTTCAGAGTTCTGGTCACTATTCATTTACATTATAAGGACCAACAGAGCTGAGATATTCTACTAAAAATCTTTGTTTGTGTTCAGCAGAAGAAAGTCATACACATATGGGATGGCATGAGGGTGAGTAAAGGATGAGAGAATTTAAATTTTTGGGTGAACTATCCCTTTAAGTATCTTGAGGCAGTAGTGAAAGGGAAGGCTGGATGGTTTGATAACAGCACCATCAGCTAAAACACTATCTATTTAACCAGGCATTCACCTAATTTATCATTCAACTCACAATTAGGCTGCTTTAGTTAGGTCTGCCGGAACCAGAAACCAGAAACATTGATTGTGATCTATAACTCTGCAATAAATTGAATGGCATCTATGCTAATATTATTCTATTTGTTTCCAGAACCGGCTGGATCCAGCTCCATTCCTGCTTTGTGTTGGACTCCACTACTACATGTTTCTGAGTGATGATGACTAATAGCAGCCGGTGCCAGCCTAACCTCACTTCAGTCTATTACGATGGACTTCAGAGGATGAACTGATGCCAACTCCAACCATAAGACATGGGATACATCATATGCCATTGCCTGAACCTTGGACTTAGGATAGACCTCACCGAAATTACTGGCCGGTTGAACTGCGATGCACCTCACTGATCTCTGCCTGCATCACCTCGGTCTAATGATGGACTACACTCTTGAAATGGAATACACAGACTATCAATTAACTGCCAACAAAACCCTTCATCAACCAACTAACAAAGGACAATGCATCTATGTGAACTTCTGCTGTTAATCCAGGATGGATTTCAAAGACATTAGTCATTAATCTTACAGTTCATACAAAATCTTTGTTTAAACACTGACCCTTAACACTTACTTAATTTTAAACCATGACTTGCACTTCACATAAGTAATATTGGCATTATATTCATGTTGTTTAGTCAGAGGGGAACTGGCCCCCACAGTGAGCCTGGTTTCCCCAAAGGTTATTTTTCTACATTAATCAAACATCTTATGAAGTTTTGTGTTCCATGCCACAGTCACCTTCGGCTTGCTCACTGGGGTTCTAAATACAATTACTATTTAATTACTTATTTTTAAACACAATTCATAATCGTATTTTATCAAACTACACAATGATGACTCTAAGACATTATAGATATTACATTTTCATTTTCTGTTAATGCATGATTTTCTGTAAAGCTGCTTTGAAACGATGTGTGTTGTGAAAGGCGCTATACAAATAAAAATGACTTGACTATATAATAATAATAATAATATATGATAACAATTCATGTGACACTGGAAGCTTGTCAGCGTTATCGATATCTTTCTCTTTTTTTGTCTGGGTGGCAAAGATAGTCCCATATCCATTCACTACCACTACTCAGGCAACCGCATCAGACTGACTCTGTGTGGGGCTTTAAATGAAGGAACGTAAGGACTAGAATTGAATCACTTGGCCAGTTTAAGCTGTTAGGTGTGTTTTGGAACATGGTAGCTGGTTTAAGCTGGTCGACCAGCTACCATCTTCCAAAAAACAGCTTGAGCTGGTATGACCATTTACCAATTATGACCAGCTTGGACCTGCTCATGACCAGCTTGGACCAGCTTAAACCAGCTACCATGCCTCCCCCCCCATCTCTTTTAAATGACATAATGTAAATGTCTATAAAACATGTCATGTAACATTTAAGACTAAAGACCCTCTTGATTTGTCAAACCACAAGATAGGGAATTTGGGCACGTTTCAGCTTGGCCAGGCTGTGAGACCAGCTAAACCAGCAAACCACCTTATGTTGTTATTTTCAGCAGGGGCTTTTCAGGCATTGCCCTTAATAAATGACCTGTATCCTCTGAATGCAAATTCTAATATCTAATCTCATGATAATCTAATTTCATTAGCCAGTATTTAACTATTAATATACACTGCCTGGCCAAAAAAGAAAAGAAAAGAAAAAAGTCACATACTCTAATATTTCGTTGGACCGCCTTTAGCTTTGATTATGCCGTGCATTCGTCATGGCATTGTTTCGACAACCTTATGCAACATCACGTTTATTTCCATCCAGAGTTGCATTAATTTTTGGCCGAGATCTTGTATTGATGACGGGAGAGTCGAACAACTCCGTGAAGTCTTCTCCAGCTCATCCCAAAGACTTTCAATGGGGTTAAGGTCAGGAATCTGTGGTGACCAATTCATGTGTGAAAATGATTCCTCATGCTCCTTGAACCACTCTTTCACAATTTGACCCTGATTAATCTTGGCATTGTCATCCTGGAAAATGCCTGTGCCATCAGGGGAAAAAAAAATCCATTGATGGGATAACCTGGTCATTCAGTACATTCAGGTAGTCAGCTGACTTCATTTTATTGCCGCATAGGGTTAATGAGCTAATTGAAGCAACCCCAGATCATAACACTTCCTCCAGAGGCTTGTACAGTGGGCACTATGCATGACGGGTGTATCGCTGACATGCCCATCGCTTTGGAATAGGGTAAATCTGGACTCATCAGACCACATGACCTTTGTCTATTGCTCCACAGTCCAATCTTTATGCTCCCTAGCAAATTGAAGTAGTTTTTTCCGATTAGCCTCACTAACAAGCAGGGTTGGGAGGGTTACTTTTGAAATGTATTCCACTACAGATTACAGAATATATGCTGTAAAATGGAATTTGTAACGTATTTCTTTAGATTACTCAAGGTCAGTAACGTATTCAAAATACTTTGGATTACTTCTTCAGCACTGGTAGATTTTTTCACTTGTTTTGACTATAAAAACTCTGCCAGTACAGTAAGACAAAATACACATGTTAAAAATACATTCTCTGAAAAACCTAAATATCTTGTGCAGTGTTGTTTCTAAAACAAGATCAATCAAACTGATCTTGTTTTAAGGATTTTTAGATATTTTTACAAGAAAAAAATACAATAATTATTATGAAGAATATGATTTTTGCCCTAATATCAAAGGTCTTACTAGAAAAAAAGAAATTATGATCTAACGTGAATTTTCTTGATAAAAAATATGATTGTGCCTGGTAACATGTGCATGTAAAATGGCTAGAAATAGCATTTTATCTTAGCGTAAAGCTGACAATTTACACAAGATTTATTTCTATTTCTTGTGCTCCAAACTTACTTCAAACTTACTTCTCTGTCTGCTCGTATGAATGTAACACATCATAAGAAAGTGTTTCACCGCTGTTCAAATGCACTTTGGATCGCATCATTTATATGTATAAATGTTTTCCATCTGAAAGGACTAAATATTAAATGAAATAAATGACAATAAAATGCAAAGTAATCTCTTCAGTAATCAAAATACTTTTTGAATGTGACTGTATTCTAATTACCAATAATTTAAATTGTAACTGTAGTGGAATACAGTTACTAATATTTGTATTTTAAATACGTATTCCCGTTACATGTATTTCATTACTCCCCAACACTGCTGGCTTTCTTGTGGCCACACAGCTGTTTAGTCCCAATCCTGTAAGTTCTCGTAGCATTGTGCATGTGGAAATGCTCTTACTATATTAAACATAGCTGTGAGATCTACTGTTGATTATTTACAATGTGACTTCACTAGGCACTTTAGTGATCTCCGATCGTGATCATTTAAGATTTCTTTTTCCGATCACATTTCTTCCACGAAGCTGATGGTTCACCACTATCCTTCTAGGTTGTAATAATGCGTTGGACAGTTCTTAACCCAATTCCAGTGATTTCAGCAATGTCCTTAGTTGTTTTCTTAGCTTGATGCAGGCCAATAATTTGCCCCTTCTGAAACACAGTAACATCTTTTCCACGAGCACGGGATCCGTCTTCCGACATGTTTAAGAAATGAGAAGCTACACACTGCATCAGTTAGCCAGCTGAAACATGTTAATCACTGCAATAATGATACAATCACAGGCTCTTAAATATCTGATTATTTAAATCCAAACGGCAATTAAAAATATATATATATATACTGTATATTTGGCCAACTGTACAAGGTGTGAAGGTGCAGATTTGGCCACAAGGTGGTGCTGTAGTAAATACATTTTCATTCCAGGTTAAAATTGCTATCCACATCTGAGCATCTTTTGAATGAAACTTTTTACCATTGGACAATAATTGTGTCCACAGCATCTATTCAGCTAAATTTGGCAATATGGTAATGTTTCCCTTTTGTAGAAATTATAGAAAAGTTTGCACATCCAACCAAGATGCAGGACACAATGCAAAGTGCACTTAGGAAAAAAAAAAAAGAGTAAACATCTACACGCAGTGAAGTTAAAGGTCCACATTTTATTAAACAATAGCAGTTATTAAACTGCCATTAAATTTATTGAACAAAGTTGAAGTTATTAAACAAATGTTTTGACCTCTGAAGTCTGTTTTTTTATTTACGTGGAAAAAAAAACAAGAGTTTGAAACATAGCGGTTATTAGAAATGCAGTTGTATAAATGTCAGTGTGCTGACATTTATTTACATATTTATTATTATTATTATTATTATTATTATTATTATTATTATTATATTTTTCCTCTTTTCCCATCTTTTACATTTATGTATTAATTGATTGATTTTAATTACAGCAAAACATTTGCTTCAAATACCATTCAGATTTACTCACTCATTTGCACTTTTCTTATATATTCATGTGTAGATAAATGTGCATCAAACAACATTTAACATATGTTATGACCCATATACTGCAAAAAAATAAAATGCATGATTTTTTTTATTTGAATTTTTCTTATTTTTATAAAAACAAATGTTGACACCAAACTACCACCCTTTGGAGCTAGACAAAAAACAAACAAACAAAAAAAAAAACATTACATTTTAAACAAATGTTTAAGTATTTAAACAAGCAGTATAGCTTGCTCCTACTAATTGCATTAAAACATACAGGAAACATGTAGTGCAGTTCCCTTCTCTATGTTGCTCTGAAACAAATAACAAATACATTTCTTGTTAGAATAGCCTACCTAACAATTATTTCAATACTTTTCCATATTTTCCTACTTCTCCATATTGTTATTCATGATAAGCTATTATTATTATTATTATTATTAATAATTTAAATCAGTCACCTTTTACAGACTTGTTGCAGAGGAGTCACAGAGACATTATTCAGGTTTAGGGCACACAGGCTCACCCTTAACAATGTACCACGCCTCATTGTGTCTGTTCACAATCTTCATTGGGCTGAAAAACACACATAGACACCACACAACGACACATATACACAAAATAACAGGATGAGCAAAGGAATGCTAAAACATCTAAACAACAGAAGAGAGCCTGAATTCAAGCTGAAAGCTAAGCGCACCTGTTATAGCCGACATCATAGTGATACTCTGTCTCGTAGGATGCCTGTACATTGTCTAGTGCTGTCTTTAGACGCTGAGCCTGTGATTTAGAGACAACTGATATCATCCAGCCACCATAGCTCCTGACGTACACATTCATATCAGGGGTGTCTGTAAGGTATACCTGCAAATAAATAGAGTTCACCATCAAGAACAAGTAAAACAAACCCTTTAATTTAAATAGAAACAATAGTGACAATATCAATTGGACAATATCAATTGGACTTTTCACACTTGACAACCCACGGTCATTTTAATGCTTCACTCTGTTAATATTTTTGGGTTAGTAATTAATCCAGGGTTGTCATTTTTTCGAGATTTCACACTGTACATTGGTAAACCTGTGGAAATTTCTTCTCCACATATTCATGCAGTTAATAACATTGATTGGACAAGTACAGCAGGCAAAGAAAATAAAATTGTTTTTAACAACAGCTTGTCCATCTGTGGAAATGTCGTCAATATTCTTTGGTTGTCTTGAGATAAGAAACACAAAAAAATACCTACTACAATCTCTCCCTATAGATGTCCCCCTCTCTTACTTTTATTTATATGCATTTGGTCTCAGACATTTGGCTCATTGGTTGCTCCCACCTGAGAGAGCCCCTCCCTGGTTTTGTATTGAACAGGAAGCCCATGCCCCTATTTCACCATTGCAAAGCCTTTCTATTAAAATAATCGGAGAAGTTAAGTTACACCCCGTTATCTCGCATTTACACTCGATATGGACAAAAGTGTCCAGAGTGTTTAACTCGGATATTTATGTAAACGTAGCCTCGAGCATATGGCTGAACACTAAACTATGTATTAATAATTCCCCTTTCTGTTGGTCAGATTGGATTGTGAGGGGGGTTAATACACTTGCTGACCTATATGAGAGTGGAGTATTAAGATCTTTTGAAAATTTGATTCAACATTTTGGGATTCCAAGATCTCAATTTTATAAGTATTGACAGCTGTGCCACCTGCTCTGCTCTGTTTTTGGGAGTAGCATACACCCCCCTAGAGCGGCAGATACTCTGGAAGTGGTGATTACTGCTTTTGGGAAGGGTCATGAGGCATCAGTGTATTACTCCCTGTTAATTCAGAGTCTGGGGGATGGAGCTTTAAATTCTCTCAAAATATTATGGGAGGAAGATTTAAATTTGTTATTGGAGGAGGGAGTGTGGGCAAGGATTCTAAAAAACATAAAGTCTGCATCTAGAGATGCAAGGGTGCGCCTTATGCAATTTAAGATTTTACATAGATTTTATTGGACCCCTTCTAAATTGTATAGGCTTGGTCATAAGGACACACCCATCTGCTGGCGATGCCATTCAGAAGATGGAGACACCACCCATGTTTTTTGGGGGTGTCGTAAAATCCAAGAATTTTGGCTGAAGGTGCAAAGTTTTGTATGTGTTGTGTTGAACACTCAAATCTCGTTCTGCCCCAGACTCTGTATTTTCGAAGATGGGGAGGTCATAAATTTGGAGGATAAGTACATACAAAATTTGGTTTTGAGGCAGGTTATTTTGAGGAGATGGAAGTCGGATGGAGCACCCTCTTTCCTAGAGTGGTGCGTGGAGATTGGGAGGGTGGCTGCCTTCGAGAAGGGGTCGAGCAGAAGGATGGGAGTTAGGGATCTTTTCAATAAGAAATTGGGCAATTACTTCTCAAGTCTCAAGGAGGGGCGTTGGAGGGAGTAATTTAGAGTTTTTTTTAATTATTTATTTTTTTTAATTATACTTGATTATTGTATTTTCTTTATTTTGTTGTTTTAGTTTTGTGTTTTTTTTTTTGTGCGTGTCTATATTCTATTGACTACAGGGGTGTTCGTGGGGGGGTCAGGGTGGGGTGGGAGTTTGGTAGGGGGAGGGGATATAGTGGGGGTTTCATGTTAAAAGTGATTGATTCACTATATATATGTTGTTTTTTCCTCTGTGTTAATTTATGAATCAATAAAAAAAAATTTTTATAATAAAAAAGTAATCTATCTAATGTTAAGTGTGTGAAAGGCCTTAATGTGACATACCGATGGATCAGTAGGTTTGGGTGGGTTGGTCTGGTAGTCAGATGGGAGCAGGAAACTCATCACATACACTGATGACTGCCACATGCTCACACTTTCTTTAACTTTAATGAGGACCGGGGCAGTCATGTCAATCTTGGCACCTAAATAAGTAGGGTAAAAATTTTGATTAAATGGTGCCTTTATAATATAATATAATTTAAACTAATTTATAATAATATATACTTTTCCAGGCTTTTATTGTAAATAAGAATTTTGTTCTTTAGTAGCTTGCCTGGTTAAATAAAGGTAAAATAATAATAAAAAAAATACTTGATTTCTTGTAATTGCAACTTTATTTCTTGTAATTTCTTCTTCATATAACAATTGCAACTTCAAATTTCAGAATTTTGACTGTGACTTTACTTGTAATTGTGACTGTATTTCTCATAATTGCAACTTTATATCTTGCAATGGCAAATGTATTTTTGCAAATGCGACTTTATTTTGCGTAATTGCAACCTTATATCACAATTGAAACTTTTTTTCTCGTAAATGCTCATTTATATCGCAAGTGCAACTTTATTTCTAGTAATTGCAACTTCATATCTCAGAATTTCTTATATTTGCGGCAGCATATCTCGGAATTTCGAATTTATATCTCGCACGTGACTTTATTTCTCGGAATTGCAAGTTTATATCTTGCAATTGCAACTTTATTTTTTGCAATTGTGACTATTTTGCATAATTGCGACAGCATATTGCAACTTAATTTCTTGTAATTGCAACCTTATTTCTCGGAATTTCAACTTTATATCTTGCACATGTGATTTTATTTCTCTCAAATGCATATCTTGCAATTGCAACTTTATTTTTTGCAATTGTGACTATTTCTCGTAATTGCGACAGCATATTGCAACTTAATTTCTTGTCATTTCGACCTTATTTCTCAGAATTTCGACTTTATATCTCGCACATGTGACTTTATTTCTCGGAATTACGAATTTATATCTTGCAATTGAAAATTAATTTTTCGCATTTGTGAGTTAATATCTTCAATTGTGACTTTATTTCTCGTGATTGTGACTATATCTTGCAATTGCACCTATTTCTTGTAATTGAAACTTTATTTCTCGAAATTTCGACTTTATATCTTGCAATTGCAACTTTATTTTTTTCTATTGTGACTATTTTGCATAATTGCGACATAATATCTTGCAATTGCAACTATTTCTTGCAATTGTGAGTGCATATCTTTAATTGCGACTTTTTTTCTTGTAATTGCAACCTTCTTGGAATTTCGACTTTGTCTTGCACATGTGACTATTTCTCGCAATTGCGAATTTATATCTTGCAATTGCAACTTTATTTTTCACAATTGTGAGTTCATATCTTCAATTGCAACATTATTTCTCATAATTGTAACTTTATATCTTGCAGTTGCACCTATTTCTTGTAATTGCAACCTTATTTCTCGGAATTTGAACTTTATATCTCGCACATGTGACTTTATTTCTCTCAAATGCAAATTTATATCTTACAATTGCAACTTTATTTTTTGCAATTGTGATTATTTCTCGTAATTGCGACAGCATATTGCAACTTAATTTCTCGTCATTTCGACCTTATTTCTCGGAATTTTGACTTTATATCTCTCACGTGTTCTCGCAATTGTGAGTTTATATCTTGCAATTGCAACTTTATTTTTCGCAATTGTGACTATTTCTCATAAATGTAAATGTATATCTTGCAAAGCAACTTTATTTTTTGTAACTGCGACCTTATTTCGATGAATTTCGACTTCATATCTCACATATTGCGACCTTATTTCTCGTAATTGTGAGTTTTTATCTTGCAACTGCAACTTTTATTTTTCGCAACTGTGACTATTTCTCGGAATTGCGACTTTATTTCTTGGAATTGCAACCTTATTTCGCAGAATTTCTACTTCATATCTCGCACATGTGACTATTTCTCGCAATTGTGAGTTTATATCTTGCAATTGCAAATTAATTTTTTGTAATTGTGACTATTTTTCTGAATTTCAACGTTATATCTCGTACATGTGACTTTATTACTCGCAATTGTTCATATCTTGCAATTGCGACTATTTCTCATAATTGCAAATTCATATCACAATTGCAGTTTTATTTCTAGTAATTGCATCTTTATATCTAAAATGTCTTCATTATGACTTTATTTGTGACATATGTAACTTTATATCATGCAATTACTAGTTTATATCTTGCAATTGCAACTATTTCTTGCAATTGCAAGTTTATATCTTATTAATATATCTGATATCATATTTACTGTGACTTTATTTCTCGTAATCGTGACTGTATATCTCATAATTGAATGTTTATATCTCACATTAATCATTAACTCATTAATGATGACACACAAAGTCACAATTGCGAGATTTCGATTGCCTGTTCTATTTTTTCTTCCATGCCATGATTAAAGTACCATACAAACCTATCAAGAACATGTCCGAATCATATTTTAGAAACTTTAAGATTTTTTTGTGTTGTTTTCCTTATAATTAAGCAACCCCCTCTCACATTCTCATAACAGTAAAACAAATGTTATTCTCATTACTGTAATGTGAAAAAAAGATAAATAATTAAAATTGTAGAGTATTTATGTACTGTAATTTATTCTAATTTAATAAAAAAGAGAGATAATCTAATGAGAATCACCATTGAGAATACTGGGAATTCAAAGCCTTTAAAAGTAGAAAGTAGGGAACCTTAATGGTCCTAAAATAGGCTTCATTGCCATGAATACCAAACAGCAAAGACTACATACTGATAACATACAAACACTCTGTATCACAGTTATCTCACCAGCCTCATTTTCTCCAGTGATGTATTTGAAAAGTTTCCTGAAGGCTCTTGGCATTGCTATTTCCATGAAATAGGATTCAGCTTCTGCGGTCACCCACTTAGCAGCATCATAGTGGCGTACCTTAAAGATAAAATGAGTTAATCTAATTGATATGTCCATGTTGATGTGTTTGAGTCTGTCTTCTTCATTTAATTTTTACTCTGTGCATTAAGCACTTTAATCTCTATTGTTGAATCTCGTGTCTCACCTCATAACCATCTCCCACACACACCAAGTCAAAGAGAAAGCATTCCTTAGTCTCTGTGCAAAAACTGGACGGACTACTTGAGTTTCTGAGAGGTGCAAATACAATATATCAAAAATGACATGTACATGTACATGTTTTTAGAGGTGACTCATTGGCTATTTTGATGCCTGGAAAGAAAACAGGACTCACCCAACCCTTCCCTCAACAGTCACTGTTAAGAGCAACACGATCACTCCTGTCAGGCAAATCCTTTAAAACATTAAAAAAGCAAAATAATGTATTATAATTTGAAGGTTACATTTACAGGAACAGTTCACCCAAAAATTCTGTCATCATTTACTCACCCGTGGAACACAAAAGATGATGATAGGCAGAATGTTAGGGACTGATATCCTCAGTCACTATTAACTTTCATCATACGGAAAAAAAGATGCAATGAAAGTGAATGGGGACTTAAACAGTCCCTAACATTCTGACTAACATCATGTTTCACAAAAGAAAGAAAGTCATATAGGTTTGGAACAACATGAGGGTCTTCACAATTTTCATATTTGGGTGAACCATCTCTTTAAGGTACTGTAGGAATAGCTTGTTCAGTTGGTACTTTTTATGATGCTGCTGCTGTTTATACAGTAAATGATAGTGTACGGCATTGAAGTTTTAGTACTTACATGTTGTATGCTGTCTCTTCAGGCTGTTCTCAGCAGAAGCATGAGCACGTGTGTCTGCAGTGTCTTTTTATACATATAATGTTATGAAAGCTGTTCCCGCCCACCAACCTTCTAGTCATGTAAGCATGTTAAGTAAGAGTTTTTCTATTGTCTTCTCCACTAGGGACAGTATTTCATTTATTTATTTTTTTCATCCTTGTTGTTGTTGAAAGCCCTTTTGAATAGATTATTTGACTGCCAAATGCAACCAGGTGCAATGTTTCGAAATATGTTTTGCTCCTAAATATTGACAGACAGCAGATATGCTTATCTAATGAACAGGCTTTTGTCTGAACATGGGATTGATCACATTTCTATGTAATGGATGATTTCTGGTTACTTACTAAGAAAATGAATGGTTTATTTTTATAGAGCTCTTACTAGGTGGGAAACTAATTACCTACCTCTGGCCTAAATTTAGACCAAATTGTGTTTATGTTGTGTTTGTGTTCTGTGAGCACTTGATCCAGTCCTACTAATGCACCCACTGTCTCTTCTCTGAGCAATTTGAAACTTTGTATTGCAGCACTTTTCATTTTATTGGCTTCTTAGTATAAATCTCTTATGCTGTATTCCTCATTTGTAAGTCGCTTTGGATAAAAGTTTCTGCTAAAAGAATAAATGCAAAAGTAATGTTACGATACTGATACATTTTTGATACTGTCAGCCTGTCAGTGGAAGTTAAATATGAGAGCATTGCTGTAAAATAAACAAACATAACCTTTGACCACAGACTGACCACAAAACTCTGTAAACTTGACAGATATCCAGGTGTTTAAGTAGGCTTAATGTCAATATTGTTTAACTTCTTGGAAACTGTTAAAAGCAGCATGCTGTCTCTAGAGCCCAGCAGGGGACGAATGACTTTTCCTAATCCATAGGAAAGGATTAACTGGTGTAAATAAATGCATTTTTATTATTTTTCCGGTGATCAGCAGAAAATCTTTGCCTTTTAAAAATAGACTGAGGTGTTTTGGCTCTGTTGAGAATCCAGTACATTACAAACCATTTTTTTCTTTAACTTTTTGCTTGTATTTCTCTAATGGTGACTCTCATTTTAGCATTTATTCATTTTTTGTAGCATTCATTTTGTTTTATTATAGAAATAATTATGGTTGCAAAGGACATTATACATAATATAAAATATATGAAGATTTAGACTGTTAAATTGTGTTGTGTCAAAGCATCAAGTTTGTCCAAACTTCAGCTGTCAGTGATATATTTACAAGCTGTGCCTGTTATGGTATCATAGTTGGAAGTTAAATCCTCTTTGACGCTCAGAACTATATGTTTTTCATTTGAGTTATTAGTTAATTATTAGCTTTATTAAAGTTCATTCATGAATATAATGGATATGACAAGTTGGTAGGTTTGGTCTTGGCAGACTAGTTGCGCTGCTACTGCAGAGCAAGTATGAAGATTTGTTACTGCTAAAACACACAGACATGCTTCTGCTGCTGCACAATTAGACACATACAACCCCCCTGAAGCAGATCTAGACCAGTGGTGCTTGGGAGGAGGAAGGTTTCAGACAGAAAACTCTCGTAGAGCGCTCCAGTGAAACCAGCTTTTATTGCAAACAACCGAGGCAACATTAAATGTTAGACAAAGAGATAACAGACTACACGTTAAAGAACCTATCAGCTTGCGCCAAGTAGAGTTTCAGTACTGAACTCAGGATCATTAAGAGAAAAGGGTTCTTCATATTTCATTCAGAGTGCATGGAGCACAATTCTTTGTTGTTTGTCCTTGGTGCTATCTGATATCTTTTTGTTCATGGTTGTAGAACTATTGGGCGTAGCTGTGTGTTTGAATTCTCCAAGCCATTATGGATCAAAAGAGTTCATTCCACTCACATCTGTTATAATAAATAACAATGTTTTTTTTTTTTTTATTGGTGGTTGTTTATCATAATGTAATTATGTACAGACAAAGTTATAATAGCAAAGGCAAAACAAAATGGGTCAACAGATCTGCACATCAAAGCTCCTTCTTTTTCCACTTTTTATTATGACATTATTTTACATAATAACATTATAAGCCTTTTTGGTTTTGACTTTAGCCATAATCTATCCCTACATGTGTTCCTGAAATCTTTATCCAGCAAATGAACAGATTTTCAGTTAGGAGGAAATTTTTAAATGGAGGACACAATCCAACACTTATGTACTTTTGACAGTTTGTTATGAAAGACTGATAAAACACCACATGTTATTCATCAGGAGTGGTTTGGATTTCCTTTGTAAGTGGCTGTCTTTTGTTAGCTGTGTGAAGTGTAATATGAAACAAAGAGGATTTAAAAAAAAATTAAACCTAAAAAAAAGAGTTCATAAAAGAAAGAATCAGTTTGACAAGCTGAATAGAGTTCAATAAGCTGAATAGTTGGATAACTATGATTTTTGGTGTGTTGTGTAATTTGATATTGGATCTCAAGTGTGGCCTATATTTCATTTGAGAAGGCAAACAATAGCAGCACTAATCATTAGTCATATAAGAGGGAAACATAATGATTTGGTGCCAAAAAGATTTACCAACTAACAGTATGGGGGGCTAGGGAATTAAAAAAATTAGAAGTGCTAGTTGCGGGTTCGTTTAATGATGTACATGTTTACCAGAGGCATCTACTTAGTTTTAAAGTTGTCATTTTATGCAGCCGGCAACAATTTTTTTTACCAATATAGGCAAACAAAATTGAACTCTTAAAATATGATGAATATTTCCCCATAAGTGCGTCAAAAAGAAGGTCAAAAATCTTTTTGCCACAGTATTCATGCAGCCTGTAGTACAATTAATCATTCAGACTGCTTTTTAGTCACACATTTGTTACTCTGAGTAAATAACTTGAAATTATATCATAAGAGCCTGTGCCACTCAAAGCAACATTGTTCAATTAAGATAGTTTAAGAGGTGAAAGCCATGTTGCAATAATTGAGCTGCCTCAGCTGCTGCTGTCTGACTCTTCATCAGACTCCTCTTCAA
Organism: Myxocyprinus asiaticus; assembly: GCF_019703515.2. Taxonomy (NCBI): domain Eukaryota; kingdom Metazoa; phylum Chordata; class Actinopteri; order Cypriniformes; family Catostomidae; genus Myxocyprinus; species Myxocyprinus asiaticus. Next base: position 35,932,431 of record NC_059357.1, on the reverse strand, counting down.
TGTCATCCAGGATGAGCTCGTTCAGGCTGTCCAGAAGACTGCCCTGACTCAGGCAGGTGTTTACAGTGGATCCACTGCTTATATGAGCAGGGCTAGGGTACACCACCCGCGGCTTTCGGTTCTTCTGTCTGCTACGTGGGTGGACGCATTCGGTACCAGGCACATGGGGCTCTAGGTAAGACAAACATGCAAAGTGACTGAATATAATCACATTTCTTGTAAAATGTAAATGCTTAGGATTTATAGGCAACATAACATGGCAATCACAACCCACTCCATAATGTGTCCAATTTCTGAATGAAACAAAGAAAAAACAGGCAAGATTTTATCCATGGAGAAATGATTGTATAGGGAGAATGGGCATTTCAGCATTTATTATTGGCAAGATTTTAGAAAGGCTGCATTACTTTTAACAGTAACATAAAACAATTGGTTAATATCAAGCAATAGCCCATGCAAGGATTTCTAAAACATAGGATGGCAGGGGAAGATATCTTCATATTTATTAGGAAAGTGCCATCTGATTGGTAAAGGTTAGGTTTAGAGGTAGGGATAGGGTTACAGTTTCTCCAACCTAGTCTCATAGAATGAATGTTACTATAATCTACATTTTTGCAAACTGAGTTTTACATGCCGCTTTCTAATTTTTGCTGCAGTTTCTTGGTGTAATAACACTAAAGGCGCTACAACAACTGTGCGTTTTATACACTTTCACACAAATCATGGGTACTATGGCTGTTTAGGACTTTATAAACACTTATTTTTCAATGTATTACTCACACACTGCTATGTTATATGAAAACACTTTTACTCTAACACGTCATTTGTAAAACATCCCATTTTAATGCTTGAATTACAGGCTCATGAACATTTACACACTTATTCCAGTGTTATTAACTTCTGCTGTAGCTCACCTGACAAGAGTGTTGGAATTTGGACTGAGCCTCAAGCCCAGCCAAGGACGCTCATTGCAAAAGTGAAGCGAAAGCGCCATTGAAGCGACACGAAATGACGTGGTTGCTTCAGTAAATGTACTTTTCATGTCCAATTTGCTTTTAAAACACTATCGGGTAGGTTTAGGCGTTGGTTTATATTGATATGACTAAGCAATCAAAGTTATAGCATTACAAAAAGAATTTATTAAAGGTATGCTCTCAAATGTGAGTGGAATTAACTCTTTTGATCCATAATGGCTTGGAGAATTCAAACATACAGCTACGCCCAATAGTTCTACAACCATGAACAAAAAAATATCAGATAGCACCAAGGACAAACAACAAAGAATTGTGCTCCATGCACTCTGAATGAAATATGAAGAACCCTTTTCTCTTAATGATCCTGAGTTCAGTACTGAAACTCTACATGGCGCAAGCTGATAAGTTCTTTAACGTGTAGTCTGTTATCTCTTTGTCTAACATTTAATGTTGCCTCGGTTGTTTGTAATAAAAGCTGGTTTCACTTGAGGGATATCATAGCGAATTCTCTTCAGGGTTTTTGGACTACAAGCTGAAAAGTTCACAAGGCAAGGGTGTGTGCAAAACCTCTAGTGGTCATTATGTCAAATAACATCATATTACCCATTCTATTAAAACAGTCTTCAGCTAAGCAGCTGTGCTGATTTTTTCTTCTGGGTCCAGGCATCATCCTGTTCTTCTTTGGTGGCACAATCCTTGTTGGAAATATGGCTGAGCGACAGCCGTAACAAGGGGAACGTCCATCCATCCGACCAAAACCCCTAAAAAAAAGTTTTTAATACAAAGCTCCAAATTTCAAAAGAAAAATCATTACCTGATGGTATCTACACAACATCTATTAGCTGAAAAACAAAAACAAAACTAAAAACACTACATGCTATATTATGCATAAAGTTAATGTCTTACATGAATGAGCGAGAGCAGTTTGGACAGTGAAACTCGGCGATACCCCACATTTTGTCAGCTGGTACAGGGTCATATTTCTTTTTACATCGATGGCAGCGTGACACCTACAACAAACCAAATTTATTATATAGGTTCCTAATAATGCACATGTGTACAGTTGAATACTAAAACTATATTTCTTTGCATACTTGGTTTCTCATGACAGCACTGTGCCTGGGTTCAAGAGGTATACAAAGCACAGAAATTGAAATGTAAATATGGGAACTGTGTCAAAATTGTACTAAATTACATTTATCTCACATAAACATACTTAAATAAAATAACAAATGTTTACACATTTAATAGTACACATTTAAGGTAAACATTACATTTTATATTGAAATCCATTATATTTGCTGTTTTAACCCTTTAAGCTATGAAGGTGTTTTTAAAGATTTCCTGTTTTCAGTGGCATGCCCAAAATTAAAGGCCTATACCTCGACCAAAAAAAAAAAAAAGGAGGGTCAGTTGTTTGGTAATATTTTAAAGAAAACTTTTCACATTTTTTAATAATATAGATTATGATAAATTCTGAGATTTTCATCCTAAGAAACTGAATTAGCTTTTTTTCTTATTATTTTTCAGATTTGACATTATATATATCAGGGTGTAAATAAGGTAGCTCTGAAAAGCTGCTTTTGTTTTGTTCCCAATCATGTCTCCCGTTACTGAGTAAAATTTTGTGTTGATACGACTAGCAATCAAAGTTATAGCATTACAAAAATAATTTATTAAAGGTATGCTCTCTCTACAAATCATGCAGGCATGAGTAACGAGATCTCATTCAGTTCCATTCTGTGTCATCTGAGCCATTATTGAGCCTTTGTTATGTACATGGCACCGTCTCCTGGTGGCCATATGTAATTAGAGTGAATGATCCTCTCTGCCCATATTTAACTGGTTGCAGTGATCTGAATCCTAATACTACTGGTTTAGCATTCCATGAGGCTGGACAACGCACTACATCATTTCCGATTAAGTACTCTGATCCAAGAAAGCTAACGTTTTTTTTAGACAGATGCAGATAAAAGCGAGAAAGCAGCATATAAGCAACACCTGTTTACATGTCACATGTATGTCAAAGAGATGTACTTAGCAAGATTTCATTATATTTTTGTCTGTGAGTAAAACATATAGGCTGGTTGTATTCTATTCTTTGTGAGCTTTCCAACAACATATGACACATGGCTATTTGATCAGTTTGATTTTTTTACCGATTACAATAAAATGTACAGTGCAAAATTATTAATAAATTATAAAACGTAACACTTCTGGTTTGTCTGCAAATTTCAAAGCACTTGTTCAGTTTTTGTCATAATACCTACATGCATTGTAAATTACAGCTTCTTAGGTATCATTTAGCAAAGAAAGCTATTTTGTGTTGGCCAAAACTGTAGTTTTTTCTCGTGGGGACGATCCGAGCTTAAAGTGTGAAGTGAAAGTAAAGTAAAGATCCATGGGAGAGTAATTTAATTGGTTTGTTGGCACAATAAGATGGACAATTTTTTAAATAAAAAATTTACTTTAAAATTACTTTAATAAGGTATGTAGTAATATGTACTTTAGGGGTCTAAAGGAAATTGTAAGGAGTAAAAGTATGATTTTTGCTTTGAGAATGTTATTGAGTAGAAGTACAATTATTCACTTCCAACAGTACATGAGTAAAGTACACATTCCTTTAATAATGCTTAACGGTACGTATAGTAATGAAGTACAATTACTCAAGTACTTCACATGTGATCTGAGCCTCTAAAAGGTGTTGTTAGAAGTCTTACCCTTTTCCTCTGTGTCACACGTCTCCACCAGTCCCTATCACATGACTCGCAGGCAAACTGATGTGTGACAGCAGGGATCTGGTTTGCCTGCGCCTGGTCAAACATCCGTTTGTTCTCCTCTGTTAATGGCAGAACTCTTAGACGTGCCCTGAGCTCCTGCAAGCATGTCCATGCATGTTAATCCACACTGTTTACAGTAAACCTACAGCTCTTCAGTATAACAGGTGAAGTGTGTAATTTCTTCACTGCTAGCATCAACAAACAGAAAAGTTTTCAAAACAGATCAAACAGATTTGACTCAAACTCAGGCCATTGATTGGTAAAGCCAGAAGATGACATGTAGGACTGGTTGGGATGCTTAAATAAAAAAGCAATGTTTTGATAGTGCCACAAAGCCACAATGTTTACTTTTGCAGAAAACAACCTACAGGTACAAATGGCTTACTTGTAGCTGTGTTTGCATATTAATGTAATCTGGGACTGTAAAATGTATTTTGACATTAAAATTAACTACACAAATCATCTTTAACTGGTTTATTTGTATATACAGTAAGTTAAATAAGTAGCCAATGCAAAGAGACTAACCAATATATCCTTGTCGTCATTTCGATTTTTCTTTGCCTGAGTTAGAAGAGGAGAGATTCTGTGTAAGACTTCAGTGTAACATGACGTTTTATGTGTCCTGTAAATACACATACAAACAGGGAAACTCCTTACTTGTGCTGAAGGACGGGCACCACTGGATCCAGATGGCTTGGCTGTTTTTTCTTCCTACAGATTTATAATGATTACACCTTGACTTTCATTATACAATTAAAAAACAGGTAGACAGCAATTACGGGTTCTTTCATCTTTAAAAAATGTATATTTGGATGTTACCTGCTGTCTTTCATCAGCCTTGAGTTTTATAACCACATTCTATAAGACAGTATAGAAAGTATTCAATGGTAATACAGTATTATATACAATACAGTACCATCCAACAATTTAAAAACACTTATTCATTCTTAATTATGACTATTTTCCAGCTTTTAGAATAATGGTAAAGTCATCAAAACTATTTTATACAGACCAAAAATATCAAACAAATCAAAATTATCTAACTAGATAGACAGACAGACAGACGGATGGACGGACGGACAGACAGACAGACAGACAGATGGATAGACAGATAGCTGCACCTGCACTACAGGGTCAGTTAGCACTGTCTTGTCATCATCATCCAGTTCTAAATACAAGAAATACATTAAAAAAATGCATAATAATAGTAAAGTACAAAAACAAACAATGGCCTACACACATATTCAAAGAGAAATAGTTCAGAAACATTTAGTCAACTCAACTGACTGAATTTAGCTTAATTTACAAGAGCTAAACCAACTAAAACAGATCTGAATGTATTGCTGCATTTATAAACGTTAACCCTATAACGCTGTGTGCATCAGATTTAACACACAACTTTTGACAGCTCCTGCTTCACTCTCTGTTCAAGCTGACGAGCCAAACAACCTATGGTATATAAGTTACACATGTTTATGGCATTATCTAGTGGTTATTTGTGAAAATAAAAGTGGTTTCAATATTATATCGATATAAAGCTCTGAAAAAATGTAAGAGACCACTGCAAAATTATCAGTTTCTCTGGATTTACTATTTATAGATATGTCTTTGAGTAAAATAAACATTTTTGTATTATTCTATAAAGTACTGACAACATTTCTCCCAAATTCCAAATAAAAATATTGTCATTAAGAGCATTTATTAGCAGAAAATGACAACTGGTCAAATTAACAAAAAAGATGCAGTGTTTTCAGACCTCAAATAATGTAAAGAAAACAAGTTCATATTCATTTTTAAACAACAAAATACTAATGTTTTAACTTAGTTCAGGAAGAGTTCAGAAATCAATATTTGGTGGAATAACCCTGATTTTCAATCACAGCTTTCATGCATCTTGGCATGCTCTCTACCAGTCTTTCACATTGCTGTAGGGAGACTTTATGCCAGTCCTGATGCAAAAATTCAAGCAGCTCGGCTTTGTTTGATGGCTTGTCGCCATCCATCTTCCTCTTGATCACATTCCAGAGGTTTTCAATTGGGTTCAGGTCTGGAGATTGGGCTGGCCATGACAGGGTCTTGATTTGGTGCTCCTCCATTCACACCTTGATTGACCTAGCTGTGTGGCATGGAGCATTGTCCTGCTGAAAAAACCAATCTCAGAGTTGGGGACCATTGTCAGAGCAGAAGGAAGCAAGTTTTCTTCCAGGAAAAAAATAAAATAGTAAATCCACAGAAACTGATAATTTTGCAGTGGTCTCTAAAATTTTTTCAGAACTGTATTTTAGGATAAATGACAGCGTATTTTAGTAAAGTAAAAGTGACAGTAATGATTATATTGTTACTGATATTTTAAAATGAGTATTTGCTGAATATAAGCAACTTGTGCTTGGTTAAAATTTTGTATATTACTTTATTGAAAACCCCCCTTTTAAATGCATGTATCAAATATGATACAACAGACTTTTGAGGCATCTCTCTCAATCACCATTACATTCAATTCATGCCAACCACAAAAAAATAAAAAATAAATAAAAAATAAAAAATCACATAGCTTTTAAAATTCTGACATATACATTTTATAAGATATATTGAATTGTGAACTAATATTTCTGTGTATTTTCATATATGCAGCCTGCTCTGTCATTAAAGATCTCATTATTTTACATTACAAACTATTATGATGTCATCTTACCATAAGTTCCTGAAACCCAGCGAAAAAAAGTTTTACAATTTCCCTTTTTTAAATGTCACTATAGAGTTTGTTGCATAAAATACATATGATAAAAATTGTTTATTAAAAAATTATATTTTATTAATGTTGTATTTGATGTGCTGAATTGAACTACGATACATTTCAGTCCATATTTATAGACCAAGGAGAGAAAGTTGTCATGGCCAAACCCTGAAAAGCCCAGGGAGTCCTCTGATAATACCCCAAGATTTACCAATGTAGCATGTATGGGTAAGGAAAATTTAAATAACAAATGTCCTACACAAAAATGAATTGCTGGGCCTCAGGATGATAATTATCTTTAAAGCCTAATGTATAAAATGTGACACATAAAACAATTAAATAAATAAAATAAATAAATAATTAAAAAAAAAAGATGCAATTGTTTAATGATTTCTTTTCATAGTTTGTCTAATGGTCCTTAAAAAAAAGTTTAATGTCAAAAATGGAATTTTCTGACAATTCTTTCATATGTCAGGCTTTACAAGGTAAAGAGTTCAAGTCAGTAATATTACTGTATTGTTATTAAAGATGTTCGATGTTGTTTAACTTACCCTACTAACGTTGTAAGAGAGTTCAGTTCAAAATATGTCTATTTATAGTCCTTAATATGATTAGAAATGTACAAAATTTAAAAATCTAATACAAATTCTTGTTTTAATTCAACATTAAACGCTATGCAACGACAAAAAGGAGACACTTGTTCTTGAAAACTTTGCACTTTACCTCTGTCATCATCTGCCATTAGCACGACCCACATCGCCACCATTCGATGGTTGTTTGCGTAGCGTCGCATGAGGATCACAGCCTTTTCAATCTCAATACGGCCATGAAACATCTCTCTCAGTCGCCTGACACTCTTTTCCAACTAAGTAGGGAGTAAAAGGTATTTACGTTGATTTTAAAACTTTATTCAGTGTGATATGGTATAACTTTGGGCACGTGTTTTTCTTGCCTATATGAATAAAAAAAAGGCCCTTCTTCTTGCAAGAAATCAAATCATGTGGTTCACAATACATAATAACATTCGCTGGGACATCAAAGTGTTAAGGAAGTAGCATTGCATTGTTCTACTTCCTACATTAACATTGCCTATTATTATCCCAAATAAAATATCAGAAGGGGGTTTAATTGTCTGTGTAACCGAATAATAAATACTATACCTCAACTTCTTCACTCATTCGACTCATCCTTCAGTCACTCGGTTAAGTATCTAGCATTTAAAAACAAGAGCACTGGACCGTCTCTTGTATGACACCGTTTCCTTGAGCGCTGTCACGTATTCCTTTCAGTTTGGTCCGAAATACCAAACATTACCACTAGAGATCGCCATTGTACACTGTACAGTGCTAAAACGAGTACTTCATCCAATACATCTTGATTATCAAGAAAATATTCAGAAGATCAGGTAGGGGACTGCTGAAACAATAATAGTTTATTATTATAAGTTTAATATATATATATATATATATATATATATATATATATATATATATATATATATATATACACACACACACACACACCCACAGGGGCGGATTTAGTGATCTGGGGGCCCTAGGCAAAGTACAGGGATGGGGCCCTCTTCAGTGACACACATTTAGGTCGATTTTCTTCTTTAAAGGTGCTGTAAGCCTTTTTATTATGGGGCCAAGCAGCGAAGCTGCTGGAACCCTATTGTAATTGTACTGATTTTCTTCATTGTCTGGGCGTCAGAGACCGTAAGTCGTGGAGACACCTAACTTGGCAGGATGATCCCAAATACCACTCTCTACTCAGGTGCACAAACACACACCCATCTGACCCTAGGTGGTGCTATAATAAACATGTTTACATTTTGACTCATATCTCTGCAACCGTAATCAAAAAAATTTTTCCTCTGATTCCTTGAGTAAAGCCCTACAAAATGTGTATCTGATTTCATTTCCATCTATAACTTGTTTTTCGCCATTTTGAATTTTTTGAAAAAGTTCGAAAAAGTACTTTTTCGAACTCCTCCTAGACCGCTGGTCTGATCGGCATGCAATTTGGTATACATCATCTACAGACCCTCCAGACAAAAAAAGTATCACTATACATGAAATCGTTCTGAAGATATTAACGACAGAATTCCTTCGGTTTAACGCAATTTGAGTAACTGATCAATATCTACTCAACGCAAACTCCAAAAGTAACCAAACTCAGTACACATAGGCTGTGTCTCGTTTGGAAGGCTGCATGCTAGGTAGGACACATCCTTTGAAGGCTGCAGTATACCGAGTGTCCTCCTTTAAACAAGTCTCGTTTAAACAAGACGGCCTTCATAGGACAAACGGAAACGTAACGTAACATGGTTACTATGACAGCACGCCACTCTTTAACAAGCATGAGCGCTTCGAGTGAGAAGTGAACAAAGTCCCTTTAGAAGGTAATGTACGAGGTACATTTTAGGAGAGTTATAATAATGTAAAGAGAAAAGAAAATAGATTTTACACTTTTAGTCTAATACTTTATTTTAATTATATATTAATATAATTATACATATTATATACTCTGCACCCATCTACTGAGGTACTTCAACTTGGGAATTAATATTACTTGTGTTTGAACATCATATTTACGGGCAAATTGGCATAATTTTTTTAGACATTTCCGTTGAAGCAAAGAATTGTGTGTTGTGAGTGCCCACGAAGGATACACCTCATGCATCCTCCGAATTCCCGTGAAAGAAGGTCGCATTTGAAGGCTGCATTCGAAGTGTCCTACTCGCTTTTCTGAAACGAGACAGCCTCGATGATGTATGCGGCCGACAAATGCGACCTCCGGAGGACGCATCCTTCCAAAGGGGACACAGCCATAATAAATAGGACGTTTAGAAGACGTCAGCAAAGTTTTGAACAATTTCACCCCTAGGGGGTGCTACAACTTATAAACTGTCATAACTATACAGCGGTTTGTGCGACAAAGTTCAAATTAAATATGCATCTTCTTTGGTTCAAATGCTAACATATTCTTAAAAAATCGATTCGTCAAAATTTCAGTATCTTATAACTCATTTTGGGAATGGCCGGGGGTTTCTATCAGTTTGATTTCGTCCTAGGCTGTTTGCCCAATTCACTCGGAACTTTGTATACATTATCATTATCATTTGCATACAGACATTCCTTACAAAAAGTTATCAAAATAATTTTAATATGGTAAATCGTACAGAAGATATTAGCCGATAGGTTTTTGGGTATGGCCTATTATGACTAATTGATCCATATCTTGTGAGCACATATTTCAAACTTAACAAAACTTAGTGTACATGCACAAAAGAACATTCTGAGATAACATGCAAAATGTCATCAATTTGGCATGGCTGTAACATAAGAATTACCTAATTTCTCAACTGTAAGGCCTTCATAGGCATAAAAGACAGTACTGTTTGTCCACCAGGGGGAGCCACATAACTATAACTCAACGGTTCTCAACTGGTTTTGCTTCAGGACCCAGATTTTACATCGGAAGTCAAGTGGCGACACACCATAGTAAAAATATAACCTGTATTTAATGTATCCTGGGTCGCATTTCTTTTTATGTTGCATAGTTTTGTTCATGGTTTTCAAGTACAAGGACATGCATTGTGACATTATTTTTGTTGTTGATTTAAACAACAAAACTACAGGAATTTTTCTCTCCCGCCTTTTAAAAATTGAAAAGCATATTTATTTATAGGCTATGAGCCCATTGTTATCCTGTTTGTTTCCTAATTTCAAACAACATTCAAATAGAACATACATATTACACAGGAGGAAAGGCTCCTCATCACCATGGTTAGGTCAATGTAGCTAGTCTTAAATAACAGTAATAATATTAATAAATTATAGTATTGATGAAGAAATATATATATAAGCCGAAACACATTTTGAAACTTTAACTATAACTGCAAATGTTGATATAAAAATTAGGTCTAATAGATTCTACCTATAGATTGTTTCATAAGAAACTATAAAAAAATTTCAAAATAGAACAGTTACTTTTACTCATGTAAAATCGTGAAACTTTGTAAAGGTGATGATGTGAAGTTAATTTTTTTTTTCATTTATCTTTTTTAGTGCATAGCACACTGTTGCTCTTTTTTAAATCTCTTCATTAAACATTATATTATCATTAAATAATCTCTATCACTTGGGCGGCTGCCGAAAAATCTTCGATGAGAGAACCATGGCATTGTTCTTTCCCTGCTGTCCGCGACCCAATCCGAATAGACCTGTGACCCACTTTTGGGTCGTGACCCACCAGTTGAGAAACACTGCTATAAATCATTCAAAGGGTCTTAAAAGAGTAATTAAAGGTAGACTAAGGTTGGGTTGCACCAACCAGGATTAATCTTAAATTTAGATTAAATCAAGGTTTATCTGATAATTCTGTTGCACCAAACTTTACACTTTGTTTAAAAATAATCAGGGTTACATTTAAATCATAATTTTGATCCTGATTTAAATTTCACAGTATATCTGAATTGACTTTAATCCTGTTGCTCCATTATTTTAAACTCTGATTTAAATCTCAGTTATGGATTAACTTTAAAGTTGCAGCTGAGGTGGTTTAAATATTAAATTTACCTACAATAAAATATAAATGACTATGTAAGAGAACAGTGAATATGCTGTCAGTCCTCTGAAGGCAGTTAGGGTTTGAGTTAGGATTCCACTGGATCTTTCCTGTCAAATCAGATTATTTTTGTCATGTTGTGCTTGCAGCTATATTTATTATTATTGTTATTATTATTATTATTATTATTATTATTGTCATTAACATTTTTTATTGATTCCAAACTCAAATCAATACAATCAGCACATGAAAACACAGAATCAACTTTCATCAACTTTTCAATCAACTTTTCATCTTCCAGTATTAAATTCAAGTCTCTCTCCCATAACTTCTTAAGACATGTCAAAACCCCGTCCCCTAGACTCTGAATTAGCCAGGAATAGTACGCTTAAGCCTTGTGACCCTTTCCAAAAGCCACTAGTACCATCTCAAGAGTGTCTGCAGCTTTAGGGGGCTGCGTACTACACCCAAAGGTGGCACAGAGTAGATGGCGAAGGTGTAAGTACTTGAAGAATTGAGATCTGGGAATCCCAAACCGCTGTATAATATTTTCAAAGGATCTCAATGCTCCAATTTCATACAGGTCACCCAGCGTAGCATTTCCCTTCTCAATCCATTCTGTCCAGCAAAAGGGGGACCTGTTAATACACAATTTAGGGTTTAACCAAATACTTGTGGCAACGTTCAGTTAAATGTCAGAACTGAGCATGCGGGAAACTTTTGTCAACACTAACTGCATGTGTGAGATAACGGGATGCGTCTTTACTTCTCCAGGCAGCTTGGTAGAAAGACTTTGCAATGGCAAGATAGGGCCAAGGAGGAGCTCTTTCAGGTGGAAGTGACCAATGCGCCAAATGTCTGAGACCAAAAGCATAATAGTAAAACAAAATCTTGGGGAGAGCCAACCCACCTTTGTCAATTGGCCTGTGTAACTTGTTAGAATGCATTCGAGGATGTTTACCATTCCAGATAAGGGATTTAGCTATACTATCAAATTGTTTAAAATAAAAGAGGGGAACTTCAATGGTATACATTTTGGAATACAATTCATTTTTATAACATTAACCTTCCCAATCATAGATTAATGTAATGAGGCCCACCTGCCCACATCGCTCGAAAACTTTTTTATTAAAGGGTCAAAATTAACTCTAACTAAATCACATAAATTTGCTGGGAATAAAATGCCCAAATACTTAATGCCCTGTTTGGGCCATTGAAAGGCGCCCGGCTGAAAAGCCATTACTGGGCAGTACGCTGTCAGAGCCAAAGCTTCGGATTTAGACCAATTAACACTGTATCTCGAAAATTTAAAAAAGGAATTGATAATTCTGTGGAGGCAAGGCATAGATCTAGTAGACAAATAATAAAATATCATCTGCGTAAAGCAAAAAAAAAAAAAAAACCTCCCACCACCTCCCCTGGAAAATCATCCTCCTTTCTTATCGTGGCTGCTAATGGTTCCAGGGCAAGACAGAACAATAATGGGGAAAGAGGGCAACCCTGCCGGGTGCCCCTATTCAGAGTGAAATAATCTGAAATTAATCCGTTTGTTTGTACTGCCGCTACAGGGTGTCTATAAAGTAACTTAATCCATCCAATAAAAGTATTCCCGAACCCATACATTAATATATTAATAAAAGTATATTATAAAAGTCTCCAAATATCTGTAAGACCAAGATTTTTTACACATCCTGTGAAGAGTCAATGTTGCTCTAGCGGGCTTACACACTTTTGCTTCACTATGATCAAGGACTGAGTCCATCAAAAGATTAAAGTCTCCTCCCAATATTATATCATGAAGGGTGCCAGCAGCTTGCAACATCCCTTCAAGATCTATAAAAAAGCACTGATCATCAGCATTAGATGCATAAATATTAGCCAAAATAAAACTTTGCCCCTGAATTTCTGCTAAAACAATAATGACTCTTCCCAATTTATCATTAATCTGTTTGAGAAATTTGAATTGTGATGTTTATTTATCAATATAATGACTCCCCTTCTTTTACTTGAGCCAGCACTAAGGAAAACATGTCCACCTCATATCTTCCCAAATTTTCCAGCTTCCTGCAGGCAAAGATGAGTTTCTTGTAGAAACACTATCATATTTCTTACGTTTAAGAAATATCTTAAAAAGAATCTTTCTTTTTATGGGGTGCTCCAACTCATTCACATTCCATGCGGAGAGAGACAATCCACTCATATTAACATTTGACATTTTGATATAATATAAAGTATAAATTGTGTGTCAAAACAAAATTATAAAGACCACATTTCAATATTAGTGCAACAATAAAACCCCGCGGCTATATTTATTATTATTATTATTATTTATTTTTCTGTGGAATGGTATGGAGAAAATATTCCTACGCCCTGAAAGATATCACTGACTACAGTTACATGGACACCAGAAAGCGGCTTATTGTGAGAAAGCGGGTTATTGCAAGATAACAGCGTTCCCGTTTACATACACTGTATAGGTGGCGTACATTACTCCTGTATACATGTGACTCTGTCAGTAAGCAGCTTTCTCCACAGCAACGTAATTTTCCTGCACCGCTTTTGTACAACACACATGGCATCACTATTTTACTCTCTGTTGATTCGCTTTATTTCCAGATATTCCAGAGTTGTTAATAATGTCTGACAGCACATTATAAAAACACAAACTGGCTACTATGAACTACAGTACAGTATATACCACTACAATACATTTTTTCTTTCTCACTCTCCCTCTTTCTTAATCCACTTTTCCTCCATCGTCTTGACATTGAATTAACTATATCCAAATTACTAGACTAAAAGTTGACTTTGCATGTTTCCAGAAAGCTTCGATCAACTTTTACATTTGCAAACATAAACTTTTTTGCTAGATTTACGCTGCTAAATAGGGTGAAAACACATCAACAGTCAGATAATTTTTGTATTTTATTTATGAGTGTCAACGCTCAGATCATAACCATCATCAACACTGTGTATTGTTGACTATAGTGAGTGATGTGCTCTTGGAGGCAGCGGCGGGTGGTGGTGCAGGCTGTGCAGCAATCTGATCCATTTGGAAAGACATTGTTATCTTAGGAAGTCTCGATTCCGTAAAAAGCTTTCTCTCCACAAATTCAAACCAAACTGAACTAGCAACAATGTAGCTTAACTAGTAACTTGCAGCAGAGTATATGGTGAAATCACACAAATCTGTCCGAGCAGTTGAGCTAACTTTCACCTGTTTACGAACTTCTGTAGATGCATAAAAACCCTGGAATATTTCATTACAGCCTGATCTGAGGGGGACAGGGGTTGCTTGCACTGATGGTGCTGAAAATAACAGCAATATCAATCATATCGGTGTTGTAACAGTGCTATTTAACATTTCAGCACAAGTTATTTAGCATTAATGATAATAACAAAGCATATAATTTGTATTTTTAGGAGTCTCTTGGCTTCTGGGGGCCTTAGGCGGATGCCTACCTTTGCCTAGTGCTAAGTCCGCCCCTGCACACACACACACACACACACACACACACACACTTGTGTATATAAGTAAATATTACTATTATTGTTTCAGCATGCTCTTCTGAACTGAAACTTTTTTCAGGTTTTAGCTTTTTTTAGGGGTTCAACGTACTCAAAATAAATAAATAAATCAATAGCCCACTTTATAAAGACAACCACTTCATTTTGTAATATCCCATGAAAACTCAACATTTGTTGTTTTAAACATTTCATAATACACACATTCACTTTCATGTACTGAATAAAAAATATCCCCACAAAGTTATGTATTTCCAAATGTTGTTGTTGTTTTTATTTATTTATAAATGTATTTAATTTTTCATAATAGCCCATGTTTGCCAGTGAAATCTATCAGAAATTATTTCCCCAAAGAGCTTTTTCCTAGTAATAAAATACTTTTTTTGTCAATATGCAAAACGTGAAACCTTTTTATACAGTGACAAAATATGTATTATTTATTATTATTATTATTATTATTATTATTATTATTAATTTACATTTAAAAATAAGACAATTAAAACACAGAGGTACAATATTATAGATTTGGAATTGTACAATTATTATTATTATTAATGAATATATTAATAAAATAATAAGTATAATTTTATAATTAATTTATAAGTAAAATTAAATTAACAACAATTACTTTATACATAATAACATGTAAAAATAAATAAATAATATATTTAATAATAATAATAATATAATATACAATAATAATAATAATTAATATACAGTAATATACAATTATTATAATTATTTTATTATTATAGGCTGTTTCGAAGAATGATGCATGTTGTCCACTATCAAGTCAACACAGTTGAAAGTATCCCATCATTATGTAAATTACTTCAAATCCCAGGGTTCTCTGAACACATTTACGACCTCTGCAACATGACTTCAGTGCAGCTCTTGTGACACACTACTAAACTGACACGCTCAGGCTGAGAAGACTTTATCCATGAGCCGGTCTGTCAGCAGCACGCAGGTCTCTACATGTACATGCTGCAGAATGGTCGATTTAGTTGCATTCAGTTTGTGCATTTAAATGTTTTCTGGTATAATATCCCAGTTCAACACCTCTAAATGCTTCTGTTTGTCATTTTTATCATTAATCAAGCAGCGCAAATAACTCTTCACTGTCATTTTTAATGGCATTGCTTAAAAGGTAACACGACCTTCATGACACAACATGTATGTGATTTGAAATTGTGACAGCGCTGGTGCATTTTAATGGACCAGTTGAACGCGTGCACAAAAGGCGCGCTCCTGTTTTGAGAAAATCTGATTAAGATTTAATCTGCTGCCTGGAATCCCTTCGACATACTGTGTACATGTTTTATTGTCCTTACATTTTCTCCTTGTAAGAAACACACACACACACCAGGGGTGGACTGAGAAGAGAAATCGGCCCGGGATTTTACATAGAAACTGGCCCAAAAGTTGTTGATTTTAAGTGGTGCAGGCTAATTATTATGTGAAGCTGCTTGAAAATATATATTGTCAGTATATATGTGGACACTGTCACTTTACCTTCCCACAGCTATAACATTTCAGAGACAGTTTCATACATGAGTGGGTACATGGGTTGAATGTTACATGCTTTATATGTGTCTCTATGTAGTGCTTTAACCTTATTGTGATAACCATTATCAAATACCTAAATTCAAAGTACAAACTTTGTACTTTTAGTGGAATATGTAATGCATAGTTACAATGTACAACAGCATTTAGTGCCATATAAAAAAAAAAAGAATCAAAGATTTTACAGAATAAATGCATACTGTAGTAGGCCTTTCATGAGACAAATGTTTCGAGAATAAAGTTGTAAAATTATGAGTTTTAAAGCAACAATATTTAGAGAATAAAGTCAAAATTACCAGAATGAATCTGTAGCATTATAAGATTAAAGTAGTAGCAATACTATATTAATGTTGTAATAGTATGAGAATAAAGTTTTAATATTATGAGAAAAGGCATTTCTAATAATGCTATGACTTTATTCTCGTAATTTTGACTTTATTCTCAAAAATATTACACTCGTGATGTCGTGACTTTATTCTTGATAATTTATGACTGTATTCTCGAAAAAGGTAAATTATAAGAACGGGGACCACCATGGTTTATCCCGCCGGCGCTACCCTGGTCTGTCTTGCCGGCGCCATCCTGGTCCATCCTGCCGGTTCTGCCCTGGACCTTACCTTATACCCTGTCTGTTTTGTTTGGACTCATGTTTTTTCTTGTCCGGTCTGTGTTATGTGTTATTGAAACAAAAACACAACTAAATACAAACAAAACTTTCACTGGGGATAAAATAATAACAACAAGGCAAAAAGAGAACTGAAAACAAACAGACTGGGGAAAACTGGAAAAGACAGGAACACTCGACAGGACTAGAAACAAACACAATGATATGGCGTGGTAGACAAGACAAAGGAGAAAATATATAGAGGAAGGGAAGATTGAGGACAGGTGCTGCCAATAATCACAGTCACGGAGGCTGTTCCCTTGCCGCTGCCAGCGCCCACGGCCATGGAGACTGTTCCCATGCCACTGCCAGCACCCATAGCCACGGAGGCCGTTCCCCTGCCGCTGCCAGTGCTCACTGCCACGGAGGCCATTCCCCTGCCACTGCCAGTGCTCACGGCCACAGAGGCCGTTCCCCTGTCGCTGCCATCGCCCATGGCCAAGGAGGCCATACCCATGCCAGCGCTCACGGCCATGGAAGCCATTCCCCAGCCGCTGCCAGCGCTCACAGCCATGGAAGCCATTCCCTTGTTGCTGCCAGTGCTCATGGCTGCGGAGGTCATTTCCCTGTCTGATTTCGCTCCCGTCCTGGAGCCGCCTGTCCTTGCTCCTGTCCTAGAGACACCTGATCCCGCTTATTCCCTTAAGCTGTCTCCTGGGTCGATCATGCCTAGTCAAACTGACACACCTTGTCAAGTAGCTATGTCAAGTCATGTCACCACATCAAGTCAAGCTTCTACACCTAGCCAAGCCTCCAAGCCAAGTCAAGCCACCAAGCCTAGTCAAGCAGCCAAGTCTAATAAAGCCACCACGTCAAGTCAATCCGTCAAATCAGGTCAAGTCGCCAAGCCAAGTAAAACTGTCAAGCCAAGTCAAGCAGTCAAGTCAAATCAAACCGCCACACCAAGTCAAGTTGTCAAATCAAGCCACCACACAAAGTCAAACCGACACGTCAAATCATGCTGTCAAGTCAAGTTGTCACTGCCACACCAAGTCAAGTCATCTCTCCTATTCAAGCTGTCACACCAAGTCAAGCTGTCAAGCCAAGCCATCACGCCAAGTCAAACCGACATGCCTAGTCAAGTCATCCTGTAAAGTCAAGCCACCATGTCAAGCCAAGCCACTACACTCAAGCAGCCTGTAAAGTCAAGCAGTTATGTCAAACCAAACTGCCACACCTAGTCAAGCCGTCATTCCAACCCAAGCCATCATGCCTAGTCGTACCGACACACCCAGTCAAGGTGACATGCCTAGCCAAGCCACTACATCTAGAGAAGCCACCTGGTCAAGTCATCTCAACTAGTCAAGTAACCAAGCCTAGTCTAGCAGCCATGCCAAGTCCAGCAGCCACGCCAAATCAAGCTGCCAAAACCTCCTAAGCTGTTAAACCCTGGTCCATCCTGCTGGCGTCACACTGGTCTGACCCACTGGCTCCTCCCTGGTCATCTCGCTGGTGCTATCCTGGTCTGTCCTGTTGGTGTCTCCTTGGTCCGCCCCGCCGACACTATCCTGGTCCGTCCCGTTGGCGCCACCATGGTCTATCCCGCCTGCACTACCCTGGTCTGTCTTGCCGGCACCATCCTGGTCCATCCTGCCGGTTCTGCCCTGGACCTTACCTTATACCCTGTATGTTTTGAATGGACTCATGTTTTTTCTTGTCTGGTCTGTGTTATGTAGTGCCGTCCACCTGTTTCCCGCACCCTCCCTTCCCGTTGTCTGGACTATTGACTAGTTTTGTTCTTTCTTGATCGTGGGATGCCTGATAGTTATTTACAAATGTAGTTTTAATTCTTATGAGTATTGTTGTTGTTTTGTTGTAGCTGGTTGATAGTTGTGATTTATGTGAAGTCACCATGAGGGTGATTAGTGTTACCTCTGATGAAATTGAAGCCTGTTAAATTTAAGATGTTCTTCTTTACTCAATTTTACTTTACAAAATTGCAGATTTATTTGCACTAATAAGTACTGAGGAGAATCCAATGTGCCATATGGCTTACCAAGATTCCAGTCATAATTTCCCTTATACTGTATAAGACGTGCTATAACTCAGTTTAAATAATGAAATAAAAACAATGATACTTTAATCACAGATGAGTTAAGTTTACTTGTAACTAGTTAACTTAAAAAATGTAAGTTCAGTTTACTTGACAGTTTACAAATAAGTACGTTTACTTATAAAAAGCATGCAAACCACTTGCCTTGAAAAATCTAAGTAAGGTAAACTAATCAGATTCTACAGTTTGCCATGAAAAGTCACCAAATGTTGCTTGCATTTTGCATTAATCTCAATTATGGGGTATGTTTGTGCCATTTTATGTGGTTGCCTAGGGCAACGGTGTAACTAAGTTACAGGCTTGAAATTTCACACATATGTTCTCATGACTAGGGATGTGCCCGAAGCCGAATACCTTATACGGAAAAACACAAATAATGACTTCAAAACAAATAACGGATTCATCTGAATAATAGGAAAAAATATTAGTTTGACTGATTATCCAAGAAGCACAAGGATAAAGCGACATTTTAAATAAACATATCCAAAATTACAGCGAATTCATGAATCTGTGTAGCCAATATTTCTAAAGTGTAATCCTTGTGAATGAAAATGCGCAGAGTGTGATTTCAAATCAGATGGTCGTGGTCTTGAATCTGTTTGCGGACTCTGTTAATTGTGCCGTCTGGAGCTTATCAAGTGTGACATCATATACACTTTCCACTTCTTGAAATGTCTGTTAATGTATCACACGATTCACACGTGATTCTCATGTATTCATTTATAGCCTAAACCTTAGCAATGTAAATTCCTGATCTGAAGTGGTGATTTCACATCGAAGCTCATCTATCCGTCTCTTAAAGTTGACCACATTTATATCTACATCAGCGAAGGTAATTTTCTAGTTCACACTTTATTCCGAAAACATTTAAAATGCTCCATAGAGTATTCATCTATTCGGAATATTCCTGCTCAAGTAAAACGAATAAACTGGGCCTCGTTTCCAAATAACGATTAACCTTAGCGATTAAGAACATTTTCTGCGAGCGATTTTACGAACGTTCGTAATTTTTTATGTGCGTTTCCCAAAACTGCACTTAACATGAACGCGCGAGGACGCACTTTAAGTGCTACTTAAGAGAGTCGCTGTCCATAAGTGAAGTGCTGAAATGTGACTGTATAGTGCTGCTCGTCACTGCAACTTCATTATATTTGTGCGTGACTTTAAAAACATTTGTAATTTAGCTCGCTGGAAATATTTCAAAATATTTCCTTAAATGTACAACTTAATTCACCACATAATTGCGTTTTGTTTTGCTGTTGTTTTATGCAAACCGATATAATTCTTTTACACAATCACTGCTTCATTCATCAGAAATGTTTTTGTTATTAACATTTTTATTGATTCCATTCATAAAACACCAATAGACACAACATAAAATACGGAATCAGATATATAAATTAAACCCTTCCACCCGAACATCCCCCCCACCGGACACAAACACACATTACAGTGGTCTCTTACAATTATAGCAAAAAATTTGAAACAAACTAAAAAAAAAAAAATACTTTCAAAAAGCAAGAGTGCACATACACATCAAACTAAAAATCAAAAATCCCTCTCCACTGCCCCTCCCCGAGAACCCTCCAAAAAATCCAAATATCCACCCCACTTCCTATTAAACAAATCTCACTTTCCTAACCTTCTGAAGATTGCCTCCTCAAATGCCGCAACCTCGCTCATCTCCCTGCACCACTCCCGAAACGAGGGTGCCCCAGCCGTCTTCCACCCCCTGAGTATTATTCACCTGGCCACCAGACCTCTCCCTACCTTTGCATTTAATTGCGCTGCATGCCCAAGTGGCTGCAGTACTCAAGAGTTCAGCAAGAGCGGTTTCCTTGTTCCCTGGGTCATGTATCCGGTGTGCACGGCCGTCATTACGACCACCGTCCACCACTCTATTTGGCAGGTTTGGCGCTCCAGTGGCGGTCTCCCACCCCTGAGCGCCCAGCTGTGGCACAAATCCGCCCCCGATGTGACAGTCTCCATGGGTCATGAGGACAGGCCTCTTCCTCCCCCATCCCAGGCTGTTCCGGGGGTGGTCACAAAGAGCCAGGTAAGTGCTTCTATGTCGCTAGACTCAGCATGGCTACGACATGGTGTGGCACCTCGAGCTCCGCCCCGCCGCGAGGCCCCACCTACCGGTACGTCCGACGATGTTGTCCCTTTGGTCCCCCTTGCGCGGAACTTGGACGCGTGGCTTGCGCTTTCCAATCCGTCGCGATGGCTGGTCTGGACCGTCCGACTTGGCTACGCAATTCAGTTCGCCAGGCGTCCGCCCAGGTTCAGCGGTGTCCACTTCACCTTGGTGAAGGACGAAAATGCTGCTACCTTGCGTGCGGAGATCGCTACCCTCCTACGGAAGGGCGCGACAGAACCTGTCCCTCAGGCCGAGATGAAGAAGGGGTTTTACAGCCCCTACTTCATCGTACCGAAAAAAGGCAGTGGGTTGCGGCCAATCTTGGACCTGTGAGTACTGAACCGGGCTTTACACAGACCCCCATTCAAGATGCGGATGCAAAAACGCATTCTGGCGAGCGTCCGGCATCAAGGTTGGTTCGCGGCGGTAGACCTGAAGGACACGTACTTCTACGTCTCGATCCTTCCTCGACACAGACCCTTCCTGCGGTTTGCATTCGAGGGTCAGGCTTATCAGTACAAGGTCCTCCCTTTCGGCCTGTCCCTGTCTCCTCGCATCTTCACGAAGGTCGCAGAGGCAGCCCTTTCCCCGCTAAGGGAGGTGGGCATTTGCATTCTCAACTATCTCGACGACTGGCTAATCTTAGCTCACTCTCGGGACATGTTGTGCGCACACAGGGACTTGGTGCTCTCACACCTCAGCCGACTAGGGCTTCGGGTCAACTGGGAAAAGAGCAAGCTCCTCCCGGTTCAGAGCATCTCTTTTCTCGGTTTGGAGTTGGACTCAGTCTCTTCACGATTGAGCGCGCCCAGTTGTGTTGGCCTGTTTGAAGGCGTACAGAAAACAGCGGTTCCACTGAAACTTTTTCAGAGGCTCCTGGGGCATTTGGCATCCTCAGCGGTGTCCACCCCACTCGGGTTGATGCATATGAGACCGCTTCAGCACTGGCTTCAGACTCGAGTCCCGAGATGGGCATGGTGCCGCAGGACACATCGCGTGGTCAACACGCCAGTCTGTCACCGTCTTTTCAGCCCTTGGACCGACCTCTCGTTTCTACAGGCAGGTGTTCCCCTAGAACTGGTCTCCAGGTGGTCGTGGTCACCTCCAAAACGGGCTGGGGCGCTGTTTGCAACGGGCACACAAACCGCCGGCTTGTGGATGGGCCCACGACTGCATTGGCACATCAACTGCCTCGAGTTGTAGGCAATTCTGCTCGCTCTGCGGAGGTTTCGGCCGTTGATCCAGGGCAAGCACGTGTTAGTTCAGACAGACAACACGGCAATGGTAGCATATGTCAACTGCCAAGGCGGTCTGCGCTCTCGTTGTATGTCACAACTCACCCGCTGTCTCCTCCTCTGGAGTCAGCAGCACTTCAAGTCGCTGCGAGCCACTCACATCCCGGGCAACCTCAACACTACAGCGGACGCGCTGTCATGACAGGTTACCCTCAGGTGAGAGTGGAGACTCCACCCTCAGGTGGTCCAGCTGATTTGGAGTCAATTCGGACAGGAACAGGTGCACCTGTTCGCCCCCCAAGAATCCTCCCCACTGCCTGCTCTGGTACGCCCTGACCGAGGCCCCCCTCGGCATAAATGCACTGGCACACAGCTGGCCCCCTAGCATGCGCAAATATGCGTTTCCCCCAGTGAGCCTACTTGCATAGACCCTGTGCAAGGTCAGGGAGGATGAGGAGCAGGTCGTCCTGGTAGCACCATACTGGCCCACCCAGACGTAGTTCTCGGACCTCACGCTCCTCGCGACAGCCCCCCCCTGCGAATTCCCCTGAGGAAGGACCTTCTTTCTCTGGGACAGGGCACCATCTGGCACCCACAACCAGACCTCTGGAATCTCCATGTCTGGCCCCTGGAAGGGACGCGGAAGACCTGCGGTGGTAGACATGATCACTCAGGCTAGGGCCCCCTCTACGAGGCACCTGTATGCATTTAAGTGGCGTCTGTTCGCTAAGTGGTGTTCTTCCCGATGGGAAGACCCCCAGAGATGCGCAGTCATTTCAGTGCTTTCCTTCCTGCAGGAGGTGTTGGAAGGGAGGCTGTCCCCTTCCACCTTAAAGGTGTACATTGCCGTCATAGCAGCACACCACGACGCAGTCGACGGTAAGTCTTTAGGGTAGCACGACCTGATCATCAGGTTCCTATGAGGCGCCAGGAGGCTGAATCCCCCCAGACCGTGCCTCGTTCCCTCATCGGACCTCTCTGTAGTTCTTCAGGGTCTACAGAGAGCCCCCTTTGAGCCTTTGCAGTCAGCCGAGCTTAAGGCACTCTCCTTGAAGACTGCCCTCCTGACTGTGCTCACTTTCATCCAGAGGGTAGGAGACCTGCAAGCATTCTCTGTCAGCGAAATGTGCCTGGAGTTTGGTCCGGGTTACTCTTACGTGATCCTGAGACCCCGACCGGGCTATGTGCCCAAGGTTCCCACGACCCCTTTTAGGGACCAGGTGGCGAACCTGCAAGCTCTGCCCCAGGAGGAGGCAGACCCAGCCCTGTCGTTGCTGTGTCCGGTGCGCGCTTTACACATCTATTTGGATCGCACGCAGAGCTTTAGGATCTCTGAGCAGCTCTTTGTCTGCTTTGGTGCACAGCGTAAAGGAAGCGCTGTCTCCAAGCAGAGATCGCCCACTGGCTCATTGACACCATAACTATGGCATATCACGCCCAGGACATGCCGCCCCCGGTAGGGCTACGAGCCCATTCTACCAGGGGTGTAGCGGCCTCCTGGGCCCTGGCCAGGGGTGCCTCTCTAACAGACATTTGCAGAGCAGCAGGCTGGGCAACACCCAACACCTTTGCAAAGTTCTACAACCTCCGGGTGGAACCGGTTTCATCCCAGGTAGTGGCACGCAATACAAGTGGATAAGCCCGGGATAGCCGGCCGGGTGTATCGCTTGCACATAGCGCCTTACACATCCTTTTGAACTGAAGATGTGCGCCATTAATTCCCAGTAGTGTTCACAAACTTTGTTCCCTGGTTGACTTCCTCCGAGCCCTGTGGCAGTCGAGTTTTCGGAGAGACTCGCTGCCGGCCCAGTACACGTGCTAACTAAGAGTCCTGTTCTGGGGTAGGTGCTCCGCATGTGGAGGTTCCCTGTAAGGCTAACCCCATGCGATATATATCTTCCGCTAATTCGTTTCCCTGTTGGCAAACTGCGTCTTCCTTGGGCAGAGCCCCTCTGCCCCAGTCTCCATGTTTGTAGTAACTCCTCCCCCGCTGGGTAGGATCTACCTTGAAGACTCTCCACATGGTTGGAAAGACCATGTGACGTATTTTTCCACTTAAATATCCCTCCCTCTCTTTGGGCGAGGTGTGGTCTCCACAGTGTCTTCCCCTTGGGAGGGACACCCCCCGACTAGACCTGGTGGCCCAGTCGGATAATCCCCCTTCTTTTTTAGGGAGTGGAAAAAAAGAAGGGGAAAAGAGGCCACGACTGGGTTAGCCTGTCTCTATCTTTTGGGTAGTCGACTTGTCCCCAAAGGGCCATTCGACACTCATAACTACTTCATGTTGGGGGAGGTTACGTGTCGACCTGGTGTGCTGGCTACGAGGCACACAGTAGTCTGCCCACCACACACCGCCAGTTCACGTAACACAGTTCAGCCAGTTGTGGCGTTTCGTATAGGGACCCCTAGTGTCACTCCATTGACTCAACGTCGAGTGAGTGACAGATAGGGAACGTCATGGTTACTTGTGTAACCTCCATTCCCTGATGGAGGAAATGAGACGATGTGTCCCTCCGGCCACAACGCTGAACTACCCCCTGAAATGGCCGGACCTTATATCGGCTCCTCAGCATAAAACCTGAATGAGTGGTTGCATACCAGCTCCTTTTATACCCGTATGTCCGGGGGAGTGGCATGCAAATGCCACTTGCCAATTTTCATTGGCCTTTTATCAAAGACCAGAGGTGTCTCAGGCTCCCAAGAGTGACCCCTAGTGACCCCTAGTGTCACTACATCGACACAACATCTCGTTCCCTCCATCAGGGAACGGAGGTTACACAAGTAACCATGACGTTAATGTAGCCTACAAATTCAGCTTCATCTGGTAAGTAAAAAAGAATAATTTAACTAAACAATATTTGTAGCCTACAATAATAATAATAATTATATTATTATTATTATTATTATTAGGCTATTATTATGAAAACACATTTACAAGGCATGTTTATAAATGTAAGAGTAACATGTAAAAATGGCCATTTCATTTAGATTTGACACATATCCGGTTCTATCTGAATACAGAGACAGATACAGATAATTTTGTCATATGAACAGATACAGATAATGGCTCAGCTGCACAACCTTATGACAAACACAAATTGGCCTCTTGCATCCATGATGTCTATGTAACCCACCTAAAGTTACATGTAGAGTTAGCAGTTGATGCCAATTAATGCACGAGTAAAGATTTTATTGCAAAAAAGAAAAGTACTGTTATCACAAATGTAATGTGTGCAAACAAGATAAAATGTTTTGGAGAGAATAATTGACAAGAACTGGAGTGAGACTGGTGCTAGTTGTCACAAGCACTATATCTCAGAAAGTATATGGAATAAAAAGTTCAGTTACACAAATGTGTGTATCCTCTAGCAGTGGTTTTGTTGTACTTTGATTTGAAACACCTAGATTAAAACCCCCTATTCTGCCCTATTGTCTTTTCAATTCACTTTTTGATGTCAGTTGTGTTATATCTTTAATGTGAGGAAGTGTGATAAAGAATAAGACATTAGTGAAATGTAGTTCCTACTGCTTTATTAGAAGTAACATATTTTACAACTTTGTAGAAAGAAACTGTGAAAAAACTGTTTATATACAATGATTTTAAACTACTTTTAAACAAGTATTGGAAATTAATAATGAAGATAGAAAATATCTATGGCTGTTCTAGTAATGCAAGACCAATACAAAGTCACATCCTCACCTTAATAATGCTAATAGAAAAGTACATTTACTTTTTGTTCTTTTTAGTACATAATCATTTTAGAAAATAAGACATCTCATAAACAAGGACACCTAAACAAGGCAAACATATTTACAGAAAGGTACTGGAATTAAAAAAAATATATATCTGAAGCACTGGCAAGTGAAAGGTTATGGATGAAAGGAAGACTTATAGTATATTAGCTAAGCTTAAACTTAGTACTCATGTAGAAAAACAAAGAGGTCCTTAACATGAACCCTCCCAAGCCTTGAAATATGGTGATTGAACATTTCATAGCACAAATGAACACTACATCCTAAGCGTGCCTTAAAAAGAGAAATATGTGGCAATTTTTATGTGCCACAGTCTTGTGAAATGGGCTTGTTCCTCTGGAACCAATGCGACCTATGATCTGCTTAAGTGTCCTTAAATGCAGGTCTTACAGTTGGGAAAATTTAAGACATGAACATATGGACATGTTTCAGAAAGCCTGGGGCATCACTACACAGTAGCGTTTCCCTCTTTAATACCTTCTGAGAAGACATGACAGATGTCATTGTCTAGGCTAGTGGGGTGAGAACTGCTAAAGATGCAGAGAACATTGCATGCTATTTAACACCTCCCTGAGGAGTGACAGAGCACTAGCAGACCATTAGCAACCCCATTAGCCTTGTACCCAGTACACAATACAGAGCTGAGGACATATGCTCACTACCCGAACCCAAAGAGCTGGGATATGATTAGACCACATGGAAATGCTGGACCTGAGGGATCAAATGGCATTGAATATCAACCAGACTACCGTGGCTTCGTAAGGACCTGCAGCTGTTCAGTATTGAAATGAAGTGCTTGTGAAAGATCAGGAACATAGTGAGATCAGTTCCGCAGCAGTCAGCAGCTCCACAAGTGCACCGATCGGGAATGTTCGCGGAGAGGAAATGGGTGCCACCAGAAGAGTGACGTAGAGCAGCAGTCTAATAACATGTCTTAATACATCAATGTTCCACAGTCAACTGTGGCTCCAAAAATGTGGTTATAAAAAGAAGATTAAAGAAAAATAAAACACATTTACACAAGGAAAGACTATAAGGCAGTGACTGGCAGATTTACCCCTGGGCAAATACCCTTTGCTGAGGGAATCTGAGACGGGAGGGCTGGCGTGTTGGCCAGTCGGTGAGGTCACTTAAGGAACTATATTCTCAGTAAAATAATTTCCACTGATACAACAAAACACTGAAAACATTCCAAACACTGGCCCGTTTATGAGAAGCGCTTGTAGAGGCGCTCTGAATGCTGAAACTAGGATTTCAGGTTTTTCTTACTGTCTCTTTCGCTCTCAAGTTTTTCCCCTTGAAGTGCTACATTCATACAAATACTTTTAAAAAAATGTATAAGATCACTTTACTTAAATTTTACTCATGTCGATCAGTTTATATACGTTTTTCATGAGCCAATCTTTTCATGGAATGCTAGCCTAAATAAATAATATCACTAAAATCTGAGAGACATCCATCTGTGACAATCAGTCAAATTAATTGATTCTGACTGTCTCCCACGTAACAGACTGAGCGTAGTAAGGCATTTTTTATGGGGGTCACTAAAAGAAAACAGAGATAGAAAGAGGGTGAAAACACCCACAAGGCAGTTTGGAAAAAAACGTAAGACAATAAATAAAAAGAAAGGAATTTCCTTCAACATTTCACCTTTCTCTCAATCTACTTTTTAAAAAGTTTGTTAGTTTCAGGAGTGTCCCCAAGTCTTTGAAATGAAAGACGTGGTTTTCTTCTTCATATACTTTTTCTTTATAATTAAAAAAACAAGTCCATCTGTGACAGAATGTCTTACTTCATTAAATTGTCTTTTCTTTTTAAGACAACACAAATTTCCCTTTAACTTTCTTTCTGCGGACACCAGCAGACGGTCTTCTTGGCGAACCAACAGTCAATCCTAATCCAATTAAAATCTTGGAAATGGGCTGACGGATAAGTAAAAAAATAAGCCCTAGAGCGAGTCATCTCCTCTACTCTACCAAAAGTCCCAAACGTTTCAGGTAGGATGAGCTGTTCAAGCAAAAACCTGCATCTTCCCATTCGACTCTTGTGCGTGGGATATCTGGGTTTGGGCGGGCGCCGTGACTGCCGGGCTGGGGGTGGAGTCAGACCAATCAGACACACAGTGAGGTGAGGGGCTTGACCAGGGTTCTGGAGATTCTGGAGAAGGGGTCAGGTAAGGGTGTTCGCTGGGCACATGCAGGTAATGCTTGGGCGTGGCATCCATGGCAGAGCTGTAGCTGTGCTGGGAAGGCGGTGTCGGGTAGTCCTCCGGGCCTGCGGTGCTGCCGCTTGCCTGTGCAGGCGGTGCCTGAGATGGGGAAGCTTGGGCTTGAGAGGCCTGAGGGGCTGATGAGGCCTGTGGAGGCTGATAGAAGGCTGGAGGTGGCTGTGCCTGCTGCGGGGTAGGGGGAGTGGAGGAGCCCATGCGGGTGAGGTTTGGGTTGGTGAGCGTGTGGCTGTGAAGCTGCTGCTGCTCAGCAATGGGGGGAAGTTTGACTGGGCTAATTGAGGGTGTGTTAGAGACAGGTTTTGGCTGCAGTATGGGCTGCTGGGCATTACGGAACACCTGCTGCTGATGCATGAGCATGCCGGCTTGTTGCATGGTAGGTGTCTGAGGGAGCATGCCTGCTTGGCTGCTTACTGGATGCACCAGGCTGACCATAGGCTGACTGCACTGAGAAGACGGTGGCATGCGGTTGTGCCAGTCAAACGGCACGCTTACCGGACTTACCATGCCCATGTTGAGGCTCATCTGGCCTGCATTCAGCACGTAGTTGTGGGGGCCCTGGTTGATGCCGCCCCCTTGCATGGCCACTCGACCCTGCATGGAAAGTCCGCTGTCACCCAGATCACTCAGCTGAGCCAGCGACACAGCAAATGGGCTGGTACCATCCATGATACTACTGTGCACCATGGGAGTGTTAGGCACAGACATAGATGTGTGTGAATGGAAAAGGCCAGGAGAGGGCATAGCTGCCGGAGAGGTCGGATTGGTGACGTAGCCGGCGTTGCTGGTGCCGCCACGTGGTGAATCCAGTGAGTCGACAGGGGACAGTGTGACGGAGCTCTCCAGCAGAGCACTCTGCATGTCTAGTGTCAGCCGTTTGTTGCGGCTTTTGGCAGAATCTTTCATTCCGGATGCATGCTGCCCGCCGATGCCTTTAGCCCCCGGGCGACGGTTCTTCTTCCCCTGCGGGGTGCTCTTCAGCCCTTGGAGGAAGTTGCCGGGAGGGCACATGAGTGGTGAGAGTGTATGGACACCAGAAAGGTGGTGACCAGGCACTGAGTGGCCCTGTGGGCTTCTCACAGTGTTATATTCATCCAGCACCTGCACTATGTCATGGTGCATGCGATCTTGCGCAATATCTCGAGGGAGTCTGTCCATGTGATCCGTAATCTCTCGGTTGGCGAAGTGAGCTAACAAAACCTTCACTGCCTCACAACTACCTTCCCTGGCAGCCAAGAACAGTGGAGTCTCCTCCTGAAGATATCAAATAAATGTACAAATTAACAACATAGCTGAGGTTAGGGTAGCAAACATCAAAATTGTGTCTGTGATCACTGCAATTCACAGTAGCACAATTTAATCTGATGGGTGTAAATTTTTTCGTTGTTAAAATCAACTATAAGTAAGCCATTTGTAGGTTTATTTCACATAAAAGTGTAACGTTGTGGCTCTGTGGCGCTATTATCTTTAGTTTCGGGCAGATTATCTATTTGCACAACCAATTTTTTTCCATTCCATTTGGTAACACTAGTAGTGCAGAAATTAACACTCTTCAGCTTAAAAATATAACTTGTACAGGATGCGTAGGATCACATACCTTCAGGTCCTGCATATCTTTATTGGCTCCATTCTTCAACAAGGCAACTGTAGCTTCAACATTATTCACTGCTGCTGCCCAGTGCAAAGCCGACTTTCCTGTGAAGAAATAGAACCATCAGAAACAATGCAACTTCACATCTGAAACACAAACTCTTCATCCCTTCTCTTCCCTCTTCCCTCGTTGCTTACCTAGTTCATCAACAGCATTGACATCAGCATGGCAGGTGATCAACTCTTCCACCATGCCCTCTACTGCCAGACGGGCTGCAAGGATCAGAGCGGTGGAGCCATCGTACATGCGTGCATCCAGGTCTGTGGCACGGTTCCTGATCAGAATCTGAAGATGGAAGAATTTGGGACCCATTGTAAATATCATAATGTTACATCAGCACTGATATTCTTTCAATTGCCCATATCTACAGTATATATTAAATAGATTTGACTTTTAAGAGATAGTTTACCAGTGGTGGGTAAGTTATTTCAAAAAAGTAATCCATTACAAATGACTAATTACCTCTGTTGTTATAAGAATGTCTAAATTGTAATAAGATTACTTGACTAATTAATTGAAAAATTAATCAAATCACTAATTACATTACTTTAAAGTTACTTTCCATAGAAAAGTTTGTTTTTCCACTATAATTTGAGAAATATGTGCAACCCAAGTAATGTACTTGAAAGAAATTCATTTTATTGACCATAAGTAACTTTTATCTGCTTACAAATCTTTTAAATGTAATGCGTTACACTACTTTTTTTATACTACAAAAGTAATTAGATTACAGTAATTAATTAATTTGTAATCAGATTACACCCAACCCTGTAGTTCACTCAAAAATGAATGAAAATTAAAATAGTTTTAAACCGTAGATGTTAGGCTGTATAATAGCCTCAGTCACCATTCACTTTCATTGCATCTTTCTTCTTCCATACAATGAAAGTAAATGGTGACAGAGGCTGTCATTCTTCTTAATAACTTTTTGTGTTATTTTTGGGTGAACTATCCTTTTAAGTGACTGCTAAAATAATCTTGTACGGTTTACTCTACCTGGAAAACTCCCTGAGCATCAGCTGCTACAGATGCATGCAGAGGAGTGCGGCCTGTGTTGTCTTGTGCGTTTGCATCAGCCCCGGCATCAAGGAGTCTTTTAGCTGCATCAGCTCGGGCATAGCGTGCGGCGAGGTGCAGAGCGGTCTCTCCAGTGCGGTCAGTCTGAGCAGCAAGTGACGCTCCCTGGTAAATGAGGTCAGATATTATGTTGGCTGAGGATTCTTCTGAGTCTTCCTCTTCTGTCACCTCTGGCTCCAGCCCACCTCCGCAGAAGGATGCCAGCATCAGGGGTGTGAAGCCATCTATATGGAGTGAATAAGTTCAATAAGTTCAATGTATTAAATTGATTTGCTATACACGTATCTGAAGTTAATCTGTCTTTATAGGGATAGATCATCAAATAAATAATTACAATTCTGTCATAATTCACTCACCCTCATTTTGAGGACAAAACAATGCAATGAATGTGAATGGTGACTGAGACTAACATTCTGCCAAAAATCTCTTTGTGTGTTCAACAGAAGAAAGAAAGTCACAAAAGTTTAAAACAACTTGAGGGTGAGTAAATGATTCTACATATAGCACAGTACACATATCATAAACATACAATACCTGGGCCACGAACATTGACGTCCATGCAGTCGCTATCAAACTCTCCCTGTGGAGGTGTGAGAGCCATTGAAGGTGGCATTCGGATGTCTGCTGCTGCCAAGTGGTGTTGTGTCCACTGTCTGCTGTCAACCGCATCTTCACCATGTGAAAGAATGCTGGGCTCCACCTGTACCAAAAAACACACATTACTAAGGTTGTTCATTTACAAACACACGACTGCTTCACTGATGTATATTCACTGGAAGAGGAATTATAACTGGTCATTCACCTTAAGTCTTTTTGCCTCTGGGCAATCTGTGTCTATCCACTGATCACTGTGATCTCCAAGTAAAGATTCTTCCACTGTCTTTGGCATGTGCCTGCAGAGATTCATGAATGCCAATTAGTGTCTATCAACAGGATATATTGATGACCTCAATTATTGAGAATTGTTATTAAAAGATTTGAATGACTCACTTCATGCCCAGGGAGTCTTGGCCCACGGGTTCTCTGCGGTTCTTGTTACTGCTTGTTTCCTTCTTGAGGAAGAAGCCCTCGGGGAACCAGAGAGTGCTGTGCTCACGTTTGCGGCGTGCAATCAACATGCCCACCAATAAGATGACCATCAAGAAGAGAGCGGCCACCCCCACCAGCAGAAACTTGCCCCATTCAGGAATGTCATCAGGGTTAAATATTATTTCACCTGAAAAAGAAGGACAGAAGAACTTAGCAAATGATGGGCAAAAGAGAATTTCCCAGTAGGAGGAAATTCAAATATACCACAGTTGAATGGTTGGGTACTAGGTAAGTAAGCAGTTAAGTTGGTATTCAGTGGGGGTACTTACTGCGCACTTCTTTAAGGGGGTACGGGAAACGCAACATCTCCCGTGCAGACAGGGCACCCAGGTATTCGGCAGCACTGTCTGCAGTGCGGAAACAGTCATCTGATCCTTGCGAGCATAGCCTGTTGTCTATCTCCAAGTATACAATCGACCTGCAGTGGAGCCAAAGAGTGTTTGTCAAACAGGAGTAGAAATATAACAGGTATGTTGCACTGATTGCTTTAGTAACATCAACTTACCCAATGACCTCCTGCTGACTTAGAAGCTCCCGTTTCAGGCGTGCCTCATGGCCTTTGTATGGCCGGATCATGTATTCTCCATTATGGTCAAGGCGGAAACGCAATGTAGTGCGCAGGATGGCGCTTAACTTCTGCAAGAAAGCTGTTTGTGTCCTCAGCAGCTCCTCTGGAGGCAGGAGGACTACAATAACCAACACGCCTTCCGCGAGGTCTTCCGGTATCTTGGCTGCACAATCTAGTCCATCCCAGCCACACTCTTCAGTATTGCAGCCTTGATCGCAGCGCCCATCTGCGTAATGGTCAGTACAGTATGTCTCATAGATGGGACTGTGGGAAAGGAGAAAACGTTTTAGAGAAAGAGCTTCATAAACAGTTCTATGATCCATGTGTGAAAAGATGGCATACATTTTGACCAATACATTTCCATGTTGTTTGTGATTATGGAAAAAGATTTTTAAAGATTTAGTTCACCCAAAAATGAAAATTCTCTCATCATTTACTCACCCTCATGCTATCCCAGATGTGTATGACTTTCTTTCTTCTGCAGAACACAAACGAAGATTTTTAGAAGAATATTTCAGCTCTGTAGGTCCATACAATGCAAGTGAATGGTGGCCAGAACTTTGAAGCTCCAAAAATCACATAAGGGCAGCATAAAAGTAATCCATAAGACTCCAGTGGATAAATCCATAACTTCAGAAGCGATATAATAGGTGCGGGTGAGAAACAGATCAATATTTAAGTCCTTTTTTAAGATTTATAGTAAAAAAGAACTTAAATATTGATCTGTTTCTCACTCAAAGTGATTGAATTGCTTCAGAAAACATATACTAAACCACTGGAGTCGTATGGATTACTTTTATGCTATCTGTATGTGATTTTTGGAGCTTCAAAGGTCTGGTCACCATTCACTTGCATTGTAAGGACCTGAAATATTGTTCTAAAAATCTTTGTTTGTGTTTAGAAGAAGAGAGATAGTCATACACATTTGGGATGATATGATGGTGAGTAAATTATGTGAGTATTTTCATTTTTGGGTGAACTATCCCTTTAAAAATAATTCAAATTCAGACAGATTTGCTAATGAATCATTTGGACCAATTTGTGAATCTGTTAAACAGATTAACTGAAAAAATGCTAATCAAAAAATGTCACTCAAATATTACTATGGCTTGTGAGCAAATTTTCTTTACATGCATGCAATCATTCAAATTCAGATTGATTCCATAATGAACTAGTCACACCAATTTTCAAAAGTGAATTATTATTTTTTTTTTGGCTAAAATATTCAGACATCACTATGGCTTTTGAGCCATACATTTTACTCTACATATAAGCAATACAGTATCTTGTTGATAATATATTTTATGAGCAGAGCTTCAATAGAACAAGTTATTTTCACAAAAATTTCCAGGATTTTCCATGCCTGGAATTGTTTTTTTTTTAATTCTGTTATATTTCCATGCTGACCATGAGAACTCTGAATTTTACCACGCCACTTACTTGCAGACTTTCTCTTTGTTCTTGCAGTCAAAGTTATCATAAATGCACTCTGCATTGTTGCAGAACTCGTCACACTGGCTGTTGTTGAAGAGGCGCCAACAGCGTGAGTCTGCGCAGCGCGCCCAGGGGTTCGCAGCCAATGAGCAGTCGCCTCCATCCCAGCGGCAGGCAAATGAATTGCACTCTTTGTCACACACGCCATCATTGGCCTTGCCGTGGCATTCGGAAATAGGGCAGGCAGGAGGGGATGGTGCCAACAGCCTGCTTTCCATTTCGCAGCGTTTACCCGTCCAGCCGTTGATGCACTGGCAGTGGAAGAAGGGGAAGCTGGTTTCCTCTGTGCACAAGCCTCCATTGCGGCAGGGCTTGGAGGAGCAGCCCTCATTGCTACGGTGCTGACACTGTGGCCCGGCAAAACCCTGCACACAGGTGCAGCGAGCGCCCCGTGAGGTGAGAGTACAGCTGCCACCGTTGTAGCAGGGCAGCTCTCTGCAGGACATGCTCCTCTCACAGTTAGCACCTGTGTATCCCTGAAAAGGAGAAAAAACAAGGATGTTAAGTAGCTGCTTTTGGATTTTAAAGGGACAGTTCACTAAAAAATGAAAATGCTGTCATCATTAAAATTTTTGGGTGAACTATTCCTTTTTACACAGTACATTAATGATGGAAAAAGAGATGTGTTGAGATATGCAAAGTCATGATTACTCACAAGCTCACATGTGCAAGAGTATCCCAGCGGTGAGCTGCTGGACGTGGAGCACGCGCCTGCATTCTTACAAGGTTGAGCCTCACATCCACCAAATCTATTCTGACATCCTCGCCCTGAAGACACAAGGAAGAAGTTAGCATTCAGACACATCACAGACTCACACTCATACCTCTCACACACACACAGATGAAGTTTTCAAATGTTAACCTCACCAGTGAAGCCGGGCTTGCATACACACTGGTAATCATTTGGCAACTGGATGCAGTCCAGGCTGTTGGAGGGGTTGCAGGGGTTGGAAAGGCATTCATTGATGTCTCCCTCACAGCGCTCTCCAGTGAAGCCTGGAGGGCAGTTACACCTGTACCCTCCAACCCTGTCCACACAGGTACCGTTGTTTTGACACTTGGGCATCCCTCGAGGCCACGAGGGCATCGCGCAGTCATCCTCATTTATCTCACAGAGGACCCCTATGGAAAGGTCATAATAAAAACATTATAGTGACCCCCAATTAGAGAATTTAGCATCAATTTTAGTAACAGATTAAATTTCAGAAGTAATCTACCCAACACTGCACATAAATATTTATGAATGTCATTGCATTATACAATATCAAACCAAGGTTGTCCTACGTGGCTATATTTGTTATTTTGTTGAATAATGCAAATACTGTATATTTATTAGGACTGGGAAATTTAACACATTAATTTCTGCGATTTGACTGTTCAACACTTTAAAAAAATTAACGCAATTCATGAAGTTTTTTTCACCTCCTGAAAATTCACTAATGTTCCCCACTTCCTGTGGCTAAAATTGGCATATATAAATTTCCAGGAGGTACACGCTCGACTCGACTGCACATCCTAGCATAGAAACTAATTGTGTGGAGCAATGCGCACTTATTCATTACACGCAACGCATGTCTTGGACATAATAAACACGGGAGCGGATTTCATGTACAGAGAATGGAGACTTTACCCGCAAGTCGTGAGCCAGGTGTGGGAAAGATACAGGCAAGCTGTAGTATCTCCTCGCATTGCCCGAAAATGCTCACTCACTGTCATGTGAACTAGTGTCACAATCAAAAAGCGAGAGAGAGTCCAAGCGTGTGCGATATAGACTGAACAGCAGCCAGAGAAAATAAAAGTATTGAGACTTTAAACATCAACAAATTAATCTTCAGCATTCAATTTGGTTTGTATCTGTATGTAGTGTCTAATAATGCACTGACAATGTACACTTAAGTTTATCTTGCCAAAAAAGCTTGATATTAATTGAATCTGCCCATTTGATCCTATTATTAAAAAAGTCAACTGGAAAACGGCAGAAGATTATGCCCAACTTTTAATTACAGCATGTCAAAAGATTTTATGGCATGTACATTTTAACATTAATATATTAAAATAATTAAAATAAATGATGATTAACCAATTTCTTGCAAGTTCTTTGAGACAAAGTATAAACAACATTTATTTATTTAAATGTAAAGCTTATTTTAATGTACCTTGTACCACGATTAATCGTGATCAATCACAGAAAACTGCGATTGATTTACACATTTTTTTTATCGATTCTCAGCCCTAACATTTATATATTTTTTGTGTCTTAAGTGTTCAGAGTGTGGCTTGAGTGGCCAAATACATTTATATATTTTTAACTTGGGGTAAGGGGCTAATTGACTCTATTCTGTATAGCATTTAGCATTTGACTGCTTGTCAGGTATTCCGCTGAAATTTTATAGTAAGTTTAGAAATCTAGAAGTCTTACCCAGTGTGCCTGGAGGGCAGGAGCAGATATAGTGCCCCACTAAATCAATGCAGGTTCCTCCATTCTGACATGGGTGAGACTGACACTCATTGATCTCTCGCTCACAGTCATTCCCCTCATATCCAGGCATACACTGAAAGAGCAGGAGGAAAGACATTAGTTCATAATCTACTTGGAGAAATCTATTCAGTTCTTCAGATTCTGTGGTGAAAATCTATCAGCAGTGTTTCCACACCTTTTAAACAATGAATTTCCATGACTTTCCATTAATTTACCAGTTGTTTAAGATTACTGAATTATTTTATTTTACATTTATAGAGACTGCACTCACAAAGAGCAATTTACAGTCAAAATCCTTTAGCACTAAGCATAATGAGCATATTTAGCAAAAAATATACTGTGACTTTAGCTACAACTTTAATTTCCAAAATATATTCCATTGCCCAGAAATCACAATTTAAAAATTCCCTGATATGTCCAAGTTTTCTGTGACCATAGTAGCCTGGTATTAGCCTTTGTTAAAATATGCTAGATATTATGCTGGTATAGTTATTTCTTGAATTGACACTCACATCACAGGTGTATCCTCCCATGTAACTCCTGCAGGTGGCACCATTGAGGCATGGTTTGTTCCCACAGTGGTCAAACTGGGACTCACAGTAACTGCCTGTGTAGTCTGTGGGACATTTGCAGTAGTGTGTGTTGCCAGTGTTGACACAATGCCCACCGTGGAGGCAAAGCTGATCTGTCTGGAGACCTGTAGGAGAGAAAGCGTTGACCATTAGCACAAAACAGCCTGCAGTGAACCTCTATCCATAAAAAAAGCATTCATTATTAAGTTTATATACCTCTCTGTCTGGCGGCAAATTCACATGACACTCCAGGGATGTCACAATAACGACCCGACCAGCCGCTCACACAATCACACGTGAAGGAGGTATCTTTCTGTCTGCAGCGGCCACCATTCTTGCAGGGATTATTGGGCCTGCACCAATCAACTGGATACTAGAAAGCGAGATAAAATAAGAAAAGTAATTAAGACTACAGAATAACGAAAGAGAAAGTTGAGTGAGAAGGAGAGTTGGGAAGCAGTCTACCATAACAGATTTTTAACTGTGTCCATTAAGAACTAACTAATAGTTTTGTTCATATTTTCACATTAGTTATTTATTTGGGGACTATACTATTTTTATTTATTCATGTTCATTTCTTAACTGTTTTAAGGTGCAAATAGCTTTTTATCTGGCCTGTTCATTGTACATATTGATTTCAAACCGACTCATGTCTTTATTCATTATTTATTTAACAATTAAAGGGATACCAAAATTGAAAATTCTCTCATCATTTACTCCCTTTCATGCCATCCCAGTTATTTATGATTTACTTTCTTCTGCTGACCACAAACAAAGATTTTTAGAAGAATATCTCAGCTCTGTAGGCCCATGCAATGCAAGTAAATGGTGGCCAGAACTTTGAAGCTCCAAAATCACATAAAGACAGCATAAAAGTAATCAGTCTTCTGAAGCGATGCAATTACTTTGGGTGAGAACCAGATCGATATTTAAATCCTTTTTTACTATTAATCTCCACTTCCACTTTCAGAATGTGAAAGTGAAAGTGGAGATTTATCATAAAAAAGGACTTAAATATTGATCTGTTTCTCACCCACACCTATCATATCGCTTCTGAAGACATAGATTTTACCACTGGAGTCGAATGGATTATTTGTATGCTGCCTTTATGTGCTTTTTGGAGCTTGCATTCAATTGCATTGTATGGACCAATAGAGCTGAAATATTTTTCTAACAATCTTTGTTTGTGTTCAGCAGAAGAAAGTCATACACATCTGGGATGCCACAAGGATGAGTAAATAATGAAAAATGTTCCTTTTTTGGGTGAACTATCCCTTTAAGAATGACAAGGTGAGAGTTAATTTGATAAAAAAGGGTCAAATGGTTTGTTTCGATTAGTAGAGGTGGGAAAATATTGTTTATTTAAGCCAGCCGTCACTAGAGGGGGAGCTAGGAAAGCTGGTGGACAGATAGTGTTCAGAGCAAACTAAGAAAAGGTAGCGCTGAATGAAATCAAGAATCTGATGGAGGGACATGGTGTCGATTTTAGTACCGGATATATATATGGTTTCTAAAATAACAGTTTCATCGATACTCTTAAACAGGGTTGTTATATGTACAATTTTCACCTCTGTGAGCCATGTTCAAGTCAAAAATACACAAGCATGTTAAGGTTATGTTTGGAGTAATGTCGGACTAATACCTGGCAACGGGGGCCAGTGAAGCCTTTGGGGCAGGAGCAGCGATATGACTCCAGGGCATCTTGACACACTCCTCCGTTGAGGCACGGCTGAGAGTCACACTCATTCACCTCGTACTGGCAGTAATCTCCAGTGAAGCCCGAACGGCAGGTGCATTTGAAGCCGTTGATCCCATCAGTGCAGGTGCCTCCATTAAAACAGGAGCTACATCAAAAAAGGCAGATGATTAATTTCTGAGCTACTTTGAAATACAGTGTTACTTTTGTCCAGGCCATTTCTCTGTCTCACCTCTCAGTGCAGTCTGGTGTGTTGATCTCGCAAAGGAGGCCTGTGAAGCCTGGTTTGCAGGAGCATGTATAGCTGTTGACATAGTCTGTGCAAGTGCCTCCATTTTTGCAGGGGGTGCTCTGGCACTCGTTCACCTCAGAAGTGCATCGTGACCCTGTGAAGCCTGGCAGACAGCTGCAGCGGAAAGAGTTCACACCATCTGTACAGGAGCCTCCATTCAGACAAGGGTCTGGGAAAACAGAGAATGCTATTAGACCATGTCAAGTAGGGCTGGGCGATACTGGATTTTAACAATATGTTTACGATTATTGTGCTGAAGATATAAAACGACTCAATATTGTGAATATCACAATGATTGTAATGCACTTTTTATTTGGCCATTAAGTTTCCTAAAGAGCACACCATTAGACCAATTTCACGATTTCTCGTCGCACAACTCGTGAGTATGAGAGCATTTAGACGGAGATGTATTAATAGTGTCTCTGATTTAAACTTCAAAAGCAGCATTAGAACAATCGATTTAGTTTGATTTATGTCTGTGAATCAGTTCATTTCAATTAACTGATTTAAAACTCTGATTCAATTATTCGTTGGCATCATCACTCAAAAATGTTTACGGAAGTTTCTGTGTGGCATTTTTCATACATTAAAATGCAATAATAAAAATGTATTTAGGTAATAATTGTGTTTATTGCCGAGTGTTGTTTTATTGGCACACATAAATGAAAATTATTAAATATCATTCTTCCTAGTGTTCATTAAGTGAAAACATGCCACAAAACGTGTGGAAAACATGCCTTGATTATCTTTAACAAGATTTGTACTATATGTTTTTCCTTTGTACATTAAACTTTCAGAGTCTAATTGACAACAGTGGCTGTTTGTTCAAAATGATGGTTTCTCTAATTGAAATAAAATCCCCCTTTTAAGCCATTTCACAGCAAATACATTGATATACAGTACTGTGCAAAATGCTGCCTAGTGAGGATTTGCCATAAATAGTTTTCATTTATCAATTAACATCATACAAAGTCCAATAAACATAAAAAAGCTAAATCAATATTTGGTGTGGCCACCTTTGCCTTCAAAACCGCACCAATTCTCCTAGGTACACCTGGACACAGTTTTTCTTGGTTGTTGGCAGATCGGATGTTTCAAGCAGCTTGGAGAATTCGCCACAGTTCTTCTATCTATTTCGGCTATCTCAATTGCTTCTGTCTCTTCATGTAATCCCAGACTGACTCGATGTTCAGTGGGGGGCTCTGTGGAGGGCAATGCCATCTGTTGCAGGGCTCCCTGTTCTTCAATTCTAATCTTTTCTATTTGCAAAAGTAATGTTTGGGAGTCTAAAATGTATTATGTATAACCTATTGACAATCTAAAGCTGAAGATATAAATACCCATCTTAAAACAAATGTTTTTGTCAAAGATCTTATTTGCCAAAGACTTTTGCATAGTACTGTATATACAGTGCATTCAGAAAGTATTCAGACCCCTTCATTTTCCTCACATTTTGTTATGTTGCAGCCTTATGCTAAAGTGCTTTAAATTATTATTATTATTCACATCAATCTACACTCCATACCCCATAATGACAAAGCAAAAACCAGATTTTTTATAACTTTGCAAATTTATTAAAAAGAAAAAACTGAAATATCACATTGACGTAAGTATTCAGACCCTTCGCTATGACACTTGAAATTCAGCTCAAGTGCATTGCATTTCTTTGGATCATCTTTGAGATGTTTCTACACTTTGACTGAAGTCCACCTGTGGTGAATTCAATTGATTGGACATGATTTGGAAAGGCAGACACCTGTCTATATAAGGTCTCACAGCTGAAAATGCATATCAGAGCAAAAACCAAGCCATGAGGTCAAAGGAACTGCCTGCAGATCTTAGAGACAGGATTGTGTCGAGGCACAGATCTGGGGAAGGCTGCAAAACAATTTCAGCTGCATTAAAGGATCCAAAGAGCACAGTGGCCTACATACAGTAGTTCTAAAATGGAAGAAGTTTGGAACAACCAGGACTCTTCTTAGAGCTGGTCGCCCAGCTAAACTGAGCAATCGGGGGGAGTAGGGCCTTGGTAAGAGAAGTGCCCAAGAACCCGATGGTCACTCTGGTTGAGCTCCAGAGATCATGTGTGGAGATGGGAGAAACTTGCAGAAGGACAACAATCACTGCAACACTCCACCGATCTGGGCTTTATGGGAGAGTGGCCAGACACAAGCCTCTCCTCAGTACAAGACATGTGAAAGCCCGCAAAAAGCACCTAAAGGACTCTCAGACTGTGAGAAAGAAGATTCTCTGGTCTGATGAAAGGAAGACTGAACTGTTTGGTCACAATTCCAAGCGTCATATCTGGAGGAAACCGCCTCATCACCTCTGCAATATCATCCCAACGGTGAAGCATGGTGGTGGTAGCATCATGCTGTGGGGGTGTTTTTCTGCGGCAGGGACTGGGGGACTGGTCAGGGTTGAAGGAAAGCTGAACACAGCAAAATACAGAGATATCCTTAATGAAAACCTGGTCCAGAGCACTCAGGACCTTAGACTGGGCCGAAGGTTCACCTTCCAACAGGACAATGACCCTAAGCACACAGCCAAGACAACACAAGAGTGGCTTAGGGACAACTCTGTGAATGTACTTGAGTGGCCCAGCCAGAGCCTGGACGTGAACCCAATTGAACATCTCTGGAGAGATCTGAAAATGGCTGTCCACCGATGTTCCCCATCCAACCTGACAGAGCTTGAGAGGATCTGCAGAGAAGAATGGCAGAAAATCTCCAAATCCAGGTGTGCAAAGCTTGTCGCATCATACCCAAAAAAAACTTGAGGCTGTAATTGCTGCCAAAGGTGCTTAGACTAAGCACTGAGTTAAGGGTCTGAATACTTCAGTGTCAATGTGATATTTCAGTTTTTCCTTTTTAATAAATTTGCAAAGTAATAAAAAATATGGTATCTGGTCAATATTGTGTATGGAGTGTAGATTGATGTGAAAAAATAAATAATTTAAAGCATGTTAGCATAAGGCTGCAACATAACAAAATGTGAAAAAAATGAAGGGGTCTGAATACTTTCTGAATGTACTGTATATATGAAATATTGTCAAAAGGCTGAAATATTTAGAGATTAGGGATGTGCCCGAAGCCGAATACCACATTAGGAAAGGCACGAATAATGACTTAAAAACGGATTCATCCGAATAATAGAAAAAATATTCGTTTGACTGATTATCCAAGAAGCACAAGGATAAAGCGACATTTTAAATAAACATATCCAAAATTACAACGACTTTATGTGTAGCCAATATTTCTAAAGTGTAAACCTTATGAATGAAAATGCGCACGGTGTGATTTCAGAACTGACGGACGTGGTCTCGACTCCGTTTGCGGTCTCTGTAAATTGTGCGCATCTGGAGCTTATCAAGTGTAACATTAAGATACAACATCATATACACTTTCCACTTCTTGAAATGTCTGTTAATGTATCACATGATTCACACGTGATTCTCATGTATTCATTTATAGCCTAAACCTGAGTGCGATGTTAAATTCCTGAACTGAAGTGAGGATTACACGTCGGAGCTCGTCTATCTGTCTCTTAAAGTTGACCACATTTATATCCACATCAGAGATTAAGGTTATTAACTGGTTAAGACTTTATTCCAAAAAAAGTTAAAATGCTGCATAAAGGTTTAAATGGTCCACAGAGCAGGCTGAAACTGAAATTCAAAACTGAAAGAAACTGAAACTCCATCTTCTTTTTTTTCCACTTCTTCTTTAAACTGTGCTAAATTTGAGAATGTTAAGTGTTCTTGAGCTCTGGAAAGGTGCTATATAAATTCATTATTATTATTATTTTTATTTAACTAAATAATGGTGTCCTATCGAAAAATTCCTGATAGACTTACGGGACTTTCACCTGTTTGTAGGCTATGTTGATTTATTTTCATTTCTATTAATGTATGAATTTGTATTTATTATTCACTGCAAAACGTGTGCTTGAAATTTCACATTTTGCTTGACACCTCCTGCCTCCAGAATAATGTTGTTATAGACATGCAAAGACAAAAGGAAATACCAGGAGAAACCACAGCTAAAAACATATTCCACAGTTAATGTAGCCTACAAATTCAGTTTCATCTGGTAAGAAAAAGAATAAAAGAATAATTTAAGCAATAATTGTATAATT
This sequence comes from Myxocyprinus asiaticus, assembly GCF_019703515.2. Classification (NCBI taxonomy): domain Eukaryota; kingdom Metazoa; phylum Chordata; class Actinopteri; order Cypriniformes; family Catostomidae; genus Myxocyprinus; species Myxocyprinus asiaticus. The sequence continues at coordinate 35,889,153 of NC_059357.1, read as the reverse complement.
TAAAAAATAATTATTATTATTATTATTTTTATTAGGCTATTATTATGAAAAGGCATATACAAGGCATATTTTATTAATAGAAACTATAAATGTAAGAGTAACATTAAAAAATGGGCATTTCGTTTAGTTCGCACTTCCAGTTTAAGCCCCGCCCACACACGATTCTATCCGAATATAGTGAACAGGGACAGATACAGATAATTTTGTTATATGAACATATGCAAAAACAGATACAGATAATGGCTTCCCTGCATACCCCTAATAGAGATGTAATTTTACATCTTAGCTATATCATCCAGCCCTAATGTCAATCCTGCTTAAGGAAGGCGTGATTTTTTTCCTTTATATATGTAAATTCTGCGAATAAAGCTTTAGTTCGACTCACTTGGTGAGCAGTCGTTGATGTCTGTTTCACAGTTGGGTCCGGTGTAGCCAGCACGGCAGGAGCACACGTAGCCACCCATAGTATTGGTGCATGTCCCGCGGTTCTTACACGGGTTAGAGGCGCATTCATTTATGTCAACGTTACACAACTGACCTGAAATTAGAAGCACAATTCAAGTTAGACACACCCTTGTAAACTGAATTCTTATCTGCAATAGACTTTTCTCAGAAAGCATACTGTCACTTACCCTGCCATCCAGGTTGGCAGTTACACTGGTAGCCCTGGTAGTCAGGCGTGTGCTCACAGGAAGCGTGGTTGGCACAGGGGTTGGGCGAGCATGGTGTCAGGACTTCTGCACAGGTGGGTCCACTATAAGGTGGCTCACAGAGACAGGTGAAACTGGCCACTCCATCCAAACAGGAGCCCTGATTCAAGCACGGGCTGGATGCACACTCGTTAATGTTCACCTGACATAAGTTACCTGAGGATGAGAGAGAAAGATAGCTGAAATGTCAGTGAATCCTAACATCTCCTTTTGTGTTCCACGGAAGAAAGTAATACAGGTTTAGAATTACAAAAGGATGAGTAAATGACAGAAATGTCATTTTTTAGACACCTTTTCCTTTAAGATCTTACATTAGGAGGAGTTATGGTTGAGTTTTTTTAATGTGAACATTATACCCATCTTTATTTGCAATTGAGGTCAAATAAAATAGAAGACATTCTGTTCTTCTTAGTAGTACAATGTGTAACAAAATCTCTCTTTGTTGTTGTTTTTAATGTAATACGCATACTGAGCTAATGTAATGTATATCTCACCTCTGAAACCCTGCCGACACTTGCAGGTGAAGCCATTGAGCTGGTCGAAACAGGTGCCTGCATTCTGGCAGGGGCTGGGCAAACAGTCGTTTCGGTCTAAGTCACAGTTCTTCCCCACCCATCCAGGCTCACAGTCACAGCGATACCTGTAAGAGTTATACAAATAAGAGTCACACTTAAACAAATGAGTCCATATTCATCGATTTCCTGCTGGTTGGAAAGTTTGTTATGGAGTTTTACCCATTGGGGTCGTCTCTGCAGGCGCCGTGCACACATGGGCTGCTGGCACACTCATCCACTTGTGAGTAGCAGTAGGGGTCGTGGAAGCCTTCAGGGCATTGGCAGTGGAAGCCATTCTCATCGTCAACACAGGTGCCTCCGTTACGACAGGGGTTAGAAAGGCACTCATCAATCTCATCTTTACATTGTGGTCCTGAGAGAGAGGGAAAAAGAGCAGAGACGCTAATAATTCGATTTTCCTTCCACATGTCCATAATTTGTAAAGCCAAAGGGTTGTCTGAAGAGATAGTTCAACAAAAGTGAAAATTCTGTCATCCTCATTCCTCATGTTGTTCCAAAGTAGTATGATTTTCTTTCATTTGTGGAACATAAAAGGAGATGTTAGGCAGAATGTTAACAGCCTCAAACAACATTGACTTTTGCATCTTTTTTTCAATGAAAGCGAATGGTGACAGAGGCTGTCATTCTGCCTAACATCTTCTTTTGTGTTCCATAGAAGAAAAAAGTCATTTGGAATGATATGCTGGTGAGTAAAACATGACAGAGTTTTAATTTATGGGTGAACTATCCCTTTAAATGTATGAGAGAGAGAGTATGGAGTCTGTCTCACCAGTAAAGCCAGGTTTACAGACACACTCATAGTGGTTTATGCCATCTTTGCAGATGCCATAGTCACAAGGGTTGCTGGCACAGTCATCAAAGTTGATTTCACAGTTGGTGCCTGTATGGGAAGAAATACCATTCTTTAATATGAAATAGAGAAATCTTTGAAGAAATGTAGATATGTAGCCATATCTTATTTCGCAATTGAACTAAATCAACATTGCATTAGTCTTTACCTGAGGTGCCATGTTGACACTGGCAGATGTATTTGTTGACCCGGTCCACACACTTGCCACCATTCTGGCAGGGGTTGCTGTGGCACTCATTGAGCTGATTCTCGCAGCGGTAGCCAGTGTACCCAGGCTCACAGTTACAAGAGTAACTGGCAATGCCATCAATGCAAGTGCCATGGTGGCACGGGTCAGGCTTGCAGTTATCGATGTTGCTCTCGCACAGCCTACCTTCAAATCCTGGAGACAGAGAAAAGATGTGAAGGAGTGAATAAATAGAGTAAGCAGAGAAATAACAGAATTTTAATTTTTGGGTAAATTATTTCTTTAAGTTTATCTGTTCTACAAGTTAATGTGTTTGTGGTTCTTGCCTGTCAGACAAGACTGCCTTGAGAGGAATGATTGCGGTTACAAAGTGCAGTGAAACACGGTGAAATCGTCCTCATTTAAAGTATTTCAATATTCCTACTGTCCTACCATCACCATTGCAGCTCACAAACTCTGCCCAATTGATTCAATGCCCTTTATTTGTGTTTTTGTCTGGGGTGTAAAAACTTCCTCGGTTTCGCTTGTACTTTTTATGCTTGTTATCCAGCAACACCTTACTGGCCCCCCTCCTTTTTTGTCTGAAAATGTCTTTCCTCTTATCCTCAGTCTCGATCAGTTGTTTCTCTCTTTTCTGTCTGCTTCCTTGTTCTTTCTCTTTCTTGTGAAAGGTTCTACAGTTTGGAGTCTCTGTTCCCGTGGTTTCCATGCTGACAGGCTGTCAAGGCAGCGGCCTTGTGAGAAGCAGGGCAGGGGTGGGCTACAGCAGAGAGAAAGAGTGAGAGAGATCCCTTCACAGGCCTCACAGACCTGCTTTTGTCCCCCCAAACAGCAGGACAATACCCTGCATCCCAGCTAACGGGACAGCTCAGCAGAGGGGAACTGGAGCACGGAGAATACCAAACAGTAGGCTGCTTCACACAATGCACAAACTCCATCCCCGCATCCCAATATACCAATGTACTTCTCTGCTATATAGTATGCAGAAAGCAGTACATCAAAAATGTAGGGTGTCCAAATATACAGTAGGTGAAAAATTCTCGGATGACATACTGCATCCACTGAGATTCTGAAGTTCGCATTCACTGGACATTTTACTTTCCCATAATGCCACGGGAGTCAGATTCAAAATGTTGAATAAAAAAATAAAATAAAAATAGTGGGCAAGTTGGGCTGCTCTTTTCAAGTGTAGGTGCAATAGGTACCAAGACAGTTGTTCCTCATGGTATAATTGTACTTGTACAATGCTAGAGTAAATTATTTTAACAACGGTTGTGTCATAGGTTCAAGAACATACGGGTCAAAGGACAATGCCTGCATTCCCAGATGAAGTATATCCAGGAAGGTATTTATACTGCACACTTGCAAACTTAAAGAAGTACATTCTTCATCGAATTCGGTACGTGGTTGATTCTTACGAAACCTTTTAATAAAATGCCACATTAAACAAAATATCATTACAATACAAAATATGAAATCGTATATTGCATAAAGAAAATGAAGCCTTCATTTAGGACAATAAATATATTTTGCATTGTGACATTATTTTCAGGACACTTAAGCACATTTTTCCTCCAAATCACATTACTGTAACACGTCCTGATGATTTACTTTAACTTTTCCCATTTTCATTTATGATTTTCATTACTGTAACAGTCTTTTTTTTTTTTTACTGCATTACAGTAAAAATATGCTGTTGTACAATGATTTTTTAAATTAAAATCAGTGAAAATGAAAGGCAGTACCAAGGTACTGGATTCATAAATTAAATTTAAACAATATATCATTTTTTCACATTGTGGCAATGAGAATTGGGGAGTAAAGTGTGCAAAACTGTCATGAAAATAATGTCTAAATGTTAATTAAATTCTTAAATCCTAAATAACATGTAATTTCTTGATTGTTTCTTTTGATTTTGGAGTAAAATACACTACCGGTCAAAAGTTTTGAAACACTTGACTGAAATGTTTCCCATGATCTTAAAAATCTTTTGATCTGAAGGCATATGCTTAAATGTTTGAAATTAGTTTGTAGACAAAAATATAATTGTGCCACCATATTCATTTATTTCATTATAAAACTACAATTTAATACAAATATTTTTTTTTTTTTTTAAATTGATGACTTGGACCGAATAATTAAGAAAAGCAGCCAATAAGTGCCCAACATAGATGGGAACTCCTTCAATACTGTTTAAAAAGCATCCCAGGGTGATACCTCGAGAAGTTGGTTGAGAAAATGTCAAGAGTACATGTCTGCAAATTCTAGGCAAAGGGTGACTACTTTGAAGATGCTAAAATATAACACAGTTTTGATTTATTTTGGATTTTGTTTAGTCACAACATAATTCCCATAGTTCCATTTATGTTATTCCATAGTTTTGATGACTTTACTATTATTCTAAAATGTGATAAAAAATTATAATATAGAATGAGTATGTGTTTCAAAACTTTTGACCGATAGTGTAGGTCCAGGACATTATCTTGAGACAGTTTTGTGAGATTCACCCATTTACTCTATTCAGTTCGCAGCTCATGTCTGTGCTTTCTGAATCCCTTGTGCCAAGTGATACAGGCAAGTATGTACTGTATCTTTATCCAGAACATTGTCATATAAGCTCATGCTGTCATTACATATAAAGTCATGCTGATTTATTGGATCAATCAAACCCAGAACACAGACATTCCTACAGGCAGAACTATGTGAAGGTGAACGCTGGGAGCTTTGGTTTTGCCATACGGCACTGTGTGGGTATGTATGGTGGCGTACAGATGAACAGATGTCGGGGTGATGACCAAGCGTAACCCCCCTCATCAGCAGCTGCCGGCCCTTGGTGACCCAATGACACTGGGGTCTGCAGAGTGGAGGAGGGGGGATTAGGAGTCTCTCGTCAGTCTGCCCAGTAATATGACCACAGACATATGAAGCAAAGTGTCTGACCCGGAGATGACTACACAGGTGGGTGATGATGATTTTGACTTTGAACCCTGAAGGCATCCACAAAGCTCTGTCATGCACAGGATACACACATAAACAGACACACATCCAAACAGAGGAGCTTACCTTCAGCGCAGCGGCATTCATATCCATTGGGTCGGTCAATGCACTTGGCTCCATTCTGGCAGGGAGTGCTAGCGCACTCATCAATGTCAGTTTGACACATGGTGCCAGTAAACCCTGGGACAGACAAACACAGAGGTTAGATGTCAGCCTATGGCAGCAGAGGTGAGCTCCTCACACTGATTGGGGGTCATTGGGTTTAGCTTATGAGGAGAGGAGCTAGGCCTAGTTTGAGATGCTCTGCACCTTGGCTGAATCCAAGCATTTTCAATGGACCAATGAGGTTGTGCGTTTTAAGTTAAAGGGATCGTTCACCCAAAAATGACAATTCTGTCATAATTTACTCACCCTTATGTTCCACAACAGGAAATGTTAGCCAAATGTTAGTCTCAATCACCATTCACTTTCTTTGCATCTTTTTTCCGTACAATGAAAGTGAATGGTGACTAAGGCTAACATTCTGCCATAAATATCTCATATGTGTTCCACAGAAGAAAAAAAGATGTCCATATATTTATCAACTGATCCTTTCAACACATTTTGGCATCTGTTAATTTAGATTTTTACATATTTTTCAGAGAACGACTTTATCTGGAAACTGCAGTGGTGAATTTAGTGAGGGGGCAGCAAGCTTTAAACACTGATATACCATGTCTGGGAAAACGTGCTAGTAAATAAGAAAAACATAAAGGCTGGGGGCCCATAGAAATGTTCATTTCTGCATTTTTAGAGGGAGTTGTGTTGATTAACAGTGTTATGATGGGATCAATGCTGATGCTTAGGGCACAAGGTTAGAGGGGGTGATGCTAGAATTGTTTTCTTCAAGGCCAACGGCCCTCCCCCTTTCCTCGCACAAACGCTACCGGCTCAATAGCTAAATGGGGGGTGCGGAGTTGTCTGCCCCAGATGTAAATTGCAGACATGGAAAAGAATCTCATTAGCAGGGCTGCTGTTCCCCCCAACCACCTCAATGCAGAACGAGACGGGTGAGACTGCTGTCCCTTCTCTATGGACAAGTTGGAAAGAGGAGGGGTGGTTGTGTAGATAGGCCACAATGGTGTCTTTGTTTGGGCATGCAGTTGCATAGCGCCCGAGACCTCACTCTAATGAGTAATTACACAAAAAACTATCAGGCTAGGAGGCGAAATTGGGTTTAGTTTGATATGAAATAACTTGGGGCATTCCACAAGTGATTTTTGCATTCTTTTTACACATACTGTTGAACTAGCAATGCTGAGCAAATGACAGGGATATAAGTGTTGTTGAATGTCCGTGAGAAGGGCTTCATACCTGGCTGACAGGTGCAGGTGAACCCGTTGACCATGTCTCGACAGATGCCGTCATTGACACAGGGGTTGCTCTCACATTCATCGATGTCCACTTCACAATATGTTCCCTGGTAGCCTGGTAGAGAGATATAAAAAGTTAAGAGTTAAATAGTTCTATGACGCCATGCAGTGTTTTCTAATCCTGGGGGCGGATTCTCAAAACATACTTAAAAATAAAATTCTGCTCACAATTATTTTTTCTTAAACCATCAATGTTTATAGTGAGATACCTTATTACTTTTTATTTTCCTACAAAGATTTTCGTGAATTCGACCCCAGGTCCTGGAGTTCCCCCAACATTCCTACCTGAACCTACCTGATTCAACTCATCAGCTCTTTAGTAGTGGCACTATTGTCTGGATTGGAGCTGTCAAATAAGGGAAACATCCAAAATGTTCAGTGCTGCAGGTACTCCAAGACCAGAATTGGGATAAATAGCCTCAATACATTGAAGATGGACTGGAGTCCCTCTCACACCACAGTTTCTCACAACGTTGGGGGCCCACAAGATGTTCTGCTACACTGCACCCTACAACAAGTTCATGTCTCAGGGGAAATGGAGAATTGCTCCATCTATGCAAACTGGGGCCCCTGGTTCTGACTAGATGCACCACACCCTACTGTCCGCAAGATGCCCTATGGTCATCTCTCTATTGAGAACATGCATGTTCAATAATGGGCAGAGTGCCTCTCTTGTGTGTCGCCCCATTCAGGTGAAACAGAGTGTAGGCTGGGGCCAGAGCGCTGATGGCGGCACGGAATCAGAAAGAATTGGCCCCTCCATGTGATCCTGGGCCAAGTCGGCAATGATGAGGAGGGTGGGGAAGAAGAGGTGTCTGTGGAAATGAAAGGGGTATGGGCAGAAGTGGGGGATGGGGACGAGAGTGCTGGGAAAAAGTTTGTGCTCTCCCTCTATGTGTGAAGGGCAAGGAACGGAGCACAGAGGGACCCCATTGTTCTACTCCATTCCCACCACTCAAGATCTCATTAGAATTCACTGCACACTCCTCCCCCTCTCCCAGACTGCCCAATACACCCCACTCCCAGTGCTCATTTGTATAGTCCACCCCCCAAAAACCCCAAAGATGCATGTAGTGCAGGGTACAAGTTTTACTAAATGTGCGTGTTGAAGATGCAAACCTGTGGTTTCTGTGACTTACCCATGTTGGCTGAGTTCTTCTATAGTTTCAACTGAATTACCTCTACCTAAACTACCAGTATGTGATAAGATATTGTATAATAAACCCTCCTCTTCTGAGTTTTGCATGTTTCCCTAAGTAGGTCTTTAATGGAACATCTGATGGAGTCTAGAAATGTGCGTGGATAGGAAGACAATTTAGGGGTAGTTCACACCGAACGCATTTTTGCGTTCTATGTAAACGTGTGCTAGACTGACAACTTTGACCACGTCTGGCAGTTTTTTCAGTGCCTTGCACATGAGCACCCTGTTTTTTTATGATGCCATGTCAAGTTAAAAGAACTTCAACTTCTAAAAACACATCTTGAGACACCTTCATTTTGTTACATTCGTAAACATGCTCAAAAGTGGCACATTTTTAAAAACCTCAAAAAGTTAAAAGAAATGCAACTTTTAAAAATGTTTCTCAAGACACCAACATTCTGTTCCATTCGTTGCACTGTGTATAGCTTTTTTAATGCAAGAACGCATCCCTTAGTGTCTCTGTCTAAGCTACTGTAAGGTCAAATGCACTCACGTACCAGGCATACAGATGCATGTGAACTCGCCGATGCGGTCCAGGCAGGTGGCATCGTTTTGGCAGGGCATGGACAAGCACTCGTTGATATCAATCTCGCAGCGAGGGCCAGTGTAGCCCCGTCCACACTGGCACTGAAACGAGCCCTCTGTGTTTACACACTTCCCAAAATGCTCGCAGGGGTTGGCACCTGGCACAAGAGAGAGACGGAGGAGTCAGTTAACAGTTACTCGCTACTGAGGGAGACAAAGACGAGGGAGAGACAGAGAGAATCAGCGAGAAGGAAGGCATTCAGAAAGTTGTAAATTTACCAATGGAACATTCATCCATGTCTTGGTTGCAGGCTCCGCCAACAAAGCCAGCAGGGCAGGTGCAGATGGCGCGGCCATTCAGAGGGTTAGTGTCACACACAGCCCCTTCATTGCACGGGTTACTGACACACGCATCGTCAAGATGACATAGCAGACCTATGGGAACAGAATAATGTAAGTAATTAGACTCCAGATAAGTGTATCTAAACATCAATAAAATGAGAATTTGAAATATATGACTTGGCTCAAGTGCTTTCAAACTTTTTGATGCCAAGGACCCCCATATATAATAATCCCCTTGCAAGGGACCCCCTTCCTAAAATATAAATGCAGCTACATATTCCCATGTATAAAGACCCATTTTAATAAAATAATTAGTGCTGTCAGTTGATTAAAATTGTTAATTGTGATTAATCGCATAATTTTTTGTAGTTAATTGCGATTAATCACAGATTTTGAAAGTGCTGAAATTTGACTCTAAATATATTTTTTTCCCCTGTCAAAATGCATTTATTTCCTTCTTAGGAAATAAAATAAAACAATATGTAACAATATAATGCTTTATTAAAATTTTCAAACAAAGCCTTCCATAGTATAAAGATACAAATGCACTAAAATAGCACCAATTCAAGTAACATTAAACGTTTCCGAGTCTAAGTGGGAGTTTGACTAATTGAAAGAACTAGTCTCCCCATAGGTTGCATATTCATTGCAATGGGTATTAAATCTCTTAAACTCTCATCCTTCACAATACTAATCAGCCGGCAGACTGTGACTGTCCACCTCGTAACAGCAATCGTGAAGCCTCGTTCATGATACACGTCATGAAAATCACTTGCAGACAAAAATATCTCATTCTGCATTATGGTTGTAGTTAAGACTTGACGTGCTTCTGTGGTAATTATGATGCACCTTACGTAGGCTGAAAAATACTTGATTTCTATCTCAAGTCCCATCTAGGCTTGTTGCGTTAAGAGCTCCTTTCCCCATCACTTTATCGCTGACACTGAATCACTGCTGTGTGTGTGGTGTGTGTGCATCAGTGTAATGACTCCGGGTGGACACATTACAAAGGTTCCGCCCTAACAACCAGTGTTTATGCTGGTTTACGCTGTATTAACGGTAAATGCATTAATCACGTTTAAGAAAAATTAATGAGTTAAACTTTTTTGTTAATCGCATGCGTTAACGCATTCATTTTTGACAGCTCTAAAAATAATCTAATAAAATGATTAATCTCATGATTTTCGACCAGTCCGTAATCATGTCAAAATCTGTAAACGTTAACTTATACGTTAACTTTTTTCCTAACATACTGTACATGTTTATTCTTTGACAATTTTTGTGGACCCTGGTTTCAAAAGCCCTGTTTAAGATGATCTGAATCCACAAAACAATCACAATAATTCTTGAGAATTTGGAACATGTAGGGGAAAATGGAAGAGAAAAGGCCAAACAATAAGGGATGATGATGATAGTCTTACCAGTCTTGCCCACTGGGCACTCGCAGAAAAAGGAGGCCACACGATCATGACACGTGGCTCCGTTGAAGCAGACAGCCATGGCACAGTCGTCAATGTTCTCACTGCAGTCGTCCCCTGTCCAGCCATTGACGCACACACATGTATGTCCCCCAATGGTGTTGAAGCATGTGCCACCATTATGACAAGCATTGGGCTGCATGAGACACTCGTTGACGTCCTCAGCACAATACTGGCCTAAGGACATAAAGGCAAAGTTATGAAAGATTTCAAACTGTGAAGAAAATTCCCCACTTGTAAACAGAAAAATGTATATATTTACCTGTCCACTCAGGCAGACACTGACAGTTGTATGTGTTGACACCATCTACACAGATCCCACCATTCATGCACTTGTGTCCAGGGCAGTCATCCACATTCTCCTCACAATTGTGTCCCCTGAAGCCTGGGTGAAAATAAGGAAACTACATGACAGAAGCACAGGAAACTGGAGAGTAAATGTGGTTGTAATAATGTCTGATCTACTCTTCATTCTCCCAAGACACCCAATTACTTTCACTTAATGCTACTCCATGACTATGAATTGATGTGCAGAGTCGAGTGGGCAGTAAAAAGGTTCAGTGTGTGTTGAGTGTTTACATATTCTCACAGCGGTTCCCACAGTGGCAGAGCCAGGACCTGACGGAGGACCATACTCCCTGCCATGTTTGCTTGTTTTATAATCTCTCACGGTTTCAATGACTTCCTCTCTGGCGAGAGACATTTCCTGCTTGCTCCCCAGAGGGAAGCAGAAAGGCCATAAAGTAAATTCCTGCCCAGCAGCCCACTCGCTCTCTCTGTTTCGCGCTTTGAATGTCTTGCTCTCTCACTCTCATGTGTATATCTATCTCTCACCCAGTCTGAACTATTTATAGTAAGAATGAGGCAGTGGTACAGCAGTATCAATGCCTGGGAAATCCAGATGCTTGGAATCAAGTTTGGGAAACCCTAAAAACTAGGGACAGGGCATGAGTACCCTGCATTAACTTCCACGCTGGTTTACGCTGGTCTGGTGTAGCTGGTGGACCAAATGACAGAATGAGGCAGAATGACAGCCTCAATCACCATTCTGTTTCATTGTATGGAATAAAGATGCTAAAAGAAAGAAAAATTGACTGAGGCTGACATTTTGTCTAATATCTCATTTTCTATTCCACTGAGAATTTAAAGTACTACGGGTTTGGAAAAACATAAATGTAAGTAAATTATTTTGGGGAACTATCCCTTTATTTTATATATGGACACAAGCATACCATCATCCCATGCTGTGGACCAGCATCCAAAACACAACACATGTTTAAAGCATGGGAACATTATTAAGGCATGAGAGTATGTGTTTTGTGTGTATTTATACCTGGCAAGCAAGCACATTTGTAGGTGTTATCACCGGTCTGATGGCAGGTGCCTCCATTGAGGCACTGGGAGGGGGCACAGGGCTGGGTGGGCACTTCACATGTCCGCCCGTTGTACCCAGCCAGGCACTCACAGTGGAATGAGCCATGTGTGTTCATGCAGATGCCACCGTTAAGGCACTTTCCAGGTTTGCGGCACTCATCAATGTCATTGCGACAGTTCTTGCCCTGATACCCAGGTGGGCACGAGCAGTTGTAGTGATTATTCCAATTGGCACAACGGGCACCGTTGGCACAGGGCTTTGTGGCACATGCATCAATCAGGGAACAGTCCTGACCTGTGAACACAGGAAGTGTCATTCTGAAACAGCCGTGTATTGCCCACAAAATATACAATGATGACCTGGTGCACACGTTTACGAGCACAATCTTACACAATTCTGCTTAATAAGCTGACATTGTGTAAGATCTTTTACCTGTAAAATTTCATAAACTGTTTAAGTAAATAATGACTGGATAGATTTTAAGCCCAATAGCCAGATTTCTGTTAAAACACATTTACCAGTGTACTGTCCTGTGTGAAAACTGAAGGGAAACCAGATAATTTCAAATGTCATGTAAACACGGTTTTCTTGTTTTGCCAGGTCTTAAGAACAAGCAGGTTTCTGTTATTTATCAGTGTATTGCTGTTCATGTAAACACTCTTATTAAAATAATGAAGACATCCAAAATAATAACTGTTGTACTGTTGAGTGTGCTCCAGGAACAGTGCTGGGAAACAATGCTTTAAGATGCCCTCAAGCTTACCTCTGAACCCTCGCTGGCACACACAGGTGTACTGTGGGATTCCGTTGGCCACCTGGCTCTTGCAAGCAGCTCCATTTAGACAAGGCGAACGATGACAGGGGTCAAGATGCTGACAGAGCGAACCAATATAACCAGGTCGACACCTGCAGAGAAGCACAAATTCAGAACACCATTTTGGGCACCTGAGTGTAAAAGCCTTTTAGAGGGAAATGAGAAACACTGGTGACACAATTCTGAGCAATTCTAAACCCAATATCTCACCTGACTCATAAACAGGGCAGAATCAAATCACTGAGACCTAGGCAAGTTTGGTTGGACATAAAAAGTACTCAGCTCTTATTGTAGTATTGAGGTTAGGGAGTCAGAGGTAATAAACACACACATGGAATAAAACACTAAATGTCATGCTCTCCATCAGATGTTGGATGTACGTCTTTCTTGACTGAAACTGCCAGGCACACTCTACACATTCTTGGCTATTGCAATCCGGAAAGCATACTTCACTTCATTCCAGTTCACATTCCAGTAGCATTACTACATTCAGATTAGGGCTGGGTGATATGGCCAAAATGTATGATCACAATATTTTTTTATATCGTTCAATATCGATATTTATAACAATATATAGTACATTACTGATTTAAACAAAACTTGTTTGTTTAGACGTAAACTCCACATTTTAATTTGAAGTTCAAGAAGTATAATCAGTTTTGCATTTAATTCTATATAAGATGTTTTATATTTTGATGATAGCTGTATTGCATTGTCAGTGCTGTCATGTTCGGTACACAACAATGTTAAATTAGCTGAATAGCTAGCTGCTAGCTAATACTTCCTAACTGGCTGATTTCATGACTGTGATTCAGTTAGCAAGTTGTGTGTAAAACTTTGCTGAACTGCTTACGTTTTTAGTGACATGTACCATGATCCGACTGTCTAGATGTAGAACTGTGGTTCTCAACCCTGTTCCTGGAGGTCCCCCAACACTACACATTTGGGATATCCCCAAATCAAACACACCTGATTCAACTCATCAACTCGTTAGTGGAGACTCCAAGACCTGAACTGGGTGTGTCAAAAAAGGGAGATATACAAAATGTGCAGTGTTTGGGGGACTCCAGGAACAGGGTTGGGAACCACTGATCTAGAACATAGGCAAATATCGAAAATTACTCAGAAGTTTATAATTGATATTGAGGATTACATTTTTTTTTTATAAATATCAATATAATTTTATCGCCAAGCCCAAATTCAGATCTCTCTGCAGCATTTAATTGTAAAGCACAGCTGTGAATAACAGAATTACCTGTATTCACCCAAGAGACCTTCTGCAATTGGTACAAAGTGTTTGATTGGTTACGTTTACACTGGAGGCCACTCAAAAGACAGGAGACTACAAGTCGTAGGTATGAGATGGTGGTCAAGCAACTTTGTGCCAAAAGAATACACTTCTTTTCGCTCTCTAATTCTATGCCTTTTAATTAAAGAAGGTTATCTTGATGGACAATTGAGTGTGACCTGAAACTATACAAGTAAGATAAAGAACAACAACAATGCTTACAGTACTTGAAAGCCCATTACTCTCATGGGCTCTAGAGCCTTCGGTTGTCAAAGCTTGAGAAGCCAGTGTGTGTTGGGTAACCCTACACCCACACAGGGAGACCCACCACAGGATGAACTTGCACGTTTGAAAGGCCGTTTGAAGCTGATGACAAGCACTGGGATGGTCTGTTCTCTGTGTGTCCCCCCTTAGGCCCTCTCTCTCTTTTCACTGTAAAACAACCCCTGGGCAGAGACAACAATGTATTTTCCTCCTCTCCCTGTTACAGGATGACAACTTTTTATACCGAGCTATCTGTCCCTTTGTTGTTTCGCCTCTTTTGTGATTGGCATCTCCTCCCCCCTATGCAGTTTCTTTCTGACCTCAGTGAGAGGCTTCAGGGAAGGGGTTGGCCTATATGAGGTGCTGTTTTAGATCTCTGCCGGACCACAGCAAGAACCTGTTGATGTTCCATGATCTATAGACCTTATTCAGAGTAGCACCATATTTGATTTTTTGACATGAATGAAAACAACACTCTGTGGGATAGATTGCAGTCTCTTCAATGGCATGAAATGTATGAAGCTCCTACATCACATCTCATTTTCCACACTCCTGTTTTCTACAGTATTTTGTCAACTGAAATTTTTGGAAAAAATATTTCATCAGTGGAATAATCCAAAGCACCAAACAGTAAAAGAGAACAGACTGTAAGTCTATCCCTCGCAGCCTCACTGTCATAACTGCAAATGCTCAAACAAGTGATATTCTTAACAGTGGCAACTAGGGCTGGGTAATATGGCCAAAAAAATGATCACGATATTTAACCTATCATTCGATATCGATATTTATCATGATATACATTTCATTACATTAATGTGGAACTGCATTCCACATGTTTGTTGAACCTCAAAAATGAATTAAACATAACTTGTTTGTTTACAAGTAAACTCTACAGGGTAAGGTCACTCAGTTTAGGATTTAATCCTACATAAGGTGTGACCTCTTTCGATGAAATTTCGCCAATGTCATCATCTTCAGCTGACATTTACTTCACTGAAAGACTTTCTTGTGACGCTCCACACTCCAGCTCAGTAGGTGGTGGTAATGCACCAAAAGCTGGTTTGCCAACTGCCATTAAACATCACAAGAAGAAGAAACACTTTCATGTAAAAACTTTTAACTAAATCGTACATAAATAAACAGCAATTGTATTGATGTCGGAGTTGTTGTTTTGTTCAGACAATAGCTGTATTGCATTGTCAGTGCTGTCCTGTTTGGTACGCAATGATATCATCTTATCTGGGTAGCTAGCCGCTAGCTAGTGGCTACCAAACCTCATTGCCGTTTTCAATGACAGCAGGAGGACTGCCTGCTAATACTTTCTAACAGGCTGATTTTATGACTGTGATTCAGTTAGCTAGTTGTCGAAATGTTATTTATTTAATTTTTTTAATTCATTATCTATATCGTTTTATCTACCAGCTCTGGTGGCAACAACTGTTTTTCTACCCAGCAAGATGGAGGATGCCGCCACAGTGATGTGCTGTGTGGGGGACACACTTACAGAAAATATTTCACATTCAGAGATATAATAATAATAACATTATAATAAAACCATTGTTGCTGCAAAATCTGCCAATTTAAAATTGTCACCAAGCAAGTTAACGTTATCTAGCTGGCTAATAGAAAAGGTTTTATTGAAATTGTGAGCCAAGAATGGGTTGAAAATTCAGGGCTCTAGACTACGACTAAATGGCAATTTAATTTCGTAAGAGATCGCACGCACTGCTATTACAGTGGTGGCCAAAAATATTGGCACCCTTGGTAAATATGAGCAAAGAATGCTTTAAAAAAATCTGCATTGTTTATCCTTTTGATCTTTCATTCAAAAAATGCACAAAATCTAAAATTTAATTGAAGTAAAACAATTGAAAGAGGGGGAATATCTTAATCCCAAAACACGTTGGCCACAATTATTGGCACCCCTAGAAATTCTTATGAGTAAAATATATCTGAAGTATTTTTAGTACACCTGGGTGACTAGGAACATGAAATTGTTCAGTCATGACTACCTGTTTCACAGGGGTATAAATATTAGGTAACACACAGGCCAAATTCCCCTAATCATCAATCACAATGGGTTAGACTAAAGAATATAGTTCTGATGTGTGGCAAAAGGTTGTTGAGCTTCACAAAAAGGGAAGTGGCTATAAGAAAATAGTCAAAGCATTGAAAATGCCCATTTCCGGGGGGCAAGTAAAGACGCTGACTACCACACCTGGAGTCGCGAGTTTGAATCCAGGGAGTGCTGAGTGACTCCAGCCAGGTCTCCTAAGCAACCAGATTGGCCCGGTTGCTAGGGAGGGTAGAGTCACATGGGGTAACCTCCTCATGGTCGCCATGATGTGGTTCTTGCTCTCAGTGGGGCACGTGGTGAGTTGTGTATGGATGCCGCGGAGAACAGCGTGAAGCCTCCACGAGTGCTACATCTCCACGGTAACGTGCTCATCAAGCCACGTGATAAGATGTGCGGATTGACGATCTCAGACGCGGAGAAAACTGAGATTCGTCCTCTGCCACCTGGATTTAAACGAGTCACTATGCCACCACGAGGACTTAAAGCGCATTGGGAATTGGGCATTCCAAACTGAAAAAAAAAAAAGAAAATGCCCATTTCCAACATTAGGGCAATAATGAACAAGTTTCAATCAACTCGAGATCTTAAGAATCGGCCTGGAAAAGGACATGTGTCTATACTGTCTTCACGCACGGTGAGGAGGATGGTTCAAGTGGCCAAAGAGTCTCCAAGGATCACAGCTGGATAACTGCAGGAATTTGTTGGGTCTTGGGGTCAGAAAGTCTCAGAAAAATATATCAGACAGCACATACATCACCAAGTTGTTTGGGAGGGTTTCAAGAAAAAAGCCTCTGCTCTCAAGTGTCTTCAGTTTGCCAGACACTACTGGAACTTCAAATGCGACCAGGGGCCGGTTGCATAAACATAGCCATTAACTTAAGACTGTGTCTAACAATTAGTTTGACTGGCTAAAGATGCCATAGAAAACCTGTTGCATAAAACAAGCTCACAGCTGTCTTTAGTAAGACACTGAACAGCTTTAAAAAAATGGCCGACAGTGGATACTAAATACAGTTTTCATTCGCTGAAAATATTTGCTTATTGGAGGACTACAGTGCTCAAAAATTATTCGTGATTTTCACCCGAATAATAAAAAACACATGACATTTTGTTACCTTCATTGAAGTCAAAGTCTTCTACAAAGTCTCAACTCGAGCCCCTTTTAGCCCTCAACTGAAGCCCCCACTGGCTCAACAGACAGTTATTTTCCATGGCAACATGGAATGTTAACAAAAGTTAGCCTAGGGGTGTGCAGTCTTTCATTTTAGTCTTAAATTAGACTAATCTAAGTTTTTATGCAACTGACTGAAAAAATTAAGACAAACATTTTAGACGACTAACTAGTAAGACTAGTCTAAAACAGTTTTATGCAACCGGCCCCGGGTTCTATGGTCAGATGAAACAAAAACAAAAGAGATTTTGGCAGCATACACCAGAGATGGGTTTGGTGCACATAGAGATGAAGAACTACCCAATGCCCACGGTTAAATGTGGTGCTGGATCTTTAATGTTGTGGGGCTGTTCTTCTGCCAGAGGTCCTGGACATCTTGTTCGGATATATGGCATCACGGACTCTATCAAATACCAACAGATAAAAAATCTAAACCTGACTGCCTCTGCCAGAAAACTAACAATGGGCCCTGGTTGGATCTTCCAGCAGGACAATGATCCAAAACAAACATCAAAATCAACACAAAAATTGTTCACTTACCACAAAATCAAGGTTCTGCCTTGATAGAAAATTTGTGGGGTGAACTGAAGAGGAGAGTCCACCAACATGGACCTCTGAATTTGAAGGATCTGTAGAGATTCTGTATGGAGGAATAGTCTCAGATCCCTTGCCAGGTGTTCTCCAACCTCATTAGGCATTATAAGAGAAGACTCTGAACTGTTATCTTGGCAAAGGGAGGTTGCAAAAATTATTGAATAAAAGGGTGCCAATAATTATGGCCAATGTGTTTTGGAAATTTTTTTTTTTATTTAATTAGATATTTCCCCTGTTTCAATTGTTTTACTTTAATTAAAGGTTAGATTTTTGTGATTTTTATTTTATTTTATGAAAGATCAAAAGGATAAACAATGCAGATTTGTTTCACAGCCTTCTTTGCTCATATTTACCAAGGCTGCCATTTTCTGCTGCAAATGGGAAAAACCAAAAGCCAAATACTCCAAATGTGTGACGAAACATCGCTACCCGATTAAACCGCATGACTTACCACAGCTCGGCACAAGTGCCGAGCAGGTTCGTCAGTGTAAGATCTGAAATCTTACATAGTTGTTTAAGTTCCAATTATTATTGCAAATGAAAAACCTAGTAAATAATTATTATTTTATATAAAAAATATTTTTCAGGTACATTTAAAAATATACTGCTAAAAATAACCAGTGAAAATAGCAAAATGGGCCAGTGAAAATGGCATAATGTCAGGGCAAGACAAATCTGAGCTATTTGCTTGACCATGCCAGCATCCTCACTGCTGAGCCCAGAAGTTGCTATTGTCCAGAAATCCAAGTTTTATGAGTAAAGGGTCTTTACTTGTTCATGTCTGATATTGAACAGAAACAGTTATGTTAAGGATAAAATTGACTTCTTGCTGGTAAAGAATGTCCTAAGTGTTGCTGAATTCATACTTTAGAGGCATATTTTAGAAAGGAAAATGTTAACTCGTGTCACTGATATTATTCATTAGCGCTGTCTGCTTGATAATGATATTGTTGACTTAAAAAATCTAGGGTATAACAGCTTACGATGGCTGCTTTTTTTTTATTCAGAAAGTCTGAGAATTTGAAAGGGAAAGAGGCCAACAGCTGGATTGGACTATGGAATGATACTGTATATCAAAAAAGTGTTTAATCATGTCTGTTTTATCTAGTCTTTTCAACACAGCCAGCAACATGAAATGCCATAAGTAAAGGCAGCATGTCTATGGAGAGTTTTCCTTGACTCGGCTACTAGAATCTTGAATGTAAAACAAGGAAGAAACGGAGCAGCAATAATGCAAAAAGAGTTCTCCATGAATACCTCAAAGCTGCTCCTGAACCTCTTGAGCCCCCAATGCACTGCACAACTATTCCCTATGAAGCCTTCACATGCTGGGAGGTCAGATGTCATAGGTCAGCAGTCTGATTGTGATGATAATGTCAGGGGGTGGGAGAGGGGCGTCTGTAAGGGAATGTCTTTCGGAGGGTGGAATGGGGGACGAGTCCGATATGGAGAGTCATGTCATATTTCCTGTAATCCCTCATCTCCTGCTCTGAAAACACTCTCTCTCTCTTCCTGAATCCCAGATTCCTGTTGCTGTGGTAACTTCACAGATGGCCTAGCAAGCCTGACACCCCACCAATCACCCCCTACCCTTCATCCCCTTGGCTATTTGTCATGGCTTGGCCGGGTTTATTTAGAGGCAAATTAACTATGTCTGGAATCTCGGAGGTCACCAAAAAAATGAAACTGGGAGTTGCAGCACATAAAAAGCTTTGAGGAGACAGGGGAGGAGACCCGCTTCAAGGTTCAACTAGTATGCAGTCTGACACTCAAACCCTTATAAAAGTGCCCATTCGGGGCATGGGCCTTTAAGTGCCGAAGAATGTCTGGATACAGGCTAATTTACAACCTGTTGTTCGCTTAGGAAGCAATTGATGTGAATGTGGAGTGAATGTGTGTGTGTACATGTGCAGCAGTAAAGGAATGTATGATAAAGGCCAAACCAGTCACAATCTAGAGTATATCTTTCCATCAAGCTATTTTTAAGCTCTTGTTACAAAATCTCCAAAAAGTGGTGAGCAAGCAGTTAAAAAAGAAAAAGAAACATGTTGGAAAGACCAGAATGGACAGGACCACTAAGAAACTGCTTGTGGGATTTCAAAGAGTTACTGGACTATGAGGAATTGTGGATGTGTTGAAAAGAGCTATTTCAACATACAAAGAGAGGGAGGCTCCGGCCCTGCAAAACATGAAAGCATACATGCATGTGTGAGTTTTGGAATGCATTCCCTGTGTGTGTGTATCCATACTGGTGTTACAAACTTATTTGATTGTGAAAAACCTTGGTGAAAGCGTGTGAGAATGTGTACATATTGGTCAAGTAGCAGCAGGGGGAGGACTGTAGAGGTTATGCTATTTGTCCTCACACAGTATTCAGCAGCCAAAACATACATTCTTTTGTCTGGGCCTTGGCTGTGCTCTATCAGAGTCACTGAAAAAACATACAGCCAAGAGTCCTATCAGAGTGTTCATGGTGAAAAATAACTCAGGAACTGCTTTGTGAGTAAGAATGTTCTATGAAGGAGAATTCTGTAATTTTTGAGTGCCAATGTACATGGAAAATAGGCGTTTTTGCTTTCAGCCATGGTGTGTGTTGTTACTTAATCTGACAACTGAGTCAAATGTACCATGTCCCTTGACCCCTTAGGAAGATCCGGGTAGACAAGGGTGAAGTGGGAAGTTGTAGTGGGTAGAAAAAGTAATCCTTTAATGTCACAACACCAATGAAGACTCGCGCCAGCTGCAAGCACAGCAGCACCAAACAACTGTTCACATCTGTCAGCGCTGCTTTGGCTGTCTGCCTCCTCCCCAGTTTTTTCAAGGATTACACCCAAAACAATGGCACTATTCTGTCTATGAAATTAACTCCAAACAGATGCGCACAACACACACACACACACGTTGGTGCGGCTATCCTTATGAGGACTCTATATAGACATTCTATCCCCTAACCCTAACCCTAAACCTAACCCTCACAAAAAACTTTCTGCATTTTTTCATTTTCAAACAAAAAACATCTTTTAGTATGTTTTTTTAAGCTATTTGAATTATGGGGACACTAGAAATGTCTTCATAAACCACATTTATAGCATAAAACACTTGTAATTACCAGTTTGTTACTTAAAAAAAAGTCCTTGTAAACCACCCAAACCCCCCCCCCCCCAAACACACACACACACACACACAAGCAGGCAGTTAG
Organism: Myxocyprinus asiaticus; assembly: GCF_019703515.2. Taxonomy (NCBI): domain Eukaryota; kingdom Metazoa; phylum Chordata; class Actinopteri; order Cypriniformes; family Catostomidae; genus Myxocyprinus; species Myxocyprinus asiaticus. The sequence continues at coordinate 35,868,094 of NC_059357.1, read as the reverse complement.
ATCGCATGCACATTTGTATTGGAAGCATGCTCACAACACACCTTCCCTGATAATGTTCAATCCAGAAGTAGGTTAATGAATCAGTTGGACAGGTTGACAATTAGGAAGTGACTCATAGCTGAGAAAAAGACAAACAACTGCAAAGCCAAACACCACCACAAATATCTCACAAGCACACTCAAAATACACTGTGTAACTTACGAACACTTTCCTCTCCTAGGACGCTGAGAAACCACAAAGAAATGTCAGGATAAGAATGCAGTAGACTCAGGAAAATACAGATCATTCAAAAATCTGCAATCTTACTTGGAAAATGTCAGGCTATGTTAAAGGTTTAGTTCAACCAAATAGGAAAATTCTCTCATCATTTACTCACCCTCATGCCATCCCAAATGTGTATGACTTTCTTTCTTCTGCTGAACATAAACTAAGATTTTTAGAAGAATATTTCAGCTCTGTAGGTCCATATAATGCAAGTGAATAGTGACCAGAACTCCAAAAGCTCCAAAAAGGAGAAAAAATCATCTTAAAAGTAATCCATAAGACACCAGTGGTTTAATCAATGTCTTATAAGGCGATCCAGTTGGTTTTGGGTGAGAACAGACAAAATGTAACTCCTTTTTTACTGTACATCTTGTCATTGCAGTCTCGATCATGATTTCAAGCTTGATTAGACTTCCAAGCACTTTACGCATGCACAGAGTGCTAGACTGCACTATAGGTAGTGTAATCGAGCTTTAAATCATGATTGCTGTCAAGATGTACAGTGAAAGGAGTAACATTTTGGTCTGTTCTCACCCAAAACCAACTGAATTGCTTCAGAAGACATTGATTAAACCACTGGAGCCTTATGGATTACTTTTATGCTGACTTCATCTCATTTTTGGAGCTTTTGGAGTTCACCATTCACTTGCATTGTATGGACCTACAGAGCTGTGATATTCTTCTAAAAATCTTTGCTGGTGTTTAGTAGAAGAAAGACATTTTCATTTTTGGGTGAACTAACCCTTTAATCTAAAGGCCAAATATTTCTCTACGCAAGTACATGAATGCAGGCACTGCTAGCAAAACAAGCTTGATTTTGTGCATCATTGCTTTCCAAAACGTGTCAGACCAAAATTTATAACAGAACGCAAGTATGCGTTGGATTTTCAATGTTGCCACAAGGGACGCTATAGTGGATATTAGTAAAAACATTTTCCAAGTCACATACTGTAATGCAGAGCAACATTTCGAAGGGAAATCAATGCATTTATAGCTCAATAACTTACTTAAATAACAATACATTTGGTTTTATGGCAAAAACTTTTGAAGAAAAATGTATTTCCCCATTTAGTGCTTTTTACCGCAACAGTAACACAAGAATGTGTTACATATTAGTATGTTCACTGGACCTTGCATTGGCCAAGAGCTCGGGTCATCATTTGTGTACTTGCATGAAGCATGTTTCTGTCCTAAGGTGTATTTACAGACCATATCATAAGAACTTCATGGGCATTGATGGCTTTTAGGACTTCCAAGGAGTTGTCAAATTTAAATGTATGTACACAGGGCCTTTTCAGATGCTGCCGGCATGATTAATGTGTGTGAAGCTCGGCATCTCTGCTTATCCTATGCTGTTTTTCCTGCTCTCTGGGTCATTGTGGTGGTGTAACCTGACACTATTCTCCTTAGTGCAATACCATACAATCATCTAGCAGTCTAAGGTCATAACACCTGTGGATGAGAAGCAAAAACATGCCATGTCTTCCTAAAAGAGCTTCATGTGGTCAGTCATGGTCCAGAGGCACCAAGCATGAGAGAGCTCCTGACAGGATTCCAATCTGCTGGTTACTTGAAGCCATCCTTCCCATACTGGGGTGAAAGACAATAACCACGCATTCCACAAGCCAAACACTTTCCTTACTACAACAGGAAGTCAGTTGAGGGCAGGTCACCCACTATTAATGTCACTGAAACTAAACCCCATTTTGTTTGCATTGAAAACAATGAAAGTGTGAGGTTTTAAGCAACTTTCAGGGTATCAAAATGCCAAAAAAGTCCCTTAAGAAAGAAAAAAAAAGCAGTCTCTGGCAATGTCTGGAATATAGCCACTCCATTCCTTTGTGAAGAGTCCATACTGACACCACACTGCCAACAAGAGCTAGCTCCCCCTCCTCCAACTGCCCCCTCCTAGCTCCCCATCTTCTCAAAGAGGAACCAAAGTGGGGGTAGGGGAGCACTGTGGGCCAAATAAAAGAGCTAAAGGAGTCAGAACCCTATTGTCTGAGGATGGGGGAGCACTGGCCCAAACTGCCGGGCTTTCAGGCCTGAGCTCAAACAAACCAACAGGCTTCTGCTGTAGCCTGGCAACAGTAACCCATGGCTGAGGAGAGAGACTGGAAGGTGGGGGTTTGTGAGGACAGTTTCAGAACTTTCACAGTAATTGAACCTTCCAGATTTCACTGAAAGTAAAGAAAATGTTTTCTAAAAATGGGCCTATGCATTCGAAAGAAGTTTTGAGAACATGGTTTTGAGGCATGCTTTAAGCAATATAAAAATATAAATAAAATATAATCAGGGACCTTCTCAACAAGCACCACCTGCAAACCTAGGTAAAAACATAGACAGCAGATCTGCAGAGAGCTATCCATGTTTGCCATCCTTTGATACTATCGTTCTGTTTTGTATTGGCCACATAATTATCCATCCGTAAGGTTACTGCTTACTGAAAGTGGTTTGTACTATAACATGATAATCATCTATCATGTCTACAGATTTTGAAAATAAAGCCTTAAAGATCATATAAAATAAGGATGCATTATTTAAGTTCCAAATACATTTATCAAACTGCATTTGATCCTTTTGTAACAAATTGGTTAGAAAATGGAACCAATAAATGTCAGTGTTAATGAAAAAGAACTCTGGAATTTCTGGACTTGCTAACAAGCCAACCGTAACCACGTTGCATGCACCCCAGACTCGAGGTCTTCCAAAGCATTCTTTGCTGTACTTCACCACAAAACCGATCCAGATCTCTTGGAACTCAAAGAGAAGCCGTCTTTTCATACTGATACTGCAGATGTGAAGCCTCAAGACTGTGTTCATACACTAATATGACTCTTCAGAAAACTAGAGATGGAAATCTGAAGATGTTTTGCTTTGCACAACCACAAACTAAAACTCTACATAGTTTCAAAACAGTTTCTTGCTATAACCTGGTTTGTCCTTCATAGGGTCCTGCAGAACACATTTGGCAAATAAAAATGGGTATTTCTCAATACCTCATTCCGCAAAGTAAAGAACATCCTGTAAAATACTGCCAACACTCTAATCTTTGCCATAAATCAAACAACTTTGGTGGGTGGGATAAAACTCTAAAAACTTCCAGGTCATCCCTGCATCTTGTTTAGAAACACTACAAAAGGCTTTAAAGAGCACCTATTATGGTTTTTCAAATATTACCTTTCATGTAGTGTGTTATATAGCTGTTTGTGAATGTGAAAAATTCTGCAAAGTTTCAAAAATCAAAGTGCACGAAATATGTAGTTATGAACGCCTGAAACAAGTCGTTAGTAATTCCAGACTTACTTCCTGTACTAACCTACGTAATTTGGTAACAAAAAACCCGCCTCTGGTCTGTTTACATGTACAGCCAGTGCACGCTGTTAGCCTGTTAGCTGTTAGCCTCTGCTAACCGGCTAACTCACGTTATTGTCAAACTACATATAAACTTATCACTGAGAAACGTCCTGTTCTCGTCGTGCTTGCGATGGTGGTTCGGGTTGATCTTCCGATGTATCACTATCGGACTCGGGCTCAAATTGGTAAGGTAAAACAGAAATGATTTCAGACGGAGCTTAAACTCGGATATGGTAGTGGGCATTTCCTTTCCGACACGCGCTGTAAGCGGCAGACCAATCACAACAGGCTGGGACATCTGACCAATCAGAGCAGAGTAGGCTCTCTGAAAGGAAGAGTTTAGAATGAATCCTTTAGAACGGATCATTGAAGGAGTCGTTTTTGACACTGGGAAAAAAAGGTAATGCTGCAATTTAAATTATGAGCAAATTAAAGTGTTTTTTGACCTTGGATGCATGTAACTCTATTGAATGAGACCTTTAAAACAAAATTAGGCACGTTTAAAAATCATAAAAGGTGCACTTTAATATGGCTGTGATCAGAAAACACATTGCTCCAGAAAGTCTGATAAGTGTGGAAGACAACCCTCAGGTAGAAGACAAAGAATGCCTTTTATCTCCAGCTCTGTCACCCATAAACTGCTCAGGCATTTAGAGTTAAAGGGTGAGCTCCCCACTCTTATCTTGCCGATTATCAAAACCACCAAACCAAACTGTAGTGCTCTAAAACCTACTTTAGCCAAGCTGGGCCTCCTCATGCACTATGTGCATGTGTATATCAGAATAATTTCAATAAAATGATTAGCAATTTTTGAAACAAGAACTCCTGGGTGGTTTTATGTAGATAATACACTATATTGCCAAAAGTATTCGCTCACCCATCCAAATAATTGAATTCGGGTGTTCCAATCACTTCCATGGCCACAGGTGTATAAAATGAAGCACCTAGGCATGCAGACTGCTTCTACAAACATTTGAGAAAGAATGGGCCGCTCTCAGGAGCTCAGTGAATTCCAGCGTGGTACTGTAATAGGATGCCACCTGTGCAACAAGTCCAGTCATGAAATTTCCTCGCTACTACATATTCCACAGTCAACTGTCAGTGGTATTATAACCAAGTGGAAGTGATTGGGAATGACAGCAACTCAGCCACGAAGTGGTAGGCCACCTAAAACGACAGAGCGGGGTCAGCGGATGCTGAGGCGCATAATGCGCAGAGGTCGCCAACTTTCTGCTGAGTCAATCGCTACAGACCTCCAAAGTTCATGTGGCCTTCAGATTAACTCAGGAACAGTGCGTAGAGAACTTCATGGAATGGGTTTCCATGGCCGAGCAGCTGCATCCAAGCCATACATCACCAAGTGCAATGCAAAGCGTCGGATGCAGTGGTGTAAAGCACCCCGCCACTGGACTCTAGAGCAGTGGAGACGCATTCTCTGGAGTGACGAATCACGCTTCTCCATCTGGCAATCTGATGGACGAGTCTGGGTTTGGCGGTTGCCAGGAGAACGGTACTTGTCTGACTGCATTGTGCCAACTGTGAAGTTTGGTGGAGGGGGGATTATGGTGTGGGGTTGTTTTTCAGAAGCTGGGCTTGGCCCCTTAGTTCCAGTGAAAGGAACTCTGAATGCTTCAGCATACCAAGAGATTTTGGACAATTCCATGCTCCCAACTTTGTGGGAACAGTTTGGGGATGGCCCCTTCCTGTTCCAACATGACTGCGCACCAGTGCACAAAGCAAGGTCCATAAAGACATGGATGAGCGAGTTTGGTGTGGAAGAACTTGACTGGCCTGCACAGAGTCCTGACCTCAACCCGACAGAGCACCTTTGGGATGAATTAGAGCGAAGACTGCGAGCCAGGCCTTCTCGTCCAACATCAGTGTCTGACCTCACAAATGCACTTCTGGAAGAATGGTCAAAAATTCCCATAAACACATTCCTAAACCTTGTGGAAAGCCTTCCCAGAAGAGTTGAAGCTGTTATAGCTGCAAAGGGTGGGCCGACGTCATATTAAACCCTATGGATTAAGAATGGGATGTCACTTAAATTCATATGCGTCTAAAGGCAGATGAGCGAATACTTTTGGCAATATAGTGTATCTCTTGGGTCCTTGGTAGGGGAGCCACACTCACACAAAACAGGGTTTTTCTTTGTGGCGGGTTAATATCTTAAGTTTCATAAAATGAGTTTGCAAGAGAGAGAGGGCAAGAGCAGATCATAAGCTTTTCTCAGCTGTCTTGATAGACAGGATGTGAGTAGAGCATAAGGGTCAGGAGTCAGCACTTCCTGTGACAGTGCCTGGGAACCAGGGCTCCCTGCTTCCAGCCTCAAACTACGCAGGCCTTAGTTACTCCTATCCCACAACTGTCAAACTCAATTACACCCCAACCGATCTCAAACCCAAAGTTCATTGAATCAGTAGGGTTCTCTTCTCAATCTACTTATTTTCAAGTAAATGTCTCAATCCATTCAAAAAAATGGACCATGAAATTACACAGGCACCGGCAGCACAGGCAGGGCAAATCTCACCTTTTTGACAGGTTTGCTTAAAAACACTCCTCAAATGACCTGGATGCTGAATAAACTGGAGGTTAGGATGCCAGTGGTGGCTCTTACAGAATCTTACAAAGCATTCCACACTATTCCACAAAAAAATGAAGAGAGAGGAACTTTATCTCCAAAGTGCATAAAGATCAACTTGATATAAACAAACAATGTTCCAGACTTTATGACATTTCTTACGGTATACTCTATTCTTTATTTAAATGTTCAAGTGTCTTGCATATCAATTGTCAATCTGCACAAAATTATTTCCCTTTTGTAAGGGCACCTTTAATGATTTTATATAAATAAACTCCAGCTGTAAGTCTGCAGAAGGCCAGTGGTTGAGGAGCCTGCTTCATGTCTAACTGTCTTCATACATCATTTCCTGAGAGCTTCCATGGGCCACTAAAACACAACACTCACAATTTATAGACTCACTGTGCTACTGGGGTCAAAGCGACATCATCAATAACCCATAGAGATCCACTGTATCCACTTCCTGTCTCAGAGAAAGAGTGAGGAAAGTGTAAACACAGATTTCTCTTTGCCTCTCATCCTTGCTCTGCAACTCACACACTTTCATCTCCAGTCTGCCACTATTTGTTCTCAAAGAGTGACAGTGGCCTGGGCTTTAAGTACAATGAGTCTTCACAGACAATGGGGGAACCTCCAACATCACTTCTCTGCGTGTGTGTGAGCATGTGTTAGGAGGCCCGTGGGCCGCCGGCTCTGCTCCTCCACTGGCCCGTCTGTCTCAGCATGGGGCATCAGGCCACTCAATGGCAGCACCTGGCCCTTTGCTCCCCTTTTGTACGGGTCTGACTTCACTGGATTACCATCACAACATCCACCAGCTGTCCCTCCACACCCCAGCACAACCCCCCGCCCCCACCCCCCAACACACATCCCTACCCCCACCTTACTCTTCCAGCTGTACCCTTTTTGAAAGACACCCTCACAATCTGCCTAATTATCTCTTGGCTTCAGTCGAGACTTTATCCTCACACTGCGACTGCACTTGCTTGCACGCTCTCTATGCTGGGGGGATGAGATTAGAGGCACGACTGCACTTTAACGGAGCTTCCTGACTCTTCACTTTAAGTGACATTCCCGGACTCTTCACAACAAGTGCTTGGCCATTCCATGCCTTGCACAGAAGAGAAGAGGGATTCAAAGTGTGACGGACCATGGCAGGGCCAGAATTTAATAATCCTATGGAATAACTAGATCCGCAGCACAGTATTCACTCTGATTTCTCCCTAATTCAAATGTGAAGTCCTAGTGATGTCATCAACAGGTGCTCAGTTTTGCAAACAGACCTCATAGGGATTACATGCCAAAATTAGCACACCTGTGCCAAAGTAAAGGCTCACAGTCAATAACTGCTTTCACAGAAAATTTCAGATTGTGCTGGCTCATAAAAAGTAGCCCAAGAACCATTGGACTATGGCCCATTGTGAAGAAGCACTCAGGGGAGAGAGTTAGAGAGGGATTACTCCTGTAATCTGTCATGGATTCCACTAGCCACTGAAGATCTCAGTGCAGGGGACCATGAAATGACAGAAGGCCTAGTATTTTCTTAATACAGGGTCACAACAAGACCCTAGTGGAACAACAATCAACATAACAGGCACATAAATGAGCCGGTAACAATTACAGTACTAAGGGGGAAATGTGCATAATATTACATTTACTTGAAAGCTTTTGTGCAACAAGGATGCCACACTTGTAAATAGGATGATCAACTTCCCCCAGGCACACTAGCTCTCATGGTAAGGAAGGAAAACATGTCATGGCGAGGAACAGGTGTCTGGATGTTTTTCTTAGGGACTGGATTGCAACACAGCTTCACAATCTCAGTGGCGTTCTTGTGAAATTCTGAGGTCCAACCAGTTCCAAGACACATCTACTCCTTACTACGTCTGACTTCAACCTTTGCCTCTGACTGTCGAAGGTGCCATTATCCACTCTTTTCTCGGTTTTCCCTTACTCTCATATTCCCTTTCTTCCTCCTGCCACTCTCTCTGGTCTCTCTAGCGGTGCTGGGTTACAGGTTGGTATCTGGAGGAATAAAGGTCCCTTTCTGTTGTTTTGGATCTCTGGTTTCATCAGGATCTCTAGGGAGGGGGTTGGAGTTGGTCTTCTGTCCTAATAGCACAAGGACTGGTCAGACCACTCTCCTGAGGCAGGGTCATTCTAGATGCTTGTATTACCATGTTGTGTGGCATGACATTTACTGTTCCCATTTAAAAAAAAAAAAAAACTCCTTCCCTTTCGCTTTGAGAAATACCACCGCCCAACAGATTATGCATAAACTGCTCCTAACTCCCCTTTGCTATAAACATGCACTATGAAAAATAGCATTAAGCTTTTCACAAGAACATAAAATGTCTGTTGTGATATATATGACTAAATCCCTAATATAAAACAATCTTTTTGAATTCACAATCAAGACTCAAGAGTAGAACAGGGATGACAAAGGACAAAACAAACACCATTTAACACCATTACACATTTACTTACACACTGTGTTTATAACTTGGCTTGATGTGTGCTGGGTAATGATTAAAGACTGTAAAACTGACACAGGAGGCATTCTCCATCTCAATGCATATTTATCAAATTCCAGAGTTTTATATACAGTATCTTATTTTGTCCTAAGAAACAAATCAAAGCCTTTCAGCTATGCCTTTTCCCTAAAATCACCCAGTCTTCAATCATCAATCAGTGAAGATATGGACTTCCAAGTTTCACACCCACCCATAATCACCACCTCTTCCTGCATTAAAATGGCAAGTTTAAAGTACAAAAAGGTCTATCCAAAATACCTGGTCAGTGACAAGGTGATAGCAGCATGCCTGAGGGTATGAGATTCATTGGCTAATAATGGGGTGATTAAAGTAGGAAGCTTTGTGCCTCAAGGACACAGAAACAACAGCAGGCGACAAATATTAAATTACCTTAAATTAATGTTAATCTTAATAAAGATTAACATATTGTATTTTACACTAGCACTTAGAATCTATATAAAATATACGTTTTCTTAGGGAACTGACAAAAAGAGTGCAATGGGACACTTTTAGTTGTTTAAACTCTATGTTTTTTTTACAGTTGTCACATAGACCTACCATTCAGTAATAAACATGACTATAGAAGAGAAGTAGGAGTTCATTCTCAAATGAAAATTGAAAAAACAAACAAACAAACTGAATCCCCTCTTCTTCCCATTCTAACAACCATCGATTGATGGAGGCACACCTTCCAATCATTTAAATGGATTGCTTATAGTTTAACAGTCTATTGATTTGGTGTTCACGTACAACCACTGAGTGGTTCCCACGTACCAATGCCTCTTGGGAAAAAATCCCCAGTAATCACCATGAATGGAAGCTATAGAGTGCATAGACACAATTTTCCAAATCAGACTGGAAACATAAAACAACAGCCCCAGGCTTAAATGTGATAACAATCACTTTGTATTGGCATAAACAATGAAGACAAAGCCTGTGAAGAGAATGTCAAGCATTTGTAACGCTACATGGCATGACTGAAAAAAGCACACATTAGGGTTCCTCTGATACCAAAAATTTGGCTTTGTATGATACCAGCCCTGGTACCTCGGTATCAATACTAAATTGATACTATAATCAACAAATAAAAAGCCTCAGGTTTTTGATGAAATTACACAGAAAATAACTTGATTAAAAGAACTGCATAAAGTCTTACAGGTGCAAATTAATTTTCCTTTTTAATTTTTTAATTAAATGTTATGATCAAATGGTGTTTAATCAAATTAATACATACAGATTTAATAAAATGAAATATTATAAATTTTTAACAAAAAATTACAATTTAATTTTTGGTAAAATAAAATACTGCACAACAGAGATTCACAGTATAAATGAAAACAGAAATGAAAAAAAAAAAAAAAATCTGATTACCTTAGGCACAAGGCTGCTATGTCTGAATCACAACATGCTGATATTCAGAACACTTGCTTTTGTGATATTCCTTACAGATAATAATAATAATAATAATAATAATAACAATACAACCATTTAATATTATACTATTGTTATTATGAGTATTATTAATACTTTATGAATATTATATTTGTATTTTAATACAGTAGTTACATCTTCAATTTCACGCATCCAGCCGAATAGAGCTTTATTTTAATGATTACTTTTATTTTGACAGACCTTTGAGTTCTTTTTTTTAATTTTTTTTTATAGGTTAGTTTTATCTAGCTTCCTATTAATGCTGGAATACTCCCGTCATGACTCGTGAGCTGAAATCTCCGAACTGCACCAGAGAAGGAGATTTGAGTGTTCATACACTAAACACACTGCATGAAAATCAAGCACCAGTAGTGTGTTATACGTGTATATGTGTGTGTGAAGTAGATCATAGAGCATATGATGGTATCGCAATATTTCGTTAGTACCGGTATATCGCGCAACCCTAAAACACATCGATTAACTATAAGAAGTTTAATAATATACTTTATGTGACTGATATATTGAGAACAGGTGTGGTGAGGCTGAATGCATTACTGTTAACACTAAATTCTATGATCCAACCTGAGTTAAAGGATCTCAACTATGAGTCACAGAAAACAGTGAATGATTTAGACTCTTATACTAAGACTAAAATTACACTTTTCACAGCATACAGTAGATCTAAACATCTCCTAAAGCAACCATGTTTGGCTTCATTCATAGTCCTTTTTCTGCACTGTGCAAGTGTTTGAAACTCAATGTGAAAGTGATATGTAACCAAGGTTCAATAACAAAAGCAATAGTCATCCAGATCAGACCAGGGCAATATTGGCAAACAATGCATTTGATCTGAATTTTATAACAACATAGCATGAAATAAAAGTGCGTATGCAATGAAATTTCTGTGGGCTTACAAGCATCTTGAATCGACACACATTCCTCCATTTTCACACGGTTTTAGTGTATCCACGCAGTGCAATCCTGTGGAAAGAGAGGGCACAATGAGGCAGAGACCACTTTTTATCGAGCAATAGATGGAAAGACCAATTCATTTTATATTCAAAAACACTGAAATAGGACATATTACATTTCATTTATTTTAATGAACCTGGTAAATAAAGGTGTCCAGAATATCCCACGCCTTCTCAGGGTGTCGCACAGATTGTCCCACTTTAGGTTTGTTTACTCTCTTGCAAGTATAAATTGCATCTTATCTGCAAGTGTAAATGGGTGCCATGCAGAAAGGATTGGCCGCAAGATAACATTCAGATTCTTTCACACAGACTCCTGCTTTGTTTGACAATAGAGCTCAGCATGTGAATTCTAATCAAATACTAAAACCGTCCAATACATGATCCAACACATTCATTAAGGTAGTAGTATTTTGTCCATCTAAATCTAATTATTTGCCCTGAATAATAGAATTGAACCTCACATGGCTTTTATTTATATAGAAACTATGGTAAACACTTTACAATAAGGTTCCATTTGTTAATATTAGTTAACATGAACTAAGAATGAACAGCACTTTTACAGCATTTAGCTATTAATCTTGGTTCATTTTAATTTCAACATATAGTTATACATTTTATAAACCACAAATTGTATATGTTAACATTAGTTAATGCACTATGAACTAACATTAACTAACACTGAACATTTTTATTTTTATTAAATTGCATTAACAAATGGTGTAAAAATATATTATTCATTGTTAGTTCATGATATCTTATGCATTAACTTGGAACTTGCGTTAATGAAACCACAAGAAATTAGCTATTTATCTGCTAATTTGTTCGTTAATTCAGAATTATTATTATTATTTTAAGATGTTGCTATTGTAAGTGTATAAAACCTCATTTGAACTGACTGAACAATGTAAAGTTTGAAATAATAACAAGTGGAAATCAAGTTGAATTCCTTTCAGAGGAAACTGACATGCAAACAAAACTACACGGTGTTTCTGGATTTTATGGTAACACTTTGTGAATTTGATGTTTTCACTTATTACCCCACCCCCCACACCTCTACTAAAACAAAGTTCAATTGTTGCTGGCTCCTTGTTCATAAAAAGGGGGACAGCTGAAAACTCATCATCAAACCGTTTCATGTTAAGCAAACTCACAAACCTACAGGTTGCATTCATGAAGTTTGAGAATAAAAAAACTGAAAGTATGAAAATGGTAAAATATGAAAGACAGATTGTATAATCTAGTGCAGTGATTTAACAGTAGGGACCTGTTGCAAATCGCAATTTATGCTACTACTGACGCTGATAGGTCGTTTACTTAAAAGCCCAGCGAAGCGACGTTTACTCTCGTGCTATTTTCTCACGGTTCAGCCATTCAGACAGATAAAGACAAAACGCATACCGATCCAAGCAAAACATGACTGCCTTAAATGACTAATCTTATGCAGAACAACAATACGCTGTTTATGTTGACCCGTAAAAGTTACACAACAAAAAACAATTTGAAAATGCTACATTCCTCACCGACAAAAATACCAAAATTATATTCGTACACAATGTGCAGCACTTATGTTAACAAGTTACAACACGGATCGGTGCGGAAATAAAAGTAGCCTACAACATTTAATCACAAAATCAGTATGATCATGATCGAAGTGTACTGCATGACTCCTGACATCTGATGGACCACGATTAAGCTGCTCTACACTTTAAGAAGCTGTACAATGTGATGATGCTGAAGCGTAAAATGAAAAGGGAACATAAAAAAATACAAGCAATCTAAAAACAAATGTATCACGAGTGATTATCGATGTTCTTCATCTGGTGCTGAAGTAACAGGTTATACGCCTGCACATGTCCCGTAAGTCCGTCAGACCAGACAAGAAGAAGAAGAAGAAGAATAAACCAATCTTACCTTCGCAAGTTTGCGCCAGATATAAAATTGACAGAAATATCCAAAGACTGTAATTCCCCATTTCTGTTGAAACTCGATCCTACTCCTTTTCGAAATGTTAGCAATAATACATCCTTTAAAAAATGACACAGTGATTGAAGCTCCAAGGAATCACATGAAGGCAACGCAGCGTCATAAAGTTAGCTTGAGTAATTTACATAGATATTCAGCGTTTACGATATAGTCCAAATCCGTATTTTCCTCTGCAGCTCGGACGCCTCTCGAAACACCTCCAGGAACTTTTGAAAAAGTTTCCTCAGTTCACTTCGGATCGGAGTCCAGCGCCAAGCTGGGTATCACTCCGCCCCCTTCTCAAGTCCGATCTCAATGAAGGATGTCCGCGTCATTGAGTAGTGCGGATTCGTCAAAGGCCTGGAAAAGTATTCGCACTTCGGTAAACTGTGGGATGTAGAAATGTATAACTTAAACAAGTTACAGTTAACCTTTGTTTATCACACAAATCAGCATGTACTGTAAAAAAGAAACAGAGATTACACTTAAAGCAAAAAAAAAAAAAATAAAAAAAAAAAAAAAAAATTACGTATAGCCTAGTTTGAAATAGCTTAAAAAACATGTTTATGACAGATAATCGAGTGCTAGGCATAACCAAGACACCAGACCATAGCTAAGGTTTTATATTAGTAACCTTTAAGGTAGCCTATACACTAGACTACCATATCATAAAGTCCCATAGATGTAAGACTAATTAGTAAATGATGCAAACAACTAACTTAAAAATGTTACCTGCATATTTGGCAATAGCCTATGTTCTAGGTTTCATTACAAACTTTCATGACACGATACTGAAGCACTAAACAACCACAGTAGCCTTGCTGTCTCGCATTCAGGGCAGCATGTCTTTGTGTACTTGTTTGTGTATTTACACTTACTGTTGTGCTAAAATATGAATAGAATATGAACTGTGTTTGTGAGGTGGAAACGAGAGCAGACGTCGCCCTCCCTCATCTCTCGCAAAGCAGCATGGATGTTTATTGAAGCTGCTTCACTACACCTGGCTTGGTGTAGGCTACTCATTTTCTGCAGCATATTCTGTGGCACAGAACTGGTTGTTTACAGAGACAATGGCAGTGATTTAAATGAGAAAAGGACTGCTGCATTATGACACAGTTTCTCTCTGCAGGGGGCACTGGAGGGGGAGGGGGCAGAACACTATCATTCAGCATATATTGCATCAATTAGTGGCAAGCACTGTCTATGGAATCTACAAAGCTCGTTTTTAAAATAAGTTTGTTAGAGAGAATGACATCATGTTGGGCAGAGTAGAAAGTTTGTTTGGCCCATCAAGCACCATCAGGTATTGTTTACCACAGAACATGTAATCCATTGTTCAGTAAAGATTTATTTTAGCTTGAAATCGCAACATGTATTCTGTATTTAATACATATAGAAGGATAATTATAATGATGTCTCTGAACACTCATGTTCCCTAGAATACTATTTGACAGGCCTGTTCTGTTTCACAATAATGGATTTAATAGTATTAGAAACAACCAAGCAAGGGGCCGTTGGACTTCAAGGCCCCAACTCACTCTGATACAAATATTCATTTACATGTGCATTACATGTATTCTGGGGAAAAAAATCTGAGCATAGATAGAGCATCAGTCGTCGCGGGATGAAGAGGCAGAGAAAGCCACAGCGAGCATGGCACCAAAGTCGGTATTGCCGCTTTTGCTTTGTTGACATATCTGAAAATATGCCAGATAAGTTTTCATATGTTACTCACTTTTCCTCGGCAAACAAAGGGAATTAGAAGTTGCGTCCCCACATCCTGTCAGACTTAACCACATTAGCCTCTATTCCTCCTCCAATAACTAGGCATCTCTAGGTGAGAGTACAAAGTAAAGATTGCGGGAGAGTTGTTTACAAATGTTTAATGGAATCCAAATTTTAGAATAACACGTCTTTGTTGTTGTTGTTGTTGTTTTTACTTTATGTAATGTCATGAAAGAACATACTGTAGGTATGAGCCCTCCAGAATTTACAGTGCGAGCCACCGGCCCTTTCTTAAAGGAGTAATATGTAACATTGACATCAAGCGTTTAAAATGGGTACTGCAGTCCAAATTCAAAATATTGGAGAGAGTTGTCTCCCCCTCCTCCACAGACTCGATGCTCACGTGGGTTGCCAGGTTGAGGACACGCAACAGGAACGAGCAAACTGACAATGGCAAGCGACGAGCCTTACACTGTAAGTTGATCAGCTAATGTATACGTTTGCAATGTTTTTATTATTTGCAAATTATAAACGAGCTCGTGTGGATTTTTTTTTATAACTCTGTCAATATTAGCTAGATGTATTGCTGGCTTCCATGTTGTAACGTATGCTGGATCTGCTGACAATGATGACGATGACGTGAAGATGAAGAACCCAAGTGCAGTTTATTTACAGAACGTGAACTCCAATAACCCTGACTACAAAACAAAACGTGAACATGGACCTGACTTGACTAACACATACCATCACATACAATACTCTACCAATAGACAATGCAAACATGAGGGCTTAAATACAAGACATGGGAGAACATAAACCAATGAACAAACAGAACTGATAACAAGATAATTAAACAATAAACCAATGAAAACGTGACACATGAACATGGAGGGAAAACAGAAATCACATGACTAGGGAAACAGGAACACATGACATGAAACAGGAACTAGAATTTCAAAATAAAAGACATGAATCAACAGAATACACCTGGCATATCTCCCCCACTAAGGGGTGGCTCCTGACACCCCAACACATAAACAAAACACGTAATACATGACAAAAAGCGGGGGGGGGGTGTCTTGAGGCGTGGGGCGTGGCGTGGCGAGAAGGGGCGAAGGGCATGGGACCAGGGCAAAGTCCGTGGGAGGTGAAGTCATGAGAGGCTCGAGGGGCGGAGCCATGGAAGGTGGAGCCGTGAGAGGCTCGAGGGGCGGAGCAATGGAACATGGTGCTCGGAGAGTAGCCGAAGACTTGAAGGGCCAGGGTGGAGCCGATGGCAGGGAGGACCAAGGCGATGCTAGAGGCTCGGAGAGCCAAAGCGGAGCCAGGTGACCGACGGACCAAGGAGGAGCCAGAGGTACGAGGGACCCCGGCACAGCTGACAGGCTGAAGGACCGTAGTGGAGCCGAGGGAACGCCGAGCTGAGGCAATGTCGAGGGACCGACAGGCCAAAGCGAAGTCCAGGGCTCAGAGGTTCCAGGCGGGATCGGAGGGCCGAATGTTCCCCTTGCCTGCTCAGGAGAACTAAAGGTGGGTATAAGGGTGGGAACCATCTCCAGGTCCCACTGCTCAGGTGTGGCTGTGACGTGGCATGGAGCAGGCTGAGGCGTCGCTGTGACGTGGCATGGAGCAGGCTGAGGCGTCGCTGTGACGTGGCATGGAGCAGGCTGAGGCGTCGCTGTGACGTGGCATGGAGCAGGCTGAGGCGTCGCTGTGACGTGGCATGGAGCAGGCTGAGGCGTCGCTGTGACGTGGCATGGAGCAGGCTGAGGCGTCGCTGTGACGTGGCATGGAGCAGGCTGAGGCGTCGCTGTGACGTGGCATGGAGCAGGCTGAGGCGGCGGCCATGCCGTGGAACTCTGGCTCGGGATCCGCGTCCCCCACAGTGAACAGGGAACCGATGAATCGAAGGGCGAGGTCGATATATTGAGCCAGGCTGAGGGAACTGCGATCGCCAGGCATCCAAAAAGAAATGGACTCATTTAGTCCAAATCTAAAACAACCCTTGAGGGCAACCTCATTGAAGTCTACCTGGCTGGCTAGACCGCAGAAGTCCTCAACATAGTCCTCCAGAGGACGATTCCCCTGACGTAAGCGCAGAAGTGAAACTGCTGGGTTCATGGTTGGGTGGAGTATTCTGTAACGTATGCTGGATCTGCTGATAATGATGACGATGACGAGGACGTGAAGATGAAGAACCCAAGTGCAGTTTATTTACAGAACGTGAACTCCAATAACCCTGACTACAGAACCTGGACTCGACTGACTCGGCTGGACTCGACTCGACTGGACTCGACTGGACTCGACTGGACTCGACTGGACTCGACTGGACTCGACTGGACAAACCATCACATACAATACTCCAGCAATAGACAATGCAAACATGAGGGCTTAAATACAAGACATGGGAGAACATAAACCAATGAACAAACAGAACTGATAACAAGATAATTAAACAATAAACCAATGAAAACGTGACACATGAACATGGAGGGAAAACAGAAATCACATGACTAGGGAAACAGGAACACATGACATGAAACAGGAACTAGAATTTCAAAATAAAAGACATGAATCAACAGAATACACCTGACACATGTCTGCAGCACGTTGTGTTTGCCCGCTAACTTGTTTCAAATCTGTCAACACGGGGTGACGAAATACCATTGGGAAATGGGCAGTGGGCGGGATCACACAGGCCAAAACACAAACAGCTAATGCTAATCAGGAGGAACTTTCAATCCACGTGAAACTGGGGTTTAAATACACAAACTCCAAAATATAACAGATTAATTTGATTTAAACAACTATAAAAGCTTATATAGTACATGAGTTTAACAAATATGTAAGTGCTTTTAAAAAATGAAAAGTTTCTCGTTTCTGCCTTTTAAACCCTCCAAAAATTGGCCCCATTCACTTCCATTGTAAGTACCTCATGTAACCTTGATTTTTGCTTTTTTTTTTCAGAAAAAAAGAAGTGTCACAAATGCTGTCGATTGAGCTTAACTCGGAATGTTCTTTTAAGCAACAATTGTCTGACGTAGCTTTTTTGAGAGGCATTCTCACCCACTGTGTTTTGGGATGCCGTTTTGTTTATCGTTTTTGTTGTGTATGTGGTTAATTCATGCACAATGTCCGTGCGCTCTTTAGTGAAGATGAGACAATGTCTGACACACAGCGGTTACAGTTGGAAGAAGACTTGGTAAAGATCCATAGATCCAGTGCTCTGGTGAGGGAGTGTAATTTGAGATCAAATTTGAGAACATCATAATGAGCTCTGGTTTTGGTGTTTTCCTACTGCAGGGAATTTTTTTTTTGGAGGAACCTATTCAAGCACAAAATGCATAGCATGACATTTTGAAACATTGCTTGAACTTATCGGATGACAATTTTTATCTTTTCGTGTCATTAAGCTTGAAATGTGTACCTCAGATGATTAATATGGCCAAGATAATATTAACTGTATTGTGTTATTTTCAGGGACTAAAAACGAAAGCAAAAACTGTAATTTTTCGTTCCGGTTCAGAAGTTCCGCAGCCTCCTTTATAAAAGGTTATTGGTTAGAACAAAATAAAAGAACGGTTAATAACGTTCTTTTTAAAATGACAGTACTCTGCACTAAGGGGCGGGTGAAATACTTATTGCAGTGTTGCCAGATCTTGCAAGAAAAACAAGCAGCATGGTCTGGAAAAACAAGCCCAAAATAATCCACTTGCCTCTTCAAAATAAATGAAAATAAGCAATACATTTCTTTTCTGTGGTGGATTTATCACCATAGAAATCATAACAAGCAGTTAATTAACAGTTAAGTATAATTTTATTTACAGATCTGCTTCTGAGGCAAAACCCAGTAGCATCAAGTCTGTATTAATGCATCATATCTAACAATAATTCAGTGAAGACTTGGAAACAACTGAGAAAAGTACTTTTTACTGTACCTCTAATAATGTTTTCCTTGTTCCTGGATAGCTGTGCATGCATATGTAGTAATTATACATAGTTGTTAAAAAGGTCTTCTTTCACAGAATGCAACATCCACAACTGGCAATTATGCAGCAGTTTCTTTCAGTATCAAAGCACATTGTTTCATTTTTTCGGGCAACATGAAGTGGTGTAGTTCCAAAAATGTGCTGTGATTAACCCTTTGGCCTTTAGTTTCATAAAAAAATTATTGGAACAAAATTAACCGGTTATAACCGGTTACCAGCATTTAAAAATAATGTTTTAATTCCAGAACAATTGAAAATCACTTTGTTCCGGTTATTGGTTACGTTCCAATAAAAATTTCGTTCATTTTCGGTTTTTGTTTTTGTTCCTGAACTGTTTTTAGTCTCTGGTTATTTTTTTGTATTATACCAATAATCATGAGTTTAGCTTGAATTAACTTTTGAGTATGGTGATATTTAATACGTTAAAAGTTAGTGATAAAGGACACATGATATTATATGTTGATTTATGTCAGCTCTGTGTGAAAATGTGTAGGTGTGTATGTTTTAGAAAAGAAAGTGTATATGAAGGGAAAAGAAGGTGACAGGATTCTCGCAAAGCTCAGAGGGGTTCCAACATCAGACAAACAAGGTGACAAACAACATGATTTACTGCCCTAATGACTGCTGGTGAACAGAAAACATGGTTTCACACAAACCCTCAGCACCTGGGTGCACAGTTAACTGTGGAGGTCATTTCTCTAGTTTTCTGATTAGTTAAACATCCCATTGATGTGGTATTTCCAAATGAGTACTTCCATGTTTAGGCTATCAAAGACTCTGATGATATACTACACTGATGCGTATCAACCGTCGCCACATGTTTGAGTACTATTGTGATGTCATGCT
The DNA here is from genome assembly GCF_019703515.2 of Myxocyprinus asiaticus. Taxonomy (NCBI): domain Eukaryota; kingdom Metazoa; phylum Chordata; class Actinopteri; order Cypriniformes; family Catostomidae; genus Myxocyprinus; species Myxocyprinus asiaticus. The sequence continues at coordinate 35,848,431 of NC_059357.1, read as the reverse complement.
TTGTAGTCCAGTCAGCTTTTATTGTTGTAGCTTTTTTCTATTCTTTGTGTGAATTGAATGGTACTGTATGTTTGCCTTTGTTGTAAATGAAAGTGGTATGGGAAATCTACCTTGTGAAAATGGACCACCCTGTGGAGAGCAAAGCTGAACGTCCCTGTTTTCCTCTCTTCACCCACTTAACCCCCAACCCTAGGCAACCCAGGGGAGGTTGCTGATAACTGTGCACTGATACATAAGAAAAATAAATGTTCTGCACAGCCATAACAATAATTGGTGTAATACTGTGAAAAAGAGGGATTGAAAGACTGAAATACTGCATTAGAAATTATGAAGAGAAATGATCAAGAGGAGCAGAATAGCTTCCATCCTGTTAAATAATTTTGTTTGATTATGATCAGCTATTAAGATCTGTATTGTTTTGAAGGTGTCTTTATATGGCCTCTATAATGACAATTAGAGTTAACACCCATTTGCTAGTGGGTATCTGGGTATTTAAGACCAACTCTACGAAGAGCATATTGAACATACTGGATTAGTTTTCAGAAATGGGTGTCTCATCAACTTCAGACACTTTTTCTTCTGTGAATTTCTAGAAAGTAAAACCGTTTTTCACACTCATTTTTTATTTAATTTTTTGTCTACTAACAATTGTGGCTTGTGAGTGTTTCCAGCTGTTGCAGAGCAGTTCGCAATCATTAAGCCATATCGGGAATTTATGACAAGCGATTAACTAATGATCAGCTGTTTATGATGATGATATTGTGTTGATGAAATATGACAATGTTTACTTTTAATCGTTTATATTGTAATACGTTGTATATTATTGTAGGAGTGCACATTTCATTTCCCTTATCTTGAATGAGCAGCTGGAAGCAGTGAAGTGCATACATTTCAAAATAATGTGCTTTGGTGTATTTCAGCCTTAAAGCCTTTAAATTTCCAAGCTATGTATCAAATCTCAAATCCCGCCAATTGGTGTTTTGGTTGCACCATAAACTGCATCTGGAATTTAATTCAGTTTGGAATCTTGTAGCCTCTGTCTGGCCCTCCCCATCACAGGAATGAAAGACTAAGAACATTTAATATAGGCTACCAATTTTAAAAACGATTGGCAGGTTAATTGCCTTTCTTTCAACACATTATCGTATCAGCAAAATCCTATATTGGTCGACCTCTAATTTGTATTAATTTATGTAATGCTACATAAACCAATTTTAATTTGATATAATTTATATGAGGTATTTTAAATTACTACCCTGTTTTACTGATAAGCAAAGTTAAGGCCATGTTGAGTCTGTGATACATGATTTATTTTGAGATTGGTTTGTTTTGGTATGGGGATATGGTATTCATTTTATTTGTTCAAGTCTTGAAAAAGGTCTTAAAATGTCTTAAATTTAATTGTAAAAACTCTGCAGCAACCTGAAAGTTAAAACATAATATCTGTACATAAAAGGCATTTCTCCACAGCAACGTAATTTCCCTTCAGCGTTTGTGTAAATGACAAACATGGGATCCGAGGAAGTCTTCGCTATTTTATTCTCTGTTGCTTCGGTTTATTTCCAAATATTCCAGAGTTGTTGCTGTGTTTGTTTCCTTAACTTTCAATCATGAACTGCAGTGGAATTGCACTGCAATAGTGGTGATTCCCTCTTATGTCAAACTCTGGGATTCCTCAATATACTTGAGTACATATACGATGAGGTAAGGGACAGTAGTCAATATTTTTAATTGATGTGGATAAATAGGTATATTTTATAGTCTATGTGCTTTTCCCTTTTTCCACTTTACTCCAAGAAATGTTGAATTCTTTCCACTGTGTTGACTTGCTGATATGATGTATGGCTCCATCCTATGATGTTATTTATCCGGCCTGTTCAGTGCACATGCACACTCTTCAAAATCCTGTAAAAATGCTGCTAATGTGCTTACATGGCCAAATAAGCTACCACTTTCTCTTAATCCTTTAAACGGCGTAAGGAAAATGTGTTCTCGTTTACATGACATTTCAACACGTCGCTTTCTGCAAACACCCTGGAATAAACCATTTTCTTAAGTGCATGTAAACGTGGTCAGCGAGAGGATGTGTGTGAACTGTTTGTGCTAGCATACTACATGGCCTTTAAGTCCTATAGCAAGCTATGAGGACTGAATAGACAATAATGATTTTACCACCCCAGTGCAGTGTGATTTATGTGGGAAAACTCCACTGAGCGCCTGCAGAGAGTGTGGAGAGGATTAGAGCCCCCACCACAAAACTCGTCACGGCCAATCAGCAACGCAGACCCCCTACTGAGAAACGTCATGGCCAATCAGAGAGTTGCTTTAGTGACCACTGTCTTTATTACCTTGTGGTGAGCTTGTGTGTTCTCTCCATGATCAAAGTTTGGAGATATCACTGCCTAGTTTTTAAAATTTATATTTCCTTGGCCGATGTGGAGAAGCTGTAGTAATGGTTTAGAGATGTCAATTTATGGTTGTCAGATATCCTCCAAACAGTAATATCAGCATTTGCTGCCTGTAGCCAGTTCCTGGTCTTTCCTCCATGGTCAAAAATTCTCAGCTTCTATGTACTGTTCTTTGTATTATAAGAAATCAGTCCAGTAGTCGTTCTGGTGGGATTGGAAAACAATGTTCATCTCCCAGTTAAACCTCTGCCTTTCCCAAGAAGATAAATATAAAGTCACAAAATATGAAGATTTCTGTTCTGCTTTCTGAGCACTGTTTTTCTCCCTTATTCTGAGAAAGACCACAGACACCATAACATTGTTATATTTGCTCATGTTGATGCCAAAATAGTGGAGTTTTAAATTGTCTTTTTGTGTTTCTCCCCACAAAATAAATGTGTGGATAAAGTTCCATTACGCATTCATTTAATGTAGGAATAGTGAATCATAATGTGCTATTTAAAGCTCAAAGTTTGTGAAATAAATCATTTTTTATTATGACTTAAAGCACAGCAAGAGTTTCTAGGCGAGCAATCTCCTCAGTTTGACTCCTCTTTTACCATATTTGCCCATTTTTTCTCTCTAAATTCGCTCTCTCTCTCACATACACACACTACACACAGAGGTTGTTATCCTAGACAAATAAGTGAGGGATAGATCATTGCCTGCATTGTGAGACAAGGTGTTTGATTTTCACACCAGACCACTAAACGATTATTAAGTTCTGTGAAACTCTGGGCTGTTACAGTGTCTGTAGATGTGTGGGAGCGAAGGAGTGTTTATGTTTAGGGATCAAGGGTTCATTTATTCTTTGGCGCATTTCCCATGCACTCAATCTCATGTTCTGCTCTTTCTCCTTCTTGATTGTACTGGATTTAGGCAAAAGTGGTTTGTGACCAGTTGGTGGGTTTAATTGCTGGTCTCGAGGGTACAAACCCAAAATCTTACAGCCATGGGAAACTACACAACTCTGTGGGTCCCTATGCCATCTCTCTACTGACAGAGTGCAAACTGCTCAGTCCCTTTTAACAAGTCATCATCCCATTAAAGTTTGTCCACAGTGTACTTTACTGATGCCTGTGTTTATTTGCAGGAACCAGTTGAGTGTGGCTTAGTGTCAGGAAATTTTTCGGATGAACATTGGACGAGAGCCAGCTGGTCAAATTCCAAATGCCATTGCTGTGTTTTCGTGTGAAATAACTGCATAAGTCCACTATGGACAGCTGCAGGACAGTGCCCCCTCCACTGCGGCCTCCTCCCTAGGGCTGTAAATCTGACTCGAGGACAGGAGGAACTGGCTTTTGTTGAAAAGGACTCCTGAGAGGGTCCTAAGGTTTAGTGCATAGGGTCATAGGGGCTGCGCTAAAGGCCTTGGAGCTGAAGCTCAAATACCTATACCCACTGATAACCCATCGTATGCCTGAGGCTACACTGTTGCTCGTCTTTCTGCTCTTCCCTCCAGAGGTTGAATTACTAAATCACACCTACAAGTACTCAGGGCTGCTGGGTTTGTGCTGCTGTGCTTAGGGTGATCTCTGCAAGGCCGTCTGTCTGTACAGAGACTGATGGAATGTCTGGTCATTTAAGGAAGTCGTCACATCATTTGACTAATCCGACAAATAATCGCTAAACAAATAAATGATGGAATGTCTCGTTCCCTTTGCACTGGTTAAAAGATCTTTGAAGAGTGTTAAGAATTTTATTTTCAATTACAATTTTGGCTTCCAATGATTATGAAAACAAGATAATCCTGATAAAAAAATTTGTGTGCCGCATTCCGTTTCACAATGAAACATCCCAGAATTATATCTTTAAAGCATCCTTTATTAAAGTTCAAATAATAAAGAAGCAGGTTATGAAAATAAACTCTGAAACTGGCATTTTTCTGTGCGGTCAGTACCGCGTCTATGAGTTGCGTGAAGTGACCGAAGAGATTTAATCTTCTCCCGGCTGATGCACACTCTGGCGCGGGAACGCTCGTCACTCGTGCGTGTTTGTGGCAGCTAGATTATAACGTGATGGCTCGCGACGTAGTGAATCATAATATATGTGTCACGTTCACTGTGTGTATCTTATCTTGAAGAAAATCGATGATACGTGGCTCTATTAAGAAGAGAAAGTTTGTTTTTTGTGAGTAAAGATGGATCAAAGTGAATATAAATGTGAGAGAGTCTTAGCCCATTACACTGGAATAAAATACGTTTTTGATTAGTCTTTTTTGGCTTGTTTTCCAAAATAATATCTAAAACTCCTTAAAACAACATACTTTTACTTTAGGAGCTATACTGCAGACTGTTATCGGAGAATGTTGAATACAATATTTAATCAGGGCTTGACATTAATGCTTGTCTGGTACAAGTGGATTTTTTAAGGGGTAAGTGACAAGCAGACTGATTAAAACATCAATAACGAAAAAATAACCAGCTATATTTGTGATAGCTTAGGCCTGTGTCACTTATTAGAAAGTTATATTCTTATTCTGCTGTTGAAAATAATCCAGAGCACATCATTTTATAATTTTCTAGTGATGGTAATAGCTGCGCCCTGTTTGATTGACAGGCGGCATGTGTGTGTGCTGAACATGCGCGTGTTCCGAAAACGCTCGCGCTAATGCGCGCCTGAACAGTCAAATACATTTCAAAATTACGCCAAAATGCCCATCTTGGTGAGGTATTCACGTAAACACAGAGAGTGATGTCTAAAGTGAACGTAAACGGTGGAGAAAAAAGCAAATTTGTGTTAAATTGTCGGACTTTTAATTATAAATGTAAGCTAAATGGACCTGCTGCCATCTAGTGTGTCATTATAATAATCAAACAATCATTACAAGAAAACCTCTAACTGCTCTTGACTGGGTAAATTTAGTAGCTTTAAAAAGTATTAATGTATTATAATTATACAATGAAAACCAGTAGTTTTATGATGCATTTCATTCTGAATGTTTATTTGAGTACTTGTTTAAAAACCTTTAAAGCTGTTAAACAAAAGCACAGAATTTTCTTAATTTGTTCTATTATTTTTAATCTATTTCTATTCATTGCTGTTTTTTATGGTTATTTTATTACTGACTCTTTACTAGTCTTGAATAATTACTTAAGAACCATTCTTCCATAATTAACATATTAGTTAGTGTTATTATTTGTTGTGGTTTTGAAGCTGGTATTGAGAATCGTCAAATTTCACTACAGACTACTAAAATTTTGGTATTGTGATAATGTATAGCCTTTATTGTACATGGTAGATCTTGCTGCAATAACATGATGAAAACGTAGATCTCATTCCATAGAAGTGTGAGCATCCCTGCTGTAAATGATGGCGATGGAGGCTTTCCTTTTTGTGACTACCATATGTAACAAAATAATTATCATATAACAATAGCCTCCTCCCCTACCCAGTGCAGTTTACATTTCAAGTTCAAGGAAATCCACTGTTAAAAAGACAAGTTTTTTTTTTTTTTTAAATGTTCAATAAATGCATAATGTTTCCAAAGTCATTGAGTAATTGTGTTAAAAAATAGTGATCACATTATTGACCAAAATAATTGTGATTATGATTTATGCCATAATCAAGCAGCCCTATGTTCAACCTAAAATTCAGAAAGAGACATTGAGAAAAATTACTGAATTACAACTTCAATTGATCCTACATTTGCCTCTGAAAAAGAGAAGAAAAAGAATTTGAGGCAACCCTAGGCCTCTGTAAGACTTTGTCCCTCCTGAGTCAATTGTTCCTCAAGCCTGGTGTCAACCCTGCACCATCAATCACCCTCTTTCAGAGGAGGGGAGACAGGGTGGGGACACGCCCCTCAGGAAAGGGGGTGGTAGTTCTCATGCCCTCCCTGCCTCGCACAGCCCCACATCCCCACAGTCGCAACTCCGACAGCTGGTCTGGTCATTAGGGGTAGGCTGGGACCTGTGGGCCCCCGAACAGCAACGACAGCTGCCTGCCCACTGTCCCCCGGCACCCACACAGACTTGTTCAGCCCCACTCCAGACTATGATATGTATTATATCTCTAATCTATTGTCATTTCTTTTTAACTTCCTTGGGGAGGCAAGAGCTTATGTACTTAACTTACTTAAGTCACTTACAGATGCCTCTTTAGTATAGAAAATTCTATTTGTATGCTTGCATATGCACATTTTGTAGTGGTCAACCAGATTATTCATTAAGTGCAACAGGTACCGGTTGCCACTAGTCTTATTGCTGTTTATTTGTACTATGTTGTTAATTGTAATATATAGTAGGGATGTGCCCGAAGCCGAATACCTTATTCGCAAAGGCACGAATAATGACTTCAAAATGAATAACGGATTCATCCGAATAATAGAAACAATATTCGTTTGACTGATTATCTATGAAGCACAAGGATAAAGCGACATTTTAAGGAAACATATCCAAAATTACAACGAATTCATGAATCTGTGTAGCCAATATTTCTAAAGTGTAATCCTTATGAATGAAAATGCGCACAGTGTGATTTCAAATCGGATGGGCGCAGTCTCGACTCTGTTTGCGGTCTCTGTAAATTGTGTGCGTCTGGAGCTTATCAAGTGTGACATCATATACACTTTCCACTTCTTGAAATGTCTGTTAATGTATCACACGATTCACATGTATATGGGATAATAGGAAACCTAGAATTAGTCTTAAAATTCTTAAGTTGTCAAAAAGGCTTGGAGAACTAGAATTCCCAAATTTAATACATTATTATAAAGCTGCCCAAATTTAACATATATTGATTTGGATGAACGGAGAATCTAAAGTGAAATGGAGGAAGATGGAAATTTATCAAATGAGGGAACCTATTAGTATATCCCTGTTCCTACCCAAACAAAGCAACAAATTTAAATCAATTGATAATATTCGTATTAATAGTACTTTTAGAATTTGGTTAGAAAAAAGAAAAATAGTACAATTAAGAAAGATATAGTTAATTTACAAGAAATTGCTAAAGATCCTGATTTCATGCCAAATAGATTAGATAGTACATTTAAGTTTTGGGCAGATAGAGGTCTGAAAAGATATCACCAACTTTTCACTGATAAAGGAATGGATACCTTTTCAAACCTAGCAAAAAAGTCTGAGCTTCCAAATTCACATTTATTTCATTATTATTATTATTATTATTATTTTCTTTTCTCCCCAATTTGGAATGCCCAATTCCCAATGTGCTCTTTAGTCCTTGTGGTGGCGTAGTGACTTGACTCAATCTGGGTGGCGGAGGACAAATCTCAGTTGCCTCCGCGTCTGAGACCGTCAATCTGCGCATCTTATCACGTGGCTTGTTGAGCGCGTTACCATGGAGACCTAGCGTGTGTGGAGGCTTCACGCTATTCTCCGCAGCATCCACGCACAACTCACCACGCGCCCCACCTAGAGCGAGAACCACAATATAGTGACCACGAGGAGGTTAACCCAACGTGACTCTACCCACCCTAGCAACCAGACCAATTGGTTGCTTAGGAAGCCTGACTGGAGTCACTCATCATGCCTTGGATTCAAACTTGCGACTCCAGGTGTGGTAGTCAGCGTCTTTACTTGCTGAGCTACCCAGGTCTCCTACATTTATTTAATTATTTAAGTAAGAAGATATTTATTAACTGAAGTTAAAGTAAAAGAAATAAAAAATTAAATGCATCCATTAATAAATTATATAATTGATACATACAATATAACTAATACAATAAAAATGTTAAGAATTTTAAAGAGTGCACTTGAAAGAGATATACAGGACACTCTGAATAAAATTATATGTAGGTGGGAGGATGAATTACAAATAAAAATTAGTCTGGGAAGAAATATCATATAATACATGACATACTACTCAATCCAGTGTTTGGATGGAAAATGCTTGGACGATAAAAATGAGATTTTTTGTTTATAACACCTGTTATTCAAAGTAAATACAATAGCATGGTAAAAGGGGATTGTTGGAGAAATTGTGGAGAAAAAAGGCTCATTACAGTCATATTCTATATGAGTGCCTCTAAATTGGCAACTTATTGGAATGAAGTGATTAGACAGGTTAATTTTGTAACGATGTGGTAAACGAAGAGAAGATGACGACAACGTGATGAACCCAAGTGCAGTTTTATTTTTCAAACGTGGACCCAAAACCCTAACTACAAACATAAACTAAACAAAAACAGGAACTTGAACAAAACAAACAGGAACTTGACTTGGCATAACAAAACAACAAAGTTACATACACAATACCTGACACTAGACAATGGCAAACATGAAGGCTTAAATACACAGACATGGGTAACAAGACAACCAATGAACAGACAGAACTAAAAACAAGATAACAAGACTAATTTACTAAACCAATGATAAACTAGAACTGATAACAAAAGTAATCAACCAATGAAAACAAGACACATGAACAGGGGGAAACACATGACAAGATCACATGAGGGAACAGGAAATCACATGACAAGACACCACATGACCAGAACAGGAACTAAACTAGAAAATAAAAGACATGAAAACAAGAGCAAAACACATAAACGTGACAAATTTATTATTTAGCTGCACAATAGAAATACATCCAGAAAACCTTATTTGGGTAAAATGCCATTGTCCTTAAGAAATAAAACTGAAGAAAATATATTTAGGGTAATCAGAATAGCAGCTTTGAAACAAAATACTGACTTAAACCAGTAACCTTACAATTTCAAAGTTGGAGAGAAATGATTTAGCAAATATACCAAATGGAGGAAGTTACATTTAAAATTAATAATAAAAATCTGGAATGTGAACATAAACGGGAATTGCTTAAAAATATTATAAATTAATTTTGATAGATTGTTTCCTTCAGATTCTTGATTTTTCAACAATAAAATATGAACAGTTAAAATATGAGGTATGATGTCCTATCTCATTTAATATTTAAAAAAAAGGTGATGCCTTAAATTTCCACTATATTTGAAATAAAATATATCATGTAAATGAATGAATTACACATGTTATTTATAGAATATGTTGTGAATGGATATTTGATATGGTTATTCAAAATAACATCGTGTTTTTTTATTTCTCTTTCTTGATATACAATTTGTACATTGCCTTTAGTAAAACAAAAATGCAAAAATAAAAAAACAAGTGAGTAAAAAATAAATAAAAAGTGAGCACTTGGAATACTGTATGCAAAAAATTGGAATGCAATAAGACATATTTGTTCTTTTTATAAAAGACGTATTTTGTGTACTGCTTATATTTCTTATTGCTTATATTATTATAACTTAAAATACTGCATGTTCATCTCGAGTCCATGAAAGAAAGAAGGGGTTTGGGTGGCATTCACCCCTTTCCATAGCAATCTTGAGTTTTTAATATTTTAAAAACGATTATTTTTTGCAGCTATCATATTAATCCATCTTACTGGCTGTTTTATAGATTACCTAATATATTTTGTTTATATTTTCAAAGATATTTTTTGCTATGGCTATAAAGAGGGTAAATGAAAAGCAATTACATTTTTAATAAAATATAACACTCTATCATCTGAAAATCTACATTTAGATTCACAAATAAATAATTGATCATGAAGAGTAGATTTTGTGGATTTCTAAGATTTTATTTGTAAAGTGTGCTTTAAGAGACACGGGGGAGTGACTTGATTGTGTCAGAGATGTCATTTTACACACAGCTGATTGGATCAGCATCTGTTAGTGATCTGTAATCCAGAACGAAACCTGCTATGGAGCAGATTAGCCGTGTAGTGTATATTGCTATGGTGATGAACACCGCTATAAACCAACCAACTTTCATGGTACCTAAAAGATGAGGTTAAGGCAAACTAAACTAAAAATTACCTGGCTAGCCACCGAAACTGGCTTCATGGTACAGGCCTCTGGTGTTCCTGATAAAGTGTTCAGTGAGTGTGCATATACAGTGTAGGTCAATAGGGTCCTACACATCCAAGCTCCAAAAGGACTTATAGGCAGCATAAAGGTAATCAATATGACACATGTGGTTTAATCCATGTCTTCCCAAGCGATACGATCGGTTTTGGGTGAGAACAGACAAAAATGTAACTCCTTTTTCACAAAATGTTGCCTTCTTAAGTCTCCTTGGTGATCATGATTTCAAGCTCTATTTAACTTCCTCGCACTTGACGCATGCGCTCTACCCATGTACACGCGTTGTACACATGCTCTGCATGCTTCAGGAATAGTTCGCCCAAAAATGAATGTAGTAACTTACTCACCCTCATGTCATTCCAAACCTGTATAACTGACTTTTTTATGCAGAGCACAGAAGAGATTTTAATGAATATTCGGGTCTCTTATTTTTAATACAATGGCATGCGAAAAATTTGCACTAGACTAAAAAACGTAATGTCTTATGTGAACTAGTGTGAACGAGCTTCTCTCATAGCGTTTAGGAATGCGCAACAGACGTCAGTGTTTTCACTGAAAAATACCTTACATTTCAGGTTGATTCTCATATGTCTATCAGTATAACTCATGAACTGAATGACTATTTTATGATATTTTTGGTTCCCTTTTAAAGCTTCAAAGTGATTCACTATCAATTGCCACTATTGTGTTCTGAATGAAAAGAAAGTCACACAGGTTTTGCTTGATACAAGGGTGAGGAAATTATGACAGAATTTTCATTTTTGGGTGAACTATCCTTGTAAATAAATACACTTTTTCATCAGGCAATTTCCTAATAAAAAGTTTAGGTTAATGACGCACCTATCTGTCTATCATGATTTATTGTGTGCTTTGTCTGTATACAACATACATTCACATTAATCTACCTGCATTACCATTTATCATAGCCTTGTGTGATTGCCCACAAAAAGTTATGGAAAGGTAATAGAAAATGAAAATCTCTGTTTGACTCCAAGCACTTGCACAGATTGATGATCAGCATGTTTATGTGTATATCTTTGTGCATGTAAGTGATAAAGGAAAAGAGAAAAGAGAAGTGGTATTTAAGATTACGCCACACTCCCTCAGGCTCTTGTTACTCATGAACTACTGGCAGAGCGCTGGTTCCCACGCCTCCTCACAGAGGTGAGTGAAACTGCACCCACAACTTCACCTGTACATGCCTGTCTCAGCACAGCCCTCTCTAGCTGTAGCCAAACCAGGATCTGTTTTTTTCCCTAGAAACATAAAGAAAACAGGAGGAGATGACAAACCTGGCAAAAGTTCAACCATAATATCAGCTTGGAAATTACAATGGCAGAGCTCCCTTACAAGAGATGTATAATTATAACAAACACAGCAATAAGAAGATTGGAATCTCAGCCAAAGACAAAAAGGTATTCACTGGAATACCTCCCCAGTGCAGATATATCAGTTAAGTCATTAAGAGGTGTAATTTTCTATCCCATATCCTATTGTTTCATAACTATTCATAGCATGTAATGCTTTGATATGTGTATCACATATCAGCATTTTGTTTCCATATGTTAATTATAAACTTTATCATTCAATTTTAACAATTTATTTCTGAGCTCATAAACTACCTCACATTACATGACATTTACCCAGTAAACTTATTGGCTGAAAGATGTTAAAGGGATAGTAAATTCTGTCATCAATCGCTCACCCTAGTGTTGTGTCAAGCCCATATAACTTTCTTTCATGGAACACAAAAGGAGATGTTAGGCAGAATGTCCTTATAGTGCTCAGTCACCATTCATTTCACTTTAGAGTTTAGAAAAGGTGAAGAAAAACTCACAGATTGTAACAATATGAGGGTGAGTGAATGATGAGACAGTTTTAATTTATAGGTGAACTATTCCTTACATGTGTACTAATCAGATGCGGGCATGGTTTATGCAGATTTAGTAAGTTACTTGATGCTCCCAGAAGGTTACCAAGCAACTCACGCATGACCGAAATATTTGCCTGCCATACCTTAATTTAACATCTAGTGACAGCTAGACAGAGTTAAACGGAATGGAACAGAAAGGATGTTGAGACATGTTTTAAAAGTTGACTCATTAACTTGCAGCACTCATCACAACGCAATATGCAGGACATCCATGCATTTGTTAATTGTACTATTTATATTTTGCTTTTTCAGAGGCAATGCAAGGATGCATCTGTAACAGCTCACAAACAGAAGGGAAGGAGAACACAGGCAAGCAGGTTTTTCCTGGCTCAGGTAGGACTTTTAATCGGTCACTTCAATGCTTTACAACTTCACAAACTCGTCAGTTTCACAGCCACTAATAACTTAAACACATCAGCTTCACAAACATAACAGATTAAATGTAGCAGCTTCAGGAGCACCGTGGCCTTCCTTGAGCCAGACTCTCTCACCCTCTCTGCTGGTGGTGTGGTTGCTTATATGCCGCTCTCCCCTTGCTCACTGGAATTAGAGACAGGTGTTACACATAATTTAGCTCAGGTGCAAGCACCCTTACAGCTTTCTCTCTCTCCGGATGGACACTCGACCACGCCCCCCCTGCCACATATCCCCACCCCCCGACTCAGGCCGGGGAGACATCCGGCCTGTCTACCACTCCCCCCCATTTCTGGAAAGGAAGTCGGCGATAGCCATCTGCGCTCCCGGTCTATGGACCACCTTGAACTTAAATGGCTGAAGAGCCAGATACCAACGGGTGATCTGCGTGTTGGTATCCTTCATGCGGTGGAGCCATTGGAGTGGGGCGTGATCCGAGCAGAGGGTGAAGGCCCGCCCCAACAGGTAGTACCGGAGAGTAAGGACCGCCCACTTGATGGCGAGACACTCCTTCTCTACGGTGCTGTACTTAGTCTCCCTCAGCGAGAGCTTGTGGCTAACATACAGCACCGGGCGCTCCTCCCCCTCCACCACCTGTGAGAGTACGGCCCCCAGCCCTCTGTCTGAAGTGTCCATCTGCAAGACAAAAGGGAGAGAGAAATCGGGTGAATGTAAAAGCGGCCCCCCGCAAAGTGCGGTTTAACCTGCATGAACGCCTGTTGACACTGCTCCATCCGCTGGACCGGGTCTGGAGCTCCGTTTTTAGTGAGATAAGTCAGCGGGCTGGTGACATCCGAATAATTAGGCACAAATCTCCTATAATAGCCAGCCAGCCCCAGGAACTGTCTCACCCCCTTTTTGGTCTTGGGCCTCGGGCAGGTCGCAATCGCCGCAGTCTTGTCAATTTGGGGATGCACTTGCCCGTGGCCCAAGTGGAACCCCAGATACCGTACCTCCACCCACCCAATCATGCACTTCTTGGGGTTTGCTGTGAGTCCCGCTCGTCTCAGCGATCTCAGAACCGCCCTCAGATGCTGCATGTGCCGAATGCGGTCTAAGGATTCGGTCCATGAGATGCTGAAACGTAGCCGTGGCTCCAAACAAACCGAATGGAAGCGTCACAAATTGGTGTAATCCAAACGGCGTGGAGTAGGCTGTTTTTTCACGGGAAATTGGTGTCAAGGGGATCTGCCAATAACCCATTGTCAAATCCAGTGTCGAATAAAATTGAGCAGTGCCCAACCAACTGAGCAACTCATCAACGCGAGGCATTTGGTATGCATCAAATTTAAACACCACGTTGACTTTTTTATAATCCACACAGAACCGTACAGACCCGTCGTTCTTAGGAACTAGATCAGCCGGGCTGGACCAATCACTGTGGGATTCCTCTATTACTCCCATATCGAGCATTGCATCCAATTCTTCCCAGACAATTTTCGATAGGGAAGGCTATGTACCACCACCCCCGGCTCGGTCTCGATGTGGTGCTGTATGAGGTTTGTACGACCCGGTAGAGGGAATAACACATCTGCAAACTCCTTTTGCAACTTGGCAACCTCTGTGAGTTGATACAGTGAGAGGTGGTCTCCGCAAGTGACCGGGGTGAAATGATTATGTTTTGTATTCACCTCTGGCCCAAGCTCCGCCCTCTCCAGGACTATCGTAGTCAACATCACAGGGACCACCTCCATCCACAATTTCAGGAGGTTGAGGTGATATATTTGAGGTGTGCCCCCTCTATCTGTTCGCTTTACCTCATAATCGAGATCCCCCACTCGTCGTGTGACCTCAAAGGGTCCTTGCCACTTGGCGAGTAATTTGGAGCTCGATGTGGGAAGTAATATGAGTACCTTATCTCCTGGTGCAAATTCCCGCAGCCGAGTTCCCCTGTCATACAGTCGGCTCTGTCGTTCTTGAGCTTGGAGCAAATTCTCCTGTGTTAGTTGCCACAAAGTGTGGAGTTTTGCTCTAAGATCAAGAATGTATTCAATTTCATTCTTACTGTTTGAAGTTCCCTCCTCCCAAGCTTCGAGCATAACATCAAGCACGCCGCGCAGGCGCCGCTCATATAGCAGCTCAAATGGGGAAAATCCCTTGGAGGCTTGCGGGACCACTCGTACTGCGAAAAACAGGGGATCGAGCCATTTGTCCCAATTTCTAACATCCTTGTGCACGAACTTACGAATCATATTTTTAAGAGTTTTATTAAATCGCTTCACCAGGCCATCTGTTTGTGGATGGTAAACGTTAGTGCGGATTGATTTAATGCCCAATAATTCGTAAAGCTCACGTAGTGTTCGTGACATAAAGGTTGTGCCCTGATTGGTGAGGATTTCTTTTGGAATCCCCACCCGGGAGATTATTTTGAAGAGTGTCTCCACAACACTGCGTACTGAGATGTTGCTCAGAGGCACTGCTTCCGGATATCGCGTTGCATACTCCACTAGGACCAATACAATGCAATGTCCACGTGCTGACAGCTCTAATGACCCGACGAGGTCCATTCCAATTCTCTCGAAAGGGACCTTGATCAGTGGAAGAGGGCGCAATGGCGTGGTGGTGGCTGGTGGATTCACCAACTGGCATTCGCAGCATGCCGTACACCACCTGCAGACATCGCTGCCAATGCCCGGCCAATAAAAACGGGCTATTAGGCGGTTCAATGTTTTTCTTTCCCCTATATGACCCGCCATGGGATTATAATGAGCCGCCTGGAACACCATTTCCCGACGGCTCTGCGGTATTAAGAGCTGGGTTGTATCTTCCTTTGTTTGAGCATCCTGTGTCACTCTATACAACCGCTCATTTATAATTGCAAAATTATATGAAAGGGCGACACCTGGCTAAAGTTGTTGACCATCGATCACTCTCACTTGGTCAAAGGTGTGCTTAAGGGTTTCGTCTCGCGACTGCTCTAAAGGGAAATCCCCTTCGGGAAATTCCCCAAGGATGGGAGGGGCTGCAGCCTCTCCACCCCTCACGTCATCCTGACGTGGAGCAGATGAAGACAGCCCTGGCTCCGCCTCCCCTGCCAGAGCATCGCACATCTCACATCTCATTGCTTTAGTGCAGGACCTATCCACGCATATTCCCTTTAATACATTTCTAAATTCAGGCCAATTAGTCCCCTAAATCAGCAGATGGGCAAAATGTAATTAAATCCGCACCTGCATCAGCGGGCACTTCCACCTGAGGGGGAGAGCGGCGGGGCACTGTCGCTGCTGTGGGTGATGCAACACCCCGCGCACGGGGAATTGGCTTCGGTGGCAGGACACGTCGCATCCGCGGGGCAGGAACGGGCTCTGCAGAGAGAGCAGAGTGAGAGAGAAGAGGAGAGGGGGAAGACAACGGGGAGGGGGAGGGGAGAGAGAGTGGGATGGCTCTTCTGCCCTCTGGTACGCCGCCATATGGTCCTCCACCAATCGAACAGCCTCCTCCAGCAACGCCGAGCGGTGGCACTGGACCCATTCCGCCATTCCTCACAGGAGCCGATGGATGAGCTGCTCCAATACCACCTGGTCGATTATTCCCTCGCCATCGCGATCCCCTGCCAGCAGCCATCTCCGGCAGGCGTCTCGGAGCCGTTGGGTGAAGGCAATGGGCGGCCGGTCGTCTCCAACTTCATCGACCGGAAGAGCTGGCGATGCTGCTCCGGACTGCAGCCAACCCGCTGCAGGATGGTCTTCTTCAGGTCCTCATAAGCCAAGAGGTTCGCTGCTGGTAGTTGTTGTGCTGTGAGCTGGGCTTCCCCGGACAGCAACGGGAGGAGCCTGGCCACCCACTGATCACGCGGCCAGCTCCATATCTCAGTGGTCCACTCGAATAAGTCGATGAAGGCTTCCGGGTCGTCATCGGCCCCCATCTTCAGAAGCGTGGGCGGGGGCATGGGGCTGTGGTTGTCCAGGGAGGCGGCCGGGGCTCTCTCCTGGCTGAGAAGGCTCCGGATCACATGCCGGTCCTCTGCTTAAGCCCGAAGGATCTCGAAGAACTGACGATTTTGATCTTGCCGGAGCTCAAGCAGGGATTGTTGGTGGGACTGGTATAAGCCAGCGAAGGATTTGAGGATCTCTGCCAACTGGGACGACTCCATGGGGCGTACTTCAAGCTCCCGGGTTTTGGCACCAGTGTAACAGCTCACAAACAGAAGGGAAGGAGAACACAGGGAAGCAGGTTTTTCCAGGCTCAGGCAGGACTTTTAATTGGCCACTTCAATGTTTTACAACTTCACAAACTCATCAGCTTCACAGGCATGTAGACTTAAACTCATTAGCTTCACAGGCACTAGTAACTTAAACACATCAGCTTCACTAGCATAACAGATTAAACGTAGCAGCTTCAGGAGCACCGTGGCCTTCCTTGTGCCAGACTCTCGCACCCTCTCTGCTTATATGCCGCTCTCCCCATGCTCACTGGAATTAGAGAGAGGTGTTACACATAATCTAGCTCAGGTGCAAGTGTTCTCACCGCTTTCTCTCTCTCCGGACGGACGCTCGACCATGCCCCCGCTGCCACAGCGTCCTTTGTGAATGCGGCCTAAAACAGTAGCAAACCTGTATGTACACTCTTTCTCTGTGGAAAGAAATGAAAAGCAGCCAATTATAGTGTGATTATATATATATATATATATATATACACACCAATCAGCCACAACATTAAAACCACCTGCCTAATATTGTGTAGGTCCCCTTTGTGCCACCAAAACAGCGCCAACCCGCATCTCAGATCAGCATTCTGAGATTGTATTCTTCTCACCACAATTGTACAGAGTGGTTATCTGAGTTACTGTAGACTTGTCAGTTCAAACCAGTCTGACCATTCTCTGTTGACCTCTCTCATCAACAAGGCATTTCCATCCACAGAACTGCCACTCACTGGATGTTTTTTGTTTTTAGCACCATTCTGAGTAAATTCTAGAGACTGTTGTGTGTGAAAATCCCAGGAGATCAGCAGTTACAGAAATACTCAAACCAGTCTTTTTTACAACATTGTACCATAAAACTACATGTATTGTCTTTTTAAATATATATATATATATAAAAAAAAATGTAATGTATATTTTACAGTAACTACTTGTTAACCAATTTATGTTTTTTTACTGTTGCATTTTTACAGTCTTTTACCATTACAATTACGGACATTTTGTACAGTGTGTATATTTAATATATATATATATATATATATATATATATATATATATATATATATATATATATATATATATATATATATACACACACATACTGTATATAGTTATATAGTAATAAATATATTAGGGCTGGGAAATTTTATTTAATTTCTGTGATTAATAGTTGATTGTTTGCAAATAATACTTTAACTACTCGTTAACCAATTTACGTTTTTTTACTGTAGCAATTTTACTGTCTTTTATTGTTAAAATTACGGACATATTTTTACAGTGATACTGTATATAGTTATATATATATTAGGGCTGGGAAACTGTATTTAATTTCTGAGATTAAGAGGCTGTGTCTCATTTCGAAGGCTGCGTGCTAGGTAGGACGCGTCCTTTGAAGGCTGCAGTATACCGAGCGTCCTCCTTTAAACAAGTCTTGTTTAAACGAGATGACCTTCGTAGGACAAAGGAAACGTAACGTAACATGGTTGCTATGACAGCACGCCACTCTTTAACAAGCATGAACGCTTTGAGTGAGAAGGGAACGAAGTCCCTTTGGAAGGGAATGTATGAGGTAAATTTTAGGAGAGTTATAATAATGTAAAGAGAAAAGAAAATAGATTTTACAGGTGTACTTTTAGTCTAATACATTATTTAAATTATATATTAATATAATTATACATATTATATACTCTGCACCCATCTACTGAGGTACTTCAACTTGGGAATTAACATTCCTTGTGTTTGAACATCATATTTACGGGCAAATTGGCGTTATTTTTTTAAACATGTCCGTTGAAGCAAAGAATTGTGTGTTGTGAGTGCCCACGAACGATACACCTCATGCATCCTCCAAATTCCCATGAAAGAAGGTCACATTTGAAGGCTGCATTCGAAGTGTCCTACTCGCTTTTCTGAAACGAGACAGCCTTGATGATGTATGCGGCCGACAAATGCGACTTCGGGAGGAAGCAGCCTTCCAAACGAGACACAGCCATAGTTGACTGTTTGACATGGTAAAAATGCAAATAATGCAGTATCCATTTTCCCTCACTTCCTGTTGCTGAAATTGGCATATACATTTCCAGGAGGTACACACTCGACTCGACTGCACATCCTAACACTGATTGTGTGGAGCAGTACATGCTTGTTCATTATGCGCTATGCATGTCCCGGGCATTTACTGTAGGGTAAATGGAGACTTCATCTGCAAGCGGTGATCCAGGTATGGGAGAGATACAGACAAGCTACCTTATCTTTTTGCGTCAGCCAAAAACACTTTCAGTGTCATCTGAAACAGTGTCAAAAGTGAAACAGAGATCCAGTGTGTGCACGTTAGAGACTGAATGCAGTAAATAATAGTTTTGAGAAATAAAACTTCAACAAATAAAACTTCAGCATTCAATTTGGTTTGTATCTATATGTATAGTGTCTTATAATGCATTGGAAATGTACGCATACGTTTTTCTTGCCAATAAAGCTTGATATAAATTTAATCTGCCCATTTGATCCTTATTTAAAAAGTCCACTAGAAAACGGCAGAAAATTTTGCCAAACTTTTAATTATAGCATGTCCACTGAGTTTATGGTATGTACAATTGAAGTCAGACGTTTACATACACCATAGCCAAACTTTATTTTAAGAATGTGAAATGTCAGAATAATAGTAGAGAGTATTATTTATTTCAGCTTTTATTTCTTTCATCACTTTCCCAGTGGGTCAGATGTTTACATAAACTTTGTTAGTATTTGGTAGCATTGCCTTTAAATTGTTTAACTTGGGTAGCCTTCCACAAGCTTCTCACAATTAGTTGCTGGCATTTTGGCCCATTCCTCCAGACAGAACTGGTGTAACTGAGTCAGGTTTGTGGGCCTCCTTGCTTGCACACACTTTTTCAGTTCTGCCCAAATATTTTCTATTGGATTGAGGTCAGGGCTTTGTGATGGCCACTCCAATACCTTGATTTTGTTGTCCTTAAGCCATTTTGCCACAACGTTGGTGGTATGCTTGGGGTCATTGTCCATTTGGAAGACCCACTTGCGACCAAGCTTTAACTTTCTGGCTGATGTCTTGAGATGTTGCTTCAATATATCCACATAATTTTCCTTCCTCATGATGCCATCTATTTTGTGAAGTGCACCAGTCCCTCCTGCAGTAAAGCACCCCCACAACATGATGCTTCCATCCCCATGCTTCACGGTTGAGATGGTGTTCTTTGGCTTGCAAGCCTCACCCTTTTTCCTCCAAACATAACGATGGTCATTATGGCCAAACAGTTACATTTTTGTTTCATTAGACCAGAGGACATTTCTCCAAAAAGTAAGATATTTGTCCCCATGTGCACTTGCAAACTGTAGTCTGGCTTTTTTATGGCTGTTTTGGAGCAGTGACTTCTTCCTTGCTGAGCAGCCTTTCAGGTTATGTCGATATAGCTCATTTCAATCAGAAGTTAATTGGCTAATTGTCTAAAGGCTTGACATCATTTTCTGGAATTTTCCAAGCTGCTTAAAGGCAAAATTAACTTAGTGTATGTAAACTTCTGACGCACTGGAATTGTGATATAGTCAATTAAAAGTGAGACAATCTGTCTGTAAACAATTGTTGGAAAAATTACTAGTGTCATGCACAAAGTAGTATACAAACTATAGTTTGCTAATATTAAATCTGTGGATTGGTTAAAATATGAGTTTTAATGACTTCAACCTAAGTGTATGTAAACTTCTGACTTCAACTGTATACATATACTTGTATCAAAGATTTATAACTGTATTCTCAAAAAACGGAACATTTGAACATGTACATATTGAAATTATTAAAATAAATGATGACTAACCAGTTATACATATACATACAGTACTGTGGTCATTTTATATCATCTGCCTTAATGAGTCAATTGGAAATATACATTTTTGATTCCCTAACATTCCTTTTACAAATAGAATAGAATAGAAGTAGGACAACGAGTCTTGAAACAGATGGAATGGCCTCCATAGAGCCCGGATCTCAATGTCATTGAGCCAAACTGGGATTGCATGAAGAGACAGAAAAATTTAGACAGCATAAATACATAGAACTGAAACAATCTACCTGTCAACAACCTTGAAAAACTTTGCACAAGACTACTTGGGGGAATTGGTGCTGTTTTAAAGGCATAGGGTGGTCACACCAACAATACATTTAGTTCCCTATCAGTCACTCACTCGACGTTGTGTCAATGTAGTGACACTAGGGGTCGCTCTTTGGAGCCCCAAACACCTCTGACCATTGAGAAAAGGCCAATGGGAACTGGCAAGTGGAATTTGCATGCCACTCCCCCGGACATCCCGGTATAAAAGGAGCTGGCTCACAACCACTCATTCAGATATTTCCTCGGAGCCGAGCGGTGTTCATTCATTGAATTCATTCACTGAATTCCACTGCCGTTCCATTCACCTCTGCGTATGCTGTTGTATATATGGTGCATTTCAGCGGTTTCTCCCCCTCGTGCACGAATAAGTGCAGAGAACTTTTTAAAGATGCCTTTCCATCTGTGTATATTTCCTGGTTGCGGTCTTTTCCTCTCCGACTCTGATGGCCACGATCACTGCCTCATGCGTCTGGGCTACAGCCATGCTGAGACAGCATTCGTGGATGGCTCATGATCTCACTGCGAGAGCATTGCCATGGCAATGTTGCGATCATGGCTTTACTTCTTAAAGGGGAAAGCCACTCCAGCCACTCCCCGCCCCGGTCCTTCTACCTATGGGTATGAGGCCACGTCGGTTAGCGCTGGGAGCGATTTGGGGACCCCAATGGGAGTGGTTCTGCCGGGTAATCCCCCACGGACCTCCCATTCCCCAGTACACTCATTTCCTGGGTCACACAGCCGGTGTTTACGGTTATCACAACAGCCGGACACTGAACGTTCATAGTAGGCACGGCACTACGGAAGCGGGTTCCCCGCCTTAGCGCACCCAGTTGCGGCACACACACACCCATGGTCAGGCAGTTGTAACGAGTCACGAGGACATTCACCCTCTTCCTGCGTCTCTGACTGGTCCTATGGTGGGCACGTGGAGCAAGGTAAGTGCTTTGACCTTTCTCTCAGCACAGCCACGAGCTCGGGACGTGAGGCTCCTCGACGTGGCAACTCCTGCTCCGCCCCACCACCAGGCCCCACCCGCAGGTACGTCAGACACGATTGTCCCATTTGTGCCCCTCGCTCGGAGCTTGGAGGCGTGGCTAGCGCTCTCCAATCCATCGCGCTGGCTGGCCAGGACGATCCGACTCAGCTATGCGATTCAGTTCGCCAGGTGCCTGCCCGGGTTCAACGGCGTCTGCTTCACCTCGGTGAGGGGTGAGAAAGCCACTGCCCTGCATGTAGGGATTGCGATCCTTCTGCAGAAGGACATGATAGAGCCTGTCCCTCCAGCCGAGATGAAGAAGGGGTTCTACAGCCCCTACTTCATCGTGTCAAAGGAAGGTGGTGGGTTGCGGCCAATCTTGGACCTGCGAGTGTTGAACTGCGCCTTGCACAGACTCCTGTTCAAGATGCTGACACAGAAGCGCATTCTGTTGTGCGTCCAGCATCAAGATTGATTCACAGCGGTAGACCTGAACCAATCTCACACTCCTTGTGGCAGAACCTCCTTGGCAAGTTCCCCTGAGGGAGCACCTCCTCTCTCAGGGACGGGGAACCATCTGGCACCCGTGACCAGACCTCTGGAATCTCCATGTCTGGCTCCTGGATGGAGTGGCCTACCACCGGCAGTGGTAGACATGATCACTCAGGCCAGGGCTCCCCCTACGAGGTGCCTGTATGCCTTCAAGTGGCGTTTGTTGCAAATTGGTGTTCTTCCTGAGGTGAAGACCCCAGCGATGCGCAGTCAGGTCGGTGCTTTCCTTCCTGCAGGAGAGGTTTCCCCCTCCTCCTTGAAGGTGTAAGTGGCCGCTATAGTGGCACACCATGACACGGTGGACGGTAAGTCCCTCGGGAAGCACGACCTGATCATCAGGTTCCTTAGAGGCGTGAGGAGGCTGAATCCTCCTAGGCCGTGCCTCATTCCCTCGTGGGATCTCTCTGTGGTCCTACTGGGCCTGCTGGGAGCCCCGTTTGAGCCCCTAGAGCCAGTTGAGCTAAAGGCTGTCTCATTGAAGACTGCCCTCCTGACTGCGCTCACATCCATCAAGAGGGTTGGGGACCTGTAGGCATTCTCTGTCAGCGACACCTGCCTGGAGTTCGGTCCGGAGTACTGTGCCCAAGGTTCCCACGACCCCTTTTAGGGATCAGGTGGTTAGCCTGCAAGCGCTACCCCAGGAGGAGGCAGACCTAGCCTTGTCGCTGCTGTGTCGGGTGCGTGCTTTGCGCATCTACTTGGACCACACGCAGAGCTTGGAAACGCTGTCTCCAAACAGAGGCTTGCCCACTGGATCGTGGATGCCATCGCTTTGGCGTACCCAGGGGTATGCCCTCCCCTTTGGGATTACGAGCACACTCCACGAGGAGTGTGGTGTCCTCCTGGGCATTAACCAATGGCGCCTCTCTAGCAGACATCTGTAGAGCAGCAGGCTGGGCAACACCCAATACCTTTGCGAGATTTTATTATCTCCGAGTTGAGACGATTTCATCCCGTGTGTTGTCAGGTATGAACAGGTAAGTATGTGGAGCAGTCGGCCAGGTGTACTGCTTGTGTACAGTGCCTTTCCCCTCACGGAGGGGAAGACGTATGCTTTTCCCCCCATGCGAGTTCATGAGATGGTGAACCCTGGATGTCTTAACTCCTTAGCCCTGTGGCAGGTGAATTCGGCAGAGGAATTCGTAGCCGGGCCCAGTACGTGTGCTAGTATGCCCTGTAATGGGGTAGGTGCTCCACATGTGCTGGTTACCCCTGGTAACACCTTGTGATGTATTTTCCGTGGTACGGTTTCCCTGTTGGTATAAATCCGTGTCTCCCTTGGGCAGAGTTCCCTCTGCCTCCAGTCGCTGTGTTTGTAGAGCTCCTGCCGGTCAGTAAGTCCATGTGACATATTCTCCACACGTTACCTCCCCTTCGGGCAGGGTGTGGTCTCCGCGGTGTCTTTCCCCTTGGGAAAGGACACCCCCTGACATGGATGCATATGGCCCCAGCTGATTGATGTTCCATTTTTGTGGGAGAAAAAATAAGAGAAGAGGCCATGGCTGGTGCGGCCTGTCCCCACTATGAGTTCGTCTTGTCCCCGGGGTGTGAGGAGCCGTACGACACTCGTGGGGCATTAGTGGAGGTTACGTGGGGGCCGGGTGCACTTGCTATGAGGCACACAGTGGTCTGCCCGCACCTGCACCACCAGTCCATGTAACACAGTTCAGCTGGTTGTGGCGTTTTGTATAGGGACCCCTAGTGTCACTACATCGACACAACGTCGAGTGAGTGACAGACAGGGAATGTCTTGTTTACTGTCATAACCTCTGTTCCCTGAAGGAGGGAACGAGACGTTGTGTCCCTCTTCCCACAACGCTGAGCTACCCACTGAAATGGCCGAGACCCTGTCTCGGCTCCTCAGCGCAAAACCTGAATGATTGGTTGCGAGCCAGCTCCTTTTATCCCCGTATGTCCAGGGGAGTGGCATGCAATATATATATATATATTTATTGTCTTTTTTTTGCTGTTAGTCGAAGAATTTTTTCGCAGTTAATCGCAGATTTTGAAAGTGCTGAAATTTGGCTCTAAATATACTTCTTTTTCTATCAAAATTAATTTATTTCCCTCTTAGGAAAGAAAACAAACAATATGTAAGAATATAATGCTTTGTTAACATTTTCCAAACAAAGCCTTCCACAATATAAAGATAGAAAAGCACTAAAATAACACCAATTCAAGTAAAAATAAAAGTTTCCCAAAGTCTAAGTGGGAGTTTGACTAATTGAAAGAACTAGTCCCCACATAGTTTGCATATTCATATTCAACGTCTCATTCTGCGTTTTGGTGATAGTTAAGATTTGATGTGCTTCTGTGGTAATTAAAATGCTCTTTACATAGGCTTAAAAATACTTGATTTTTGTCACAATTTCCATCTAGGCTTGTTTTGTACAACAAATAGCGTTAAGAGCTCCTTTCCCCATCACTTTATCACTGGCACTGAATCACTGCTGTGTGTGTGTTTGTGGTGTGTGCATCAGTGTAATGAGTCCGGGTGGACACATCGCAAGGGTTCCACCCTTCCAACCAGTGTTTATGCTGTATTAACTGTAAATGGATGAATCGCGTTTAAGGAAAATGAACGCATTAAACTTTTAATGTACAGTAATTTTCACTCAACTTAACTGTGATTTAAATGCTTACACTATAGACACTGTAAATGCAAAAGCTGTATATTGCTGTACAATGGTGGATACTGACAGCCATGGCGAAATCCACTATGCCCATTGGCTGCCATTGCCATCAGAGCCTTTTGGTCTGTAGCTGGCCCTGAACATGAAATTCATAATGGGGTCCCCTCTCTAAATCTAAATCTGCAGGTCAAGTGTCAGATAACAGTTTTAATTGTTAACCAACTCATCCACCTCTTTATCACACAGGCCGCACTGCATATTCACTCATGGATGTTATCACACACCGCAGTGCAGCTGTTGTTTCACTTCATCAGAGTGGAAGTAACTGATAGACTGGCCACTTGGCTGGCTTTACTGAGCCTGAGTGATGATTAAATCCAGAGAGAGAGAGAGAGAGAGAGAGAGAGTGAGAGAGAGAGAGAGAGAGAAAGAAAATGCAGAGGGTAACGCAATTTATTCATGATTTCAAATAGACCTTTTGCTTTAAATCATATTCAACTGACCCAGGCTTAGGGTAGAGGAAACAAACTGCATAAGCAGTTTGAGAGGAGGAGAATGGAATAGCGTGTAAAAGGAGCAGAGGCCTGGCAGGAATGAAATAACTTGCATACTTTAGGCATTAAGGATAACCATCTTTTACAAAAGAATATTGTGGAGGATCTCTCCACAAATACACTCTTGCCAAAATAAGCCATCTGGAATTTATTCATCAAGATATAGTGAACACAGAGACGCATAGTTGCCTTAGTCTTGTTTGTCCTCATAACAGGGCATCTAGTGGTCTGCAGTTTTCCTAGCAATGTTTGGACAAGCCTCTGGATCTATGTGTCTTTATGTATAAAGTATGTTTAGTATATTGCAAGCTTATTGTAATTAAATATTTTTTTGCCATATTTGGGATCTTTGGGTCAAGATTGTGAGCGAAGTTTACTTGCTCTTTTCTCCAGCAGGGGGTGGAGGGTGGGTGGGGGATGAAGAAGTAGACAATACATGTTGGCCTGAGGGCAGGGTTGGGGGTAGTGGTAAGAGCACTTTTATTAAAATATATTGAAGGAAAACAAGTCGCACTGTTGGAGGGATGCGAAAATCAGCATGACAGACCCCTCTCTATTTACAGACTTAAGTCTACTCTAGCTGTAAACCTTATGTTCTCACTCTCTTTTTCAATTCTCAGTGTTTTAATCTCTTTAGCTCCATATTTGTGCAGCTTCATTGATTTAGTTAATACATTAAAAGTCCAGCAATTGTAGTCTTAGGATCAGCAATCTGATTCACTCTTTTCTTTCACCGTCAAACTCTCTGTTTTAAGTCCTCACTCTTTCAACCCCTTCATTTCCTCACTCATTATGTTCCTGTCTCCATGAATACAATGGCTTTCTGCCTCAGGTGAGGGTTATTGCACTGGGTGTGGATTACAGTCCACGACTAAGGAGTCACATTCCACTGACCATCTACAATACGCAATAATTGATATCCTGGCCCTCCTCTGTGTCAGGGTGATTAAGTAACCCTGCCTCTGGCCACACTGATCTTTCTGACCTGGTCAGTGTCTGTCCATGAACACTGACTAATTAGAGACCTGATAATGCAAGATAAAGCAGCATTTCACCATAGCTCTCTGATCTCTTGACTGTTCAACCACTCACCTCTGCTGAAAAATAAACAACAAATGAATAATTATGACCGGGCAACAGTCAGTATGTTTACATGAATATTAACAGTTTACTTTCAGTCGGACCAAAACAATCATTCTTCTTTTTAAAATGTCATGTTTTAGTTTGACTGAAACCGTGACTTTTTAAAACGGTGCTTTTCAAAAATGGGAAAGCATGTATGGTTTTTTGGTGTCTGCAATGTTGCTCTCAAAGCTGTTCAAACTACTACTCAAGCAGTGAAATTACTTAACAATAATAATGAATTAAGCTCAAAACATCAAATAAAATATCAGATTATGAAAGCTGAAATAAATGTGTTGCGTCAGATTGCAAATAATTGCGTGTATATACCAGCCGCCAAACACTGCACTCGACAGTGGTGCTTTTACATTTAATATATTTGTGTCAATAATGTACATAAAAATTTAAACTATTGACAGTTTGTTTGCGAAGTCCCCCCCATTTGAGAGATCGGCCAATCATCAGATAAAGAAGCCGGGCTTCCAGACGGGACAAAAATACATTGATTGAAAGTCTAATGTCCAATAAACAGTCAGACGTAGACCCAGTGCAAATGGTGTTAAAGAAGCTCTTATAGATACCCAGAGAAGCATGGCATCAATAGTGATGTGTGATATTTGACACTAACATTGCTAAAATCTTGAAATGCCCAGAGTAATATGTATATAGCTTCCCGTGTAGTCTTAAAGCAGTCACCACTGAAGCAGACCTAGATAATGTGATTGTAGCTTGTCTTCGCCCATGTGAACACTTTAGTGTGATTTAAATAGTACCGGTCCGATTTTTGTGAAGTTGGACTAACAGACTTAGATAATGCGATTGTAGCTCGACTTCGTCCAGTATTTATACATATTAATCGGACCACAATTAGCCTCACCAATGTACTTTTTGAAAAAGTTGCTAAAAAAAGTTTGAAGTTCGAAATTTATTTGAATTTACCTCAAATAGAGCTATTACAGGGCAAAGAAGATTAATGGAAGTAGTGGAAAAATCCAGTCATTTGCCCAGATGTTTGACTGTCAGCTAACCTCCTTCCTTCAAATATTCGAATATGCATTGTGTCATGTATACTTAGACAGACACATGAAGACTGTAGCTCACCTATGCAAAACCCACTGTAGCTCAGTTATAACTATGCATGTAAATGTGTTACTTTCATCCAAGAAAATGTAAAGACTTTGAATACTCGCAATCCCTTACATTGGAAAGCTGTTTCATTCAGTGTGCATTCACCATGTGAAAGAATATTGCCCACTGTAGGGAATCTCTAACATCCACAGCAAAAACCTTCTCTGTACTGTGTTTGATTTGCCAGAGCTTTGAAGTGGGAAAGCAATG
The DNA here is from genome assembly GCF_019703515.2 of Myxocyprinus asiaticus. Taxonomy (NCBI): domain Eukaryota; kingdom Metazoa; phylum Chordata; class Actinopteri; order Cypriniformes; family Catostomidae; genus Myxocyprinus; species Myxocyprinus asiaticus. The sequence goes on along the minus strand of NC_059357.1, from coordinate 35,820,330 downwards.
GGACGATCCTAGCATTCCAGGGCTCTGTCGTGTCATCTCCTAGTCTCTAATTTGGGAGCAGCTGTCAGGCTCTGCAAGACCTCAACCATCAAAGCCCAACTAAAGGGGGTTGGGGGAAGAAGGCACTGAGGTCAGCCCCACAGAAAACACCCCAGCACGCACTCCAATCTCTGGCAACTCATTCCAAGTACACATCTGCGCCAGGTTAAGTGTAGTGAAGATTACAGGATGACAATATAGTCATTGGGAGCAATAATAAAGAGGCAGTAGATGGCTGCTATTAGGCAGAAAAATCTCCTACTGGGAATACAACACTTGCTCCCTTTTCGATGTAGTGCTGTTGAGCTTCTCTCTCTAGCATGGTGTCCTCTCAGAATATAACCAGAGTGTTTGCAACAGCAGATATGTTTTACTGTGAGTAAGCCAAGACAGAAATGTGGTCTCCTGCTCATACGTTCTACTTTGTGTACAGAGCTTAGCAGCATGTCACCACTGAATGAATCAACTTACTCTCAGTATTGGAAGCCTTCCAGTTCTATTATACTTGCAGCAATAAACTGTGAAAACAACAACGACAGAGACAAATTTTGGGCATTGTTTGAAGAGCAATTAAAGATCAAAGCAAAATCAGTACACTTATTTAATTAAAAAAGTCTAGATCTACCTTTACAGAGTCACCAGATCCACAACCATTTTGGTAACCTCTAATTGCACAACAACCTGCAGTTAAACTCAGTGATCCCTTGGGGTTTGTAGGTACTCTTTACCCAGAGTACAGTTTCTCACACTCTGGTGGGCTTGTTTAGGCACAGATACCCTTGAGGATTCCAGATGTGGTCTGGTTCCTGTTCCAAGAAAACTGTTAATTACACCATTAAGTTTTTTTTTATGGGCCATAATTAGTGGGAATCAAACTGTTCTATGTCAGGTGCATAGAGATTGATTTATCATCTGCTCTTTAACTCCACCTCTCACATGCGCTCTACAGGTCATCTTAGCACAAATGTGCAGTGACATTTAATTACATTTTGTTTTCTTTTCTTTTTTTCAGAATCCACAAAAGTTGTTCTTGAACCTAATGATTTTGTCAAGGATTTAGAGTTTCAGATGCTGCTCATCTTTATTCCCCCCCCATTCTCATTTATGTATGACTTCCAAACTTACAGGGGTTAGCTCAATAGTTGTGGGACATTTGAGGTCTTGTTGAAACCTCAGTTGGCTCCTCTAGGCCAGTGTTTAATTCAAAGCCTTTATCCTTTGGAGGTTTTTACTCCATGGGTAATGATCACTGGTCCTGACAGTAACACTTCCAGTTTAAACACAGCTGTGGGCAGGAGAAGACATTTGTGGAAACTGAGACTCACTTTGAACAAAAACCACACTCAACTCTTCCTGGGACAAGTATGTGGCACGACTTCTCTGAAATCCAGAATAAATAAATGTATGGATTCTGTGTAAATAATGAATGGATTGTTCCTAAGCTTCTTTTTTTTAATGAAATGAAACACATGGTATGAAATGTAACACTTGGCAGTGGTCAAAGATATTCAGCTATATAAATGGCTGAAGGCTTTTTTTTCAGTTCGACTGAACAGATAAAGAATTTATTGGATGATTCAGTGTAAAGAGATGACAGTTGGAGAACAAAAGGTAAATCACAGGTTAAGACATGAATTTGCCTGCAAGTTTTACAGGTTCTGCTGAGCTGAAAGAACTGTGGTAGTTTTGTTTTGACAGTTGTAAGTTGTAATGAATAAATGATTTAGTTTTCATTTTTGCCATGACAGCTTATATTTAGTAGCATCTTAGAGCTAAGAAAGTGCTTGGAACAAGTATGTGGAAGAATTTGGCTAAAACTACTTAAAAGGCTAGTAGGCATGTGTCAAGACATTTGGTCTGTGCTGGGCATCAAGTAGTAATAACTTGACACTGAACTCTTTGTTTTAACTTCCATATCCTTTTAAGCCCAAAATATACTTCCATCTGATGCGAATGCTGAGCAAAAATCATCAGCAGAGTGCTTGAGCACTGAATGCGTGTAGCCCGATGGAGTATACTTTGACAGGCTCACGTTTGACTGTATGCAAACGCTGAGCATTCACGTCAAAATGGAAGTATACCTAGGGCTGGTGTCCTCCCTTTTGAAAAGACCAGCATTGCTGGTCACCAGCCTATGTTGTGTTTTGGATGATGGTGTCTGCACCAGGTTTTTAAACTATCTTAACCAGCTTCATCAGAAGGAGCATGCTGGTCAATCAGCCTCACCAGCCAGGTTTTATTGGTGAAAAGCATGGCTATGCTGGTCCACCAGCTAGACCAACACCAAACCAGCACTAACCAGCATAAACCAGCCTAGACCATCATAGGAATTGCATGCTTGTGAAGCTGGTCTTTATAGCAGGGCTGCTTCCATCTCTGATGGGTTGTCCTATTTGTACACTGGATTGTTGACAGTGCTTTTCTAAGCGGCAAAGCACTTATGTCGAGAGCTTCCTCACACATCTGATGACAGAAACACATGGGTTGTGTGGACATTTATGAGCTTGGAGTGCTTTAGTAACAGCCTGGCGCCTACAGTTCATCTTTTGTTCCATGACTCAAAAATCCCAAACTTGGAAAATCCTCTGAGCTAACTGCCAATACCAGATTTCTGTATTGAATATCCAACGTTTTCCGCATTACTCAGACCTTGCTAGGATGCTGTTCGCCACTGTACTGTGGTCATGAAAAATTAGTAGCAGGATGAGACTGAAAGAGAAGCAGCGTATGGAGCAGATGTTAGACTCTATGTTTATTTGCATTTCTGGAGGGAGTGGTAGTGTGGGAAAGCTCCTCTCCACGGTTGGGATCAATGGAGGAGAGAGAAGCTCATGATGTGGCCTTAGTCAAGCATGGATTAAAACTGTTTTGATGTGAGAACTTCCTCCCATGTTGTAATTTCAACATAACATGAGTTTCAGCAAGGTCACTATGAGAACTTTCAGTTTTTTTCCTCTCCCTGTGTGACAGGGTTGCTCTCTGTAGACAGTACACCACTAGCCTTTGGGAACTTAACAGGATCCTGATCTGATATTTTCCCATCAGGTCTTCAGGATGGGAATCAAGAGCAGAGATGAGAGGATGTGGTAGGATATGGGAGAGTATCTTCTGTTACTGATGTACACAAAGCATATATAAGAAACTGAGTTATAGAAAAAAAGAGTCATACATGTATGCTGAATGTTAAAGGAATAGTTCACCCAAAAATCAATAGGTTTTGGCAAGAAACAACTTGGAACACAGACACAACACAAGTTCTTGCGTTAACACGCAAGCCACTGTGAACGAGCTTTTCTCATAGCGCATGTGCAACAGATGTCAAGATTTTTAGTGAAAGTTTTTTACATTTCGGGTTGTTAATCTGCAAATCATATACTTAAAATATGACACAAAACTCACATGGACTACATTTATCACACGTTTGGGTCCTTATTTAAGCGTAGTGAGGCACTATTCACTGCCGTTTTAGTGAAAAGACGGAGGTCTTTTGTCATTAAGACATCACTTTTTGTGTTCCGCATAAGAAAGGAAGTAATTCGGGTTTGGAACGACATGAGGGTAGGGCTGGGCGATATAGCTACAAAAATTACATCTCGATATTTTTCAACCTACTGATGATATTCGATATATACTATCTCGATAAATATGTATTAGCTCTGAAATAGCTCAAAAGTGATTTTCTTTTTTTTTAAATAAGAGTGTAACAGGTAAAGGACAGGCAAGGAGGAGGCGGGGAACCGGCTGAACAGTAAACATAAAGTTTTAATGAGAAACTCAACTTAAAAAAACGTAAACAAACACAGACACATATGCAACGCGGCCGCGTGCGTCTCTCTCTCTCTCGAAATGGCGTCTCCAGCTGCCCCTTATCTCGCTTTCCTGCAGATCAGCTGATTCAGTGTCGGTGTGCTGAAAATATATGCTACCTATCAGGATGGCCTTCTAATGCTATATTCGCATAGTTGTAGGGTTGGGGTTAGGGTTTGGGGTATGGTTAGGGCTTAGTACAGCCTCATACCATATCACACTATCTGATAGTTATGCTGGTAGCACATCCTGATAGGTATTATCTGCCTGACAAGATGTGCTACCTAGGTTTTTAACACATTTCATGCTGTTGTAGTACATACCGACAGGTTCTCCCATGCCTCCCGACATGTGCTACCAGTGTTTTAACTTTACATATCACTGTTTTTACTGCTGGTAGCACATCCTGAGCAGGTAGCATAGACTGTCAGAACACCGGCCGTGCTCCATCACGGCCTGGCCACGCCCTCCTCCTCGTCACAAAGAGGAACTATTTTTTTTAAATCAGAGGAACCATCATCTAAACATCCACTGTAGCCAAGTAGATATTTAAGTTAAAAAAAAAAAAATCAATATATTTAATATAGAAAAAGAGATTTAATCATTTTGATTGCTATGCACTTTAATATTTACATTTGATATTACAATAATACATAATAGCTTAATGAAAAACATTATTTACCTTAATATATTTTTACTAAAACATTATGTGTGAATGAACAAGGTTACTACTTGTGGACTACTTCACTAATTTTTTGGAACCCAGTTGAATATTGCACAATACTAAATTATTACTCTGGGATCCTTGTTAAATTAATTTTTATAATATAATACTGAATTATCATGATTATTTTAAGGATTAGATTTGTTTTTTATACAAGTAATATATTTCTGTCCTATTTACTTCATGTTCACCTGGAGCTTTTATTTTGGCAATGAATGTGCTGCGTGTATTTGACAGTTTACAATGTTCCGCATCTGATGAAATACTGTCATCTCCTCCTTTTCTGTTGTACTGTGCCACATTTGTAGATTTGTTTAATAACTTGTAGCCATTACTATTGTTTGGAATTGCCACTTTTTTTTCCACAATGCGTGTGAACTGATCTAAAAGCGCAAAAAACACAAGCCCATGACCCCCGTGCATGCACAGAACAGCGCATCACCCAATTATTCTGAAGTGTGCACAAACCATGTTTATCTGTCTTTAATCACAGCCTTTTGCAGAATAATCACACATGAACATATCACCATTTTGATGTTATTTTGATTAATTGTGCAGCGCTGAAGGATCATGAAATTAGTCTATGGATGCGCTCTTTATGAAATTTAATGTCCAAATAAAAGGCACATAAAAATGACTTTCACGATTTGCTTAATTTTATATCATAAGCAAAATCATTGCCATTATATTGTGAAAATTTGATATATCAAATATATGAGGGTGAGTAAATTATGACAGAATTTAAATTTTTGGGTGCACTCTTCCTTTAAAACAATGGAACAATGGCAGGACTTGTAATCTGTTATGAGACCCCTATGTTTACCAAATTCTTGATGCGCTCAGCTGTGGTTGATTGCAACTGCCTGATAGGAACTCAGTTGTGAGAAAAAAGCAAACTGTCTCTACCTGATTCAATCAGTGTCTTCCCATTTGACTTATGACTTACTCATTTTACTTTCCTGATCACACTTTTTTTTCACACACACTCCTGATGTGACATATTCCTCCTGCTGCTGTCATGTTGTACAATTTGTCATTACAGGGAGAAATATTACTTCAAATAAACAGTTCAAATCACTCTCTGTGGCCCACAGTGTAAAGCACAGAGTACCAGTTTTGGGAAAACAGCTCTCTTAGTTCCTCTCATTTGGTAGCTGACAGGCTTATACATATATAATTTTTAAGAAGATAAATTGCTTGCTCCAGCACCAAAGTGGAATCAAGCAAAATAAGCAGGAGTGTGAGAGACACATACATGCACTTTGCTGAGAGGTAAAATGGAGCTATGTTGATGTGCACAAGAATATTCTTTTATTAATTCCTTTAGTCATTTTCTGATAATGTAGGTGTCAAGCAAATGCATTAATTTGATTGTCATAACCAGATAAAGACAATAATTCAGTTTCTAGACATGAAAAAACAAAAAACAAAAAAACAAAACTGGCCTATACTTGGAATAATCAGAAAGTTGGGGTATGTAAACACTTTATTTAGAATATCCACCGTAACTGCACATTCATTTATATCTGGCCATGTCCAAACAAAAGAAATTCTGAATGATATTAGATACAGAGAGTTGTTAAAAGCCAAGCTATTGAAGAAACACATTTTTGGGGCCATGAGTTAAATGTGTTTTTTTACTTGCATCCTGACTGCAGTCGATAATATCAAACCTCATTAGCCATTTTTCCACTATCGGGCCAGTGCAAGCCAGGGCTATACACTGGTTAGCCAGGGCCAATGACCTCGAGCCGCGAGACCAAAATCAATCTGCATTCCCACCACTGGGCCAATAGTCCCACGGCATTGCCCTAAAACCCGCCCTTAATACGCCACCCCAGTACCAATGTCACACACCCAGTCCATTTCACAAGCAAGAGGTATCAGACTCAAAAGAAAGATTGAATTTTTGCTGTGTCTGCAAAAAAAATGTACACAGCCCAAATATTCAGAAGAGCCCTGATCTCATCTACTGACAAATACTGATTATTTTCCACTCTCTGTTGATCTGTTGATGTAAGCTGGTAGCTAGATATGAAAATTTGGTGCTGAAACCTCTGACCTGACTCAGTGAAACTCCACCTTTGACATTGACCCAGCCTCAATCCCCAGTTAGCCTTTTTTGGCCCAAGGGTAATCGGTGGGTCAGGCGCTTTGCCGTTGGCCCTGAGGAAGCCCAGAGGAGGGATGATGAAGCCCCAGAAGTGACAGAGGGAACCCAACTGGCCCTGGCACGCACTAGCACACCCTCATTTGGCCCGATAGTGGAGACGGCTAGTGGTTCTTGTGCGACTCGTGACCTGTGAGGATTGATGTTATCAACATGTCACTATATTGGATTTCAGAGCTGATTATGGACTTAATCAATTATTTTATTTGAGTGAATAACATCTTTTCAAAGTGATAATATATCTTCAGAAGACTTGGGATAGATCACAAGTCGCATGGACTACTTTTGTTACACTTTTGTGTGCTTAATTCAGTTTTAAGGTGAGTTACTATGAACTGCCATTGTGCTGAATTTAGCCAATGGGCATTCATTAAATTATTTTGTTACCAAAAAAAAAAGGTAATGCAGGTTTGGAAGGACATGAAATTGAGTAAATGATGACAAAATATCATTTTTGGTGAAATATCCCTTTAACCAGAATATGGACCTTAATCAGAAAATGATATGTACTGTATGTAAACTTCATCCCGGAGCATCATTCAGAGAGACCGTTTGACAAAAAAAAAAAAAAAAAAACCTCTCCTGAGAAGGGGGAAGAAAAGTTTGAACCAGGATAGACTTAAAAGAACAAAATGCTCCAATGTGGCATTTAACTGTAAACAGAACTGTGGGCACAGCTCTGCGGTGCACCATGTGTGGTCTCTGTCTTTCTTCTCAGCAGTACTGTGGATCTCAGCTCTTAGGCTTTACTGCGAGCTTGTGTAAGGAAAGGGGAAAGGTCCAATAAACAGGCCTTTCTGATCCAAGCACAGCCCTCTGCCAAATCCTCCTTTTGTCTCAGCATAGACAGCAAAGCCATCTTGCAGTCTCCTCTGAATCCATTTCTCTTAGCTGTTGTATGGCATTATTCAAAGGCCCTGCTGCTTACAACCTGCAGAACAGAGAAAGAGAGCTTTCTTTATCTATATATCCAACAATCTTTTTTTTTTTTTTTTATGTGAGCTTGCATCTCAACATTTGGCTGTTATCATTCAGCTGGTAATTACTCTGAGTAATATCTCCAATCAAGGCACATTATACACATCTGTTGTTAGCTTAGTTGTCTCACATAATCTCTTAAACCTGTTTTTAACTGGTCTGTAAAACAAATCTAGGGTGGCCAAGCATTCCTTTCCAGTTGAAACTGGTCGTAAATATGAAATAATGATAAGAAAATCTCTGTTGGGAAAAGCAGTGTTCCACGAAGCCCTTTCTTCTTTCAAGTATTTTCTTTCAAAATATGATTTATAGTTACAATTACAAGTAATTTTATCTCCATTTCTGAGAGCAAAAATATCGGAAAGAGTTTACAATTGTTGCTTCACTTGTTGCCCACCTCTTATGAGTTATGGTTTGGCCCATGCTCTTGGTATATAAAACCAACTGCCTCTGGTGGAAGTGTACTATAATTCCCTGTAAAAGTATATGGTTCCTTTCACCGCATAAAAAAATATTATAGAAGAATAAGTGAAAACACTATCATGCATATCAGATAAGACGCTTACCATTAGCTTAGCTTCTGACTAAACCTGTTAATGTCCCATGTGTCCCAAGTCCCATGTGGTCACAATGAACTTCTCTGCACCAGGCTGGAATGGTTTTTGCTGAGAATAGGCTTTAAAAGCAGAGATTTTCTCTTGGTCTTTGTTTTCTCCCACCTGGCAGAAGGGGGTTGGAGTTTTTCCAGTTGTCAAGGGGACTGTGATTATCACCATCACATTGCATTTTGTTGAGTTGTTATTTCAAGTTAAGGCTGGTTCCCCTGGTTCTCTCTGTTCCTCTTAATTTGTGGAGCTAGCTTGAGGAAACTCTAAACTGAGCTTGGTATCAGATGCACTCTGCACGCCTATTTCCCACAGTTGGGAGCAGGCGACACAGGGCAGATATTTGACACTAATCAGTCATTAATAGCGTAATGCAGCTCCTGGCCAAACCAAGGAGACTGAGCTTGTGACAGCTGCTGGTATGTCTAAGCAAGAAATTCCAAGAACACACAAAAAACACAAGAGACAAAGAACAGCATCTATTGTGAAGCTCCTTTTCTTTTCCAGAGCCTGCATTTCATTGGTGTGATAGTTTCAAGATGTGAGAAAAATATAGGAAGCTAACCAGTGGGGGATCAAATTCTTGGAGACAGGGGAAAATGAATGACAGAGAGTTCCTGACATTGTTTTCTGCAGAATAGGTGAGAATAAGTTGATTAAGGCACTTCAGATTTAGAGGAACACTGATTTACATTAAGTAAATCAGAGTGTGAACTTCAGTTTATGATGCAGAACCAGGGTTAAGGACTGTGATCCCTGAAAAGACCAGGTTCACCAACATATGTTGTGTGCAACCTAGTCTCATAGAATGAACATTACTACATTTATTTTTTTTTTGTGGGAAAAAAAACAAAACTGACTTTTATGTGCCACATTCAACGTTTCGCTGCAGTTTCCTGGTGAAATGAACACTAGAGGCGCTACAACAACTGTGTGTTTTATTCACTTCCACAAAAATTATGACTACAACAACTGATTATAACTTAAACAACAATTACAACTATAAACACTTATTTTTCACACCATTACTCACACACTGCTACGTTATAATATCGTAATATGAAAAACAACAAATTTTAACACTTGTATTATAGACCCACCTACTTTTACACAATTAATTCCAATGTGATTAGCTTGCGCAGCAGCTCACCTGATAGACTTCAGGATTCAGAGACCAAGACTTGAGCCCAGCCAAGCACGTAAGTTGACACGTGAGACGAAAGTGTCATAGAAGCGACACGGAAGGACGTGGTTGCTTCAGAAAATGTGCTTTTCATGTAACTTTAGAACACTATCGGTTAGGTTTAAGTGTTGGTTTAGGGTAAGGATGTCTGTTTTGTTTACCTCTCATTTGCCTTTAGAACACTAATGTTTAGGTTTAAGTTAGAGTTTTATGTTACCTTTTACTAATTAAAACCTCCATCTAATGTTCACATTAAAAACCTTGTCTGATTACGACACAATTTCACTTGCTTTTGGCGCCCCCCGCTGGACATTTCACAGGGAAACTGCAGTGAAACGTGTAATTAAGCATTTTTTTCCAAAAATGTTGCCACAGTTATGTAATGTTCTTGAGATCAGACTGGTTGTGTTTGGATGCTGGTCACTGGCATGGGATGGTGGTATGCTGGTGTCCATACTGGGCTTCTTAACTAGCTTAACCAGCAAACCCTTCCGATATTAAAAAAAGCGTCATCAGAAATACCATGCTTATTGACCAGCAAATTTGTATTTATTTATTTTTTACTTTTTTCTGGCTATGCTGGTCCACCAGCTAGAACAGAACCAAACCATCGCTAATTACCATAACCCCTTTTGGATCTTTTCAGCAGGGGTATCTAGCACCTGTTGGAGTCTTGGATCTGGCGATAGTGGCCTGAAACCAGCCTGAAACATAAGCAACATACGCTGGTAATGCAGCCTGTCTGTGATTTCCTAAAGCATTTAAAAGACTAACAACAACTTTCACTTCCAACAGCCCCAGACAATGTATTACCATTTTTGAAAAACATATGCAGCCATACAGATATTGCTTGTATCGACTGAGCTTATTCTTTCAAACAGTCTCTCTCATAAATAGCTTTTGTAAACATCCGAGGTTAAGAGACAACTCATGCTAGTTTTTTTCCCAGTGTAGTGAATGGAAAAAATGCATGCCCCTTTGGCACCTCTTTCCTCTTCACTCCAGCCTCTTGAGATAGGGATATAATAAGGCCTGATCTGACTTGAGGACTGCAGGCTTGCATGAACTGTGAAAGTCCATTTATAAAAAGATCCAAATAAGCAGAGGAAGAGAGAGCAGCACTTTCCCACAGTGTTGCAGAAGGCCAGCGTGACCGGTCCAGAGTCCTGTGCACTGCACTACCCATGTGGATACACTGTTAGGGCACTCAAGCATAAAGCCATTCCCTGCTCCTTTTACCCTGACTGGGAGTATGTATGTGTGTGTGGACGGGGACTTCTACTCCCGTCTGAGTTTACTAGAGCTTTTATTTGAATACGTTAATTTAAAATAGAAAAAAAATTGACTATTAAAAAACTAACAATTAAAAAATGTGTCATGCCCCTTGACCCGTATGTATATTACGTTGTGAAGGATTTTCCTTCCATCAGAGCAATAGAAGCTTGAAGTACCAACTTTCAAAATCAGATAGATGGATTTGATTAATAAACTGGCATAATTAATTTGATTAAAAAATGTATTGATTTACAGCCCAAGTTTTGTGTCGAAATCATAGCTTCAATAATAATAATTGTATGACTAACAAAACTTTACTCAATGGTGCCACTGCCTGGCTTGGTAGAAGGCCTCAGAAGAACAAAGAACATGCGTAAAGTGCAAAACTCCAGCTACACTCTGGCCACCTGTTACTGACCAGAACATGCATGAAAATGAACTTAGCCTGAAATGGCTGGATCGTTTACAACTAAAAGTCTCCCTGAAATCTCTCAAACTCTCTTGCGTGCCTCTTAGCAAACTCCTCTGTCGGGGTGCTCTTTTCCCTCTCTTTTAGACGCTTTTTACGGCTATCCAATATCAACTATAGTGTGCCATTTGTCTTTTACATTAACATTGTGCTTTTAAGTTACCCTGACTCTGGCCACAAAGGCATGAGCCCCCTCTGTGTGACTGACATGTAAGGATTGTGTTTTTGAAGAGGATTTATTGTGGATTAATATACACATTTAACACTGACCCACAACAATTTACCACAATGTGAGCAGAGCATGAACAGCATCAGGCCAGGTGCAGAGATGGTAGATCACATTTCAGAATTACTCTTAAGGACATGTATAATTCATTCAAACACCTTCAAACTTTCATGATTTTTTCCCACAACTCAGAAATTTACAGTCTTCTTAATCCTGAATTTCTTTCACATGCAAAAGCTGTTAGTTTCTCAACCTTTCATTTAGACATCCTTAGTACTCAAATGCACATACAGTAGAGGAACAGATATTCTCAAGCAGTGGCGCCTCCACTGCACCCTTGTTTTCCCATAAAATTATCTAAACTTTCTTAAAATGTGATTTAATTACTTGTCAAGCAAAATGGCATAAGATAGTAAAGGTGGAGTGTGAAATTTTAATCCAGTACACTTTTTGGCAAATTCTGTGAATATCTCTTTACGGTCCGCTAGCTGTCCATTCTGTGTGTGCGCGCTGAAAAACAAAAACTGGTGTTTGCACACAGCCCTGGATAATCTGTTTATCATCTTCATCATCACCATTATTATAATTATCTTTGGCTGCACATTGGCTGCTAAAATAGTCTAAATTATGATTTATAAGCAATATCACACTCGCAATCGTGCTATATGGCCCTACATCAGCACTGCTGTGATTCGGCCGCAGGCCGAGTGCCGTAGGTAATCACAGCAGTGCTGATGTAGGGCCATATAGCACGATTGCATGTGTGATATTGCTTATATACAACAGTTCAATGAACAAGTAAATGTAAAAAAAATTAGGAAAAACTGAGTATGGTCATAAAAAAACGCATTTGTGCATGGAACTACTTTCTTACGCGATGGATCAGAATCTGCCGTTGCTGGTTCAAAACAAATGATGCAGCCAAGCCTCCGTTAGTAATTCAAAAATGCAACTTCAGAAATAGTATCATGGCTTGTGCTGTTTCTAACAAATTATTGGATAAACAAGGATGGATGTGTGTGTGTGTGTGTGTGTGTGTGTGTGTGTGTGTGTGAGAGAGAGAGAGCGAGAGAGAGAGAGAGATGGAGCATGTTCGATCAACTGTTGCCACTCCCAAGCAGAGATGCTGTCAGCTTTTTGAAGATCAGCTTTCTCAATGGAAAAGTAGCTGTCCAAGCAGGGATATTTCTCCCTATTTCGCGGTAGCCGGTGCGCAAGAGTCATTCATTATAGAAACCGCAATCTTCTCCACCATTTTAAACAGCACGTCCTCCCCAATGTGGAAGCTCCAGTAAGAGGTAAGCACCTTGAGTTCTGTAATCAATCAGTCTGTTGTGTCTCTCAGCTGTGATGAGCCATAATGCTGAAGTTGTTCGTTTAAAGCCGTTTAAAGCTATTTCCTAGCTTTAGTAGTGTAGTAGTAATATGAGCGATCATGGATCGCTGTTGTATGTAAACACTGGCTGACGTGAATTCACTTCATGTCACCTAACTGGCTCATATTACACAAAAAAAATATCTTTTGCCACCACCTGCTGGCTAACATATGTAATGTAAAAAAAAACAAAAAACAAAAAAACATGTAAAGAGACACACAGTAGCTCTTAACACATATGCACTGCTCTTACACTTTAGTTTAGAACGGCACGAAACAAGTGGAGTTATAAACACAGTGAAGCATCCGAGTGCTGATGGTGTGAGACCATCAATGCTCATAGAACGTCTCTCGTCCAATCAGATTCGAGGAACGGAACTAACTGTTGTATATATATATATATATATATATATATATATATATATATATATATATACTGTATATATATATATATATATATAAATTCTTAGTAAACTCTAGAGAATGTTGTGCATGAACATCCCAGGAGATTAGCAATTACAGAAATACTCAAACCAGCCTGTCAGGCACCAACAATCATGCCACGCTAGAAATAACTGAGATCACATTTTTCCCCATTCTGATGGTTAATGTGAACATTAACTGAAGCTCCTGACAAGTATCTGCATGATTTTATGCATTGGACTGCTGTCACACGATTGGATGATTATATAATCGCATGAATAAGTAGGTGTACAGGTGTTCCTAATAAAGTGGTCGGTGAGTGTATATGCCACCCTATGATTTTTACTGACCCCTCTGGCCACCCTATTAAAACATTTCTGGAGGCGCCACTTATCTCAAGAGAAATGTCTTTGCTGGAGAGCGCAAAGCAATGAGTTTCTCAACTTCTCTTTTCCTATTTCAATAAGAGAATAAAAAACAGTGCTCATGGCCAGTATGTTGGCATGCATTATTTAATCAGTTCTGGGCAGCTGCTGTGTAGCATGAAGTCTGTCCAATTTCCATTCGGCATGCCAGAGCTGCAATATGAAATCATGCACTAGCGCTCAACTGAATTTGCTTCTATATGTACAATGAAAGCTTATATGTGCCCTTTCCTTGAAGGAATTGTTAATCTTCTTTTGTGTTCCAGTGAAGAAAGAAAGTAATACAGGCTTGGAACAACATGAGAGTGATTAAATGATAACAGAATTTTCATTTTTGTGTGAACTATCCCTTTAAACTGGAGGCCATGGTTGCACTCTAGGACTATCTCCGTAGTTTCTGCATAATGTGGTTCTCCATTCCCACATTACAGATTTCCTGCATGTGGGCAGCCTGTTCCATTTCCTGCACTCTGTGTGCTTGTTTCTTTACACTGACAGACTGCACTAATCAAGCACAAATAAGGAACTTTTTACAAATCCATGTTCTTTTGCAAGTCTTTGTATTTTTTTTCTTGTCTTCAAATCTTCTCTCCTTCCCACAGATGCCCCCAGCATGATGAATTTAACTTCCTACATGTAAGGATGGCTAAAAAAAAAGCATCTTCAAATTGCAGCTTTTCCCATTTATGAGTCTAATGGGGCTTTAAATACTGGGAACTGAGTAGGAACCCCACCAGAGTGTGAGAAATTGGTATGCAACTCTAATTTCACCTATGGCTATTGGCTGCTTCTAATAACAGTAAAATATCAACCAGAAAGCCAACAACTGTTTTCCTGGGACTTTGAGATTCTCACAGTAAAAACAAATAGTTTTGACAAAGCTAAATAAGAGGATTTTCCAGTGGAGCAGAACTGTGGCCTGTGTCAATGCAGGGGTCAGAGGCAGCCTCCCACAGGACTGCACAGAAGGATTAAATGAGCCTGTTTAATGAGATCACTTCCTGTGGAACCTTAAGTAGTGATGAGAATGCCATCAGCAATATGTAGCAGGACAGGAGGCTGTACTTCCCACACTCATTTTGAAATAAACACTTGAGGGCGAACTAAACAGTTGCACCAATTTTGTGCATAGTATTTTTGTGCAAAAACCTGCGTCTGACTCACAAACTACCCACCAGTTTTGGGTAAGTTAATGAAAAAAGTAATCCATTACAAATCACTAATTATTTATCTAAAATTGTAATTAGATTACTTTAATAATTACTTTATTGATAGAGTAATCACATTACTAATTACTATTTACTAAAAAAGTAATTAGATTACATAACTACTTACTTTTTTATTGGATTAATAAAATACTTTTTTACCTGGGACGAAACCGGTTCCACCTGGAGGTTGTAGAACCTACAAAAGGTGTTGGGTGTTGCCCAGCCCGCTGCTTTGCAAATGTCTGTTAGAGAGGCACCCCTGGCCAGGGCCCAGGAGGCCACTACACCCCTGGTAGAATGGGTTTGTAGCCCTACCGGGGGCGACACGTCCTGGGCGTGATATGCCATAGCTATGGCGTCAATGAGCCAGTGGGCGATCCTCTGCTTGGATACAGTGCTGTGCACCAAAGCAGACAAAGAGCTGCTCAGAGATCCTTAAGTTCTGCGTGCGATCCAAATAGATGCGTAAAGCGCGCACCGGACACAGCAACGACAGGGCTGGGTCTGCCTCCTCCTGGGGCAGCACTTGCAGGTTCGCCACCTGGTCCCTAAAAGGGGTCGTGGGAACCTTGGGCACATAGCCCGGTCAGGGTCTCAAGATCACGTGAGAGTAGCCCGGACCGAACTCCAGGCACGTTTCACCGACAGAGAACGCTTGCAGGTCTCCTACCCTCTTGATGGAAGTGAGCGCATTCAGGAGGGCAGTCTTCAAGGAGAGTGCCTTAAGCTCAGCTGACTGCAAAGGCTCAAAGGGGGCTCTCTGTAGACCCTGAAGGACTATAGAGAGGTCCCATGAGGGAACAAGGTGCAGTCTGGAGGGGTTCAGCCTCCTGGCACCTCTCAGGAACCTGATGATCAGGTCGGGCTTCCCTAAGGACTTACCATCCACTGTGTTGTGGTGTGCTGCTATAGCAGCAATGTAAACCTTCAAGGTGGAAGGGGACAGCCGCCCTTCCAACCTCTCCTGCAGGAAGGAAAGCACCGATCCGACTGCGCATCTCTGGGGGTCTTCCTGTCGGGAAGAACACCACTTAGTGAACAGACGCCACTTGAGGGCATACAGGCACCTCGTAGAGGGGGCCCTAGCCTGAGTGATCGTGTCTACCACCATGGGTGGTAAACATAAACATTATCGCAAGGAGCGTGAGATCCGAGAACTACGTCTGGGTGGGCCAGTAGGGTGCTACCAGGACGACCTACTCCTCGTCCTCCCTGACCTTGCACAGAGTCTGTGCATGTAGGCTTACTGGGGGAAACGCATATTTGCGTAGGCCAGGAGGCCAGCTATGTGCCAGCGCGTCTATGCCGAGAGTGACGTGCCCGTTGCAAATAGCGCCCCAGCCTGTTTTGGAGGCGTCTGTCGTGACCACGATGCGCCTGGAGACCTGCCCTAGGGAAACACCTGCCCATAGAAATGAGAGGTCGGTCCAAGGGCTGAAGAGACGGTGACAGACCGGCGTCATGGCCACGCGATGTGTCCCGCGGCGCCATGCCCATCTCGGGACTCGAGTCTGAAGCCAGTGCTGAAGCGGTCTCATATACATCAACCCGAGCGGGGTGGCCACCGCTGAGGATGCCATATGCCCCAGGAGCCTCTGAAAGAGTTTCAGTGGAACCGCTGTTTTCTGTTTGAACGCCTTCAAACAGGTCAACACCGACTGTGCACACTCGTTCATGAGGCACACTGTCAATGAGACTGAGTCCAACTCCAAACCGAGAAAAGAGATTCTATGAACTGGGAGGAGCTTGCTCTTTTCCCAGTTGACCCGAAGCCCTAATCGGCTGTGGAGCAAGAGCACCAAGTCCCTGTGTGCACACAACATGTCCTGAGAGTGAGCTAGGATTAGCCAATCGTCGAGATAGTTCAGAATGCGAATGCCCACTTCCCTTAACGGGGCAAGAACTGCCTCTGTGACCTTCGTGAAGACGCAAGGGGACAAGGACAGGCCGAAAGGGAGGACCTTGTACTGATACGCTTGACCCTAGAATGCAAATCGCAGGAAGGGTCTGTGTCGAGGTAGAATTGAGACGTGAAAGTACGCGTCCTTCAGGTCAACCGCCACGAACCAATCTTGATGCCGGACGCTCGCCAGAATGCGTTTTTGCATCAGCATCTTGAACGGAAGTCTGTGAAAAGCTCGGTTCGGTACTCGCAGTCCAAGATTGGCCACAACCCACCGTCTTTTTTCGGTACGGTGAAGTAGGGGCTGTAAAACCCCTTCTTCATCTCAGCCGGAGGGACAGGTTCTATCTGTGTGGCAGTTCTGTGGATGGAAATGCCTTCTTGATGAGAGAGGTCAACAGAGAATGGCCAGACTGGTTCGAATTTGACAAAGTCTACAGTGACTCAGATAACCACTCAGTTGTGGTAAGAATGCTATTCAGAGATGCGGGTTGGCACGAGCGGGACCTACACAATATTAGGTGGGTGGTTTTAATGTTGTGGCTGATTGGTGTATATTGTTTTAAAAATAAACATAAACATTATCATATTCACCTTATTCAGCCCTGCCTTATTGTACTTTCTGTTTGTATTGAAGCTACTGAGAAGAGTCGATCAAAATGGATTACATGTGGGAGCACAGAAAGTATTTTTCACCAAGAGTTGATGGTGAGTCTAAAGCACCCTTGTACTACGTCACAATGCTAGTGAGGACAGCTATGAAACAGTATGTATGAATATAGTGGTACCCCTTTTCCTGTCCCGGTTTAACACTCAAAAAATCTGCTCACCTTAACTATAACACGATGGATGAACAACATGAGTAGATGGCCAGAGGTGTCTTACAGAGATATTTTTAATGATTTTGTGTTGTCTCTTGGAGATTTCTAAGCACGGAGGCATATCAGTGCGTCCACAGTGGAGTGGAGTTAGACCCGCAGTCTAAGCCATACTTGACTATTAACACTCCCAGAGGACTGTATCACATGAATTGGTTGCCCTATGGTGTGTCTAGTTCACCAGCAATTTTTCAGTGCATTATGGATCAGACTTTACAGGGTCTGCAGAATGTAGTCTGTTATTTGGATGACATTTTGATCACTGGTAAAAATGAAAGTGAGCATTGGAAGAATGTCAAACAGGTGTTAAAAAGGTTACAAGACATAGGTATTAGAGTGAATAGGGGCAAATGTGCATTCTGTCAACCTCAGGTAACCTATTTGGGGCACAGAATTGATCAGGAAGGCGTACATCCGGTTTCGGAGAAGGTTGAGGCTATTGAAAAAGCCTCGGCACCTAAAAATGTGACTGAGCTCAGTTTTCGTACTATGGCAAATTCATGGAGAACTTGTCAACAGTAATTAAACCTATGACTGAACTATTACACAAGGACCGACCTTGGCAGTGGTCAAAGGCCTGTCAACAGTCGTTTGAAGAAGCTAAAAAGCTGTTGTCGTCATCAAGTGTGTTAACACATTTCGACCCCCAACTTCCCATATTGCTAGCGTGTGATGCATCTGTATATGGAGTAGGGGCAGTGATTTCGCATCGGATACCCAATGGTATGGAAAAACCCATTGCATATGCTTCGCGCACCCTTACCAAGTCGGAAGTAAACTATTCCCAAATTGAAAAGGAAGCCTTAGGTATCATCTTTGAGTGCAGAAGTTTAGAGACTATTTGTATGGTAGGAAATTTCTGCTCATCACCGATCACCAGCCTTTTGTTAAGAATTTGGGGCCGAAAACTGGAGTGCCTGCTTTAGCTGCCGCTAGGTTACAGAGGTGGGCATTACTTTTATCGGCTTACCAATATGATATCATATACAAGTCGTCTGCAGAACATGCAAATGCTGATGGCCTTTCGAGATTACCTTGGGGTGAGACAGGACCTAAGGGTAATACCAAGTTCAAGGTCTCATTTATCGAGGCGATTCCGATAGATCAAAAAGACATAAAAACTGAAACTGACAAAGACGAAGTTCTAATGAAAGTGAAGTCGTTCACACTGAATGGTTGGCCATAAAGGGTGTCAGATGAAAAACTCATACCATATTGGTATAGACGGGATGAGATCACGTTGGAGGCTGACTGTCTATTGTGGGGATTTCGGGTAATTGTACCAGACTCGCTGAGACATCAACTCTTAAAAGAAATACATGAGTCACATTTAGGGATGGTCAAGAGTAAGGCAGTAGCCAGAAGCCATTTTTGGTGGCCTAAACTGGATGATGATATTGAAAATATGATTAGACACTGCAAGGTATGTATATTACATCAAAAGATGCCTAACAGTGTACCTGTGCATCCCCGAAAATGGCCTGAATATCCATGGGAGAGAGTGCCTATTGATTTCTGTGAAAAAGGGAAACATCAGTTTCTATTGGCCATTGATGCTTATTCACGTTGGCCAAAGATCAAGTTGATGACTAATACTACTGCCAAAGCAACAGTTGAGGTTATGCGTAGTATGTTTGCTAACTATGGATTACCTAAGGTAATAGTTTCAGATAATGGACCTCAATTTGTGTCCAGGGAGTTTTAAACCTTTTTGGAAATGAATGGGGTAAAACATGTCAAATTGGCAGCGTACCATCCTGCCTCAAATGGTTTAGTAGAGAGACTGGTGCAAACCTTTAAACAGTCTTTGGAAAAACAAAAAGAATGGGACATCACGGTTCAACATTGCATTGACAGATTTTTATTCAGTTACAGAAATGCTCCCTTGACTGTGACGGGAAAACCTCCATCTGAATTGTTTCTGAAAAGAAAAATTAGAATGAGGCTGTCTTAGATACAACCTCAGTTCTCTTCTCAAATGCAAGAAAAACAGCAAGTACAAAAATCAAGGGTAGCTCGTGTGAGAGTATTTTATCCACAACAAAAGGTACTTGTGAAACAATTCAGGGGAGGGGAAGAGAAGTGGAAGTTTTGAAAGACCGTTAAGTCCAGTTACTTACCTAGTCAGTGTTGAGGGCAAGTCCTACAAAAAGCATGTAGATCAGTTAAGAGCAACAAAATTAATGACTACTGAACAGGATGAGGAAGCTCTTTCAGCAGAAAACTTGTGTGACACTTCACGAATGATGTTGGTGGAAACTCCTGGGTTGAGAGAGAGTGAAAATTCAATGGTTGAATCAGAAGTATCGAAAGAGTCTGTTCATTCTCGACCTTGTCGGGTAAAATGAGTTCCACAGAGGTTAAATCTGTAAAAAACCCTGCAACCTGGAAAATAATGGGGTGTCTGATTATTTTTGTTGTTGTATGGGTATGTGGGTTTTCTGTTGTGTGTTTAAAAAAAAAACAACAAAAAAAACAAATGTACTTTTGGTTGTTCAGTTGGGGGATGTTGTATTTTCAGGGGAGGAATGTAGTGTATTTAATGTTAAGAAACATATAAAAGAATGTTTTGGAATAACGAGGGAATAAATGCCATATGGCATAGTTTGTTTATTAAGGAAGATTGTATTTATGACAATCTGTTACGCATGTGTATAAAAAAACAGAGCACCAGTGCCTCCTCCTGGCTGTTGTGGTTAGGACTGGCGAACTTGTTGATTGTTGGGGGCATGCTAATGAAGTAGGTTAATAAAATTTGGTTTTTCTCTTCAACCATGGCTTCAATGAGTCTTTAAAATATGACCTTTCTGCTTCTTCGAAAGACCAGGTGGCTGTGTGGCTACAACATGATATCATGATAACTTTTGGCAACTCTACAATCTATAAATCCACTTCACTAGCTAATACAATTTGACATCAACACCATAGATAACTATATAGCAACCGCTAGACCAGAAGTTCTAAGACAACATTTTCAGGATGGCTGTGCGCTAGTTTCTCTGGCGCATAAGGTGAATAAAACACACCGGTTATAAAACTTTATGTTGTTAACACTTGTTTAAAAGTGATAACACTTTACAGTTTTTCCAGCATTTATTAATCTTGGTTAATGTTAATTTGTAAATAAACTATTGTTCATTGTTACCTCATGTATGTTCATCTCTGTTGAGTGAGTCACACAAAAAGTAATCCGCTACAAATTACTAAAAACTTCTATACATTTTTATCAGATTACTGATTACTTTATGTTCAAAGTAATCACATTGCTTATTACCATATGTTACTTTCTAAATTACTTTTCACAGAAAAGTTTTAGTTTTTTGCTCAATAAATTCTAAATAATATCTATATTTCCTCGTTTATTGTCGCATGCAAGTCATTCACTAAACACCTTATGTTTCTTTCTTACAATGACTCTGTATGGGGCGCACACCCATCCCCTGTCACAGAAACACAAACAGACATACATATGAACATAATTCATGTTTTAAATTCTACATAAATACTATTTTAGAAATGTGTTAACCAAATAATGTGCTTAAGAGTAATTAACTTAATTGAAATTCTGTAACGGTAATCTGATTACTATAATTTAAAATGTAATGTGTTACAATACTAGTTTTAACTAAAAGGTGATTAGGTTACAGTAACTAATTACTTTGTAATCAGATTGCACCCAACAATGGTGCTAACTACTTTTAATGTTAAAAATGTATTAGTATAAGCAGAAATTAATGTTAACCAAGAATAATAAATACTGTAAACGTATTGTTCATTGTTAGTCCATGTTAACTATTGTGTTAACGAATGTTCAAGTGTTACCCATTATCTTTAGTTGAAGAGTTTAGTTAAGGTATTACAAGTTTCCATAACTTCATACCATTGGCTATTTTTGGGGTATACAAGAGGAATTACACACACACTCATCAGTTTGGTGTGTGAATAGAAGCTTAAGGACAGCATATGTGACAACTGACTGATTGGTTAAGTGGTGCATTGCACTAATGATTACAGTTCAAAGGGTTGTGTCCAAAAGTGTGGCCTGTTCTGATTTAATGGCTAATAGATTACAAACACTAAATGTGTCCCATCTTGTCTGTCTTTTTGTCTGTCTCTCATTTGATGTATCCAGGCGGCTCTTGGAACCTGATATCTATGAGACACTCATAACAGATTGTCACTCACACTCTCAGCCCAGCTCATGGAAAATGCAACAACCTGCCCCAGTTATAACCTCACTCTTACAGAAGCCATGGAGGCCCTTTCATAGTAATATGGGTTAAATGTTTGAAAGCATAAAGTAACTGGTATCTGCTCATCTATGTTTGGAAACCACATTAGCCAACTTTAGCTACAGTTGAAGTCAGAGGTTTACATACACTTAGGTTGAAGTCATTAAAACTCATTTTTGAACCACTCCACATATTCCATATTAGCAAACTATAGTTTTGACAAGTCATTTAGGACATCTACTTTGTGCATGACACAAGTAATTTTTCCAACAATTGTTTACAGACAGACTGTTTCACTTTTAATTGACTATCACAATTCTAGTGGGTCAGAACTTTACATATACTAAGTTAACTGTGCCTTTAAGCAGCTTGGAAAATTCCAGAAAATGATGTCAAGCCTTTAGGTAATTAGCCAATTAGCTTCTGATAGATTAATTGGCTAATTGGAGTCAACTGGAGGTGTACCTGTGGATGTTTTTTAAGGCCTACATTCAAACTCAGTGCCTCTTTGCTTGACATCATGGGAAAATGAGAAGAAGAAGACCTCAGAAAAAAATATTGTGGACCTCCACATGTCTGGTTAATCCTTGGGAGCCATTTCCAAATGCCTGAATGTACCACGTCCTTCTGTACAAACAATAGTACACAAGTATAAACACCATAGGACCATGCAGCCATCATACCGCTCAGGAAGGTGATGCATTCTGTCTCCTAGAGATGAGCGTAGTTTGGTGCGAAATGTGCAGATAAATCCCAGAACAACAGCAAAGGACCTTGTGAAGATGCTGGAGGAAACAGGTAGACAAGTATCTATATCCACAGTAAAACGAGTCCTATATCGACATAACCTGAAAGGCTGCTCAGCAAGGAAGAAGCCATTGCTCCAAAACCACCATAAAAAAGCCAGACTACAGTTTGCAAGTGCACATGTGGACAAAGATCTTAATTTTTGGAGAAATGTCCTCTTGTCTGATGAAACAAAAATTGAAGTGTTTGGCCATAATGACCATCATTATGTTTGGAGTGAGGCTTGCAAGCTGAAGAACACCATCCCAACCATGAAGCATGGGGGTGGCAGCATCATGTTGTGGGGGTGCTTTGCTGCAGGAGGTACTGGTGCATTTCACAAAATAGATGGCATCATGAGGAAGGAAAATTATGTGGATATATTGAAGCAACATCTCAAGACTTCAGCCAGGAAGTTAAAGCTCGGTCACAAATGGGTCTTCCAAATGGACAATTACCCTAAGCATACCTACAAAGTTGTGGAAAAATGGCTTAAGGACAACACAGTCAAGCTATTGGAGTGGCCATCACAAAGCCCTGACCTCAATCCGATAGAAAATTTGTGGGTAGAAATGAAAAAGCATGTGCGAGCAAGGAGGCCTAAAAACCTGATTCAGTTACACCAGTTCTGACTGGAGCAATGGGCTAAAAATTCCAGCAACTTATTGCGAGAAGCTTGTGGAAGGCTACCCAAAATGTTTTACCCAAGTTAAACAATTTAAAGGCAATGCTACCAAATACTAACAAAGTGTATGTAAACTTCTTACACACTGGGAATGTGATGAAAGAAATAAAAACTGAAATAAATAATTCTCTCTACTATTATCCTGACATTTCACATTCTTAAAATAAAGTAGTGATCCTAACTGACCAAAGACAGGGAGTGTTTTCTACGATTAAATGTCAGGACTTGTGAAAAACTGAGTTTAAATGTATTTGGCTAAGGTGTATGTAAATTTCTGACTTGAACTGTATGTGGGCATTGTCTGTTTAAAGTTTTCATATAAAGCCCAACAGATAGAGCAACAAGAGTAGGTGAAGCTGTATGGAAACGTTTACTGTTCTTGAATGCTCTGTAACTGCTCTTACAATGACCTGCAGTTCACAAGATCAACATGTGTTAGGGTTTGTTTCAAATTTGGTTAATAAGGGAAAAGCTCAGGTTCGGGTTAGAGATGGAGCTGTAGCAATAAAATTCAGGCTAATTTAAATTTTTGTTGTGTTGTGATCTTGATGAAATAAAAAAAAAAAAGTATGGTCTTTTAAAATATTTTCTAAAAAGAAAACTAGTAAAGTTGTGAAATAACAAATGGAAGTAAGGGAACTGTGTAGTGAACAAAACATTTTGGAACCTAACCCTAACCCTAGGTACACTAAATCTAACCCTAAACACATCAAAGTATATTTTATTTTAGCTTCTTCAAATTAGCCACCCATTTCCCTTAGATCTCTACAAACACAACCAGCTTCATGAGGTGCTATCTGGGATGCTTTTTAATAGTAGGAGGAGTTCCCAAACTTACCATGTATGCGGTCCACTTGTTGACTTCTTTTCCTTCACTATGTGGTAACTCATCGAATAAAAAAATAAAAAATAAAATAAAAGTTTTAGTTTTGTCTGAAAAATGTATTCCAAATATTTAAGCATAAATCTTAAATCATAAAGAAATATACTGTAAATCATAAGAAATATAAATTCAGTCAATTTTAGGCTGGTAGTGTATCTAGTCCATACTAATATTAAAAGTTTATTTATACCCTATAAAATTTACAGTAGACATATTGGCCGATACAATATATAATGCCCTCTCAGATTTTATAAATTAACTTTTTACCATAGCGTACCAAATGTGCTGAAAGGAAGATATATTTCCTCTAATTGTAGATATAATCAGACCCAACAAAACTCTTAACATCTGTCCTGTGTATTCTGTGATACCCAAATGCTTTGATATGACTTTAAGGGTTGAGTCACGTTAATGTTTAAACATGCCTGTACTTCAGAATACTGGGAATGAGTGACAGCTAACAGATGTGTGTCATTGCTTTCCTGAATGTTTTGCCTCTAATTGTGTAATAATCTCTGTTGAGACACCTAATGAAGGGTATTGTAGTTTAATCTTGTCAAATTTACTACAACTTCATTGGATCCTAGTTGTGGTAACTCTCACGAACAATACAATGTAATGAAATTGAGGGACATCAGTGGTCAGACAACACTGAGTGGAAGAGCAACCACATCGCAAAGTGAACACTTTCTAAAGTTTGAAAATAATACTCTGAAATCCTTGTAAAATGTAATCAGTGAAGATAGTTGTATATGCTCCACACAAACCCTGTGAGACATCTATAAGTAAAATGAAGAACAGAAAGATTGCATCTTATTCTCTGGGTGCCAAGGCAAACTTTTTCTCTTTCTGTTTTTCTCTTGGAGTTTTCTCCCACGCTGGCCTTCCTCGAAATGATTGACATCGTTTATCACACTTTGGCCAACAAGCATGTACATGTCATTCCTCTTGTAGGCACGGAGCTTGTGTGAGCACTTGGCAGATTCATACTCACCTTGAGGGTGTGGGCACGAGGGTGTGTCAGCGGGCTCTGTCTGAAGACTCTTCTTCTCTACGTTTGAGCTGATGGATGTGTTGGTCGCGCAACTTGGAGTCACATCCTCCCTTTTGGCCTGCTAGCCAAAAACAACTCTGCGTGTCTCTCTCAGGGGTTTCATTAGATTGAACAAATCTTAAGATAAATAAATGAACTCACCCCAAAATTGTTGTGTGCGTGGGAGAGTTCAGAGCTCTTAAAATAGCTTTGGGTAAGATTTGAGGAATGAACTTAGTTATATGGATTGTTTCACCATACAAGGCCCTGCTACCAGACCACCTCTTCCATCATCACCACATCATCCTCTCAGAACAGCTAACTGCAGTATTGGCCTTTCCACTTCACTTTGCTCTCTCCCTGGTCCAGAGTTTCTCAGTCCTGTCCCTTGGGGCTCCCAGCATAGTACATTTTCAACTTCTCACATATCTAAGGCCCCATTTACACCTGGTATTAAGATACGTTTGGGCGATCTGAACACCAGTGGTCTGGCGAGACATCACTGTATACACCTGGTTGTAATACTATCAATGCATCTCCTGTGATCGCTTGTGTTCAGGTTGCGAAGGGAGGTTTTCCAATTTCATGACTGCATACATCCCTAACTACATCAATGCATTAGTGCATGTAAAAGTGCCCAAAAAAACCACCATCCTTTTCTCCCAATTATACTTTCAAACAAAATACCTGATTTATCCGAGCTTCGGATATGCATGCTTCTCATCTATGTTATTGCATGTTGATCTCAGGCAAACTGAAGAAGTTCTGTGAAGACTTATGCATCTATTGCACTTAAATGTTTCAGACAGTCTGACAGTTTTTTTTTTTTTTTTTAAAGATGCACATAACAGTCAAAATTTATAACTCTTGTTTTATCTCAGTAGTTGACTGACAGGTGGTCGTCCACTGTTGTTCGAACGCATTAGCATTTATAGTACAAACGGAATGTGGTCGAAAGTGTTTTTTCTGAATACAGTTGAAGTGGATACATTTGAAAATGTTTCAGATCCTGTTTACACCTGTATTTTGCATAATCCCATTGCAAATGGCTAACCTGAAATGGATGCTAATAACAAGCGTAAATAGGGCCTAAATGCCAAAGTATACCTCGGTTTACCATGTGTTGCTAAATCTCACGTACAGTGCGTGTGATGCTAATTTGGACATCGGGCTAATTCCAATCAAAAGTGATAATCCTATGCCTTACTTACTACGAAAGACAGAACTCTTCATGTGGGCACCCTGAAGAGAGCATGGCATTACAGTTTAAATATGGCCTTCACTAAAAGTCTTGTGAAAGGGCCCTTTGTGAAAAAAAAATACAAACTGTTGATTGTAGCAAAGAGTATAGAAAAGCAGTCATAGCGAAAACATCCATATGGGTTTGCGGTCGAGTATACTTTCAAAGACTGAGCACTCAACCGTGCATGAGATGTAACATCACACGGAAAAACAAAGTGTACCTCTCTCCCTGGTCCAGGGGCTCCCAGCATAGTACATTTTCAACTTCTCACAAATCTAAGGCCCTATTTACACCTGGTATCAAGATGCGTTTGGGCGTTTCACACCTGATTTAACTCATCAGCTCAGTGCTTGGAGGATTAAGAAACCATGCCCTTGCCTCAGCCCTGTGTTGCTCATTAAGGTACACAATTTGTGTTCTATGTACTCATCTTGGATGATTGTGAAACAGGTGCAGGTATTTCAAAAGTACACAAAAGAGTTTCTCCTAATGACGTGGCACATCTTAAGACATGTTTTCAGATATGCAACAATTCCATGCTCCTACACCCTAGCAAAGTGTCACAGAGGATGTCGAACACCCAGGCTGACACGCGCCATGTTGCAGGTTTGCACTGTTCAATCGTGTGCTGATTTGATTTAGAACCTGTTTGTGCTGTCGATTTGTTTGTGAAGCTCACTTGCAGACAACGGAAAACTCACTAAACCCGATCTGTGTTTGTCAAACCTCCAGATTTTGGAACTGCTTAGAAAAACGTACTTGTTTATAGCCACTGTGTCTGCCTACAGACACAAAGCAAACAAAGTCAATGTATGCATCTGTAACAAATGTGTTTTCTCGCACTTTTTTCCCAGATATGGGGAAAAAAAAAAACTATTGAAGAATCTCTCTTTCTTAGCTGGCCCAGGTCCTAATTCAGATAATATTCTGGGCCATTCTCCATGATTCACTGAAGAAAGCTTTATATCATGGGCCCCAGCACCATTAGCAGACTGTTTTAATTGATTCTCTTGTGTGCCACTGCCAAGTTGGATCCCTACAGTGTGAAAAAAGACACCAGAACAGCATTGGTCTTAAAGGCTTGTTTGACTGTTCTTAGCCAATCAGGCTAATCCCGTGTTCTTGGCTTATGAAACCTTTGGAGGTTTAGAAGTGCTGGCATGTAATGAGAGCTGTCAGTCTGCAGAACTATGGGAGATCTGTGGTTAATTTGTGTGAGAGGGACAGACCACTGCAGAGGAAGGACAAGGCTTTTGTGACAGTTTTTTACACAGTGTTCTAAAAAGGCACAATGGGAAAAGATTCTAGCAACCAGCAAATTGCCAGTTCACATCGAATGCAAAACTGTTGCACAATGTGACAGCCAATCAGAATATGTTTAATGTTTAACGCACAGCTATGAGGAAAGGGATTTTGGACCAATGACATTTTCCAGTGGAGGCAGGGCTACCCAGCTCGATGCCACAGAAATAGAAACTAAGCAATCGATAAAATGACCTGTCGCTCATCGTACGTTGCTAGTAGCAGTCGCAGCTGATTAAGACAAAAACTCAGATTTACATGGAAGAGATCATTTTTATCACTTGATGCTTTTCAGTGGGTCTGGGACACTGTGTTAATGCATATATTTGATCTTTGTGTATATGAGGACATTTTTAAGTTGAAATGTTAGCATAAGTCAATGTGAAGATGAGGAAGCATTTTGGCTTAATTGGAGTTTGTAGCTTGTCCGACAATATTATGTGGTATAGTTTTGTGGTCAGTATGTGATATAAGATTTTATACAGTATGTTCATACTTGTTGGTATGCATGTGTTTGCACTCCTGCTGCTCTTTTGGCTCCGTTCACAGCCCACGACCCTGGGAGAGTCTACATCTCTCCATAATTACTCAACTGTGCCAGAGCATGTCAAAGCATAAACTGCTACATTAATGGCCCGTGGATGAGAGTGCAGCTCCGAAGTCTTATTAAGCAAGCAGCCTGTTTCACAACTGAGGCTTTTGATCCTTTGTATGTGTGTGAACATTCAGGTTTCGGTATCGCTATGTTTTTCAGACATCCTGAAATCAGTGTAGAGTGATGAGTGTATTTAGCAGCCCAGTGTGTGTATGGACTTGTATGTGTCATGTGATTGCGTGTGTTTTAGAGGTGATGGAGGACGGGTGACGGATAACGGTGAGGCCAGGCCAGTTTTTCTGGTTTCTTGTTTGGGACTCAGGCAGTCAAGCGATGGCTTGCCCTCTCTGCTCCTCCCAGAGCCTGGGAACGAGATCACCGCTGTGCCTCTGCCTCTCCACTCACACTTGGGAATCTTTCCCATCCATTTCATGTTATTTTCCTGTGTGGACTTGTGTGTTGCAGAGGGCCTCAGGAAGGGGGGTAGTAAAAAAGATGGTGCTCTTATATTTCCTAAACAATATTCTGAGAAAAGGGCTAAAGTATGCAACTTTTTAAATACAGGTATATTTGTCTTTTTTGTGGTAAAAGGAACTGACATAAAGTATTTGTTGACTGTCACTGGAACAACTCTGACATTGTGCATTTGCTCGCATTGAGTGCCTTTACCGTCCTTGCCAGGACATGAGATACTTGAGATTTAGTGTTGTCTCTGTCCTAGAGGCAGTTCATCACATTTTGTGGCTTCAGATTTTTAAGAGCAGTGCAACTTCCAGACAATCTTCGGTTGAAAGAAAGTGCCCGAATAAGAACGAAACAATTGTCACAGACAGCACACCGGCAGTATGATATAATAGGCTTCAACCAGACATATTGGCTCACTGTTTCAGTCTACTTTTTTCTGGAAAAAGGGCAATGTACCTTTTTTCCCTAGACTTGATGAAGATTACTCATCAGGTGACAACTCTCGTTCCAGTTATTAAACGGATGGGTGAGTCTCAGGGCTTCTCAGCAGGAACATTTGTCATTCAGCAGTGTGATAGTGAGCCAGAAAGGAGCTGTTGTCCATACTGTGAAATGCCTTGTATGGGGCATTTGTGAGGTAAAACTGAGGGAGAGCTGAGTGCCTTTCTGTGTCTTTGCTGTGCCGGAGGGCTCAGGCTGGAGGTACAGTATGTGTTGTGTCAGCAGTGGGTTTTGTATGTTGGAGAGAGTGGGTATGTGTTGGGAAGAGTGCAGCCTGACCCCTTGACCCCATAGAATATCCCTTAGCCTTAGGAGCTGAGAAATACAGGGCCTTCATGCCAGCCCTCCCCACGCCCCTCGCAAAGACAAATTCCGAAGGAACGCTTTTCCCACCGAATACCAAACACACAACTGTATTCTTTCCTGGCAGGAGACCAGGAAAAGTGGGTGTTCACATGAGAGGGATTCTGCTTTCTGCCCTTGGTTCGGGTGACCCCACATCTGAGGGCACAACCCAATTCATCCAGCTTGGCCCACTACCAGGGAACATATTGGCTTCTGTCACACATCAACAAGCCCCATGATCAGTATATATGCTGGTTTCACAATCCGCACACACACAGATTTTATAACCCAGAGTAAAATTGTATTGCTCTTTCATCGCTCAGGAGACATACACTGGTGGCCAAAAGTTTGGAATAATGTACAGATTTTGCTCTTATGGAAAGGAATTGGTACTTTTATTCACCAAAGTGGCATTCAACTGATCACAATGTATAGTCAGGACATTAATAATGTGTAAAAATGACTATTACAATTAGAATTTTTTTCTTAAACTACTTCACAGAGTTCTCATAAAAAAATCCTCTACGTGCAGCAATGACAGCTTTGCAGATCCTTCTAGCTGCCAGTTTGTTCAGATACTCAGGTGACATTTCACCACACGCTTCCTATAGCACTTGCCATAGATGTGGCTGTCTTGTCGGGCACTTCTCACGCACCTTACAGTCTAGCTGATCCCACAAAAGCTCAATGGGTTTAAGATCCATAACACTCTTTTCCAATAATCTGGGTGTGTTTGCGTCCAGTGTCTGTGTTTCTTTGCCTACTCTAACCTTTTCTTTTTGTTTTTCAAAAGTGGCTTTTTCTTTGCAATTCTTCCCATAAGGCCTGCACCCCTGAGTCTTCTCTTTACTGTTGTACATGAAACTGGTGTTGAGCGGGTAGAATTCAATGAAGCTGTCAGCTGAGGACATGTGAGGTTGTCTATTTCTTAAACTAGAGACTCTGATGTACTTAGCCTCTTGTTTAGTTGTACATCTGGCCTTCCACATCTCTTTCTGTCCTTGTTAGAGCCAGTTATCCTTTGTCTTTGAAGGATATAGTGTACACCTTTGTATTAAATCTTCAGTTTTGGGGAATTTTAAGCATTGTATAGCCTTTGTTCCTCAAAACAATGAATGACTGATGAGTTTCTAGAGAAAGCTGTTTCTTTTTTGCCATTTTTGACCTAATATTGACTTTAAGACATGCCAGTCTATTGCATACTGTGGCAACTCAAAAACAAACACAAAGACAATATTAAGCTTCATTTAACAAACCAAATAGCTTTCAACTGTGTTCGATATAATGGCAAGTGATTTTCTAGTACCAGATTAACAATCTACATTTACATTTATGCATTTGGCAGACACTTTTATCCAAAGCAACTTACAGTGCACTTATTACAGGGACAGTCCCCCTGGAGCAACCTGGATTTAAGTGCCTTGCTCAAGGACACAATGGTGATGGCTGTGGGAATTGAGTTACTAGTTATGTGCTTTAGCCCACTACGCCACCACCACGCAGATTTAGCATGATTACTCAAGGATAAGGTGTTGGAGTGATGGCTGCTGGAAATGGGGCTTGTCTAGATTTGATCAAAAATGAATTTTTTCAAATAGTGATGGTGCTGTTTTTAACATCAGTAATGTCCTGACTATACTTTGTGATCAGTTGAATGCCACTTTGGTGAATTAAATTACCAATTTCCTTCCGGAACAGCAAAATCTGTACATTATTCAAAACTTTTGGCCACCAGTGTAAAAAGAGTTCTCAGTTGTGTTTCACTGAGTGCATTTACATGCACGCCAATATGCAAATAACTACCAAAAATCTGCCAATTCAAAAAATCAGACAAAGCTAGAAAAATGTTTACATGAGATTTTAAATCATCGATTAGTCTCTGCTTTTGAAGTTAAAATGTAAACAGGCGTGAGCACATTTGATAAGCCGGTAAAACCAATGTGGCGCTCCTGCGCAAAGTGCTGAAAAAATCGTGAATTATCAAAACGTCCATCTATCATACTGTATATTTACATCGAAATTTTTTTTTTAAACAATGCAGATGGATGCAAAAGTGCATTCGGTGTGAAGGGCCCCTTAGCTACTATTACTCTCATTGCTGTCTAGGAGAAGCAGTTGTTATATTAAAAAGATTTCATTTATAATTTTTCTTTCCTATGAGAACATACAGATTTGTAGACAGCTGTCATATATTTATTTTTAAGAGATTTTGTTTGGATAGTTTTTGAGGGAGATAAATGATAGTTTTTGCAGTGGCAGATGTTTGGTTTTTTCTTGTACTTCAACAAGGGCGGGAAATGACCTTCACAGCCAAACTGCTCTAGTCCCTGTAGAACAGCTGTAAGCTCCCTAAGCAAATAAAAGATGTAGACAGCAACACTGATCCTTACCATCCCCACACACACTGCTTGTAGTCAAAAGAAGAAAGGACATAATGGAAGCAAACACAAAAAGGGTGAGACGGTAAGTACAGAGGAAAAGGAACCTGGAGTGAAGAGTTAGAGAATGAAAAAAGGGCTGGAATTGGAGAAAGGGAGATGAAATTTGGTAATGACAAGTGATTTAAATGTGGGTGTGTGTACGTATGCAAGTGAGAGTGGGGATCAGCCGGCAAATCACAGAGGTGTGTATGTGTTTTGAATAGGCCAGGCCTAACTAAGGTGGTGATTACTGGCAAACAAGCAACAAAGAGCTCAATGTGTAGAAATGTCAGTTTCACAACTTCAGTAAATGGAAGTATCCTCAATTTGTTTTTGTTTTTTTGTTTTTTTATATAAGGAAATATTTTAGGGGAATTTTGTTTCACTGTGAAAATTCTGCACGTTTTTGTAAGAATGTTCCAGTTCCTGTGAAATATTGGAACGTAATCTTGCATCTACTCGCCAAAAAGTGAGGCACTCAAGCTAAATAAACAATGATGAGAGCTAAATGGCCTCCGTACAGTCAGCTGGCACATAAAAGACATGTTTCCACCCTAACCAGCCCTGCGAGAGAGTGAACGAGCGTGCAAGCAAGTGAAAGATATTCAGAGCCCAGAATTTTGGCTCACTTTTGCTTAGGCTCTTGACATCTGCCCATGTAGCCAGAGAAAATGTCAGAGATGCCTAAGAGAATCACTGTGGACTCATAGAATGTCTTTTCTCTTCAAAAGAATTTGTAGCTTTTGAGGTAACATGACCACCAGTCACAGTTTATACTTTTCCTGGTTGATCAGACAGACATATTGTGAGGAGAATCAAGCTGTCAAGGAACAAGTGAGACAAACCAAGGAATTCTGGGAAAACTGCAAAGTTGATAATCATTTGAAAATTAGGAGGAACCAAGAAAATGGCAGTGTCTGAATTCCCATACTTTCAGAGTATGTACATTTTTTCAATGGCTTGACAATAGTTTAGCTATTTTTACAATAGTCTTGCTTTTCTAGAACCAGGGTACATTTTCAGTCGAGTAGCATTTGTCTCAAAACATTACATTTGTCACATTATATTGCAATGCAGCAATGGAACTGAGGGAGTAGTCAAACATGCTCACCTGAACAGTAATCTCTCAGTTCTAGGAAAACAAAGTCAATTATAGTAATTTAATTAGTTCTTTTTGACAGTTCATATAAATTAATCGGTTAAAATAAACAATTTTATTTAGCATTGGGAACTCTCTAGGAGTTTTCGGACATCCTACTCATTTGACATGCTGCTTTTTGCATACTGTGTATCAGTGAAGTATGCATATTCAGAAACAAGGACTGTGAAGAAGGACAGGCTGTGAACAAGCCAGACCAACCAAGAAATTATTGGAAAACTGCAAAGATATCAATCTGAAAAACCCAGGAAAATCTCTGAAATAGCAACGCAAGCAATTTCTGGGTTGGGTTTATACAGATTTAATTAAAAACTAAAAAAGATGGATGACTTGAATTATGCTTTTTATGACATTTGTACAGGGAGGAGATAATGAGATTCCCAGAGAAAAGGGTGGAGTCGAGGAATAAGAAACCAGCAAAAGATTCGAAAAAATTAGAGACACCACAAATTCACTGTGGGATGAAAGAATGTGTCCAGAGGGAGAGAACTGCAGGTGAATAAAGGACATGACAGAGTGGGAAGAAGAGAGGTAAAGAACAGGGAGGATAACTGGCAGAGTTTGGGGTTTGGCTCACCACCATGAACATCGTGGGAGCAGGAGGAGTGCCAGTAATGACCTGGAGTATGGAAGGAAGGGGAGAGAGAGAGAGAGAAGAAAAAAAATATTGAAATCACTCGACTTTACGCTTGTTACCTGCATACACAACTGGGCCCAGTGGATTAGTGAGGTTTTAGTGTTTTGACACTGCTCTTTTCCTCCTCCTTTCATCATGTGATTGGTTGTAAAAATACCAGCCAAAGGGGCTTATGGGGGTCTGTGTAGTCTGTACGTGGGGGGCTCAGTTTTCGTGGCCACAATAAAAACTGGGATATCATATTTCTACACAGCTGGGTGGCAGTGGTATACTTGTGTTTCTCACCCAAGCCTGCCACAATCACCATAAGCAAAATGAGTTCTGATGAGGTGAACTGCGGAATAGGTGATGGAGTTCTTTAATCAGATGTTCAAATAATTTAAACCACAGAAGGTAGCGGAATCAACAATTATACATAGTTGCATGGGATGTTGCATGGAAATCCCTGTGGAGCTGTTATGCTTTAGAAAGGAGACGGAAAAGTGAATAACTAAAGTGTAGTTGGGTAGTTAACATGAAATCTCAAGCAGTTTCAGCAGTGTGACATTCTATAATTAATCTAAAACTGTTTAAAGCAACATTTATTTCAATTCTTTTATAATTAGAATGTCATTGACAAATAAGGCTGTCCTAGATAATAAAAAGAAAAATCTTTTAAAAAGCTAGATTAAGTGGAGTCATGTGACACCATGCGAGGAGCGGACGTGTGAACGGTGAGCTCTGCGCACTTTGCTAGTTTTTAATTATTTTTATGTCATAAACCGGTGTGATTCGATACACCCTGCTACATATCTGTTCTTAGAAGTCAACATGGCAAAGAATTCAAAATCCTTGGGCTCTGGAGATATTAAAAGACACTTACATGCTCAAGCTGGTGCCACGGACTGGCCCGCAGACCAGGAACTCGGTTTGGACGGTGCGGCAGGAGAAATCCAGCGGCAACTGGCGAGCATGTCTATGATGCTGACGAAAGATGTTGCTGACTTAGAGGATCTTGCTGTAATACGTAGATCGATTACTGCGATGGAAACGCAATTTTCTGAGTTGGTTACAAGAATCAGGGATGTCGAGAGACGGATCGATTATCTGGAGTCATCGGAGAGGGAATTAGCTGCTAATACGCTAGCGACCAATGTAGATTTGGAACGCGTTTTGGAAAAACTGGAGGATTTGGAGAATCGTAATTGGTGAAACAACATCCGAATTGTTGGAATTCCTGAGCATGAAGAAGGCAGAGATATGGTGAAATTCCTAGATGAGCTCTTCCCGAGTCTGCTCGACATAACAGACCATAAGCTGGAAATCGAGCGAGCTCACAGAGTCCCGCTCGCAGATCCGCTGAGGGAGACAGGCCCCGATCAATTTCTGAGATCATCCGATAAAGATCTCGTATTATGCAAGGCGAGGAGCAAAGGAAATCTCTCTTAGAAAAACCACACCGTTTTCTTGTTCAAAATATTTACATGCCCACAGCAAGCCTTGTCTTTCATATAGACATTGGGGTGAGTAAACCATTTGGTGTTTATCATGTTGCCCCCCAAGTGAATTAACTCGCTGTACATACACTTGACTGTCTGAGAAAGCTGGGCACCCTTTTTTATTCTTTTTGTGTTGGTTCCGCCTAGCGGCTGGAGTTTGTTTTGTGTAGTAACACTCCTTCAAGAAACTCTTACATCGACGGAGTCTTCTTCCTCACCATTGAGAACTGATGGGCGAAATCCTCGATGGTGTCACCAAAAGCCCCCCTTGGGAGATGGGCGCATCAACAGCAGACACCTGCAGGATGGCCATGGCGTACAGGATGGAAGCGGCTTGACCCACGGCCTTGTAAGCCTTCGTCATTAATGAGGAAGAGAACTTACAGGCCTTGGAAGGTAGCCTTGGTCAGTCGCACCAGGTGGCTGCACCCTGCAGGCATAAATGCACCGCTACGGCATGTTCTACCTGGGGGAGCTCGACATATCCCTTAGCCACACCGCCATCGAGGGTAGTTAGGATGGATGGGCCCGCGAGGCATGTATGGGCAGAAAAAGGTGCCTTCCACGACTTTGTTAGCTCCTCGTTCACCTCCGGGAAGAAAGGCACCGGGGCGGGGCGTGGCCGTGAGTCACACTCCGAGCCCAGAAACCAATCATCCAGCCATGAATGCTCAGGGCAGGGTGGAGGGTTCCACTTCAGCCCGATGTTTGCAGCCGCCCGTACAAGCACGGCTGCTATCTCAGCGTCCACCTCATCCCGTGCTCTACTACCCGTGGGCTGGAGCTCAGAAGATTTGTCTGCTTCCAACAGCAGAAGCCCACCCTCCGATGCTGTGACCGAAAGCTCATCCTCATCGTGAGCCGTGAACGACATATTAAATCCGCCCTGAGGCAAACCGCCTGTATCGCTCGACAGCTCTTCCGGATAGAACGAGCATGCTGGGGGATGGGAGGTCCACGGGGGTTGAGCCGGTGAAAACGCTCCCATATCCACATCCAGATCGCCCGCGGTGCTTACCGACCTGGCCGGCTGAGCATCATCCCAGGACGGAGCGGGTTGGGGAGCAGCTGCGGTGGATCCTTGCTTCATGAAGAAGGAAGTGAGCTGCGACCGCAACGTTTTGATGGGCATTTTCTCGCAATGAGAACATAACCCTTCCACGAAAGCTGCCTCGGCATGCTGGCGCCCCAAGCACTCGAGACAGATTTCATGGCTGTCCGGAAGGGAGAGATAATGGGCACATTCAGTAGCGCAAACGCGGAAGGACATCTTTAAAAAGACGGCAAGCATTTGCGCAAGCTATTTTAGAAGGAAATATACTCTTTTGAATATACTCTTTTAGCACCCACGGACTCAGCCACCGAAGCGCCCAGGGGAAGCACAACACTCGACCATGCGAGGGTGACCGCTGATATGCGCCGTAAAATCCAGCAGCGTAAGCGAATGGTGAGAGGATGAACACAAGCATGCATTCGGCTCCGAAGAAAAAATCTGAGTGTTGCACGCCATCTCCTTTTATACCCGTATGTCCGGGGGCGGAGAGTGGCATGCAAATTCCACTCGCCAATTCTCATTGGCCTTTTCTATTTTAAGCAAAGGTGATTGGGGCTCCCCCTAGTGTCACTACATCGACACAACGTCAAGTGAGTGACAGACAGGGAACAGCCGGCTCACTAAATATAGTATGTTTGACTGTCCGAGGAAACTGAACAGCTTTTTTTTTTTTTTTTTTTTTTGTGTGTGTGCTGGTTACGATAGAGGCTGGAGTTTGTTTTGTGGAGGAACACACCTTCGAGCCAGTTTTGTGAATTAATCTATATGTTCTTTGTGTTTATTCTGCCTATTGGCTGGAGTTTGATTTATAGATTACTTTCTGTTATGTAATTCTGTCTCACAAAATTTGTATAGAAGCACTGGATTTGAGCAATCCGACGGCAAAGTTGTCGTGGGGACCCTCGTAGGTGTACATGGACTGTTTGAGTTTAGAGGGATGGTCGCCGGTTGGCGCTGTTGTGCGCGGGGTTAATGCGCACATTTGTCTTTTTTCTGTTTGTTTTGTTTTGGGGAAAGTTCGGGGTTTGACTGTTGCACTAATGTTGGAATGTGGTCTTTATAATTTTGTTTTTGACACACAATCAATTTTTTCTAACAGGTCAAAATGTCAAATGTTAATATGAGTGGATTGTCTCTCTCCAAATGGAATGTGAATGGGTTGGGGCACCCCATAAAATGAAGGAAAGTTATTTATTTTCTTAAACGTAGGAAATATGATATTGTGTTTCTTCAAGAAACGCATCTTTCCCCGCAGGAAGCTAAAAAAATTGGGAAGATATGGGGTGGACATATTTTCTTTAGTGCTGGCTCAAGTAAGAGCAGGGGAGTCATTACATTGATAAGTAAACATCTACAATTCAAATGTCTCAAACAGATTAAGATAAATTAGGAAGTTCATTATTGTTTTAGTAGAAATTCAGGGGAAAAGGTTGGTTCTGGCTAATATTTATGCACCTTACATTGATGATCAGGGCTTTTTTATAGATCTTGAAGGGATGTTGCAAGCCGCTGGCACCCCTCATGAAATAATATTGGGAGGAGACTTTAATCTTTTGATGGACTCAGTCTTTGATCATAATGAAGCAAAAGTGCCTTAGAGCAACACTGACGCTTCACAGGATGTGTAAAAATCATGGTCTTACAGATATTTGGAGACTTTTGAACCCATCTGGTAGGGACACTAAATGTTTTTCGTCAGTCCATAAGATTTATTCTAGAATAGATTTTTTTTTTTTTTTATATCTAAGTCCCTCATTTCATCTGTTGTTGACTGCTCAATTGGAAACATCATAGTTTCAGATCACGCTCTGGTGAGTTTAGTGGTGTTGCCACATACGGAGAAAAAGAAATCATATAGTTTCCGCTTTAATGTATCCCTTTTGCGAAATCCTGATTTTCAACAAACGTTAAAGGCTGAAATCAGTGTTTATACGGAGACCGATTGGTCCTCAGTTTCCTCTGTGGGCGTGGCTTGGGAGGCACTTAAGGTGGTTCTTAGTGGTCGGATCATACAGTATGCCTCATTCATCAAAAAATCCAAGCACGAGAACACGTGGAGTTAGAAGGGAATATTAAAGTGCCAAGGCAGAGCTAAAGCACCGAATGTCGTCTGATGGCCTCAGAGAATTGACCCGATTGAAATACAGATACTATTTTGTCGCGGAAGGTGGAGTTTTGGTTATTTAGGGCAAGGCAGTCATACTTTGAGTTGGGGGACAAAGCAGGGAAGCTTTTGGCTAGGTATATAAAGCAGAGAGAGTCTTTTTCTACCATTCCCTCAGTGAAAACTGCTAGTGGTGAAATATTTACCTCAGTCATTGATATTAATAATGCTTTTAAAGAATTCTATCTTGATCTCTATAGTTCCACGTCTTCATCTACTGATGAGGATATTAGAAAATTTGTGGAACCATTCTGAGATAACCTTGGAGGAACTTGATGAGGTAATTAAGGCTTTACCTACAGGCAAGGCTCCGGGGCCAGATGGCTTTGCCGCTGAATGTTTTAGATCTTATGCTACAGAACTGGCTCCACTTTTGTTAGATGTTTATATGGAATCATTAAAGAATGGAAAGCTTCCGGCAACCATGACACAAGCCCGGATCAGTCTGATACTTAAAAAGGACAAAGATCCAAGCGAGTGTAAGAGTTTACGTCTAATTTCCCTGATTCAGCTAGACGTTAAAATTTTGTCAAAAATTCTAGCTAATCGATTAGTAAAGTTATGACATCTCTTATACATATAGATCAAGTGGGGTTTATTTGGGGTCGTAGCTCTTCTGATAACATTAGGTGTTTCATCAATATCATGTGGTCAGTGGCGAATGATCAGACTCCAGTCGCTGCCATCTCACTTGACGCCGAAAAGGCGTTTGATATGGTAGAATAGGATTATCTTTTTAAGATTTTGGAAATATACAGGTTCGGAAATACTTTTATTGAATGGATTAAGTTACTTTATAGACACCCAGTAGCGGCGGTACAAACAAATGGATTAATTAAATTCAGATTATTTTACTCTGGGTAGGGGCACACGGCAGGGTTGCCCTCTTTCCCCATTATTGTTCTGTCTTGCCCTGGAACCATTAGCAGCCGCGATAAGAAAGGAGGATGATTTTCCAGGGGTGATGGCAGGAGGGGTGGCGCATAAGCTTTTGCTTTACGCAGATTATATTTTATTATTTGTCTCTGATCCCAATAGATCTATGCCTTGCCTCCACAGGATTATTAATTCCTTCTCTAAGTTCTCAGGATACAGAGTCAGTTGGTCTAAATCCGAAGCTTTGGCTCTGACAGCGTACTGCCCAGTAACGGCTTTTCAACCAGGCACCTTCCAGTGGCCCAAACAGGGCATCAAGTATTTGGGCATTTTATTCCCAGCAAATTTGTGTGATTTAGTTAGAGTTAATTTTGAGTTTTTGAGCGATGTGGACAGGTGGGCTTCATTACATTTATCTATGATAGGGAAGTTTAATGTTATTAAAATGAATTGTATTCCAAAATTCAACTACCTGCTACAATCTCTCCCTGTAGATGTCCCCCTCTCTTATTTCAAGCAATTTGATAGCATAGCGAAGACCTTCATTTGGAATGGTAAGCGTCACAGATTACATTTCAATAAGTTACATAGGCCGATGGACAAAGTTGGTCTAGGCCTACCCAAGATTTTATTTTATTATTATGCATTCGGTCTCAGACATTTGGCTCATTGGTCGCTTCCACCTGAGAAAGCCCCTCCCTGTTTTTGTACTGAACAGGAAATTCTTGCCCCTATTTTGCCATTGCAAAGTCTTTCTATCAAACTAAATGGAAAAGTTAAGTTACAACCCGTTATCTTGCATTTGTACTCAGTATGGACAAAAGTGTCCAGAGTGTTTGATTTGGACATTTATTTGAATGCTGCCTCGAGCATATGGCTGAACCCAAAATTATGTATTGATAAGTTCCCCTTCTGCTGGTCAGAGTGGATTGTGAGGGGTTTTCTACGCTCGGTGGCCTATATGAGAGTGGAGTATTGAGATCTTTTGATAATTTGGTTCAACATTTTGGGATTTCCAGATCTCAGTTTTTTAGGTATTTACAGTTGTGCCACCTGCTTTGTACTATTTTTTGGGAGTAGCATACACCCCCCTAAAGTGGCAGACACTCTGGGAGTGGTGATTACTGCTTTTGGAAAAGGTCATGAGGCATCAGTGTATTACTCCCTGCTAGTTTAGAGTCTGGGGGATGGAGCTTTAACCTCTATCAAGAGATTATGGGAGAAAGATTTTAATTTGGTATTGGAGGAGGGAGTGTGGGCTAGGATTCTAAAAAATGTCAAGTCTGTATCTAGAGATGCAAGGGTGCGACTTATGCAATTCAAGATTCTACACAGATCCTATTGGACGCCCTCTAGACTGTATAGGCTTGATCTTAAAGACACACCCACCTGCTGGCGTTGCCAGTCGGAGGATCGAGACATGGCCCGTGTTTTTTGGTGGTGCGCTGAGATCCAGGAATTTTGGTTGAAGGTACAGAGTTTTGTGTGTGACGTATTGGGAATTCGTATTTCACTTTGCCTCAGACTCTGTGTTTTGGGTGAATCGACATAGGAGATAAATACATAAAAAATTGGGTCCTGACCAGTGCGATGATAGGCAGGCAGATTGTTTTAAGGAGTTGGAAGTCAGTGGGAGCACCCTCAGTTCGGGAGTGGTGCGAGGAGATGGGGAGGGTGGCAGCCTTCGAAGAGGTCATGTGTAGAAGGCTGGGGATATGGGATTCATTTAATGGGAAATGGAGTAGATATTTGATGTTTTTGGGGGGCTCTCGGACTGGGACTGTGGAGAGAGAGGCATAGTTTTAGAGTTGCATGATTTTATATATATATACTTTATTTATTTTTATTTTCTTTCTGTGTGTGTGTACTTATGTATGACCACTGGGATGTTCGTTTGGGGTCGGGGTGGGGTTCTTGATTGAGGAGGGGTAATAGTCGGAGTTAAATGTTGATTCATTGTATATATGTTTTTTTTTTTCTTTCTCTTTGTGGAATCAATAAAAATTTTAATCATAAAAAAAAGCTAGATTAAAACAAATGTATTAGGTGGGTAGAAATGTACACAAGTATATATTTCAAAATATTTTTCTTGGTATACATTTTTTCTTTTCTTTTCTTTTTT
Organism: Myxocyprinus asiaticus; assembly: GCF_019703515.2. Lineage (NCBI taxonomy): Eukaryota > Metazoa > Chordata > Actinopteri > Cypriniformes > Catostomidae > Myxocyprinus > Myxocyprinus asiaticus. The sequence goes on along the minus strand of NC_059357.1, from coordinate 35,778,662 downwards.
TTTTCTTTTTTTTTTTTTTACAAATATCATTAATTTCTGTGTCAAAAACATCAAAATGTTTTCTTAAGGTTACTTCATTTGACCTGAAAAAATGTGCCTTTTTTGCCTTGTTTCACTGCTTATTTTTTTAAGAAATAATAATAAAATATTATTCCAAACTACTTATGGCAAAATCATTTTTTTCCCCCAAATTTCTTTTATTGAAGAAATGTTATTATTTTATTGATTTCTACTTTTAGAAGTGCCAGTTACATTTTTGACTGTAGCCCCCAGACAAAAATATCAGAATGACTTTGAACTCAGAAATTTAAAACATGTTCTTCATAGTAGAGATGTTTTCAAGTAATTGTTTATGTGAATTGCATTTTAATGTATTTTTGAATAACTTAATAGATCTGGATAAAAAAATAAAAAAATAGTCACGTCATTCATCCATTAAAGGGATAGTTCAGCTAAAAATGAAAATTCTCTCATCATTTACTCACCCTCATGGTATCCCAGATATATGACTTGCTTTCTTCTGTTGAACACAAACAAATATTTTTTATATTAGTTATTATTAAATATTTAAGTCCTTTTTTACTATAAATCTAGACTTTCACTTTCAGATTCTTTCACATTTTAAAAGTGAAAGTAAATGGGAGATTTATAGTAAAAAAGGACTTAAATATTGATCTGTTTTTCACCCACACTCATCAAATCGCTTCTGAAGATATGGATTAAACCACTGGAGTCATATTGATTACTTTTATGCTGCCTGTGATAAATCACTAACTCTCTTTGAAGGAGGAAGTGAAGGCCAGGTAAAATGTCCAGCGCAAGTCTTTATTTTACAACACTTTTCAGTGTAACAAAATGTTTGCTTTTCAGTAGAACATAAATGATGGCACACACGATCACTGCTGCGTGCGTCTCTCTCTCTCCCCTCTGGCGGTCTGGATTGCCCTTTTATCCCTCTCCAGCTCTCACTGCAACACAAAACAGCTGTTAGAGATAATTTCCCACAGGGGTCAATCCTTACAGCTCTTCCTCTCCTGGCCTCGCTCTCCACAGAAGCTGCTCGGCAACGCTCACTTCACCACACTGCCTTTATGTGCTTTTTGGACCTTAAAATTTCTGGCCACCATTAAAAGTCATACACTTTGGTGTAGTTTTTATGGCCTTATAGTAATTGAGAGTACATGAAATATTTGTACTTTTAAAATTAATTTGTCACTCCGCAGGACCCTTAAAATTAGTTTCAAAATGGTTAAAAACTTAATGGTGACCAGTTATAGGACCTAAGATATACACTTTTTCTTACACATTTATATAAAATGTAACTTAAAAAGTTGTTTTACAACTCAGTATTGTTTCAGTAATGGTAGATGAGAGCCTTATAAAGCCACTTCACACAGATTGTTCCAACAGTGAGCTATGAAAACATGTTTGTTTATATCATGTTGATTTCTGTGTTCTTTAGCAGGCATGCAGAGAGACAGACAAGAGATAGCCCTGGGTGCTTTACTGCCCTGTTGTTTACACTGGCAGCTTTGGCAGGCTGTTCTCAAGCCAGCAAGTACTCAGTAATGTTTCCCAGGTGTTCTGCCCTCAGAATAATCTCCTACATTTTTATTGTGGCCTAGGGTTACTGACCAATCCCTAAGTGTCATATAATGGTTCTATTTTCACAGTGTTTCTTTTATATGTAATAATGCTTCATTTCTTTTCAATGTTTCATGAAACACTACATGTGAGAGTCTACACTATGTATCACAATAGGGGTAGAAGTATCACTGTAATAGCTAAACAAAAGTGAATCACCGCATGTTAAGAAATGACCTGTGAGAATGGTCAATTGAAAATTAATAGAATAATTTATCTGTAGGCATCTGGGCACAGCCACAATTTATCTTAGTATAGATGGTAACTTATTGGCTTAATTTACCCAGGAACACTATTTAATAGATGATGCATTACATTTTTTCATTTTTGAATGAACCATCTTTTTAGGGAGATCTCACCTGTGCACTACTGAAATGAGTGGCATGCTTGCGTCTAGACGAAGACTGCTCCTACAGAGCTCCTGAGGGCTTGCAAACAACAGCCTACTGACGGTCTCACCCTACTGACAGTGATGTCCTGCCTCTGCACTGCAAGCTGAGGGTGTTGCAGATGGCAAAGGGCTGAACCAAAGATGACCCAGACTCTTAGAGGACAGACCAGATGTTGCAGGAATGCGCCAGACAATCAGCATGTCAAAGATAATGCTGGAAGCCAGTAACCTTTCTCTTTACCCCCTCTTCCCTGTTGGCATTTCCGTCTGCAGAACTGCCACTCGCTGGATTTCTGTATTATAATATATTGCACAAATAAGTAAAAGAAGAAAAAGAAAGCATAAAAAGGCACACTGTTTCTCCCTAGCACAAACATGATGTTAAGAGCATAATTTTCAGTTATTTTAAATGGAGCACCTGTATAAACTGAGCTTCAGGTGTGCATGCTTCTCATCTGTGTTCAGAGAAGTTCTTGTACATTTGTGCTTTTTCCAATTACCCAATGGGATGGTTGTTTTAGTGCAGCGGATGATTTATAGGTGAGTGGGCAGAGCTTCGCTTTTGTTCAAATGCATTCGAACAGATGGGCATTAACAGTATGGACCCAATGTGGTCACATGCGTTTTTGACCATATTTGACCTCCTACTGTGGTTGAAGTGTTTAAATACTGAAACATCTTGGACCCTTGGTCTTTAGCATCATCCCATTTCAAACGGATTGCCAAAAGAGCCAACATATCTGTACTTTTGAAGTTGCCTTTATTTTGTGCATGTGAAAGCTGCACTGTGCTCTCTGGGATGGTAAATTTTCCCATGACTCGGTCAGAGACCATGCAAGACAATACTATGGCTGATTATGTCATAATTGTTTTCCTTGTTTTGCGACACTACAATGGCCTGATAAGAATAATGGTCTTGTTTAATGAGATTTGTAACTCCTGCATTCGCTCAATTAGTAAAGAGGTCCTCTATTCAATGCAGGGAACCAGGCCCTCATTTTCCCAAATCAGACACATCCCCACTCCACACCACTCCCCACAGTGGCCCACATCCAGTCCATAGATTCAGGACACACATTGGCCCCTTTCCTCCCCCTCTGGACTGCCTTCCATTTCCCTTTTGATTGTGACTGACAGATTCTTTGTCTCATTGTACTAAGCTGTCGCCTCCGATGAAGACACACGCACACATATGCAAGCATACGAATACAGACTCTTACTCACACACCTCGTCCTTCTCGGACAGCACAGGCCAGAAAGGGCTGCCATCAATAATTCAAATGTTCTTACATTATTTGCAACAGGAAAGTCTTTAGCTGTTAAAACCACGGGTACTGTTAGGCTCTGGAAAGTGGGTTTTTTCTGCATGCTGTTAGATCTCCTGAACAGTCAAACACTCTAGCCTTTCAAAGTATACTCCATACTTTTCACGTGTTTAGAAAAACTGGGCGGCGCGTGGACAGTCCGTGCTGACGTAATTTGTCAGACTTCAAAAATTCAAAATTGTGCCAGACATACCAGCACACAGGAAACCATAGTATACTGTGGCCTTTACGTCCCACCTAACAAGGAATGTGCCAACAATTTTGGCTACATTATGTTATGTTAAGGTTGGGAACAAACGTTAAAATAACGCAGATGGAACATCCTTATGATGCTCTTATTTGCTAAAAGTTCTCACAATGTTAGGAGAAAACATTTTTTAACGGTCTTAAAACTATTTTATTCAGATAGCGAAAACTGATGAAGTTAGTAAATTACGTTTTCAGGATGTGTTCTCATTTTCAGGATTGTTATGTTAACCTAAATAACATTTTACTTTTTCATGTTTCTACAACCACAAATGTAACATTTGGACAACTTTTAAACAACATAATTTGGTAGTTTCCAATTTGTGACTGCGCAGTTCGTCTGCAAGCTGCATTGTGCTGCAGTGGTGTGGCTGAGAGGGACAGCTGGTGGGGGAGGCAAAAGAGATGCTCAATGTTGTCTGAAGAGGTTGTCATTAACACAGCTCCTCAGGGATGGGAACCAGGTCACATTTTATCACTACGCACAAAGCAGTGTGTGTGTGAGAGGAAGGGTGGCGGATGGGGCTAGGCCATGACCTCTTTATATCCATCAACATATCATTGGTCGGGTGTGCGCTGTCCAATAAGCAATGCGTCGGAATGTACTTACTAATTGTGCTCTCATGTCTCTGAGTTCCTCTCTCCCTGTCACAATCTTTCCATCTCATCCACTTTTCTCTCTCACTACATCACTCTGTCTCTCCCTTGTTCCCCCAAACGATTTTTAGTTGTTGTTGTTTTTGTCTCTTTTCCTTGTATACAGACAGAAACAGTAGTCTACATCAGAGGTTCTCAATTCTGGTATTGCAGTAACACAAAATTACACTTATTTAACACACCCAGTTCAGGTCTTGAACTGGAGCCTCTAATGATGAGCTAATAGGTTGATAGGATTTCCATGCTTTACACACAGTGACTCAAACATGAAACACTCGCCCCTGCTTTCATAAGTCCATTTTGGATTTCTAGCAATTCACATACCGATAGCTTTGACGCTGTAGAACGCCGCCAAGTGTAGACTACTAAAACTCAAAACTACTTTGCTGCCCTCTGCTTGTTACAGTGAGATTTGGCAGGCTTTTTCAGAGTAGCGCCATATTAAATTTTCGACGGGACAGAAAACGAGGCTGTGAGGACTTACAGTTTCTTCCATGAAATAAAATTTATAAATTACGTAATGCTCCTAGACCACATCAAAATTTTAAAACTCGTGTTTTCTGGAGTTTTCTGTCTAATGACAATTCTTTGGAATTATATTTTTTCAATGTTCTGTCGGCTGAAGTCTGAAATCTATATAGCATCGTTTTCATTCCCGCCAGAAATTACGATATGAATACAATATGCGGAAATAGTCTGAACAAGGTCCATTGGGTGGGGTAGTTCCACAGTGCTGTGATTGGTTTAGCACAGTGTTTGGTTTTCTCTAAATTCATAATATCTATTTATTAACATTAAAATGAAGAAAACAAATACTGTGTATTAATGAATGACCCACAAGAAATACCAGGTACACAATGTTTGCCCATGCAAAACTTGCCACTAAGATGCTTGGGTGCTGTGGATTATTGCCAGGACATGGATGGTTTGCTATGCAAATAAGTGTTTGTTTTGCTAGGGTGTTTTGTGTGGTCTCTAGGGCATTACTACCCAGATAACACATCTGTAAGATGTCTGTTAGATCATTTAATCTGCAAAGCATCACAATCTAATTAACATCTGCTAACGTCTTAAAAAGATCAGATTTACAAACACTAAAAAATAAATGTGTCAAAGGCATCTGCTGAATATCTTATTGACATCCGAGACATACTTATTGACATACGTCTTATAGACGTACTGCAGATGAGCAAACAACCTAAAAAATACATCTTCCAGATGTAAAAACACATCAAATAGACTTCTTGATGATGTAGCCTACGTGTGCTATCAGGGTAGGTTGTTGCCTACTGGCCCATGTCATCAGAACCCTTTTAAGTCTCTATGATATTCTGGTCCCTATATGAAATGGCTTGTCCCTCCTTCAATGTAAGTCTAATGGATTATTTAACTCAGTTTGGTCCATCAGGTGGAAATTGCAAGTCTGATTGCTTAGTAAAGTAACATCTCCTCAAAAGGTCATACAATTTAGGGTATACTATTGTATAATTTGTTTTGTCCTTGGCACAAAGCTTTTCTTCTTCAAATGAGCATTAGTAATTGTAGGCTGATAGTGATGCTTTCCTTAGAACAAGAAAGACATGCAACAAATGAACAACTTCAAACTACTTCATATAAATTTTAATTCATTTACACACTCAACAAAATGGACCAAATTACATTATTTAGGTTCAAAATCAATGTAACTTTAAATATGGCTTTGTGGCTGGCTACCTAAATGTTCAAGTTAATTTAAAAAACACAGACTTACACTTAGCTTATAAAAGGAGAAAAGATGATTTTAAACAGACAAAACATCAAAATGCAATTAAACAAACCTTGCATGAAAATCATTAGCACAAAAACAGGCAGCTATGTGAATATTTGTGACGACTGAATTATGCACACTCAACATCACTAGCGCAATTAGTTAAGTCTTGCCAGTAAATAGCTTTAAAACGGGTCTGTTATGGTGTACTGTTTGATTGCATGTGGCAAATGTTTTGTACATGCAATAATGCTTCATAATTAACAATGTAAGTAATAACTTAGAATCAACTTATTTAAAACTTTTTCTGCTTTGACAAACTCAATTGTTTAGATTAATATATTTATTATAATTAATACAGTCTGTAGAAAACAAGTTGTTTGATTGAAAATAAAAATATTTCTATTTATATAATAACGCATGTCTGTTGTTATGTCAAATACTCCTCTGAGGTATTATCATGTTTGAAGTTGTGACCTGTGCTGTGAACTGAGGAAAGTGTAAGCGTGTGTCTCACTGCTGCCCTCTTCAGTCAGGAGAAATGGTGCGCCTACGCAGGCAGCCGCACGTCAGGCACTTGAGGATGCTCATGGTAACGTGCATAAGTGAGCCAAAGTTAAAGAGTAGATTGTAGAAGGTGTGCACTGAAAGTCCACCGGTCTCGTCAGCATACTTTATGGCCACAATGGGAGTGTAAAGACTGTTGGTCAGATTCCGGAATCGGGGTCGACTGGATTCAATTACTTTCTTGGTACACTGGAATGTGGGAAATTTTAACAAGTTAGTTATAGCAACAGATTTAGGGTATTAAATAAAATGCTTGGAGATTTAGAGGGGTTTAAGGGGCAGCTTTTTGTTTTTTCTTCTTTTAGATTTTTTTGTATTTGTAGGCAAATTCAAGCTTGCACAGAGTGAATTTACATGGTTCATATGGTTGCAGTCAAAGTGGCAAAAGCTGACACATACTTTAGCAATGTCATCAGGGGTTTGCCCCATTGCCTCAAAGATATCGATAGAGGATGGAATGTACACATCCTTGAAGTATCTGACTGTGTCTGCATCTGCTCCAGGATATTCCATCTTAGCCACTTCTTCCATCATCTTGGTTTCAAACTCTGTATGCACTGGGCCGGGCTCGATTAGAGACAGTCTGGGAGGAGAGCATAGAGGGAATGTTACATTAGCCCTAAAACCAATAAGTAGAACGATAAAGAAGGACCATTAAAAGCCTGTGCACACCAAGTCTAATGTGACTAAATGACACAAAAGTATAAAATATTAAATGAGCCATTTTCATAGACGGAAATTAGGCGTTTCCACCTTATTCAGCAGTGTAAATCTAGCAAACTTTTTTATATTTGCAATTTTATAATTATATTGTGTACATTTATAACATTATTCTTCTCTTTATTCCCCTGGTATTCATTAAACTATTCAACACTCTTGTGATGGGGTTTCATATACAGCTGCTGAGGGAGTGACAGTAAATTTGGAATCTTCTTCTGTTTGGCTTAATCCATCTCTCTGTATTTTTTTATTTTTCGGAAAGTCGTGGAAATTTAATGGTGGATTTTTTCTTTTTCTGTTGGAGCAAATACTATGTCTGCTGAAAAAAAAAAAGGTTTGCTATGGTCTCTCATTTACCGATATAGAAATTTACCCTGCTATAATTTACTTTCGCATTCCAAACTGAGAAATGTGAAAAGGGAATATAAAACATTTTTTCAGACCAAAACTATGGTTTCAGTCTGATGCCAATCTTGGAAAAGAGTTAGGAAACACTCAAAAAATAGCTCGATTAACTTGACTAACTTGTTTAATTGTGGACAGTGGTTCCACGTGTTTGAAATGAGTTTTCTTAATTTAAAATTACTATGTAATCTCAACACAAACACTATGTGTAGAAGGAACCTAGTTGAATTGGGTAAACCCAACAAAATTAGTTGTTTCAGTGTAACTCAAATAAATCTCTTTTATTTCTTTATGTACTAGATAGTGAAAGTGAAATGCATGCTGCTTGGAAGAACTACACAGTGTAGTTTTGAACTATGCTATGGTTTTCACAGCATTTGCTCAACAAAACAAGAAATCAATTTTTCGTGTTACAGCTACCTGTCCTCATCATTAGCTCAAGCTCCACTCTTCTGACGTTGTTTCCAAATAAACCAAGACGGATCATTGTAGTAAGATATTTTAGACTATGTGTAAGCGTGTTTACACCAGTGTTGCATGTCTGCTCATTATAAGCAACTTTGGGCTTGTTTTTCCAAAAATATAAGCAGTTGTGTGTTTTTTGGGCTTATTTCCAGAATAGATTGCATTTTTGGGTCTGCTGGTTGGTCCCCATAGCACGGTAAAGTATGAATGATTACTATTAGCAGTTGTCAAATATTCCACTCTACACAAACATCCTTACTAATCTCAGATTTTTCACTAATTTAGATCGGCACGTATATATGTGAATATTTGAAATATTTTTTAAATAGGATGTAATTTTTGAAAAGACATTATTTTGCATCAACATTTTTAATATATGTTTTTTGTAGTCAGTGGAATTAAGCAATCCCCAGACCTAGGTGTGAATAGGCCTTAATTGTAAGACAATGGATCACTTACTTCACATTAAACTTCAGGAGCTGTACAGCCATACTCTCACAAAAGCCCTCTATGGCAAACTTAGAGGCCGTGTAGACATCGTTGAATACCACACCTGCAAATGAGTTGAATAGACACACTCAGTGATAATGTAATTGCTCTGCTGTGGCCCAAACCATGTGTGGAATATCTGGCCATCAAAATGCTCTACAGCTAAATGCATTACTCTAAATGGCTCTATTTTCCATTGAGGTTGCTCATACTGTCTGTCAACCATTCATCTATGCGAAAGAAAATTTCAGTGATCTCCAGTCCCCATTATACCCTGAAGGCCCATTACGCTGCTCATGACGATAATGTGGCCGGCTCGCCTCTTCTTCATGTCTGGCATGACCTCTTTTATCATGCGCACAGTTCCGAAGAAGTTGGTCTCAAACACTTTCTTCATCTCATCGAGACTGATGCTCTCCAAGGGGCCCAGCAAACCCACGCCTGCATTATTAACTAAGAAAAACACAGAGAGCATGATCTGTGAGAATGTCATGGGTGGTTACAAAGCTCCTGTTGTGTAAGTGAAAGGGTGAGCAAATAACATTCAATCACTATGAATAGGCAAGTGTTTAATCTAGTTTCCATCATTCTCATGTCTCTGGTTGTCAGAAGTATCTTCTCTTGAATTAGACTATGAACATTGAATTGACCAGTTATGGGTAGTAACTAACTAAAAGTGGAAGGACTACTAACTTATCTTGAAAATTCTGTTATAATTTACTCATCCTCATGTCGTTCCTAACCCATATGACTTTCTATCTAATATGGAAAACAAAAGAAGATGTTTTAATGAGGATAGCCCTTTGTCTTTTAAATACAATGGCAGTAGATTGTGCCTTAAAGCTTAAAAAAAGAACCAAAAGTATCATAGAAGTAGTCCATCTTACTGCATCATATTCCAAGTTTTCTAAAGGCATTCAGTAGTTTTTGGTGAGAAACAAACCGTAATTTAAGTCTTTTTTAAGCAAAAATCTTGACGTCTGTTGTGCATTCATTAACACTATGAGAGAAGCTCATTCACAGCTGTTCATTGCATTGTTTTAAGCGCTAAACAATGTAAGTTCTCGGGTGAACCTCGTTAAAAACAGTAATACGGGTTTGGAATGACATGAGGTTGAATAAATTATGACCGAATTTTCAATTTTGCGTAAACTATGCCTTTAAGGTGGTAGTTTTCAAAAATGCTGTAGCTGCAGGGAAACTGCAGCCGATGCATACATTAAATACACTAAACTGGAATGTCTCTATATAGTAGGGATAGAAAGTCTGAATCATTTTAGTCATTTAGTTAGTAAAAAAAAAAAAAAAGATTCATTTGAATCATCCCGCAGCTGGATTTGTGGGATTCCCATGTGCGGCATATTACATCTGCTTTTTTGTAGTGAGGTAAAGATTTGGTTCTCTTTCAGAATCATATAATCTCTTAATTATATATTTCAAAAGATATTGCCCTCCTATGTTTGTAAGATGCAGAGGCATGTCTCATGGTTGATTAACGCCAGAGGCCTGTCTCTCTCAGTAGCTGGTTTCAGTGGCTACTCAGGTAAGTTTAGTTCTAGCAAACTCTTTTCTTTTGGTTTCAAGAAGGTGGATCATTTTTTACCAGTGTTTATTGCCATAGTAACTTGCTACATGGCTAACCTCCTCCAGAGCATGTTAATTCTAGAGACACTATCTAACCGATAGTGAATCGATCAGCTGTAGTGGTCTGCAACCTGACTCGGGCCCAATGGGACCCGAGAAACCACAAGGTTTTGGGCTGGGTTTGGGTCAGTTTTTCAAGTATGACTTAGGGTTCAGGTCGGGCTGGGTTTGTAATTAATGAAAAAATAAACAGGCCTACCTAACTTATTTCGCGCATGCGAATGGACGAGTTAGGAGCTGTTCACATACAGCCTATTGCAATCGGGTCTGGTAGGGTCAGACTCGGGTCATACGGTCTCGTGCAGGGCCGTAGCAAGGAATTCTGGTTCTCCTGACTGTATATTGCAGTTTAGAATTTGTTGTGTGCCCCATTGGACCTGTGGGCACCTAGAATCGTTACCACCTTTTACCCCACTAACTACGGCCCTGGTCTCGGGTTCAGGTTTCATTTTAAGGCCTGTGTAATAGAGCTGGAAATCGATTCCAAAAAGAATCGATTCTTTGATTCCGAGGCACTGGGAATGGGGTGTGATATATTCAGACTATTTTTATTTCTAAACTACTACACATTCCAGAAGCCTTAACAGCACCAATTCAAATTACAGAGTATAAAACGAGTGTAATTTCTCGACTGATCAACCCGACTTTTTTGTAGTCCCATCAGGCATCAGTAAGTCTGCTACATTTTTAAATATGCATGAAGCAATCGTACAAGCCCTTCAAAACATCAGACAGCTGCTTTTGAAGGGTGTGTTTCCCAATAGCATTGTTAGCCACTTTGGTCGCAAGTTCCATCGTTACCAACATAGTTGAACAATTTGGTGTTTCCTGAAACCGTAGCTCCAACAAACATTCGCACACAGCATCACAAAGTGCATCATACTATGGTGGTTAAGTAGTGAGTTACATAGTTGTATGTGAAACACACCCCAGATTGACATAGTTTACAAAAGGTAGTGAACAAATACATACTAAAATCTTTTTCTAAACAAGAACAACTGATGAGTGGTAATACAGGAACATCTGCTCAGCCAACCTTCCCTCAAATTCATCCTATAAAATTTTAAGCATTGTACATTGGGATGTGCATTTACAGTACAGGTAGGCACATATTTATTTTTAGAATAGACCTATTAATAGAAACTGTCAAGATCTTTTGTCATTCATGCTATCATAAATAGTGCAAAGACAATTTATATTGCGCTGTTTATTATGAGATTTAAATTTATATTCCATTTTTTGTGGGGAATCTAAAAAAAAATAATTGAGAAAATGAGCCAAGAATTGACTCTTGGAATCAATTCCATCTGTCTGGTTTTGTCAACCTAAAACTCTGAGTTTGTACAACTAGCTCTGTGAAACAAGCCTCATGCCAACTTCTATGGCTATATTCATGGGCGAATTGCCCCATTATGTAAATTAAATGTCATTTCAGTAGCTACTTTTTTTTTACTGGTTTGTAGTGTAGCTATCCACTACTGCAAATATAAGGATAGCTTGAATGTATGTGAACTACTTTATGGTTGTATGGTAGCTTGGTGCATGGCAAGCTACAGTTTCGTAGCAGCTTCCCCAACATTGATACTGACCAAGAGGTCAAAGGCATTCCACACTCACTGAGAACATCAATGTGGCGGTCCTTGACACTGTCAATACACTGCTTGACTGAATCATCACTACACACATCCAAAGTCAGCAGTGTCAAGGTATTTCCATACATGTCGCCCGCTGCTTCCACCAGCTGGTCCTTCTTTCTCAGGTCTCTCATAGTGGCAATGACTTAAAGACAGAGACAGAGAAATATGTTGTCATAAACAATACAACAGTAATTACACAACAATGCAAGGCTAATATATTCATGGAGTGGTTTTCTGAAAAAAAGTGCAAGAGATTGCAGTTTGATTGAACTTGGTCCCTTTTATCTGTCTTAGCAATAACATAAGTATACCCAAACAAAGCATTCAAAGTAATCACTTTTAAGTGTTGCCTAATTAAACTGTGGCTGAAAGATAAGCTAAAGAGATATGTTTTTTCTCTTTGCACTTTGAACATCTGAGGGACACGCTGACCTAAATCAAATGTCTAACGCCAGTTCCAGAATTGCTAATCATTATTTCTCTGTAATTGTTGTAGTTGGATTTGAATTAATCATGTTTATCTCCATGGAAAACAAACTTTGGGTTGTCATCAGAAATCCAATCCGCACAATGATGATGTCAGTGGTCAACTGTACTGGCAAGTCCTAAATAAAGCAAGTCTATCAAGCCGATTTGTTTCACAACCTTCAAGGTCCATACTGAAATTTGTGTTGCGTGTTACTCTAACACATAATAGAGGTTCAGTATTTATCTTGGGGGGGAAATTATAGCAGATCATTAATCATAATTTTACAAATGTACAATCTTCAACATCAGCTTCAACATTTTATATCATATCCTAGTTAATATTAAGATAATATTCTCAGTTTATACCATTTTGCTTATTTGACTGCGCTATTTTATTATTTCTCCTGTGTGAAACATAACTTTCTCTGTGGCACTTCTACTGAGACTTGATTTGTTTCTCTAATCCTCTCTGATTGGCTGAAGAACCTCAGCAGCAGATCAGAGTGTTTCCTTTAGCAGATTATGGCAGTCTGTCAACAGACAGAATCCTGATCTGCCAGAGCCCAGCTGTTGTTGAAAAGTGCCAGTGATGATGATGACTGTAAAATGCATCTACTGTATATGGTGATGATGGAGGCACATCTGCTAGGAAATATGTGTTCCTGTCTTCTCAAACTACATTATGCACACACATATATATATATATATATATATATATATACAAACACACACACACACACACACACATATATATATATATATATATATATATATATATATACAGGTGCATCTCAATAAATTAGAATGTCGTGGAAAAGTTCATTTACTTCAGTAATTCAACTCAAATTGTGAAACTCATGTATTAAATAAATTCAATGCACACAGACTGAAGTAGTTTAAGTCTTTGGTTCTTTTAATTGTGATGATTTTGGCTCACATTTAACAAAAACCCACCAATTCACTATCTCAAAAAATTAGAATATGGTGACATGCCAATCAGCTAATCAACTCAAAACACCTGCAAAGGTTTCCTGAGCCTTCAAAATGGTCTCTCAGTTTGGTTCACTAGGCTACACAATCATGGGGAAGACTGCTGATCTGACACCCTTCACAAGGGGGTAAGCCACAAACATTCATTGCCAAAGAAGCTGGCTGTTCACAGAGTGCTGTATCCAAGCATGTTAACAGAAAGTTGAGTGGAAGGAAAAAGTGTGGAAGAAAAAGATGCACAACCAACCAAGAGAACCGCAGCCTTATGAGGATTGTCAAGCAAAATCGATTCAAGAATTTGGGTGAACTTCACAAGGAATGGACTGAGGCTGGGGTCAAGGCATCAAGAGCCACCACACACAGACATGTCAAGGAATTTGGCTACAGTTGTTGTACTCCTCTTGTTAAGCCACTCCTGAACCACAGACAATGTCAGAGGCGTCTTACCTGGGCTAAGGAGAAGAAGAACTGGACTGTTGCCCAGTGGTCCAAAGTCCTCTTTTCAGATGAGAGCAAGTTTTGTATTTCATTTGGAGACCAAGGTCCTAGAGTCTGGAGGAATGGTGGAGAAGCTCATAGCCCAAGTTGCTTGAAGTCCAGTGTTAAGTTTCCACAGTCTGTGATGATTTGAGGTGCAATGTCATCTGCTGTTGTTGGTCCATTTTGTTTTTTGAAAACCAAAGTCACTGCACCCATTTACCAAGAAATTTTGGAGCACTTTATGCTTCCTTCTGCTGACCAGCTTTTTAAAGATGCTGATTTCATTTTCCAGCAGGATTTGGCACCTGCCCACACTGCCAAAAGCACCAAAAGTTGGTTAAATGACCATGGTGTTGGTGTGCTTGACTGGCCAGCAAACTCACCAGACCTGAACCCCATAGAGAATCTGTGGGGTATTGTCAAGAGGAAAATGAGAAACAAGAGACCAAAAAATGCAGATGAGCTGAAGGCCACTGTCAAAGAAACCTGGGCTTCCATACCACCTCAGCAGTGCCACAAACTGATCACCTCCATGCCATGCTGAATTGAGGCAGTAATTAAAGCAAAAGGAGCCCCTACCAAGTATTGAGTACATATACAGTAAATGAACATACCTTCCAGAAGGCCAACAATTCACTAAAAATGTTTTTTTTTATTGCTCTTATGATGTATTCTAATTTTTTGAGACAGTGAATTGGTGGGTTTTCGTTAAATGTGAGCCAAAATCATCACAATTAAAAGAACCAAAGACTTAAACTACTTCAGTCTGTGTGCACTGAATTTATTTAATACACAAGTTTCACAATTTGAGTTGAATTACTGAAGTAAATGAACTTTTCCACGACATTCTAATTTATTGAGATGCACCTGTATATATATATATATACAGTTGTGCTCAAAAGTTTGCATATCCTGGCAGAAATTGTGAAATTTTGGCATTGATTTTGAAAATATGACTGATCATGCAAAAAAGCTGTCTTTTATTTAAGGATAGTGATCATATGAAGCCATTTATTATCACATAGTTGTTTGGCTCCTTTTTAAATAATAATGATAACAGAAATCACCCAAATGGCCCTGATCAAAAGTTTACATACCCTTGAATGTTTGGCCTTGTTACAGACACACAAGGTGACACACACAGGTTTAAATGGCAATTAAAGATTCATTTCCCATACCTGTGGATTTTAAAATAGCAATTAGTGTCTGTATATAAATAGTCAGTGAGTTTGTTAGCTCTCACGTGGATGCACTGAGCAGGCTAGATACTGAGCCATGGGGAGCAGAAAAGAACTGTCAAAATACCTGTGTAACAAGATAATGGAACTTTATAAAGATGGAAAAGGATATAAAAAGATATCCAAAACCTTGAAAATGCCAGTCAGTATTGTTCAAACACTTATTAAGAAGTGGAAAATTCGGGGATCTCTTGATACCAAGCCAAGGTCAGGTAGACCAAGAAAGATTTCAGCCACAACTGCCAGAAGAATTGTTCGGGATACAAAGAAAAACCCACAGGTAACCTCATGAGAAATACAGGCTGCTCTGGAAAAAGACGGTGTGGTTGTTTCAAGGAGCACAATACTTGTTCTTAATAACAATTCTTCTTTTTGCATGATTTTGCATGATCAGTTATATTTTCAAAATCAATGGCAATATTGCACAATTTCTGCCAAGGTATGCAAATTTTGAGCACAAATGTATATATATATATATATATATATATATATATATATATATATATATATAAACACACACACACACACACTGTAAACCCTAATAAGTTAGCAGAACTCAAAAACGTTGAGACAATCAGTTAAATCAATTTTAACTTTTTAAGTTTAAAACTCCCAAATTTAAGTTAACAGAATTTTCAGATTTTGATTTTGTACTACACATGCATGTCAATTGCGCTTAACTTAAAATATTGAGTAAGTTAACTCATACATTTTAATGGCAGTTAAATTTAACTCTTTGGCTGATCTTAAAATTACCATGTAAACTCAATTTATATACTTCAAGTAGAGAGAACATAATTTGCTACTGTTGTACTAGCAAGATCTAGCTAATACAGTGAATGCATACTAATTGGAAACACTATGCTTTGATTAGCATAGCAACTGCTCAACGCATACCAAATATAATGTAGAACAATCTTAAATTGTACCTGTCCTCAAACCTAAGCTCAAGCTCAGATTCATGAACTCAAAAGAAAGAGAAAGTTCTAAAAACTCACCAAAGGTTAATTTATTTGAACTAATTTGTATGATTTAATTTTTCCCTACTCAAAACAATTAATTATTTTGAACATTAGGGTTTACAGTGTTTGGAGAACAACCCTCTCATTGTAAAAGCTGTTGTTTTAGAGTAAGACTTGGGGCTGATTAAAGATTCTTGAATGGGCCACTATTTCTTATAATGGGATTTTTTTGGCTTCTTTGAAGTTGGCATATATCACTGCTATTCATTATAACCAGAACCAATGAAAATTTTTATCTCGGAGGATTTTGTTCTCTCAAAAATCGTTAAAATAAAAAAAAATAAAAAAAATGTTTTGCAATGCTCTTAGAAAAAGAACAAAGTTCAAATTTAATTAATTTAGCAGATGCAAAAAAATAAAAAAATAATATATATATATATATATATATATATATTATTTGAGTTTTGTTTTAAATAAAATTTCATCTCATCTTTAATGATTCCTTGCAGCATCCCTCTCTAGCAGAAAAGACCTGGTGCATTTGATTGACATTAATGTGTCTCCGGATGTAGTTGAGTAGGAGATAACAAATGCACAAAAGTTTTGTCCAGAGTCCAGATAAAGTCCTTAGGCGACCCTCACTTTTGAGCCCTTACTTGTACAGGTCTCAAACTTTGTCCCTCTCCCAACACTCATTCCAGTGTGTGAACTATGGGCGCATTAGACACGGCAATAAACCGGGGCAGCGCTCTGCAATTCACATCCATAAAGGGAGCTTTGTACTGGAGAAGTCACTTGAAAGAGAGCTGGCTGTCTCTTTATGATCGGTATCCTCGCGGAGCCGGACCCTGCGCTTTCACATGATAATTGCCCGATGAGGGCTAAAGAGCCTTTGGGTTCAACTAGAGAAAATTAAATGTACATTCCCACTTTTGATATGAAGAGAAAGAGGATCCTTAAACGGATAGCATGTTATGTAATGGAAAGAAAATATCACTGTAATACTGAACCTATGAACTAGCATATGTGTAAACCTGAAGGGTCTAGACATGTAATGCGGTTTAGAATGCTCTAAAATATTTGAAAATTTAAAAATATTTAAATTCGACAGAACGCTCCATAGCCGTATGAGCGCTTAAGGAATTAGGGGCTGTTCACACTGAACGCGGCTTTGCGCTAAAAAAAAACAGAAGTTACGCAGCCCCACGAATAGCACAGAACGCAGGTGTTTCGAGACGCGTCACATTTTAAGCTATTTGTAACTCGACATGGGGTCTTACAAACGCGGAACTCCTGCGCGAGACTCTAGAAAAACATTGACAAACAGCGCGGACGGACGCAAAGACATTTTCGGCGTGAACGCCCCCTTACACAGAAACGACCACAAAAAAATATGTGTAAAGTTCTAGAGCCAATACATTTAATGGCCTTTAGAATGTTCTATTTAAACATGTACAAATATTTAAATTGGACAGAACGTCTCAGCCGTTTTAGCGTTAAAGGAATTAGAACGCAAATGAGCGCGTTTACCATGGTAACGCTTCTGTTCGTCTCTGGCCAGAAGCACGGCGATCCGCAGTCCGATCCCAGAGGAACAACCGGTGATCAGCACCACTTTCTGCCTGCTGTCGCTCGCCATAGCAACTCCTGTGTGAGCCGCGAGCTGGATCAGCGGACTTAAAAAAACTTAAATCGGATCATGCAACTTGTAGCCCATGTGAGCGGGTTATGCAGTCACATGTCAGGCAAAATCGATCACTAAAAGAAGACGTAAATACGCATGCTTACTAACGTGTTCATCAGCGTTACTGTATTGGTTTGAAAAACACAAACAGATTGCAGACGGAGTGCGATAGCGCAGGCGATGGCATGCAATACTGGCCAAAGGGGAGAGTTGTTTACATGTGTGTGGGGAGGAGGGTGAGGGGGAGGAAAAAGCAAATAAGCAAGTGAAACAAACAAATAGACAGCAACAATTTGAATTAAATGGATATTTAATAACACGGTGTAACACATTTGTTATTTTTATTTTTTTGTTCCTGGGTAGTAAGTGTTATTTCCTAATTGCTTATGCCTCAAAAGTATAGAAAATGGCTATTATTCCCCACAAACTTTTATTTTGTGACCAGGACAGTGATATTTTGAAATGTACCTATTTCCAATGAGAAAATGGGCGAATTTGTGTCTTTTCGTTCACATAAAGTCAGAAAAAACAACATATGAATCCAAATTAACATGTATTTATACTATAAGTAATATTCAAAGCCGTGCTGGTCCATAATGGTAACAAGTACCCGTCTCTTCCCCTGGCTCACTCGGTGCACCTCAAAGAGGATTACAACAGCATCAAGACCTTGCTTGATGCCTTGAAGTATGATTAGTATGGCTGGGAAGTCATAGGAGACTTCAAAATGGTGGCATTCCTGATGGGTCTGCAAGGTGGTTTTACCAAGTTTCCCTGCTATCTTTGCCTTTGGGACAACAGGGGCACCAAGGCACACTACCACAGGCGGGACTGGCCACAGTTCTCTGTGGGGAGGAACAACGTCAAGTGGGAGCCACTGGTGGACCCCCGGAAGGTGCTGATGCCACCACTGCACATCAAATTGGGCCTTATGAAACAATCTGTCAGAGCTCTAGATAAGGAGTCGGCAGCCTTCAAGTACCTTCAAGACTTCTTCCCTAAGCTGTCTGAGGCAAAGGTCAAAGCCGGTGTCTTCGTTCGGACCACAGATAAAGAAGGATTTTGGATTCATATGTTGTTGTTTTTTCTGACTTTATGTGAACGAAAAGACACAAATTCGCCCGTTTACTCATTGGAAATAGGTACATTTCAAAATATCACTGTCCTGGTCAGTGTCACGTTTCGAGTCGATTCCCAACGCCACGGAATCGAGGAATCGATTCTTTTTGGAATCGATTCCCAGCCCTACTATTCTAGTCTGCTTTCAAATGGAATAGATAAAAGTGCTCAGTTTGCTTTGTTAGTTCCTCGGCATTTAAATTGTATTATTGTGATCTAGAAACATCTAGCCCAAATTAAGGCGGAAATATGTTTGAAACTAAACATAATGAAATGGCATCCTGCTTTAGAACAGTAGCCTACTTGACTAGCTCATTTACAGGTGATGACTTCTTTGCTCTTTTTTAATGTATTAATTTTTAATACATTAATGTAATAATTTTTTAATAAATTAATGTATTCATGTATTTATAAACTATTTTCTTTTCATTTTATTATCAGCCTATCTATTGACGCATATCCATAAACAATATTCATGCTCTTATGAGTAAAGCGATTCACATTTAAGAAGCAGGATTTCCATTAGTCTGTGCTGCCATCTGCTGGTAAAACACAGTACTATTCATACAAGTTGGATCTAAACACTATATACTACCAAATGTGCAGAAGGTGCTGGGAAACCAAAGAATGTGCAGTACGGATTTTTCTTAAGAACAGTCATGTACAACTACCACAAAATATACAAACAGTCATCGATTATCGAGGAATCAACACACCATATAAAGAACCAAGGGGATGAAAACTTCTAAACATAATTATTTGTGTAAATTCAGTTATTATTTTGTCTTGTGGAATATATGTTAATATCTGTTTCATCAGGGCAGTACTAAACAAAACCAAAATAAATGTTTTATTATCCCTCTTTATACGTATACTTATATATATATATATATATATATATATATATATATATATATATATATATATATATATATATATATATATATATATGTATGTGTGTGTGTGTGTGTGTGTGTGTGTGTGTGTGTGTGTGTGTATGCACTATAAATATACAGTATATATTTATACTCATTGTACATAAATATACTGTAATATACATTGTACATACATACATATATATATATATATATATATATATATATATATATATATATATATATATATATATATATATATATATATATATCGACATTGTACACAAATATACT
Source organism: Myxocyprinus asiaticus (assembly GCF_019703515.2). Classification (NCBI taxonomy): domain Eukaryota; kingdom Metazoa; phylum Chordata; class Actinopteri; order Cypriniformes; family Catostomidae; genus Myxocyprinus; species Myxocyprinus asiaticus. The sequence continues at coordinate 35,758,615 of NC_059357.1, read as the reverse complement.
GTATATATAATAGAAGTAGACCAATATATCGCTTTTGCAGATAGTTGCTTTTGGAACTATAATTTATTGGCAAAAATCTCTACTGATAGTTGCAGATATTTTTTTCTTTTTATTCCTCATAATAAACCTCATCTTAAAATATATATATATATATATATATATATATATATATATATATATATATATATATATATATATATATATTTATAGTGCATAGATACACACACACACACACACACACACGTATACGGTGCATACTGTATATACAAAACTCTTCATCTGGTGAATATATAGGCTATAAAAAGCTTCATTTGGTAATTACTAACATACAGGGCAATTTAACGGCGCCATGTCCTCTTTGTATTTCAGGCTTTTTTATAGTTAAAAGTCCAGCGTTATGCACCAAACCTTAATTTTTCTGATTATTATTGGAACTTTGGTTGCACACTAAACTGCTTTTGGGATTATATTAATTTTAATATGACTCTTGTAGCCTCAATGTCTGTGCCGTCATAGTAAGGAAAGACTAAGAAATGTATCTTCATTTTATAATCGATTAAAAAAATAAAAACTATCGGCCGATTCATTGGTTATCGGCCTTTTCCACCACCTTGGTTATCCGTCGACCTCTAATTATGAATACTACATTTATGTATACATGCACTATTTACAATATAATATATATATATATATATATATATATATATATATATATATATATATATATATATATAGAAATTATGATCTAACATGAATTTTCTTGATAAAAAAATATGATCGTGCCTGGTAACATGTGCATGTAAAATGGCTAGAAATAGCATTTTATCTTAGCATAAAGCTGACAATTTACACAAGGTTTATTTCTATTTCTTGTGCTCCAAACTTACTTCAAACTTACTTCTCTGTCTGCTCGTATGAATGTAACACATCATAAGAAAGTGTTTCACTGCTGTTCAAATGCTCTTTGGATCACATCATTTATATGTATAAAATGTTTTCCAACTGAAAGGACTAAATATTAAATGAAACAAATGACAATAAAATGCAAAGTAATCTCTTCAGTAATCAAAATACTTTTTGAATGTAACTGTATTCTAATTACCGATGATTTAAATTGTAAATGTAGTGGAATACAGTTACTAATATTTTGTATTTTGTATTTTTATTTGTATTTTATTTTTTTCCCCTTTTCTTCCCAATTTGGCATGCCCAATTCCCAAAGCACTCTAAGTCCTTGTGGTGGTGTAGTGACTCGCCTCAATCTGGGTGGCGGAGGACGAATCTCAGTTGCCTCCGAGTCTGAGACTGTCAATCTGTGTATCTTATCACGTGGTTGGCTTTATGCTATTCTCCGCGGCATCCACGCACAACTCACCACGTGCCCCCACGAGAGTGAGAACCACATTATAGCGACCACAAGTAGGTTAACCCAATGTAACTCTACCCACCCTAGAAACCGGGCCAATTGGTTGCTTAGGAAGCCTGATTGGAGTCACTCAGCATGTACATATATATATATATATATATATATATATATATATATATATATATATATATATATATATATATATATATATGTATATATACAGTATATTATAACATATATAGTGATTGGTGGATGCAAACATTTAGCAGCCTCACTACACCTCCACTTAGAAGCTGTGTCATACTCTGTTGTTGATTGAATCCTCTGATACCGTATGCAAGAGTATGGTAAAGAAAACTGTCTATGACAGGGGTCCTTTAGAATAGAAATGGCCCTCCTTGGGCATTTCTCGTATTTTGGAGAGTACAAATGGTCTACATAAACCAATCAGATCTGAGGGATTAGGGAAAGGGTTAGGTTAGGCTCTGGGTTGAAGGCATTCTTGCCAATTTAATTATCAACCTATCCATTTTAGCAGTACTTAATGGATAGGATTAGGGATTAGGTTAGGACTAACACATCCTATCTGGGAAAATCACGGTCACCATTAATCATCTGTGCTGATGTTTGTACAGTATAAAGTCTTAATCTAGTTTTATAAACAAAACCTACAATCTGGGTTCTCACATTCCACCTCTGTACAGTCTGTGCTTTATACAATTGTCACTGAAGATTAGTAGCTTGTTGGACGCAAGTGCGAGGTGTTGATAGAACTTTGGTAATCAACTCTTAATAGAATTTTGGTTGTAGAATGATAGGTATTGCTAGCAAGAATGCAAGGGAGTTTAAAAGATACCCTGTGTTGAGTGATTCACACAGAAGTAATAAAAGTGAAAGGAAAGGAAAAACAAGATAAACATACACTAGATGTGGTGCTAACAACTAATCCAAGAAAATGGAAATGCTAAACTCTGAACTTCGACATAATGACAAGATGTCAAAATATAGTAATTTCCTTTTCTGAAACATATTTTAAGTAGTTGTATTCCTGAATACAAAGGGCTTTGGCCAGGTGACTGAATTAAGTAGAAGAGGTTGAGTCAAAATTTGGACATCACTAAGAGGTGTCAAAGTGCAAATGATAAGAACAAATAGCACTAATGAAGAGGTCACACAAGTTTGGGCATGTTGGCTATGTTGTGACCACAGCTGCAAGGTTATGAAGCAGGTTTGTAACTGAAGAAAGATATTGAGAGGAAGACCACCAAACAAAGACATTCTTGGTTTGAATCACTCACAGACAGACACATCTAGAAAGAAAGAAAAAAGTGACAGGACTTTGCTCTGCATTTTACTTTTATCACATTTAACATAACAAACCAGCTTGGGTTAACGAGGAATGTCAAGTTTGACATGTTGTATATGTGCTCTGTGGAAAATGTGATTGTTTACAGAGCAATCTTCACCACCAATCTTCTGTTTGCAGTTACTGATTTCCGTCAGGCCTTCTAAAGTTTCTCCTGAGGGCAGGAATAGTTTCCCCTGTATGGAATCCTGGCCTACCCTGACTCAACCCTCATCCTACATACTGACAGAAGTTTAGCCTTGCTGTGAGAAATTTAGCAACAAACCCACATGTGAACAACAGGAGGGAATGGAAAGTTTCGACAAAGGGAAAAACAGATAAAAATTTGTACAGAGCACATAAAAAAGAACAAACCTTGTTCAACCATCTGTTTAATTGTTCTCCTTTCACAAATTGGCCTAGAAATACACTCATAATAGTGGCATACAAACTATAGGGATGTGCCAGGGTGGTCGACTAGTCATCCAACAACTGACTAGTCGATTAGTGGGGTCGACTACTAACATGAATATTTTTAGTGGTGGTGTTTAATTGGGCGAAGCATTTCTCAGATTAATTATGAGACAACTTCTTGGAGAGTGTTCTGGCATGATCATAACTTGCTGTGCTTAACAGTGAATTACAGTCAGTCAACCCTCTGCCAAAAGTTTAGTCTCTTTAATGTGCTGTTGTTACAGTACAGCAAAGTGCTGCATCAAACAATACATTTCAAGATCACTGTCGGATGTTAAATCCTCTGCTGTGAGTAATGTTACCTTATTTGTGAGGTGCTTTGGAGAGATTAAAGTCTTTTGCTGACTCTGTCTGACACTGCTTAAATAAATATTTGCCATAAAAAATCATTTAAACTACTTGATGTCCTGAACTAGATATGTACCTGCAATATTATCTAGCAGTTCTGTTCTTTTGAAAGTGCAGTGAGGATCGCCCTGAAGCACTCCGGTTACATTAAAGGGTGTCATTCTGTGTTCAGGATGTGCAGAAGCAGTTTTGTGCCACTCTGTATTGGAGCCTTTCTTATTTCTTACTTTTCTTAATTTGATCATTTTTTTCCAATACGATGTTATAGTAATTTAGGGTATTTATTTGTTAAATATACAGTACCTGTTCATTACCATGTTAAGTGTTGTGCATAGCATCCGCATATCCTACTGAAACACGTCTGATTGGAGTCACGTGACCATAACAGAGCCTAATTATACATGATCCTTAACACTAACTAGTCGACTAATCATTCAAACAACTGATTGACTAGTCTATTATATAAATTGGTAGTTTTGCACATCTCTAATAACCCAGCCTTAATTTTAGTAGTTGACAATTGTTCATTGAATGTTTTGTAATACATTTCTGTGCTAATATACTTTAAAGGATAATTCACTCAAAAATGAAAAATCATCATTCACTCACCTTCATGTTGTTCCAAACAGCCTCATTCACCGTTCACTTTTATTGTATGAAAAAAAAGATGAAATAAAAGTGAATAGTGACTCTGCTTAACATCTCCTTTTGTACTTTTGTGTTCCACTGAAGATATAAAGTCAGATGGGTCTGGAACAACATGAGGGTGAGTAAATAATGGCAAAATGTAATTTTTTTTGTACACTATCCTTTTAAGTGGGAGAAAAGTATGTAAAGAGGTGATAATTGCATTACTCTGCAATTTATGGTGAAGTCTCCTTTCAGAAAATTGGTTTCTTATTAGCAGTTCATTCAACTGAAGAAAAAAAAAGAAGATTTTAGAGGTTGACACGACCCACTTACATGGGTTTTATTGCTGTGTGCTGGAAAAATTGCAAGGCGTTGTTTGTTGTTGTAAATTTAGCTTTTAGTACTAGAAAAACTTTCCCTCGCTCAAATTTATCCTGTTGCATCCAAATTTGCATGAGGGAAATGGATAGATACTGCAAGAGGGTGGGTGTGCATGAAGTGTTTCTGGCTGCCTTTCCCCTGTTTCAAGAGAAAGTACACAGGTGTGTTTGTGCGTGTGGATGATGCTGGGTGCCGAAGATGGAATTTTAGCCTCTAAGCTAACTATCTGGCATCTTGCATAGGTTTAGAAAAGGATAAAGAGAGGAGAGATTGTGTTGAATAAATAAGCAGCAGTACAGGCCTCTGCATGCTATGTTCTCTAGGCCACTCTTTCTGTCTTTCTATCTGTCATGTGTATGTCAGGTATGTCCGCGTCAGCTTCTGTATACACAAAATGTACATTTGCGCTGCATCATTGCGATTAATCACATACAAATTTTCACAGTTAATTGCGATTAATCACAGATTTTGAAAGTGCTGAAATTAGACTCTATATATAGTGTACTTCTTTTCCTGTCACAGTGCATTTACTTCCTTATTAGGAAAAAAAAACTAAATGTAACAGTAATGCTTCATTAGTATTTTCGAAACAAAGCCTTCCATAGAATAATGATAGAATTGCACTAAAATACAGTTGCACCAACGCGAGTAACATTAAACGTTTCCACAAGTCCCAAAGAAGTTGACTAATTAAAGAACTAATCCCCATAGGTTGCATATTCATTGCAATGCACATTAAATCTCTTAAACTCTCATCCTACACAATATTAATCGGCTGGCAGGTTGTGGCTATTTACTTTGGATATGGAATTCACATGATTTGCATCAGGATGTCTAGCACCACTTTGAACTCCACATGAAAAGCATTGCAGACAGTGGCTGTGTCCAGAATGGCATACTATACATACTACTCTTACTGATTATGTCATACCTATGTATAACAGAAATAGTTAGAATAGTATGGAGGCATGCCATTCCGAAAGCGACCAACATCTCAGTCTGTTTTTAGTGCTGGCACTGCCCACGTAATGATACTTCATCCGAATTGTCTGGTAATGATTAGCTGATGCTTTAAAGGTGCAATATGTAAAATTTTTCATGTAATATTCACCTTTTTTTTTTTTTTTTTTTTGCCAATGTGTGAACGGCTTGTAACGCAACATAAAAAATGAGCCCTTCCCGGACTTCTTATGTTGCCTATTAAAGCCTGTAGACTGATTTTCATGTGAAGGGAGCGGGTCGATTTTGCTGGGAAAATCCAAAGGATGTGACGTTTATGTGCGCTTCCAAGAGCCTTGCCTCAGACAGAAGCTTCTCTTCCGCTATTTAACAGCGACAACAGTCTGCAACACTAGGTAACGTTATCTTAGAGATGGAATCCTGTAAACATCCAGCTCCCAGCACAACACCAACTCCTATACAAACACGAGTAAAGTAGTGATCTACTGAATCCCGTCTGGCTAAGCGGAAACGTGATCGTGGTTGAGCGAAAACTAGAGTGAACATCGGCAGGGTATTTGATTCCTGGAGGGACCTTCGTTCGGTTTTGGGGATCAAAACCGACCCTGAATTGACGTTCTTCTTATTAGACAGGTAAGCTTACATAACTGCAAAGCATGTGAAATATAGTGCCATAAGGATTGATCGGTGTAATTTTAGCTAACTTGATCTTGCCTGCTAACACTGATGAATTGCAAGCTACCTTGCTTTGTAACTTTCAAATAATTTCAACGATCTTCTCTTTATACTAAAAGTCAGGTTAATGTCAATGTTAATCTGTAATTATCCAGCAAGGTAAACTACAATAATACATTAAATTAATGCTAGACAATGTTCAAGATTATGCAAAAAGCTCCATTCATTAGTGTAACAGGTTATACAGAAAATATATACATTCTATTATTATAAAACAATAGTGCATCGATATATCAAAATGACAGTTGTGATGGAATCACATCAATATTGAATTGTGTCAACATATTTATAATGTACAGTCTATTTTATAAACAACTACTGTCATCATCCACCAAATTTAGCTAACAGCTATTGATAAAGCTGGCTAGCTAGCTAATGCCGACATAGGCTATCGTATAAATGCAGTCAATGTATCATGCAAAGAAAAGTGATTACTTCAAACTACAGTCTCGCATAGACAGACCTATATCCACACTTTGTTTTAGCCCTGTTCCAGCACTGGAGAGTCAAATATAATATGCAGTCTCAAAGTTTGTAGTAAAACAGTCATAACTGTGTAATTTTAATTATGCTACCTCATCTGTCAGCATGATGTCAGTGAATCACGTTCAGTCTCTTTGTACGTTACGTCAATGTTTTGGTCGATGCTCGCTCGCGTCCCTATGGAGTGTGTGCACGATCACGAGCAACAGGTAGCTGGCTGCAGTTCACAAAATGGCCACAGGTGTCATTAATAACAAGGGTTTCTGAATCTTACATACGGCACCTTTAAAAATTCAGCGGCAACAGGGACAAATTTGAAAGTTTATTACATTTGAGTGGGGCATCGACAGACCCTCCACAGGTCAAATCCAATAAGCTATGCAGCAGTCCCTTATCCATGCCATATATCGTGTTTGGCTTGTAGGTGGTAGTTAAGATTTGATGTGATTCTGTGGTAAAATATCAACTCGTAAAGGTCATAAATTATTTTATTTTTGTTACAAGTCCCATCTGGGTTTGTTCCTTTCTGTATAACTTGATCATTAGGATGGAATTGCTGTTGTGTGTTTCAGGTGTGTACATCAGTGTAATTTCTCCACCAGAAACATTGCAAAGATTCTGCCCTATTCGAACCAGTGTTTAGAACTCACATGGAGCTGAAGGAAATGTCAGAATCTAACGTGAAAACTGGTAAATGTGTTAATCGCAATTAAGAAAAATGTAATGTGTTGAACATTTTAAATTAATTGCATGTGTTGACAGCTCTACTACTAGTACTACTAATATTTTAAATGTGAAGTGTGTAACTACTAAGGAATTGTAAAAAATCATTGGTTGGACAAACAGATAGTTCTGCCCGTTCACTGGCAGAATGACAGCATCAGTCGCTATTCACTTCTATTGTACTGAAAAAATATATACAATGAAGATGAATGGTGATAGAGGCTGTCAGAATTAACATTCTGCCAAACATCTCTTTTTGTGTTTCTTGGAAGTTATAAAGTCAAATGGGTTTGATACAACATGAGGGGGAGTAAATGATGACTGAATTTTCCTTTTTGAGTGAACTATTCCTATAAGGGATATTTTAGGCACCTGCTTATGTCACAGCTGGTTTTCCAGCAACTATATTTAGCATAAAATTTTAAATTGTTATTAGAGTGACAAATTATTCTTATGTGTCTTCTTTATATTAGAGCACACAGATCTCCTGGCTTATTCTCTCTGGGCAGCTGAAGGAGAAACTTTTGATGAGAGGGAGAGACATTCACAAGAATGTTTGCTGCAGGTCAAGAGTGGCGCTTTCTGCTCTTTTGTGTGCTGTCTGCTGAGGAGGTGTGGAATGTAAACTTCACAAAAACTAGGGGGGTGGGAAGGGAAGGATGGCCAGAAAGAAAGAAAGGAAAAGAAAATGTGCCTTTTAAGGGACAGAAGAAAGGAAGAGAAAGGAAAGTTGCAGGAAGTGGGCAGAGAAACGAGGAGAGACGAAACAAGGGATGGAGGATAACACCGCGTTTGGATTTAAAAGTGTTAATTGATTAAGCAGCTCATTAAAAATTATCCTTCATGTTAATTATTTGAGGCACCCCCCAATGGTAATTATCAAAATAAACACCACACTGAGAACTCCTCCCCCAAACTCACCCTCCTGGATTGTGTGAGGAAAAATGTGTCCATGTTGTTTAAGCCGGCATTTTCCACATTAAGAATGAGCTGTGCTTTATTACAGGAAGCCTATGCCTCCTCTTCCATTTGAGCGTCATGTTTTATTCTGGTTTAAGAGGTATTAAGTGTTTTTATGAGGTCAATGCAATTACAGCGTGAAGCTGTGTAACCATTTTCCCTCGATTGAATGGCTTATAACTACACTTACACACTATGTTCCTTGGGTGCTTGAACCATTGGAAAATAAAAATAATCAAATTAAATATATTTAATGGGGTATTTTCAGTTGTTTTGGGTCTGTAATACATTTACAGTATTCAGTCTACTGTGTAAATTTTCTCTAGAGCAATCCTGACCATCTCCTTGTACACACATACAGGCCTACATTTACACATCCTGAAGATGACCCCTCAATAGCTTTGACAGCTTTCTCCACAAACACTTGACAAATGATCGTGAGAAAATCAGTGTGGGAGCTTATCCAGGATTTAAGAAGGCCATTGATGGCTGCTTTCCAAAAACTGACTACGTCATGATAGATTAATATACTATTCAAATAAGTAAGAGATTATGTACAGTCAGTCAGCTTTTACTCTAAAGTAAACTCCAACAGGGACATGAGTCAACATGAAGCAAAGGCTACTTACCAAATAAATAAATGGAAATGAAATATATACTTAATTTGAAATTATTTTATTATGTGGGAATAAAGAGGTGGGGTATTAGAGAGATGAAACTAGCACAGCTATATTACCCATTCGTTATTAAAACTATTTATATATATATAATAATAAAAAAAAAAAACACTAATAGAATATGGTAATTATGTAGTCTCCAAAAATTTTCAAAATAGCCACTCTTTGCCTGGATTACAGCTCTGCACATCTGAACATCCTCTTATCCAATTTCATGGGACAATTTTTAGACAATGTTGAAGAAGTTAACATGGATCTTGTTGTCAGGTTTTTTTTATTTGAGTTTTCAGTCCCTGGACCACTGTCCTGGCCATTTTTGTTTAGTTTCTGCATCCTGTTTTAGTATTTTTTCCTTCAGTAAAAGGTTTTGAAGCGCATTTGACTGTCTGCACTTGGGTTCTCCATACAAAATACCTGATAGAAGAATTCAGCCAGAACTGAACTCAGCAGACAGTCAACCCTGCATAATAGGACTTTTTCTTCGCCCAGCACCGGTCCAGCAGGAGTTGTCCCCCAAGGGCCGAGTCTGAAATATTGTCAGCAGGACTATCACCCCTTTGGGGTGTACGCCCAGTCACTCCTCGATGCAGTCCAGGAGCTAGGTTTTGGTGAGTCCGACCTTATACAACTTTTTCTTGCCAGACTCGATGAGCCCTTTGATTGGGATGTGCTGAATGATCAGAAAAATTTGACCATCTTGAAGGTGGTCGACCATGTATACCAGCTAAAAGAGATGGAGTACCTACTCTGGGAATTGGACGCCATCTCTGACAGTCCCACCTCCCAGTCCTTGTCAGTCCCATTTGTCGGTCCAGTGCAGGTGAGGCGTCACCGGAGAAATAGGAGAGGTTCCAAAGCACCTGGTCCAATCCCACTGCAGTCCCCTTGGAGAACTGTCCCTGTCCTGGAACTGCCCAACCTTTTCGCTGCTCTGGTGCCGCCCGACCTCTTGCTGCTCTGGAGCTGCCTGACCTCTTGCTGCTGTGGAGCTGCCCGACCCCATTGCTGCTCCTAGGCTGCCTGACCTCATTCCCGCTCCTAGGCTGCCTGACCTCATCCCCTCTCCAGAACTGGAGCCTCCTCCCTGACCACCACACCCAGGTCCATTACTAGAGCTGCTCCCCAGGCCAACGCACCCCACTTCCTTCCTGGAGCTGCCTCCTCGGCCGCCTGACCGCAGACCCTTTCTTGAGGCACCCCGGCTGCTTGGCTAGGCTCCCTTAATGGGCCCACCCTTTCCACTGCAGCCCCCCATGGAGGTGCCTGCCCTCTCTGCTGCAGCCCTTGACCCTATTCCTCCAAAACGGCTGCCACCGGCCCCCTCCTCTCCTCAGCGATGGCCGCCGACCCCATCCTCTTCCCAGCTGCCACCGCCATCCTCATCCCTGTCCTGGGGCCGCCCGACCTCTTTGCTGCTCTGGGGCTGCCTAGCCCTCTTCCTGCTCCAAGGCTGCCTGACCTTGTAATTGTTTAAACATAAGCTTTTAGATTACACAGGAAATCGACATGAACCTTTGAAATGTTCATTTACCCTGAAACGACCCCATTCTCCCAAATCGATGACAAGAGCCAACCCCATTAGAAATGTTTGCATAAATTCAAGCTTGTTCACTTTTCCCTGTGACACTACTGATAATGTGTTGCATGAACAGTCTCTTAAACATTGGTTCTGGTCCCATGGAAACTAAGAAGTAATCACATTCACTCTGACACATGGGGTGTGTCTCAATCAGCTCCCTAGTTCAGTAGTCAGGGTGTCAGCCATTTTTAGGGCTGTCTATTTTCTTTTTAAAATACATGTTATTTGTAATGTCTTTCATCCATAATGATCATGAAAGGGAGACACTTTAAAATATTAGAGTTGGTAGAAGAAGGTTAAAAATACATAGCTTTATATTTTTATTTCTTTATTTGTCATTTATCTTTCATAACACCGTATGTTTAAATATCTATAATGAAAATGTACGACAGTGTCATTTATACAGCAAAGTTGTTGATTAATTCCAGCTGATTCAATTGAAGTAATTGCATTTACATAAACAATGGTGTGTGCGATTCGCAGGGTGTTTTTTCCTTCTAAAATAAAATTTTACTCCACTGATGGTTAGTTTTAGTGTTGGGGTTTAGGTTAGGGAGTAGGGTTAATAATTTATGCATTCCTGTTGACTGTTCTATTTAATTTAAAACTAAAAATAAAACTTGCTCAAATCATTGTTCATTTGTGACATATTGAGATGATTGTGGGTATACCTCCTTTATCAGGTCTGTTTCTCTCAAACGTCTCTCCATCATCACTCTTTGCTCTAGCGAGGCATATAAGAAGCAGACATGTTAGAGAGGGAGTTCACAGAACATCTGTCATAGATCTACAGCTCACTACAGAACATTTGACAGCTCTGCCTTTATATACTGAGGAAATGGAATGCTTGTCAAATCTACATTTTCTCACTTGATGTAAAATCGATAATATGAGATGATGTAACTTGTTTTTCTGAACCAGGAGTGAAATATAATTCCAAGTATGTACAATATCTGTTTTCGCTGTGTTTTTGTCACCTTAAATTTGATGCATGGGTCTTTCCGGATGTTTTAGACTTTTGTTGTAATAACAGACTAGTAATAAAACAGCCTTTTTAAAGTTGTGGAGTGTACTATGTATACCTTTCGTTTTCAAATGGTGGGTTGTGACGCATTAAAGGGTCAGAGGTGTGTTCTGATAGGGTTCTAAAACAACAGCTGAAAAAAACAAAAAAGCAAATTTAAATGATTAAAAACGAAAAAACTACAGTTGTGACACACTGCGCAAATGCAAATATTACTTGGAATGGGTGTGATGTGAAAGGCACAGTGTGTCCGATTTTCAGAAACATCTGACTAGTAATATCATTAATATATTCCTAACCCTAACCATAACAGTACTAAGACCAAAACAGTGTTCATCTTTAATTTATCTCTTTGCAAATGTAGTATATAGGATGTGACATCAAAGGTACAGCGCAGGCGATTTCCAGGACATGAACATTCGCCGCATCATGGAATTTGGCACCTTGGACTTGATTATCAGTGGTAAAACATTCGGAACTTACACATGCCAATTTCCCATATGATCATACTGGCCTGTTCCATGCATTACGCTCATAAATCAAACTTCTGTTATTGTTTATGCAATTACAAAATGGTCTGTAGGTTTGTATGATAAATAATTATGGAAATGTTGGGTCGCCACTTGATGTCCAATGTAAAATCTGGGTCTTGAAGCAAAACCAGTACCAAATATAAAGATTATGCATATCAAACAAACATCTTTTACCATAACTAAACCCAATCCTAAACTGCATAAAGTATCGCCAAGCTGCGGTTCATTAGATGACGTTTTTGCAAGCGCACCAGTGCTTTATGCAAGCACACCAGTGCGGTAATAAAATTTGCAATAACATTGCATGACATCCTTGGCATGTCTGTCACAGTTTACACCTGAGTGGAGCGAATTATATAACAGGATTATGTTCTGTAAGGCATAAAAGACTTCCAATGAGAGAAGATTAATATCAAATACTTTTTTTTCTCTTCAAAATCTCTCAAATTATGTTTTTGGCAGGAGAAGAGACTCAGTGGTTTCATTACTTTGAAACATCAGACTCATATTTGCCTCTTTTGGTTTATTGCTGTCCTGTCCTAGCATGCTCCATCTTTGTGAAGTTTAAAAGAAAGCAGTAGTTTTTCCCCAAATGTTTTGATTATGCTCTTTTTTCTGTCTGTGATTAATAGTAATTTTAGGGCTTATATTTCCATTCCCCACTAAGATGCCAGCAGTATCTCACCCCTGTGTCATTCTGAAAGCTCTACTCTTATCTGAAGTTCTCTTAAATGACAGTCTCCAATCTGTTCTATCACTAACTCATAGAGACTCTGCAGGAAGAGACAGATGTAGATGAATGCTGCTGATATGCACAAGCACTGTACTCAAGTGCCCAGTAAAGCAGTAAGATTTAAAATGGAGTGAAACAGGCCTTCTGCACTCTTAGAAATAAAGGAACATTTGGGTTCTATATACTCCAAAGAATCCTTCATGCCAAAAAGGCACAAAATGTCTTCTTTAGGCTAAAAATAATAATAAAATAAAAATAAATTAAACTGTACTTTAGACTCTATTACATAATACTTAATATCACACGAGCAAGAGTGCTGTATGGCCCTACATCACTCGGCACGATTGCGAGTGCGATATTGCTTATTTACAACAGTTCAGCGAACAAGTAAATAAATCACAAAAACTGTATAGAACTGTCACAAAAAATGCAGTTGTGTATGGAACTACTTTCTTACATGACAGATCAGGATCTGCCGTTGCTAATTCAAAAGATGTGCCCAATCCTCCGTTACTAATTCGAAAATGTCACTTTAGACCTAGTAACAATGGCTTGGGCTGTTTCCAAAAAGTTATTGGAGAAACAAGGATGTGTGTGTGTGTGTGTGTGTGTGTGTTTGAGAGAGAGAGATAGAAACTCTGGTATTAGCTACACGCCTTGGATGTTTTTGATTTTCCGTCTGATGTGTCTCTCAGCTGTGATAAGCCTTAAAGAGGCCCTATTACGCTTTTTGGGATTTTACCTTTCCTTTAGTGTGTAACATAGCTGTTTGTGCATGTAAAAGGTCTGCAAAGTTACAAAGTCCATGCAAAAGGGAGTTATTCTCTCCCACAGAAAACACTGCTCAAGAACTACAAGAAAAGGCTGGATTGTAGTCCAGCCATTTCTTCCGTGAAGTATCTATGTCACTATGTAACACATTTGCATAATGCCCGCCTAAGGGGTACTTTGGCCCACCCTCAAACAAACGTAGTTATAGCCTCTTTGTTTGGACTTCCAAATGCAGAAAATTTAAGAATCAGTGGTTAAAATTTATTTTAATTATTTAGCAGTACAACCACAACCAATGCCGGATTTTCAAGTCGGTTACTCCTGAAAGATGGTGCAGTTCCCACTTTTTTGGGACAATCTGGTGCTTCAGAATCACAACCTGTAAGTATGCTTGATTATTTGTGGATTTATCTGCTACCAAGAGTTCAAATAAGGAGTTTTGTGTTGTAGCTACAGTGGACACCCAGTGCACAGCTTTAGGCCTCTGCTAACCTGCTAGCTAACGTTACTGTGTTGAAATAGTTTTGCTAATCAGCTGCGGGCGCACTTTTACTTACAATTGTGTAGAATTATGCAGATTGTTTGTCATTCTTACTATCATGAATAGTGATCAAGTGTGGAGATGGATTTATTTTTACGAATGGTCATTTTACGTCTGCAATCCACGGTAGTGCTCGGCTAACTTGCTATGTAATGTTATTGTTTTGGTTTTCTATTCAGCTGTGGCCGACTTTTACTTAAAACTGTGTAACAAAATGGTCGATCTCAAGAGTCTTATATAATTATATAATTACAAGCTGTAATGTTATGGCCGCTATCCATGGTAGTCCACAGCTAACTTGCTCACTAACTCTCTAATACCACCGGTAATGTTCAACCGGGAGTAAGCCTCTGTTCTCCGTTCATATCTCGGGCAGAAAAAGTTTAACTACATCTATTCCAGCAAAAGATGACTAACTTAGTTGCACTATGTGTCTTTTACTTGAAGCTTTGTTAGGTTCACAATAATCAACAGTGTCCTTGTAAGAAAGCTACAAAATTAAAACCACTGTGAAATGTCCTGCTCAAGTCATGCTTGCAAAGGTGGTTCGGGTCAATCAGCTTGTTCTTCCAAACTTTCATTATCGGATTCGAACTCAAACTGGTATGGCAAAAACCAATGCCATTGTTACCATAGTTACAATAGTGTTTACAGCTGTTAAGGAAGCCTGAACCTCAGTTATGGTAAGGGGCGTTACATTTCCGATACACGCTCTATGCGGTTGACCAATCACAACAGACTTGGCCAGCTGACCAATCAGAGCAGACTGGGCTTTTCAGAAAGGGGGGCTTTAAAGAGACAGGACCTAAATCAGAGCGTTTGAGCCAGATGATGAAAATAGGTTTAGCAGATTTGTTCATTATGAGAAAAATTATGTGTTTTTAGAACATTAAAGCATGTAAACCTATTCTAGTAAACCCCCAAAATAAAATCATGCACCTGTAAATTAGCATAATATGTATGTCCCAGCTGTATTGTTGTAGTAGTAATTTGAGTGATTATGGAGTGAGAGACAATGCTAATGACTTCAAAAAACTGCTCACTGACTGATGTGCGCTGATCTATCGCACGTCATACTTTACTTTACACATAAAAATGGTCTTTTGTCGCCACCTGCTGGCTAAAACCTTTAATGTCACAGGGAAAAATGAAAAGACACACTTCTTTTACACATCTGCGCTGCTCTTACACTTTGGTTTAGAACGCCACAAACAGAAGCAGAGTGATACAAACAGTGAAGCGTCCGAATGCTGACGGTGTAAGACATCAGTACTCATGGAATGTCTCTCATCAGAATCAGATTTGAGGACCGGAACTTACTGTTGTACGTAGTGTTATAATGGCTATGCTTATTTCTATATGTAAATTTTGTCTTGTGATAAAGTACCAGTTGGTACAAACACACTTCCATGAAATGTTGTGGCAATAAATCAAATAAAAAAAAAAAGTTATGATCCCATGTTTGGAACCTCTAAAAGTTTCTACATCGAATTACCTAGCTACAAAGTAAAATCGGAAACAGTAGGTTGTCTTTTCTTTAGCTAAAATTAGTCTGTGCTTACCAAAATTCAAAGCACTGCCCCTGTTGGTCAAAGCGCTAAGTGTTTTTATGTGTATGGGCATGTGTGAGCTCCATTTTCTGGGTGTCAGGGTTCAGCCACTTCTGTTGGTTTTGTTTATACTTTTTGTGGTTGAATTCTGACTCTCATGTTTTGCATCATATTGCATGAACACATGGCTTTGTTTGCTTTTCATTGCCATGTGTTCTTGTGTCTTGTCATTTGTTGTATGAATGCACTTTGCTTTGTGTTTTCTCATTGTCACGTGCACTCGTGTCAGTTCAATTGTGAGTGTTACCCTGCCCCCCTTGTTACCTTGTTATCAGTTTATTTGCCTCACCTGCCTTCCCTCGTTACCCTCCTCATTTCCTTTCCTATTTAACCTCCCTGTGTTCCCTTTCCTGTGCCAGTTCATTGTGGATGATTCCCTGTTTAGGCTGTCTGTTCATTGGTCTGTTCCTGTTTCCATTTTTTTTTTTTTTCTGTCTGTTCCTGTTGTGTGGCATGGAGTTACACAGTCTTTGAGGTTTGTCTCTCCAGCCCAGCCCATTACCAAGATTATCACCCTGGACTGTGATTTCTTTTTTTTTCACCTTTGGGGTGGTTTATGTTTGTTTTTGTTTATTTGTATATCAATAAAGCCCATTTTGTTACTCTGCACCTGAGTTCTCACCCTCTCTCTGCACGAAACCTGACACTGGGTGAAATGTCAACAGAGGGGCGCCAAAAGCGAGTTGTAAAGCGGGTTTTTTTAATCTGTACAGGATGTAATACAGTTAAGAGCAATGCATAATTAAAAAACTTTACACCCCAACCTAAACCTCAAACATAAACCTTACAATAAGCGGAGTGAAAATGTACTGTTAGGAGGGGAAATGCAACCTCTGAAACGCGTTCGCATAAACAGTGACTAGCGCGATTCGAAGGTTGCTTTTTTCCCCCTAACATGACATTTATTTTTACTTCCTGTTTTCAATGCAGGATGTGATCCCAGTTCTCCCACACTGCTGACACAACACGCCTCAAGGAGAGGTAAACACGCCTGAGCCGATGCAAAAATGTCTGATGGAAGATGCCGCTTGTCATTGAGACTGCATTATGTGGCCGGTCCTAGGGTACTAGAACTTTCGGAAACAACATGCCGACGACTTTCCATGTGATCATTTTGAAAAATAACCCTTTAGCGTACTTTCCATTTAATGTTTAAAAGAGCTCTATATGGAACATTTTAAGGGTTCCATATTTGAAGCAAGTGATAGAACCCTTTAAGGTTCTATATAAAACCAATTTGCGTGTGATTCTGTATCACACTCTTTGGGTGGCTGTTCTGTTGTTCCTGTTGAATGAAATCTGGAATGGTTTAATTCCCTGCCAGCTCCTATATCTGCTGTACATGTATGTACTGTTACACCAGACTAATTTGTGATCACAGATGTGCTTTAATGTAATGCCGCAGAGTGCCATATGTTCTGTGAAAGTGCCGGGAAGATAAAGGAGATCTTCACATCTCAATGATTTATGCACACAGAAAAAGTGCCAAATGCAACATGAAGCCTATAAGCAAAATATAAATACAGAGCTCTTTATTTGAAATGAGACTAGAACAGACCTTTTAGTGCATGAATTATGTGATGATCAATACCCTTAAACACTCTAAGCAAGGTCTTTTCACAATCTAATCTTTAACATATGACTTGAAGAAAAACAGGATTTGATGACATTCAGTTTCCAAACCATTCCTCAAATAATCCCAGAAAAGAGAAATTTGTGGTTAAAGGTGTCGTCTTTCTCAAAGCTGAAGAAATGTTTGCATGGACAGTGATAGGAATTGGTTAGGTAAAGCAATGCTTTTCTAGTATAATGACTTTGTGTAAGCAATCACTGTAAGAACTGGGTTTTTTTTTTCTCAAATTCACAGACTTTTAGGCAGTTTCGTGGAGAATATTAATCACTGCTATTGGAGTGAGCCTCATATCGTCAAGAGTTATACTCATTCCATTGAATTTTTCGAACCACAAGGTGCATCTGAATATATTCAGTGTGTGGTCTGGCTCCATTACTGCTGGACAAAAGAACATTATATAGAAAAAGAATAAGGTGTGGAGCATTTGAGACAGAGAAAGATGAGAAGACTCTGAGAGAATCAGCAAACTGCAGCTTGGTCCATCTTGAACAGACAAAGTCAGAATGCTTTGACTGACTTCTGAAAAAAGTAGTTTTCTGACTCACTAAGAAATTCGGAATTTCTCACTTTCTGCTTAAATAGCCATCTTCATTCTTGGTAACTATCTGCTAAAACCACAAGGAATACAAGCACGGGTGAGTGTGTGTGAGGGTATAGAGTTACACAGAGGATAAGTTAAGATCTGTGAAGATATTTGAATATCTCTGTGGCTCTTATTCCTTCTGTTCTCTTTGCACATTTTCCAAATGCTTTCCATGTTTATTTTCACACCTACAGAGGTGGATTATCACCTGTTTTTATGAGTCTGAAAAAGAACTGACTGACTAAAAAGTAGCTCTTTCCTTCATATTGCTTGGAGACTTTTCAGTCTGACCATCACGTAAATATATAGTTTGCATGTAGATTAGATCTCTGAATTAAAAACAATATGATCACATGGCAAGCCGATGTGTTGCCACCAAATGATCTGATACCTTGACTTACTGACTTGAGTTACTGACAACCACCGTCTTCCAACAGATATCTCAGAATCAATTCAAATGTGTTTACTTTTTACTGCGGCGAAACTGAACTGTTGCAAGCAGCCTCAGAAATATGGGTTCTGGTCCCATTAGAACCAGGAGGTAATCCCATTTACATAATTAATAATGAGCGCAATTCAGAGATTGCATTTTTGCTCTGAAATGAAATGTTTATTCCCTGATGACTAGGTTTAATATAACAATGGTTAATTGTATCAAAACTATGATTTCTGCCAAGAAAACAGTGGTGACAGCAGTCATTGTTACTTCAGTCATGGCTACTACAATATTACTATAGTAAAACCATGGTTACTATATGGCTACTACAGTATTACTACATAAAACCATGGTTATTTCTATCAAAACCATGATTTCTGCTAAGAAAACCATGGGGACAACAGTCCTTGTTATTACAGTCATGGTTACTACAATATTGCTATAGTAAAACCATGGTTAATTTTCATTAGGGTCCTTAAAAAAAATAAATAAAAAAAATTACTAATTACTAATTCAACATTTTAAATAAATACCTGCATTATTACACGACATGCATCATAAAGACAAAGTGCATTTCAAACTCAACATATATTCAACATTCAGAATCTGTACATCACTATTGAAGAAATAAACTTGTTATTAAAATGAATACGAGAATGGATGTTGTAAAGCGACTCGAGTATTTTAATCATACACGGAAATCCCACATCTTCATGAATGGAGTAAGGGCAACATAACTTTGGCTATGAACACCCCAAGCGCTTTAGTTCTTGTTTCATGTCTGTCCGAACTAGCACCGAGTGCTTACTTAAAGACGGAAGGGAGTGTGTCTGTATGCAGTTTCGGGCTCACCACGTGCTATATATCCTCGGGAGATGTCGGTGTAAATAGCTAATCAAATATCGATATATTACCTGAAAATGGCTCTTGCGTCAAGCAATGTCTGCAAACAGTGCCTGTTTTGTAAATGTTTTTTGACCATCGCTGTTGTAATTGACTGCATAAAGAAAAAGTTCCCAGACAGGAGACTTAAATGACGCAGGGGCTTGTTTTCTCCATTTGCCATTTTGCCAACTAACACGTGCAGAACTGTGATGTCATCAACTGATTTAACATACTAACAGTTAATAGGAAAGCTTCTCTCTGTAGAAAGTTGACCCAAGTGAAACAGGTGGAGTGTGTCCATCTACAGAGCCATACAGTTGCATTAGTGGAGGTTACAACTGCGCATGTCTATCTGGCGCTTTATTTTCTTTGCCAAACTGTATGATTCAGATGCGTTATAAAACTAGAGATTAACCGTGGAGCAAATGCTTACCGAATCGTGATTGGAGAACCGTATGGTTTGTTTTTTTACCAAGAACCATTACACCCCTTATTCTTACAGACATGGAATAAGATGAGGGTGAGTAAATGATGACAGAATTTTCATTTCTTGGTGTACTGTCCTTTCAACATTAATCAACTTTATACAATAATTAGTTCCGGTCCTTGAATCTGATTGGATGAGAGGTGTTCCAAGGGTGCTGATAGCTCACACCATCAGCTCTGGGATGCGTCACTGTTTGTATCACTCCGCTTGTGTTCGTGGTATTCCACATTTGTAAGAGTAGGTCAGATGTGTGTATTGTCATTCATCCCTGTGACATTAAAGATTTGAGCTAGCATGTGGCAACAAAAGACCATCTTGTGTGTGCTTTGAGCAAGTTGAGCTGATATTGACAAACTGTGTGTCGTTAGTCAGGGCACAAATTTCCTTGAAGTTATCCGGAATCATCTCTCACTCCATGATCATTTGGATTACTACTGCACTATAGCACATATGCCAGCATCCCTCCACGATCAGAGTGGATTACTATCACACTACAGCTGAGGAATAGAGTTAAACTAACAGCTGCAGCATTACTGTTCATCACTGCAAGGTAATCACATGCCCAATTTCTCTCTCTCTCTCTTTCTTTCTCTCTCTCTCATACACATACACACACAGCCATGTTTCTCCAAAAACTTGTTAGAAACAGCCCAAGCTGTCGTTACTAGTTCTAAAGTGTGATTTTCGAATTAGTAATGCAGGCTTTGGCACATCTTTCGAACTAGCAACGTCAGATCTTGTGGCGTAAGAAAGATCCTACAGCTTGGCTACTATTATCATTCTTCCATCGAAAAGCCCTGCAAAGACATTACTTAAGCCTTTTCAAAGTGTCCAAAAGTGATCCCCTAGACTATATTAAATTGACAGAATGTTTAAATGAGCACCGAGTCTGTTTTGGAATGTTTGTAATTTCAAATTTCAGCTCTCAAAACTTACACACAAGCCCTTTAATCTGCTTTAAGATGCTCTCTTCTTTCTTTTTCTTTCTTTCTTTCTTTCTTTCTATCTTGCTTGATTGCTTACTGTAAAACCTGTAATTTTTTTTTATATTTTTAACTTTCAGACAAGGTTTTGTCAGACCAACATTATAGTCTCGACAAACTTTACATATCTAGTTTAATCAGTACTTTTGAACGTGTGACATTATAAGGTTAAAGAGTTGCTCAAAAATTTCATTAGAAACAGGAAGGCAAAAGGGTCCTATAAGAGGGCTGAGGGCCCTCATAGTCACAGGGACCTGTTGAGGGGACCTTCTATAAGCTCCCCACAGCGCTGAACACAGGATGTATACAATAAAATTTTATTCGGCTGCGGCCACCCGCCAAAGTGGCTAGGAAGAGCAACAAGCCCTGAATTCGTCACTGATCATTTTCACATGCAAATGAACTTTGCTGCAAACTTGCATTGTCCATTGTTGCCAAAGGTTTGCCGGAGGTTCACCACTACCGGAGAGCTGCAAATTTCTGTCAAACATTTGTGGCGAATCAAAAGCTTATTTGCATTTTAATATAATGAGCGGCAAATTTGTGGAAAGTTTGTGGGTAGTTTAGATTTATATTAAGGGTACCTGCGGCCTCGTGCCTACGGCCGAATCACAGCCATGTTGAATGCTGGACATACAGCCCTCTTGCTGGTGTGATATTGCTTTAGTATTAATATACATTTATATTTCATGTAAAAGCTGAACTGACAGTAACATGCATTTCCTGTGAGAAGACAAATATGCACAGGGCCACACTGTGAGTGCAAAGCAGGATACGCTGCAGAAAAAATGAAGAAAAGAGGGATTGTTAGATTTGATAGAATGTCCCACTCTTCCCCCAGGTCTGTTTTCTATGTTTTGGCTTTTTCCCCCAGGGAGGAGACTGTCAGAGAATGGGCTTGGCATCAACTTTCTTGCTTGCTTTTCTTTCTCTTTACACATAAGTATGCAAAGACTGCTGGCTCTTTCACAAAGGCCTGTCATAGCTTGGGTTATGGTGAGGGTCCATCAATTTTTTTTTTTTTTTTTTTTTTGTCAATTAAAGGAATCTGTTTTGCAAAGGCTTGTCATTCTGCGTGTCCAAACCAAAGCTGCACCAGACTTTTGGCCTAACTCCAATGAGAAAAAGAAGAATTGACAGATAATCAAAGACTACAAGTCAATGTATTCAATGTATTCTAATAATATTTTAGGCCAACCTCGTTCTAGGCCAAAACCTTCACACGATCTACTGATACATCTCAACATTAAAGAACCAGCTGAAAACACATCTGTTCCGCGAGCACTTAACCAATCCACACTAATTGCACTTACTATTAAACTTGCACTTACTGTCCAAAAAAAAAAAAAAAAAAACTCTTTCGCTGTCTCTTTCTTCTGTGCTATAGCGCCTACAACCTGGCAGTACAACACTGCAGATGTTGTTGAACTTTGCAAGTTTGCTATGTTCCTCATTTGTAAGTCGCTTTGGATAAATTGTCTGGTAAATGACTAAATGTGTAAATGTAAATAATGTCATGTGCATGGAAAGGCCTAATTTAGTCCAGCATGACCTAGGGCTGATGTCCACCTTGTGAATGATCATGGTGCCATGCTCATGTTGCAAGAATTGCTGGAGGTGCATTGTTAGTCTGAGAGGAGAGAGATTTGGTAGATAACCTTTTTCACTGTTCCCAATACGCTTCATTAACTGACCAGAGGTGTTCAAGTTCTCATTCTTTTATTACTTTGAAGTTCAAGTCTTGGGGACATTCACCTGAGAGTCTCATGAAAATGCATTATAGTAATACAACTAGTTGTGCATTTCTTTATAAATGCCTAATTAATAATAACTATATTATGAATTATTATGCAGATAATTTGCAATTAGTTTTAATTGTTTTTTAAAAGACATTTTGGTGGATTAATGTGGATATAAAAGATGGATATGTAGAAATGATAGACCAGTATTGGTCTGGCCGATAAATCGGTTGATATTTGGCTATTTTGTATTTTAACCATACCTGCTTGACTGACTTACTGAAAAATCTACTGTCAGCCTTGTCAACGCATGATAAACATTTACTCTTTTCAATTTTGTTTTACTAAACACAGAGTAAAACGTGTTTGTTTTTAATGGAATTCAGTGGTGGAAATAAGGTGATGGAAATTAGATTTTAAATGACTTCTTTGTCCTGACACATCCTAACATTTTATGTAACCCAAATACACACAAATAATATTTTCACACTTTTTTTGCATAATTTGGCAAAATTACAGCTTGATTGGAAAGGACGCCCAATAAAAATATCCTGCTCACTAGGTATATTTACATTGAATTTTCTTCAAGGACACTTTTGTCAACTTAGTTAACAAATATACTAACTTTTGAAGGAACTTATAGGGGTAAAATTGTTTGGTGTGATGGAAATGGCACCAAAAGTGTGGGACAACTTTAATTTTATAAAAATAGAACACTCAGTTCCCTTACTTGAATTATAGAAAGATTTTACATGTAACTGAATGTCTTTCATTCAGAATAAGTTTCATTTAGCCAACATAATTTAGTTGGATTAGGTCAAATTAATGTAGTATAGCAGTTTTAACTCTTTACTAAGGTTTATTTAATATTTTTTTTATGTTGGTCCAAAATTATTTATTTTATTAATCATTAGTAGCGCAACCTGGTCTCATTGTAAAAACGTTCCTATTACTACATTTTTGCAGAATCACTTTTATGTGCTTCGTTCCACATATTGCTGCAGTTTTCTGGTGAAAACTGTAGAGGTGCCACAACAGCAATGAGTTTTATTCACTTTCAGACAAATCACGAGTAAAACATCAGATTTACAGTTCATAAAGACTTATTTTTCACTCTGTTTCCCACACAATACTGTCTTATTACAAAACACTTTTACCATAACGCATGATTTGAAAGACAATATATTTTAACTCTTGCATTACATAAACAACTAAATATACAGTACAAGCTTACTTAAGTGTGACTAACTTGTGGTGCCGCAATTCATAAAGTGTTGGACCTTGAACCTGGGAGACCAGGTTTCTAGACCAGCAAAGCAAGGAAATTGACCCGTGTGCCGAAATGATGTGGCTGCTTCAGCTATTACATTTAGCTTTTATGACAATATCGGCTAGGTTTAGGTGTAGGGTTTAGGTTAGAGATGTCTGTTTTGTTCACCTCGCATTTGCTTTTATCACACTATCAGTAGGGTTTTAGGTTTTGTTCATTAAAAAAAAAAAATTATCTCACTTTTTATGACACTACTGGTTAGCTTCTGTTAAAGGTGCTATAAGCGATTTTAGCCATTCTAGATTCCACAACCTGAGCCGTTGGATTAGCCACGCCCCCTTTTTCCAAAATCCCTCACTCCAAAGATATCAAATTAGCTTTTTTGAGACCGACGAGCAGAAACGGTTGTCAAAAACAACAGCAGCAAAATAGCACCCTCAACTGACAACTTTATAAGCATCATGGCATAAAATTGGCTTGCCTCAATAATTTGCTGCAATTACAGTACTATGAGAATGTGCAAAATGATTGACAGGCAGAAAGCTTCATTTTCCACGGACCGTGGACACATGTTAGTTTGCTGTTTACAGAGTCTTGAGCTGTCACAGAGACTGGTCAGATGTCTCGGAACACTTATTTCATTAATATCTTTTAGGGAGAAGTACCATTTTTTGCATACCTTTCCATGAACAAAATCTCTTACAGCACCTTTAAATGTCTAGGTTAGGTAGGTAGGATTTATTCATTTAAAACTCCACTGAGCGTTAACCTTACAAACCTCAACTTTCTGGGAGAACAGTAAACTCGCTTTTAGCGCCCCTCCATGGACATTTCACCTTGAGACTGCAGCGATACATGTAATGAATCACTTAATATAATTTAGCAAGAAAATTCCAGATTTTTTTTCTTTTCTTACTGAGATCAAGCTGAGTATATGCCAGGTGAGCACATGTAAAGACAGTGAAACTGTCTATTCTATTTAAAAGCAACTACTTCTAGAGCTAAGCAGCACTCAAATCAAGGATCACTTAAAGTAAAAGTCCATCATCAACCTAAGCACAACCTAAAAATTCCAGCATAACAGACTCTCTTTTTAAATACCAATATAACAGAACGTTAAACATTAACAAATTTCCTTCTATTCTCATCTTGCTCAAAAATGCATAAAATACCACTTCATTTTAACACTTGTTGATCCAGTCCCATGCAAAGCATGCTGGAAAATGGAAATCACCTGCCCAGTTTCATCAATGCTTTATTAACACCACAAAAGGTATTCATGTAGTCCCAAATTAAATTGATTAAGTAAACTTCCATTTTACAAATTTAAATGGACAGAACGCAACAAAATCAAGTTGACAAAATGTTCTAGAATTGTGTTTGTTTACTTCTTTTTAATTAAGTAAATTGAACAAGCAGCAAAAATAAATAAATAAATAAAATAAATAAATAAATAAAAAAAATGCATAAAAGGCATTTGAAAAGTACCAAAAAATAAATAATGAAGCCCAAGTAAAAAGTTTCCAAATCAGTTTAAATGTGACCTTCAAACAACTAAAATAAATAAATAATTAAAAAAAAAACCCTCAACCACTGAGCCAAAGTGCCCGAAGTTGAAGAAACACCCAAATATCGTCATTGTTTTGGCCACTGCGCTCTCTTGATATCAGTTTTGGCCATTTGAAAAACCCATATGGTGTGGTGTTATGAAACTATTATGTTTGCATTAATTAAATAAAGGCCATCACACCAACGTCACAGCACATCGAAAAACGCACATCACATCAACATGTTTAGAGCATCGTGCAATTTGTGATACGTGTCCTGTGAAGGCACCATTATGTGAGTCTCGACATAAGCGCATCATGGGAGGGGAGGGGAGGAGAGGAGAGGGGAGGGGAGGGGAGAGGATGGGATGGGGGAGAAAGTTTGGGAAGGAGTGAGAGGAAGAAACTGAATGAGAGGAACACAGCTGAGTGGTCTTGGATGAGAGGATACTCAAAGAAACAACCCTCACCATCTTGCGCAAGTATAAACCGGGACCCTACAATTTACCTCTCTCTCTCTGTCTATGTATAAGGCTTCTGAGGTACACCAATCGTAACCAATCTTTTGGCTGTATGATAAAGCACTCAAGCGGAGGTAACGGGTCCTAAACATGAACCGGTTGAAGAGGAGTGCGGCGAGCAAAATACTGCCGCTGCTTCTCTTAATTTTGTGCACTACAAAGACGAAAGCAGGTAAAGTACATTACAAACAAAACAAAACAAAAATAATTGTTATTTGCTGTTCTTAGCTGAGTAGCGCGTTCATAATCGTTTAATGCCTTAATGAGATGTTTATCCCCTGTGCACTTGTTATAGACGCGTTATTAAGTAATGTGTTGCAGAAGCTGGCAACATGGGTCTAGAAATGAGGCTATCTTGTGAACTTGTTGGAAAGTCGCTTTTTCATATGTATGACTTCGATGTGTTTTCCTTAAACATTTTATAATGAGGCTTTATTACTGCGAGTAAAAGTTTAAGTTAAATGTTGAATGTTCCACCGGTTTGAACGTGTTCATTGCGGGTCATGACATTTCTGTGTTTGTTTCTCATAGTTTGTGCTATATTTTTGGGCTGAACAATTGTTTGTTGTTAGGTCATAATGCAGTGTTAACAGATACAACTTTAAAGTTAAAAATATAATAGGATATTTTGTAATTAATATTAACCAGGATTAATAAGTGCTCTATTGTTCAGCGTTAGTTCATGTTAACTAATGTAATTAACAAATGTTAATGAATACAACCTATTTGTAAATTGTTACCAAAATGTTTGTATAATGAATAGCCTTATATTTTACAGTTGTGGCCCCTGTGATGTCTAATGTTGCCACCCTTTTCTCCTAAGTGTGCTGTATTAGGGTAATATTGTTGATCAGGTGTATTAACACAGTTACCTGGCTCATAATAGCTGGAATAGGCAGGGGAAGGGAAATTCTTAGGCAGACTGTGATGTCATTTTTGAGTTTGCTCGTGACCCATGCCGCTTTGCTGTGAAACAGTTTAACATTGGCTTGAGACATACTGTAGGTGAATGGGTGCTTACTGACTTAGTAGATTAAAATTCCTGTTCGGCAGTTGGCCAACTGTGCTACGGATCAATGTAGTATTTATGGAAAAGCCATAACTCATACCAGAATTGGTAGATTTTGCTTTGTTTTTGTGGTCAAAGCAGTTTCAACCAACCCGATCTCATGAAAAGTCATACATAATTTACGAGTTGGCTATTTCATATGGTCTCGCACGATGTTGGTTGCATAAACTCGTACGACTTCATCGTGTGCAAATTCCCGGATGTGTAATGCGGAAGTAAGCGCGAGTTCGTGCACGAGGCTTTAAGGACTTACTTATCAATATTATGCCCTTACACAAACCCCATATCTAAACTTAGCCAATCAGTAGAGTGTGTAAGCACGATAGGAAGCTGTTGTGTGTGACAGAAGCAAGTAATTGTCTCGTATTAAATGGAAATGATGTCCAGCGACGTCATTGGCTGTAGTGAAAGTCGTAGGAATTCAAATGAGTGCGGTCGCACGATATCATACGAATTAGTCAAATTTATAAAAGTCATATGAATCCTGACGATTTCACCGTGAAAGTGTGTTGGTTTTAACAGAATTACTGTGGTCAGGATTATTTTTCTATTTAGGACAATAAACAAGAATGGAAATACTTGTTATGTCATGACAGAAGTGTATTAATGATGCAAAACAGTTGTGGCAGCGTGGGCCTGTTATGAATTGTTAATGTTTAGTAATGAGTATGAGAAATGTTATTATGTGTCATAATATTGGTGGCATGCAAAGATGATACACACTTAATAATACAAATAAATTAGGCTACGTACATACATATATAACTTAAATTTATGAATAATTTGTAGTGGATAATGTTACAGAAGTGTTGATCTGAGTCCAAAGTGTAACTGGGTAAACGGGTAGGTTTTTTCCCCACTTTATCACTCACGTCTGGTTCTACAATGGATATGTGGCAAGGCAGGATGTGGTTAATTGAGTCAGCTGTCAAATATTTGCACTATGTCTCTAAGAAAGTCTGGCATGAGTTTCATAACTAGAACTTTGGAACTGAACTTTGTTGTCATGTTTGACGAAAAGAACAAAGGCATTTTTTTCTGTTTGTGATTCTTCTGTCCCTCTTTCTCCCCATATTTATTTCCAGTCTATCTGTCCCCTCTTCTTCAAAGGCACTGAGTCTCTTCAAGGCTATGGAAGCACTATGTTTGATGTTGTATCTCCTCTTTATGGTTATCATGTGTGCTTGGTCCATGGCTGCATGCGCCTCCCACTCTCCCGCCACGGTTCTTCACCTTTCACATGGCCTGATGTGGACTCACAGGAGAGCCGCCATGCATGTTCCTTTTGATCCCACTACAATTCAGAGACAAATAAGCAAATGAAACAGTATGTATGAGAACAGTATGAGAAAGACAAGAGGCCATACTCTTGGGATGGATTGGAGCTTCCACTCAGAGCCTTTTTCCTCTCTAAACAGACATGCCTCCCTGTTGCTGAGGAACTTGGGTCATCAGTGCTGTGGTCCCCTCTGAAAACTGTCATCCATCCAGAAACAATACAAACATCTGGCTCACAGAAGCAGAGCTTCATGCTCTTTCCTATATGCCATATACTGTATTTTAACATCAGAGGATTTATAATCCTTTAAGAAGAAGAAGCCTTTATTTTTGTATACATACATTTTTTGCATATATACAGTGAAATTTCTTTTTTTTTTTCACAAATCCCAGCTAAGCTGGTGTCAGATGCAGGGTCAGCCATGATACAGCACCCCTGGAGCAGGTAGGGTCAAGGACCTTGCTCAAGGGCACAACAGTGGCATATTGGTGGTGCTGGGGCTTGAACCCCCGACAGTAACCCAGAGCCTTAACCGCTGAGCCACCACTGCCCTACCACTGCCCTACAAGAGTAGTGAAATCCTCATTTACATCATGACACCCATGTAAACTTCTGCTCTCTTGCTGCTTTTGACTCTGTTAAAGCACAACAGTGATGCATGGTATTCAAAATTTAAAATTTCGAGTTTTTTAATTTGATAAACAAGCTTTTTTTGGTGTGTGTGTGTGTGTGTATGTGTGTGTGTGTGTGTGTGTGTGTGGTTGGAGAGGCCAGAAGTGTTCAGCGAGGGATGGAGAGATACAGGTGTTCCCTTTGTGGACAGTTATAGTTGGTCAGGCAGGGTATCTCACAGTAAGCAAATATCAGCAGAATAAACTTTAGAAACACAGAAATCCAAGAGTGCTGTGTAATGATGCTCAACTCCCTGGCACAATAATGCCGCCAACTCAGCAGTTCCCATACTGTAAGTACAAATTCCCTGGTCCTTTATCTTCAGCTGGTTGCATTTTGAGAGGGATGGTGGGACTCATTCAGTCTCATTCCATCCAGATTGTGGGTTTACTGGAGTGTGACTGCTATGGGGGAAGAGTTCGCTGCTGTGGTGAGGGAGATTCCAAGTTTTCTAACAGCATACTGCCGCTATTTTGAGTATCTTCCAAACATTGAGATAGCTTGAAACAGATCCAGTCTCAAAACTCAATCAAAGATGTGCTCCAAGCTCAAAATGTAGGTAGAACATGTTGTCTGCCAAATGAATTTACTGTTAACTTAAAGGACGTCCATTTGGGAGATTTCAGTTCATGACTTCCTTGTATATACAACATCCAAGATTTTGATTAAAGATTAAATATTTTAAATAGGATCCAACACAAAACTGTATTATACGCACTTTTAATGTGAAATATAAAGCGTAAAAGGGATAGTTTTTTAAATTCAGCCATTATTTACCCTCATATTGTTCCAAACCTCATGTTAATGACAGCCTCAGTCACCATTCCCTTTCATTGTATGGAAATTTATTTTTAATGAAAATGAATGGTGACTGAGACTAACATTCTGCCTGACATTTCCTTTTGTATTCTATGAAAGAAAGACAGTCATATGCATTTGCAATAATATGATGAGTAAATGCTGACACTTTTTGGGGAAACTATCCATTTAAACAAGATCCAACACAAAACAGAAGAAAATACAAAATTTTTGAGATTTGATCTGTGTTCTGTGAACTGTTTAAGGTGGACAAAGAGTGTTAAAGTGTGTGTAAATGACTATCATGTAACTCTATGTGGCACAAGCTTTTAGCCAATTGATTCGCTCACATGTGACATGTTAAGCCAGCTGGCTTGCATGGTGTATGCTTATTGGTCCTTTGACATCTAAACAGGTAGCCAATCAACTTGTGTCTCTCTCTCTCTTTGTCTAACATTTAAATAGCTCAGTTTTGCAGATAAGCCCATTTCTCTGAAGCACGCTGGATGTTTTTCTCTGAAACCCACCTCCACCCCAGCTCCACTGGTCTAAATCTTCAGCATGAGAAATTAATGCATGTTTATTTGTGCCGCAGCATGTCCTAAATGCATGAAGAAGCATGTCTTGCATTTTGTCTAATTGTGCAGCAGCAGCATGTCCACATGCTAACTCAGTATGTCTTTGTATGTTCTAGCAGTAGCAAGTCTCTGTAATTTCTCTGCAGCCTAGCAGATCTAGTCCCCCAAGACCAATATCCTTTACATATTTCATACCCACATTAACATGCTAAATCTTTCAGAGAGTTGACATGACTGAACTAGAGATTGACCATAGTTGAGGGACAGTTTTTGGAGCACCATTGGGCATGTCTGTGTTGTATTGTCCCCTCTATTCTCGCTTCATTGCTTCTGCTGTCTACCAGGTTAGGCTCCAGGCCCCTTGAGGTCAGAGGTCAGGGCCAGTGCAATTGAATTATATTCAGCCTCAGAAAGGTGTTAAATGTTTATTATTATTATTATTATTATTATTTGTTGTTTTTAAGTTAATTGTTTAGAATAGATTCCGGCTCTGTACATAAGGTTGTGGTATTAAGTTTTCGAGAGCTGTGAAAAGAATCTCTGGACCACAGAAGTCATTCTCAGAGTGTGGTAAATATTCCTGTGGTCTGGAGCTTTACACTGTGGGAGGATATACACTGAGTGATGAATACTAAAGGGAGTTCCCTCAAATTATGGTTCATTTTGCAACTAATAATTTAGCCAAGACTCCCGTCCCCAGTGACTCAAGTTCAGTGAATAAAGATGTGAGGCAATAAGAGAACTGTAGACATGTTAGCAAAACATTGGTTATGTAGCCAGTGTAAACCAAAATGTATCATGTTACATGTGTAGTTATTGTAAACACATTAAATCTATAACATGATGTTGTGCAAATTTACCCAAAGTGCTTTACTACTCCATTTAGAGTTTGATGGAATGGAATGGTAATGGTAATCTTACATTGTACTATAAACAGTCAGCCTAATATTCTTATCACTTCTTTCAGGAAATTGGGAAAAAAAGTTAATGAAATGCAGTCCTTAAAGCTGGCAGCATTGCTGACATGGTTTTGTAATGCAACTAGACATTTCTGTCAATATGATCTGGAACTCGATATGCTTCTATCGAATGTTCCAGTACCCTGACATTGACCCCATTCTGCAGAGGTAATGACAAGCGCCATCTCCTATCAGACATTAAATCAAATTTGTTTACCTTTTCCTGAGGTGCTAATGAGACCTGGGATCTGGTCCCATGAAAATCAGGAAGTAATTGCATTCACCTTATCAATAATGAGTGTGTTTTGGAGGTCGCATTTTCCCTCTAAGATTAATTTTTTACTCCACTGAGGTGATGTTAGAAAGTAGCCTTTACAGTATAAACCCCACAGATGTGCCAGACAGCCACACCCAGACAGGTGTAATTAACATAGCTATAGGTAGAACAGTGAGAGCAGCACTTGGCTGAAGCATACAGGTGAATAAAACAGACAGGTAGCACTGCCTTGGGTCAGACAGTTCCTGATGAATGTGATTTGGAGACTTGGCTCCGATTTGACAGTTGGCTGCAGTACAGAGTATACAGCGCTTCTTGTTGCTTCTGGACTGGCTCCGGATCTCCAACATGGCGTCCAGCCACCTGCCCCAGGCTCCTTTATGATGCTGGAGGAGGAACATTCCCTAGGGCTGAGGAAAGAGCTCAGTGGAGGGAGAAGTGCCTACTTAGTAAAGGATTTGTTAACTGGGGAGACAGGGTTTATTTTGGGATGTGTCACCATTTTATGTTCTCCTATCCCTTTGCTAATGGAATCCTTGTTATCATATTGATTTGTTTTTACCATTTAAGGTTACTTTCGAGGCATAATATTCTGTTTCCCCATGCACTATTTCAAACATTGGTATTCCTTCTTCACAGTAGATTGCAGTTAGTTTGGGATGTTATTGGTTTAATGTCATAAATGTTGATACACCATTGATTCGGGTATTCTAAAGAGGTACCATTATGGTCCATGTCTCGGATGCTTTGTTTTCAGACTATTCATACAATGAATTGGTGAGTATCTTGGGAATTTGCTGAAAGAATTCTCACTCAGTAGAGGCATTTCAGCTCCTGTTCTTAAGCCATCAGGCCGCTGTTATTACTATCATGTGAATTTCTCTGAGGTCAGAGGGCAGATATTTAACAGTGCAGTGTTTGAGCCATTAACTCTAGAATTTAATTCTATGTGTTTGGTAAACAAGGTCTGTTTTCTCTTATGGCTTTCAGTTTAATGTGTTAACTGTAAGTGTGTAGTTGACATGACATGTCAAGCAGTAACAGCTATATGTGTACTATATGTTATACTTTATCTAAAAGTATTTGAAGAATTAATTTTCTAAAATGTTGCATTTTGTACTGAACATGTAGTTTTGATGATTTAATTTTAATGAAATAGAAAGACTACATGGAGTATTTCCACTTTTAAAAAATGTATTTGCCACACCACATGACATCACATAAATGAGCTGCAAAAATGCTAAAAGGTGATTATACAGTAAGTGTGCAAACTTAAAAGAATAGAGACTAGTTCCAGTACCTAAAATAAACACATTCCCTTCTACAAATACGTTTTAACCAAAAATCCTGATGCCCATGTTTATACTGTTTAAAATCATTTGTACATGCCTCGTTGTATGTATATCGCGGCAGTTTTAGTTTAAGGTTTATGGTAGGGATCAGTATTGGGTAAGTTACTAAAAAAAATAAAAATAATCCACTACATATTACTAACTATTTCTCTAAAATTATAATCAGATTACTTTGCTGATTACTTAATTGAAAAAGTAATCACATTACCAATTACTATACTGTTACTTTCTAGAACTACTCTTACTTTCTTGTCACAATTTTATGTTTTGTTTTTAAACTCAACAAATCATGTCTATTTTCTCTTTGTTCATTGTCTTCAGATGTCACAGAAATGCAAACATACATGCATTTGAACATGAATTCACATTTAAGTTGTATTACATAATATATATATATATATATATATATATATATATATATATATATATATATATATATATATATATATACATACACCGATCAGCCACAACATTAACTACATTAACTACCTGCCTAATATTGCGTAGGTCGTGCTGTCAAAACAGCGCCAACTCACATCTCAGAATAGCATTCTGAGGTGATATTCATCTCACCACAATTGTACAGAGCGGTTATCTGAGTTACCATAGACTGTCAGTTCGAACCAGTCTGGCCATTCTCTGTTGACCTCTCTCATCATTAAGGCTGTAACAAGGCCCTTAGCTCCAGGGAATGAGGAAGCGGGACGTGCTCCACCTCTATCTGTTCATTTAACCTCATAATCGATTTTGCCGACTCGCCGTGTGACCTCAAAGGGCCCTTGCCACTTGGTGAGTAATTTAGAGCTTGATGTGGGGAGTAATACAAGGACTTTATCTTCCAGTGTAAATTCCCATAGCCGAGTACCCCAATTATACAGCCAGCTTTGACACTCTTGAGCCTGGAGCAAATTCTCCTGTGTTAATTGCCCCAGTGTGTGGAGATTTGCTCTCAGGTCAAGAACGTTTTGAATTTCGTTTTTGCTGTTTGAAGGTCCCTCCTCCCAATTTTCCCATAGGGCGTTGAGCACGCTGCGCGGTCGATGCCTGTACAATAATTCAAATGGTGAGAACCCCGTGGAGGCTTGTGGGACCTCTCATACTGCAAATAAGAGGGGCTTGAGCCACTAGTCCCAAATTCGAGTGTCTTCGTGCATGAACTTACAAATCATATTCTTTAGTGTCTGATTAAATCATTCAACCAAGCCATCTGTTTGGGGGTGGTAAACACTGGTCTGAATCGATTTAATCCCCAATAATTCATACAGTTCGTGCGGTGTACGTGACATAAACGTCGTGCCCTGATCAGTGAGGATTACTTTGGGAATCCCCACTCGGGAGATTATTCTGAAGAGTGCCTCTGCAACACTATGTGCTGAGATGTTGCGCAGAGGCACTACTTCCGGATATCGTGTTGCGTAGTCCACCAGAACCAACACAAAGCGATGCCTGTGTGCCGTCCACTCTAATGGCCCAACGAGGTCCATTCCAATTCTTTCGAAGGGGGCCTCGATCAATGGAAGGGGGTGCAATGGCGCTCTTGGGGTGGCCGGCGGATTCACCAGCTGACATTCACGGCAATCTGCGAACATCTACATGAATGCCTGGCCAATAGAAATGGGTCATTTGATGGTTCAGTGCCTTTTCTTGCACTAAGTGACCTGCCATCGGATTATAATGAGCCATCTGGAATAGCATTTCCCGACGGCTCTTCAGTATTAACAATTGGGTTGTATCCTCCTTTGTCTGAGCGTCCTGCGTCACTCGGTACAACCGATCCTTAATAATTGAAAAATATAGCAGTCATGATAAGAAAGGAGGATGATTTTCCAGGGGTGATGGCGGGAGGTGTGGCGCATAAGCTTTTGCTTTACACAGATGATATTTTATTATTCATGTCCGACCCTACTAGATCTATGCCTTGCCTCAACAGAATTATCAATTTATTTTCTAAATTTTCGGGTTACAGAGTTAATTGGTCTAAATCCGAAGCTTTGGCTCTGACAGCGAACTGCCCAGTAACAGCTTTTCAGCCGGGCGCCTTTCAGTGGCCCAAACAGGGCATTAAGTATGTGGGTATTTTATTCCCAGCAAATGTATGTGATTGAGTCAGAGTTAATTTTGACCCCCTAATAAAAAGGTTTTCGAGCGATGTGGGCAGGTGGGCTTCATTACATTTATCTATGATTGGGAAGGTTAATGTTATTAAAATGAACTGCATTCCAAAATTTAACTACCTGCTGCAGTCTCTCCCTGTAGATGTTCCCCTCTCTTATTTTAAACAATTTTATGGCCTAGTGAAGTACTTTATTTGGAATGGTAAGCATCCCAGGTTACATTTCAATAAATTACATAGGCCGATTGACAAAGGTGGGTTAGGCCTACCCAAGATTTTGCTTTATTATTATGCATTCGGTCTCAGACATTTGGCCCATTGGTCGCTCCCACCTGAGAGAGCCCCTCCCTGGTTCTGTATTGAACAGGAAGTTCTCGCCCCTATTTCGCCATTGCAAAGCCTTTCTATCAAACTAACCGGAGAAGTTAAGTCATACCCCGTTATATCACATCTGCACCTGGTTTGGACAAAAGTGTCCAGAGTGTTTAATTTGGACATTTATTTAAATGTTGTCTCAAGCATATGGCTGAACCCTAAATTACATATTAATAAGTCCCCTTTCTGTTGATCAGAGTGGATTGGGTGGGGGGTTACTACACTCGGTGACCTATATGAGAGTGGAGTACAGAGATCGTTTGATAATTTGGTTCAGCATTTTAAGATTCCTAGATCCCAGTTCTTTAGGTATTTACAGTTGTGCCACTTGCTCTGTACTATTTTTGGGAGTAGTGTACATCCCCTAAAGTGGCAGATACTCTGGAAATGATGATTACTGCTTTTGGGAAAGGTCATGAAGCATCAGTGTATTACTCCCTGTTGGTTCAGAGTCTGGGGGATGGAGAGAAGAATTTAATCTGGGAGAAGATTTAAATCTGGTATTGGAGGAGGAAGTGTGTGCTAGGATCCTAAAAAGCATCAAGTCTGCATCTAGAGATGCAAGGGTCCGTCTGATGCAATTTAAGATTTTGCATCTACTGGACCCCCTCTAGATTGTATAGGTTGGGTCTTAATGACACACCCATCTGCTGGCGGTGCCAATCAGAAGATGGGGACACAATACATGTATTTTGGGGATGTGTAAAGATCAGAACTTTATGAGTGAGATGTTGAACACTGAACTTTCATTTAGCCCCAGACTCTGTATCCTGGGTGATGGGATGACTCTGGATATTGGGGACAGTTATTTAAAAAGTTGGGTCCTAGCCGGAGTCATGATTGGTAAAAAAAAATCATCCTCAGGGGATGGAAGCCGGCTGGGGCACCCTCATTTATGGAATGGTGAGGGGAGATGGGCAAGGTGGCGGCATTTGAGGAGATGTTTTTTAGAAGGCTGGGGAAATGTGATTTGTTCATCAGGAAGTGGGAGGTTATTTGGCTTTTTTGGATGGTTCTTGGGGAATGGATTTGTAGTTTAGTTGGGTATGTGTTTTATTGATTTTGTTTGAATGTATATCTTGTTTTTTTATGTATTTTTTGTATTTTATTATTTTGATGATCTAATTGTTGGTGACCACAGTAGTGCATGTTTGGGGGTGGGGGATAATGTGAATATTTGATTCAATTTTTTTATGTTGTGTTTGTATGTTTTATTTTCGGAATCAATAAAATTGTTAATAACAAAATAATTCAAAAATACGGATAAGCGAGTGCCATATCTGGCTGGAGGCATTGACCATCAATCACTCTCACTTGGTCAACAGCATGCCTAAGGGTCTCATCTAGTGACTGCTCCTAAGGGAAATCCCCTGCCAGAAATCCTCTGAGGGCTAGGGAAGCCAAGATTCCCCCTCCCCTGAGGCTTCCTGATGTGGAGCTGATGTAGACAGCCCTGGTACTGCCTCCCCAGCCAGCAAATTGCACAACCCACACTGATACGCTTTGTTGCAGGACCCATTAACACATATTACCCTCAATAATGATTGAAATGCCGGCCAATTTGTACCCAAAGTCAGCGGATGGGTGAGATGAGGACTAACCACCGCCTCAATTGTAAGTTTTTGGCCCTGATATTGAATAGTAATGTGCATTAAAGGGTATTCATGAACATCCCCTTGCACACACCTCACCTTCACACTACATGCTGTACCCAAAGCCTCACCTTGAACCAATTGTTGTTGAATAGAGGTCTGATTACAACCTGAACGCACCAAGGGAAGAGACAGAGGGAGAGAGAGAGAAAGCTTGGCCGTCTCCCAGATATGCCATCAAGTGGTCCTCAGGCAGCCCGACTGCATCATCAAGCGACGTTGGGCGGTGACACTGGATGCACTCCGTGGTCCTTTTTGGCAGCCGGTCGATGAACTGCTCTAGCTCCACCAAGATGACAATCCCACCGGCGTCACGGTCCTCCACTAGGAACCACCTCCAGCAGGCATCCTGGAACTGCTGGGTGAAGGCAAATGGGCAGCTGAATTCCCCATAGGTTGAATTCTTGCTCTCGATGTTGCTCTGGGTTCCGGCCAACCCACTGTAGGATGGCTCACTTCAGGTCTGGGTACTCCAGCAGATTAGCCACAGGCAGTTGTTGGGCCATAAGCTGGGCCTCCCCCGACAAGAGCGGCAGCAGATGGACCATCCAATGCGTCTGGGGCCAGCCTAACCCTCCAGCGGCCCACTTAAACAACTCCACAAAAGTCTTGGGGTGTCCTGGGGGCCCATCTTGGCCAGGGTGATCTGAGGTGGGGGTCCCGTGGCCGGTGTCGCTGCTGGAGTACCCCCCTGCGGCAGCAAGCTCTGGAACACTCACCGGACCTCCACCTGGGCTCGCAAGAGTGCCTCAAACCGTTGCTCCTGTTCTGAACGAAGCTCAAGGAGGGCCTGGTGTTGTGTTTGGTGGATGCCAATGAGGGTCTTTATGATGTCAGCCAATGGCAAGGACTCCTTGATGGATGATCTCCCTCAATCCTGGGTTTCGGCACCAGTGTAATAAGATCCTTAGCTCCGGGGAATAAGGATGTGGGAGGCGGCAGTTCCAACACAGGAAAATCCGTTTATTCAAACAAAAACATTCACTTAACAGCGATAAAAAACAAAACAATGGAGATGCAAATAAATCAAAGGTGGCAACAAATCAGCACAGCTTTCGGTAGCACAGCAAATGGTCAACACACGGACAGCTTGTCAGCTGGGCTTTCTCGTCTGCTGCTGTCTCATCTCCTCAGCCCCCGCCCTCTTCACTGAAGCACAGGTGGAAATCATTCACCACTCATCTCCCCGGTCTTGCTTCCCACAGCACTG
Source organism: Myxocyprinus asiaticus (assembly GCF_019703515.2). Taxonomy (NCBI): domain Eukaryota; kingdom Metazoa; phylum Chordata; class Actinopteri; order Cypriniformes; family Catostomidae; genus Myxocyprinus; species Myxocyprinus asiaticus. The sequence continues at coordinate 35,720,324 of NC_059357.1, read as the reverse complement.
TGCTTGGCCATACCCCATCCGCAGAACTGCTGCTCACTGGATGTTTTTTATTTTTGGCACCATTTGGAGTAAATTCTAGAGACTGCTGTGCGTGAAAATCCCAGGAGATCAGCAGTTACAGAAATACTCAAACCAGCCCGTCTGGCACCCACAATCATCCATGCGATTATCCAATCAACCAATCGTGTGGCAGTAGTGCAGTGCATAAAATCAATCAGATATGGGTCAGGAGCTTCAGTTAATGTAAACATCAACCATCAGAATGGGGAAAAAAATTTGATCTCAGTGATTTGGACCGTGGCATGATTGTTGGTGCCAGATGGGCTGGTTTGAGTATTTCTGTTACTGCTCACACACAACAGTCTCTAGAATTTACTCAGAATGGTGCCAAAAACAAAAAAGCATCCAGTGAGTGGCAGATCTGTGGACGGAAATGCCTTGTTAATGAGAGAGGTCAACAGAGAATGGTCAGACTAGTTTGAATTGAAAAAGTCTATGGTAACTCAGATAACTGCTCTGTACAATTGTGGTGAGAGGAATAGCATCTCAGAATGTATTGATTTTTTTTTTTATATTTGTAACCCAAGTAATGTACTTAAAAGTAATTACTTTCATTGAAATTCAGTAACTGTAATCTGATTACAAGAATTTTAAATGTAATGTGTTACACTACTTTTTGTGCCTAAAAGTAATTAGAATACAGTAATTTATTTCTTGTAATCCAATTTCACCCATCACTGGTAAGGAGGTAGGTTTTGTTGACTTAAAACACAAATGAGCATTTATCCTAAAAAAATCTCATCTCTTTGGGATAAATGCACCTTGACATTTTACATTGGAACTTCCACAATACATGCAATGAACCATGTTATATCATTTTGCAAAAATGTTGCCACAATTACATAATCTATCATGAGATCATGCTGGTTATGTTAAAGTAATGCTCACACTGTAAAAAATGGTAATCTGCAAGGAATAGATTTGATGGTGTAACAGAATGTATTCAAGTTAATTCAGCGATGTTAAACAATATGTTTTTTTAACCAATTAATTTAGATGTTACCACATTTTTAGGTTGACATTTTTCTGTACATGTTATTTGTCAGCTACCCAACAGCACACATTGAACAACAATCCATTAGATTGTCATTCTGTGTGACATCTTGCTTAGATCACATTGTTTATGATCAAACTACTGCATTTTGCATTGGCTTTGTCAGGGACAATTGTTTGTTTTGTTAGTCTTGATGATTGACTGGTTCTGGATAGGGCTGAAACGATTAGTCGAAGTTATCGACAAAAAATTGTCGACAAAAAACATGAGATCACATTAAACTCTAATGATGATGCACGAGAGCAGCACTGCAGTTTGCGCCTGATTGAGGAGAGGTAGAATTACACAGCTCACAGTCCAGATGCAATCTAAACTTACCAAACAGCTTCAGGCAAAGGCGTAGATTTGGGGGGGGGGGGGGGTTGCAGCGTGAAGCACTTACATGTTTCCACTGATCATGGTATAAATATTTGGAGGGTTGTACTTGCTTATTTTGATTATTGGGGGGGGGGTAACCTCCCCCCATCCCCCCTGGAATCTACGCCCCTGGCTTCAGATGATGTAGATAGCAAAGTATGAGGGAATTATAATGCAAAAATACAAAATAAGTAAATACAGAAACACTCTCATTGTGGAATAAGCAGAGCCGGAGCTCTTTAAAGGAAACACCCTGACGTTACATCTTAAATGCAGTTATATTTAATGCGTTATAGCTTTATTAAAGGAATAGTTCACCTAAAAATGAAAATTTGCTGATAATTTACTCACCCTCAGGCCATCCAAGATGTATCTGAGTTTCTTTCTTCATCAAAACAGAATTTAAGATTTTTAGGATTTCATTTCAGGCCTCCTCCTTTAAACAATGCAAGTGAATGTACTCCATTTTTTTTGACGGTCCAAAATGCATATTTAGGGTGCATCAAAATAATCCACACGACTCCAGTCGAAAAATAAAGTTCTTCTGAACCCAAACGATTGATTATTTTTAGAAGCAAAACAATACTTATATACTTTTTAACTACAAATGTTCGCTTCCATACATCACTGTGACGCACGCTCATGAGAGGGATGACGTAAGCTTGTTGGTAATGTCACGCGTCACATGGAGGAGGAGGCAGGAAGCGCGTCATTGTTTACAAGAGGAGTGCTGTACAAAAGTTTAATTGTCTTTGCTGTGGATTTGTATAAGTGTATTGTTCAAAATGGTCATTTGGCATGTGTATCCTGGATGCTTCAACCTTCAGAAACCCCAAAGAAAATGCATGCCGGGAAAAATATGAACTTTACATCGATTGCCTATACATGATCATGAGCGATTGAAGCTCTGGCTTATCACGCTGAACCTGGATATCAGTACACCCCTACATTCTCTCAAATACTGGAGGGTGTGCAGTGAACATTTTACCCCTGAGGATTTCAGACCATCGAAAGAAACAAAGGGTCGATATCTGAATTCATCGGTATGCAACTGCACCTCCTTCAGTGCTCCGCTCCTCATCACCCGATTTCTAATTCACCGCACCTGCACTCAATTCATTCAGTCATCACTGCCTACATAAATAACTCACCTTCACGTGACTTTACTGTGAAGTCTCACACAAATGACTCTAGTTTGACCGCGCTGGTCTCATGCAGTGTTTATTTACCTGTCTGTATTTGCTCTTGATCTTCGTCGATATCTGTTTAGTGCTTACCCTGCTGTTTCACCTGTTACCTCTTCTTCAGTTTTGTGGTCATCAACCTTGTGAATCCCTCTTCAGTTTGTGAAGCTTCTCTTCTGTGTGATATCACCTTTGCCATTGATCTTACTGTGTAAATCCTGTGAATCTCAGTAAATGCTCTTGCACTTGGTTTCACTAACTAAAACTTGTGTGGCTTGAATTCCTGGCAGTCATATAGCCTATATATTTCTGCTAAAGAAAAGCACAAGTAGATAATGCAACGGCATTGCTCTGAAATAAAGGATGGTTATTTACATCATTAACTTTTTTTCTTTTTTTATAATTTTTTAGAAATTATTGAATTTTTTCTGTTCTTGACTGTTTTGGTTTGTGAACGGCGCTTGGTCTGTGCAAGTTTCTCTTGTAAACAATGATGTGATTCCTGCCTCCTCCTCCACGTGATGCATGACCTTACCAACAAGCTTACATCATCCCTCTCATGAGCGTGCACTGAGATGTATGGAAGTGAACATTTGTAGTTAAAAAGTATATAAGTATTGTTTTGTTTCTAAAAATAATCAATTGTTTGGGTTCAGAAGTAAATATGCATTTTGGACTGTATTTGACTGGAGTACATTCACTTGCATTGTTTAAAGGAGGAGGCCAGAAATGAAATCCTCAAAATCTTAAATTCTGTTTTGATGAAGAAAGAAACTCCGGATTGAGTGTGAGTAAATTATCAGCAAATTTTCATTTTTGGGTGAACTATTCCTTTAGAGGTCAAATAATAAGGAAGCAGATCATGTAAATAACTACAAACTCCAAAATTGGCATTTCTCTGTGTGGTCAGCGCCTCTTCTATGAGTTGTTTGAAGTGTCCCGATCTAAGGGGGAGAGAGATTGAAACTGCACCCAACTGATGCACACTCTGTTGTGGGGACGCTCATCCCTCGAGCGTGCACGCTTAATGAAGCTAAATTATAACATGATGGCTCGTGATTTATTGAATCGTAATATATGCGTCACTGTGTATTTCTTATCGTGAAGAAAACTAGGAATACGCAGCTTTATTAATACGAGAGAGTTTGTTTTTTTTGTGAGTTAAAGATGGATTGAAGTGAACAGAAAGGTGAGAGAGGGTAGTCTTTGCCCCATTATACACTGCAACAAAATACGTTTTTGATTTGTTTTATTTTGGCTTGTTTTCCAGTATAAATATCTAAAACTCCTTTAAAACAACGTACATTTACTTTAGCAGCTATACAGCAGAAGAATTTTTTTTTATCTGAGAATGTTGAATGTAATATTAAAAATACAAATATTTTAAAATATCTAAAAATCCTTTAAAAAAATGTGCATTCATCTGAGAAGCAGCATATAAGATATTTAAACTTGCTTTTAGAGAATAGATCTTGAATATAAGTATATTTATCTTTACTGCACTCGCAGAAGTTTAACCAAGTGAAAAAATACACGTATATACAAAATACACTTATATTTAAGATACATTTTCTTAAAGCAAGTCTAAATATCTTATGTTACTTCTCAAGTAAATGTATCTTGTTTTAAGGATTTTTAGACAATTTTAAATGAAAAACAAGACAAAAACACTTTTTGCAGTGAATTTTTTTACTGAATTAAACTTAAAAAGTTTCAGTGAATGTCATTTAGAGGTTTTTTTAAAAGATTATTTTGTCCTCTATTGTTAGTAAGCACGTTTAATACAACCTTTTAAGTCGGGGCACAAGCTGAATAGTCAGTTAAAAGCTAATGATTAATAGTTGCAATAATCGCCAAATAGTCTAATAATCATTCTAATAATCATTAGATTAATTGATTATCAAAATAATCGTTAGTTGCAGCCCTACTTCTGGATTAGAGAGACTTGAAATATTATTTTGGGTGTATTCTCCCAATCATCCATATGACAGTAGCTTACAGTAATGAATTTGCTTATATAGATACTTTTACTGTCAAATACATTTCAATTCAGATTGATGTGTCTTAAACCAGCGAGTATCAACAGATGTGGCAGCATTTATGTATGTTTGTGTGACAAGGGGCATTGAGCTGAAAACTTTATTTATTTATAAGGCCTGTGTAATGTAATATATGGGATTTGAATTGACACAGTCCTGTCGGAGGAACCTTTAAATGAGTACCTGATGTTTTCCGTTGTGTTTGAGCACTGCCTGTATTTCAGCACTGCCTTTTTTACAAGTCTGTTGCCATGCTTTATGTCAGGCCTGAATAAAGGCATCTGCTAAACAAATAAATAATGCCATAAAATGCATTATTCTTTTTCAGCAGGCAGTCACTTGGCACAGACAAACTTTCCCATATGTTTAATTAACAAAGGAGAGAAAGGAGGGCCGTGGAAACAGGAGGGCAATTTAAATTTAGGATCCTCTTTTAATTGCAAACTGCCACACATGCCAAGGATTGTGGTTAAGCAAACCTTACTCAAAAGATACCCCCCAGTAAGCTACAGCCTCAACAGATCAAACCCTTATTTTCATTCTATGGTATTATAGATTCATTAAACCAGTAATTCAGTGAAACATTAAAATTGCAGTTATTTACAACAACAAGTGTCTCAAAGACTTTTTTGAGTCTTTTTTAAGTGTTTTCTTGTAACTTTCCTGTGAATACATTTCATGTGATCGTAAACATCAGATTGTGGAAAGGCACTAGGAGCCTTTTTTTTGTAAGAGGCGCTGGCAGATATCAGCTGTTAGGTGTGTATTTAACTGTCTCAGGCTAGACTGTGTCATAACTCAATCCCATAATGACAACCTTATTGATATTCACCTGTGGGCTTCATTTAAATACGCTGCATCTTGGAGCTTCCAAGGAGATTAGATATTCTTTGAGCTGGCTTCAAATCAGCTAACTATCGGCAGCCAAACTCTCAGCACAGTTGTTCATTCCTGCTCAAACCCGAAGGGGATTGGCTTAGAGAATAATACAGCTGAAAGACCATCAGGCTCTAGCAATATATACTTTCTGCCAAGTCATTTTGCTGATTAGTCTAACTGAAAGCTGTTTATGTTTGCCAAGCGACGTAAATTGGCGCAAATAATACAAAATTAAAAATGTACGGTCACAGGTGTGCGTTTATCCAACATTTTACAATGACTTCAAACGTTGCTCATCCAATCAGATTTGAGCCCATTTTAGCTGGAACTGTCTGTTTTATACAACATGATCGCACAGGACATTGACATGCTGCTGTTCATGTACCCTGAGATTGATCCCATTCTGTCGAATTACTGACAAGTGCAATCCTACATGATTTACTTACAATCTCCCTTCAGACATTGTTTGCATCAGTTCAAATGTGTTTACCTTTCCATGTAGCACTACTGATAGTGCGTTGCACATGCAACTTCTGAGACATGGGTTCTGGTGCCATGAAAACCAGGAAGTAACAGCGTTCACATAAAAAAATGTGTGCGATTTGGAGGTTATATTTTTGGTCTAAAGTTAAATTTTTACTCCACGACAGTTAGTTTTAGGGTTGGCCTTTTTGGGGGGGTTAATACAATATGCATTCTTGTTGACTGTATTGCATCTTTTACAACTAAAAAATTCAACTTACTGTGGACATTGCTCCTCAAAAGCACTTCCAGCTTCGGCCATTGGGGGCAGTGGTTCAAATTTTGGAAAGCACAGACCGATTGCTCAGCAGAATTTTCTACCTCTTGTTGCTGATTTTACAGTGTGATCAGTCTTTATACTGCATTCACCTGCTATCAGAATTATCGTAAATATGAGTTTCCCACTAGGAAGGTGCACATGAATGACCCCTCAAGTTGTAATGACGACTAGGAAACTCTGAGATAATTTTGATACATGAGTTCCCGACATGAAAGGAGTCCTAAACTTGCAACATGGTGGAGGAGACTAAGGTTTCTGTAGTGAATGACAGGATTTATTCATTTTTCTAAATACAGCTAATTGTTAGCACTTACCGTTTTGGTCATATTCATTTATGTATTTAAACATCCATTTAATGCATGTTGTACATTTTTACACTGTAAAAATAGTTTGTATTTGACCAAAATTCCATTATCGTCAGCAAGCGGAGTAATATGTTTTATGGTGTCAAAATAAAAGTTCTTCAAGAAATATATATGATTGAATGTTTTTTTCTGACAACAAAGCACTTGAATGGGACGTACTCGTAATTACCAATTCAGAAGTGGGAAGTAGGATAATTTCTATAGCACATGAAAGCAGCATTAGAGTCTTACATTTGGAATCAAATGGCAATTGACACACTTGACTTTAGACTTTACTTGGTCTCCAGTTAGAGACTTGTGAACAAAAAAATATGAGACTGATAGCTCTTCGCTATTGGTTTATAAAACTAACCTGTTTTGTATATTACCAAAATTTATTTTATGATTGTCCTGGAATCTACAACAGTGACTTAAAGCTGAAGGGAGTAATTCCTGTGTTACTAAATGTAAGTGCAAAGATATCACTGTTGTCAAACAGATTCCAGAAAACTCCCTCCGTCAACCATTTGTTGTACAAACAGATAATCCCGCCCCAAACTCACACCATTGGTTGAGCAAATGTTGCTATGTCAGGCTGTATGAGCCGCACAGACAAACAAAGCAATGTTTTGATAGCGTCACAGAGCCACAGTGTTACACTTTTAAGTGAAATGAGCCCATGAATCGCTTACTTATACATATTAAACCAGCTGTCTACTAGATATGTTTTGATACAATCATATATTGATATATCACAATAATTTTTCTTATGACATTGTATCGATGCTTTAGTTCCATGTATCAATATTTATAAATAACTATCTGTGCTTTCATACCATGTCCAGCATTTCCATAAAGAAGAAGCAGGTCATCTAAATAAGTGCAAACTCTGAAATCGGCGTTCCTCAGTGCAGTCAGAGGCGCTTCTATGAGGTGCGAGAGAGACTGAAACTGAGCCCGTTTCTTTTGCAGACACGTTAGGCCTCTCTTACGCAGAACATTATAGGAACACTATGGTCCTAATAAAGTGCCCGACATGGTCTTCTGCTGTTGTAGCCTATCCACCTCAAGGCTTGATGTGTTCTGCTCACTACAATTTAACTGTTGTTATCTGAGTTACCGTAGCATTTCTGTCAGCTCGAACCAGTCTGGCCATTCTCCGTTGAACTCTTTCATCAACAAGGTGTTTCCGTCCGCAGAACTACCAATCACTGGTAGTTTTTGGCACCATTCTGAGTAAATTCTAGAGACTGTTGTACGTGAAAATCCCAGGAGATCAGCAGTTACAGAAATACTCAAACCAGCCCATCAGGCACCAACAATCATGCTGGTCCAAATCACTGAGATCACACTTTTTCCCCATTCTGATTGTTGATGTGAACATTAACTGAAGGTCCTGACCCGTATCTGCATGATTTTATGCATTGCACTGCTGCCACACGATTGGCTGATTAGATAATTGCATGGATATGTAGGCGTACAGGTGTTCCTATTAAAGTGCTCAGTGAGTGTGTGTGTGTGTGTGTGTGTGTGTGTGTGTATATATATATATATATATATATATATATATATATATACATTGTTTATACTGCATGCAATATAATATTTGCAATTTGGTGACAATATATTTATTGATGGAATACATGGAATTTGTATATTTGTAATATAGCTAAAAAGCTCAAATGTGACCAAAACGCTGAAAAACTAATGATAAAATAATAATGTAAAATTTATATTTCTGTAATTTACCAAGTTAGAAGGTCCCCTGTATAATAAATAACAGCATTAGCTGAAAGATAATTTATTTCATACTGTATGTAAGCAAAATGGATATTATAACTGATATATACCCAAATGAATTGGAATCGAAAGCTTGTGAATAGGAATCGAGTTGAATCATGATATCATGATGTATTGTGATATCAAATCGTAATGTATGTATTGTGATGTATCGCAATATATTATGACATGTGTATCGCAATACGTATTATACTGTGGGGTGGCTGTCCATACCCAGCTCTAGTCTCTACATATTATGCTTGATTTGGGGAAATAATTTTAGCATAGAAAAAATTACACAAATCAGCTTTAATGAACATGTCTGATTATTATCATTTGGTCATAAATTGTGAGTGCACAGAATTAACACCAGTGAGTGCCTAACATGTCTACCATCTCTTTGCTTTGTGCAGCCAATCTGATTGATGTATTACGGGTACTGGAGCTGTCAGAAAAAATGGAGGGAGTGTCAATAGATGCTGGTCTGTGCACTGAGAGGAAGGACACCACAGACACAGACATGGCATACAGGATTGACAAAAAGATTCAACTCAGTGCCCCAACTAAACAACTTTATCCAGGTATGGACACATTGTAATGTTCTAGCACAACCAGACCATAGATTTCTTTGTTAATTCTAAGAAATTCCCATTTGTGTCAAAGGCATAACACAGATTGTTATGTGGTGTCAAAGGCATAACACTTTGTTTTTCAGATCTAAAGTATTTCTCTTAGTATTACTACTAGGTTATTCAAAAATAAATTAAAACCCCAATTCATACAAAAATTACATAAATTAAAAAAAATAATAATAACTTGATTGACCTCTTCTGTGATGAATAAGTTTTCGATGTCTGAATTAAAAATTATTTTCATCAAGTCGAAAAGGGCTCGGTGTTGTAACTGTCTAGAAATTGAAAACTAAGTATGAGATTTTTTTTTTTTTTTTACCTTTGTCTGCCATTTTGTTGTCATATGAAAAGAAAATCCTACAACAGTATTATCAGACAATTTTGTTTTGTTTGTTTTTTTTTTGTTTGTTTTTTTGCCATTGACCCATATGTGAACAATGAAAATGACTCTTTGCTGTTTTCCTCCCAGGCTCGGAGTTCCCTGAGAACTTCTCTCTGATGACCACAGTGAAGGCTAAGAAGAACTCTCAGTTCTTCCTGCTGTCTCTGTATGATGAACAGGGAGTTCAGCAGCTGGGGCTTGAGGTGGGCCGGTCACCTGTATTTCTCTATGAAGACCACAGAGGCCAACCCTCCCCAGATCTCTACCCAATTTTTAAGAAAATCAACATGGCTGATGGAAAGTAAGTATCATGCTGTTATGCTGTCCTAGTAGCTTGTGTGTCATGCTTCAATTTTAACAGGAAGCTTCAGTCAATAGTTTCCTTCTAAAAAATATCTCTTATAGAGTAATTTCCCTTTGATGTTGAATAACAAACATGACATCCAAGGAAGACTTTGATACTTTTTGTTCCCCATTGCTTTGCTTTATGTTCCACAGTTGTTGCTGTGCTTGTTTCCTTAACTTTCCATCATGCTTGCAGCCGTTTTGCACTGCAATAGTGGGGTTTCCCTCTTTAGGGTGTGTTCACACTTGTAGTTCGGTTCTCTTGGTCCTCTTGGTCCGGACTAAAAAAGAAAATGATACATTTAGTCCTGGTTCGCTTAGCGTTCACACTGGCATTTTTAACACCGAACCTAAAGATACAAAACAAAAGGCATCAGGAAAAAGTCACAACCTGATTGGACAGCTTTTATGACATATATTTTGCGACGGAACTTGCCGAACATCCAAAACAATGCTGGCTGCTGGACAAAATGCGCTCGTTATATTTATATATGTATATATGGTGGTATTTTTACCAGCTGAGAACAAACGAAGAGCTAATAAAATGTGTAAAGGAGTCAAAACAGTGCCAGGAATTCCTCCATTGCACACACAAACAAAGATATGCTGCAAGGACGGCTGACGGTGGTTCCGACGCCTGTACCGAACTGTAATGGGCAACATAGGTTCTATGATGAGAAGAACCAGGTATGCTTGAGATCAGTATTAGGCAAATTACTTCCTGTTTTTGGTCCGTTTAGATGTCTTTGGTCCATGTTGTGTTCATATATCACTTGTTCAAATGAACCGCACAAACAGAGCAATCGCACCAGAGTTCGTTTTAATCTAACCAAACCTGCCAGGTGTGTACTCCGAGATTTTCCCAGCACACTTGAGCGCATACACAGATGTACACAATTTTCCCTTTCCCACCGTACTCCCCACAGATGTTGAATTCTCACCATGTTGACCGGTTGAGATGATGTAGCGCTATACCTATAATATCAGTTTTGATATCCGGTACTTTCCACGCACATGCTCACTCTACAAAAACTGTTAAAAACGGCACTTATGCGTTTACATGACCACATAAGCCGTGTTGTCCAGGAGAAACCTAGATGTGTTATACCGCTTTCTCTCAATCCCTAATAGTCTGTTTGATGTATGTGTTTAAATCCAGAAGACATATTTTTTTAGGTTGTTTGCTTATCTGCAATAAGACGTTTCCTTAGGGATGTCAATAAGACATTCATCAAATATCTTTGAGACATTTATCGCCCTATTTACACCTTGCATTAACATGCGTTTTCAGTGATCGGATTGCTATTGGATTGCAGTTGACCGCATTAAATGACAGGTGTGAATGCACCCAATACGCACTGTGATCGGATCATGAATGGATCACTATAACCACATTTCGAGGTGGAACAGATTCTGACCACATTCAAAGAAGGTGTAAATGCAAATGCATTTTTTGTCCGGATACTACAGTACTATGCAAGTAATAGGTTGCGCTACAGTCATCCATTATTAAAGCACTGTATTGTGTTTTCTTGCCTTTTTCTGTTAATTCTGCCATTACAATGTGAAAAAAACAACAGACAAAACCCTGACTGTTAAAGTGATAGAAAGCATTTTAATTATCAACAATGTTTTTAAAATTAGCTAAAAGACAAAGAATTTTCAGTTACCACAGCCTCTGGTGTAATATGTAAGTACTTTTTTCATTTTGGGCAGGTAATTTTGTCCGGATAACTATCTGATCAGAGTGGAGACACATTTGACTGGAAGGTGTAAAGGCAATCCAGCTAAAGAAAATGCAGATACTATCCGGATATGAAACGCATGTTAAGGCAAGGTGTAAATGGGCCGTATGATTTATAATGTTTGTAAATCTGATCTTTTTAAGAGGTTTAGCAGATATTAATTAGAATTTGATGCTTTCCAGATGAAAAGATCTAGAACACACATCTCAGAGATGTATGTGTGCTATCAAGGATCCCTTAAACAGTGTAAGGACAACGGCAAATGTGTTTACATGTCGTTTCAAAATGCTGCTTTCCGCAAAAACCCTGAAATAAACAGTTTTCTTAAGTGCATGTATATAGGGGCAGCGAATGAAGAATATTGTATGACTCCTTTTGAAACACACTAAAACTTAAAGATATGTCTGATGTTTCTTATGATCATTTGGCTATGTTGAATGTGTCTTAAGCCCCGTACAAATGGAGTGTCTTCCAGCGACAAAGCGACTAGATCTCATTCATTTTCAATGAGAGCTGGCAATTTTTGGTGACACCAGCAAACAGGACCTCTGCTAACGACTTGAGAAAGTTGAGAAAAGTTTAACTTTATGCAAATGAGGAGCGACTTTCGGGAGCGACAACCAATAGGAGTGAAGAGGGTGTCAGTAGAGCTCACGTTATCCCTCTCCTCTGAAATAATGGAGTCGAGTGCTGGCAATATGGAAAAGTTCAAGTTTCTGTGAGTGATTTCACTGTTCTATATGATTTGTCTGTAATCACATACATGGATATAATAAAAAATGATACGTGGAAAAGAAATTGTCGGCAGTCTGAGTGAGTTTGATTCGTACATTGTTTAATCGTTCATCTGGTTAATGATATAATGCAATGAGCACTGCTGTATATATACATATTTACACTCTCCCCTGCAGTATATGCATATATAGGGACAAGAAAACTGATTCCTTTTTTAATTAGAATGATAACTTAGTTTTACTGGCAAAATGCCTCCTCTGGGATTTTAAAAAGATGACGTCAAACCAAAAGCAGTACAAACACCCACGAGTGACTTCACAGTACAGAGACTAGCGACTTCAAGTGATAAAGTCACTGAAGCACAATGAATTATGCCATCCATTCCTTATTATTACTTGTAAACACATTCTAAAATGCACAGGAAGAGGAGAAGAGGGTGGTTTTAATATACATCGATCAGCCACAACAATAAAACCACCTGCCTAATACTGTGTAGGTCTCCCTCGTGCCACCAAAACAGCGCCAACCAGTATCTCAGAATAGCATTCTGAGATGATATTCTTCTCGCCACAATTGTACAGAGCGGTTATCTGAGTTACCGTAGACTTTGTCAGTTTGAACCAGTCTGGCCATTCTCTGTTGACCTCTCTCTTCAACAAGGCATTTCAGTCCACAGAACTGCCGCTCACTGGATGTTTTTTGTTTTTGGCACCATTCTGAGTAAATTCTAGAGACTGTTGTGTGTGAAAATCCCAGGAGATCAGCAGTTACAGAAATACTCAAACCAGCCCGTCTGGCACCAACAATCATCCATGCGATTATCTAATCAGCCAATCATGTGGCAGCAGTGCAGTGCATAAAATCATGCAGGTATGGGTCAGGAGGTTCAGTTAATGTTCACATAAACCATCAGAATGGGGAAAATATGTGATCTCAGTGATTTGGACCGTGGCATGATTGTTGGTGCCAAACGGGCTGGTTTGAGTATTTCTGTAACTGCTGATCTCCTGGGATTTTCACACACAACAGTCTCTAGAATTTACTCAGAATGGTGTCAAAAACAAAAAACATCCAGTGAGCGGCAGTTCTGTTGACGGAAACACCTTGTTGATGAGAGAGGTCAACAGAGAATGGCCAGACTGGTTCGAACTGACAAAGTCTACGGTAACTCAGATAACCGCTCTGTACAATTGTGGCGAGAAGAATATCATCTCCGAATGCTATTCTGAGATGCGGGTTGGCTCTGTTTTGGCGGCACAAGGAGGACCTACACAATATTAGGCAGGTGATTTTAATGTTGTGGCTGATTGGTGTATTGCTCTTGTGAACATACTGTAAAACATTTTGCTGAGTACCAAAACAAAGTTGAGTTCCACTGCCGTGGAGTGTCAAATCATATATGTTCCTTCATACCCTTAATCCACCTATCCTAACCCATGGCACTGGTGATGAGTAAATGTCATTTTTACCCCTGGTTTTCTAGCTCTGTAATGAAGCTTTCCGACAAGCTTTTCCATTGTTGACACTGGTTAACCCTGCCGTCATCTCTTCTCAGATGGCATCGGATAGCCTACAGTGTGGAGGGCAAGTCTGTTACACTGTACCTGGACTGTAAGAAGGTGCAGACACTGGAATTGATGCGTGGAGACAGTCCTGTGGTCAGCACGGAGGGCGTTGTTGTGTTCGGGACTCGACTGCTAGATGAGGAGGTGTTTGAGGTACGAATGATCAGAAATGCAGCTCTCCACAATATAAAGACAGTTTCATATGCACACAGCCAACTGAAAGTCAAGTTATGGTACTTGTCTTATAGTTCATTCAAAGTGTATACTGTATGTACAGTATATTGTCAGTCAGTTAGAAGGACTTCTGAAATTATTATAAATACATATGTACTTCAGAGGTCATTTTCAAACATGGTGACAGTTGTTTAGATCATTTTCACAGGTAAATCTCACAAAGAAATGTCTTGATAATATCCCCCCCATCAGACTCTCTTCGCAATATGACAGTTTTAGAGAATTTTTGAGAATATGTGATTTATTTTTTTTTGAATATGGCTAAATGTGGCTAAATTCAATCTAACTGCCAAAAAATAAAAACATGGAAAAGTCAAAGAACAATATCATTGTTTAGATGTATACTATGACAAAAGATTATTGTTGTCACACACATGACCCTAATGAAAGAAATCCAGAATGTTTGTCCCCTTCAGTTTTTTGGCTGGTGGTTGTACATGAGACTTGGCCATTCAGTGTTTCAGTGAAAAAGACTAATAAAAAAAGAGGTAAGAGATTAAAAACTTGCTAAAAGTTACCAAAATGTAAAATGTTTTCTGTCTTCTGTTACCAACATTAACTTACAATAGTCAAAGATGACTCAACAGCTCAGTGTGTGTCGCTCATTAATATTAATCAAGTTGACTGCGTTCTAGGGGTATGCAGTGAAGCCATTATCCGTATTTGCAACTATATCTGTTCATATGACAAAATTATCTGTATCTGTCTCTGTATTCAGATAGAACCAGATATGGGCGGGGTTTAAACTGGAAGTGCGTCAAAACTAAATGAAATGCCCATTTTTAAATGTTACTCTTACATTTATAGTTTCTATTAATAAAATATGCCTTGTATATGCCTTTTCATAATAATAGACTATTAATAATAATAATAATGAATAAATATTATTTTATTCTTTTTTTTTCTTACCAGATGAAGCTGAATTTGTGGGCTAAATTAACTGTGGAATATGTGGTTTCTCCTGATATTTCTGATATTAATATCTGCATGAAACAGAATTTTAGTTTGTGCATGTATAACAACATTATTCTGGAGGCAGGAGGTGTCAAGCAAAATGTGAAATTTCAAGCACACATTTTGCAGTGAATATTAAATACAAATTCAAACATTAAAAGCAATTAAAATATATTGATATAGACTACAAACAGCTGGAAGTCCTGTAAGTCTATCAGGAATTTTTATGATAGGACACCATTATTTAGTTTAATAATAATAATGTTAAATTTAAATAGTGCTTTACCAGAGTTCAAGAACACTTAACATTCTCAAATTTAGCACAGTTTAAAGAAGAAGAAGAAGAAAAAGACAGAGTTTCAGTTTCTTTGTTTTACATAAGGAGGAATATTCCTAACAGATGAATACTCTATTGAGCATTTAAACCTTTATGCAGCATTTTAACTTTTTCGGAATAAAGTCTTAACTAGATAATTTTCTTAATCTCTGATGTGGATATAAATGTGGTCAACTTTAAGAGACGGATAGACGAGCTCCGACGTGTAATCCTCACTTCAGTTCAGGAATTTAACATCGCACTCAGGTTTAGGCTATAAATGAATACATGAGAATCACGTGTGAATCATGTGATACATTAACAGACATTTCAAGAAGTGGAAAGTGTATATGATGTTGTATCTTAATGTTACACTTGATAAGCTCCAGATGCGCACAATTTACAGAGACCGCAAACGTAGTCGAGACCACGTCCATCAGTTCTGAAATCACACCGTGCGCATTTTCATTCATAAGGTTTACACTTTAGAAATATTGGCTACACAGATTCATGAATTCACTGTAATTTTGGATATGTTTATTTAAAATGTTGCTTTATCCTTGTGCTTTTTGGATAAACAGTCATACAAATATTTTGTATATTATTCGGATGAATCCGTTATTCATTTTGAAGTCATTTTTCGTGCTTTTCCGAATAAGGTATTCGGCTTCGGGCGCATCCGTACTGCATTCACCCGAACCTATTTGCTGAATCAAAATGGGGACTGTGACATGTGAGCGCTACCCAAGGGGATTACCACTTTTGCTTTAGTTCTGCCCACTGCTGAAGCAACCAGCTGGCAGAGGCTTCTGCTGGGTGTAATAGGCTTCGTTTTAGAAGAACGGAAAAGTGGGGGGGACAAATTTTATTATTTTTGAAAGGGAGGGGGTCACGTCCCCCTCAGTTATAACAGTTGCTACGTCCCTGCAATTAAGCACCATGAGTTAAGTAGCTTTTATTAGCGTAATGCACCCAGATTTTTTACGTTTGAGTCTCTCTAATAAATAAATCCTATAATTTTAAAAATAATTCTTATTACATTCTCATTACTTGTAGTAGAGTAGTAAAAATCATCCCGTCTGGACACATGGATTTGTTTTTATGAAAATTCACTTAAATTTAAATCAGTAGAACAAATGCTACCATGATGTGTATATACTTTACAGTTTGAATAAAATATTGTATATTGTAACTCTAAAAAATCTTAAAATATGACCCAGACATGCTCTGGCACAGGCTTTGTGAAATTGATGAGCTAAACAGTAACAGGGTTTTTATTTTTATTTTACTGATCCACTTTCTTCTTCTCTCACCCCCCCCCCCCCCCCCCTCCTATTATAAATGCAGTATTTGCTGGTCTCTACAAGAGTAATGCTCATAGTCCCCTGTGACTTTCAAACAAACAGCAAACAAGAAATTTCTCTTGAGAGGTCACAGTGGCTCTCAAATTAGCATATTTTAATGTCATACACAATTCATATATAATGTTTATGCATCAGCTTCACTTGGAATAAGCAGCAGCAGCATGTTTAATTGAATAGTTTGAGGCAGAGTAAATTGTGGTCTTGGATTCTCAGAGAGGAATAAACAAGTGCTGCCCAGGCTTGTTTCTAAAGAATACCTGGAAGTACCACCCTACTTACCTACTCAGCTGTTTGAATTAGTGCTGTCTGACTGAACACACTCCACAAAATATTTGTTTTTTAAAATAACTGCATTTGTGGCGATTACAGACTTCAAATTTCACGTGTAAATGCTGCATGGAAGACTTTGTGGACTCTTCTAAAGAAGAAGTATTTCTTCAGTGTTGGTTTATCCCAGCATCAGCATACTTTTAGACTTCTGTCTCCTTTATCTTCAAATCACAGGGTCAAAGGGCAGAAGTTTGATGCTTCTGTTTGATAAACCTTGCGTATTTTGTTCATTGTGTGTTGAGTTTTGCGTTTTTACATGTGTCTATATGATTATCTGGGCGTCTGTGTAATATTCTGATGAATATGCAGTAACCAGGAATTATAAATGAAATATTTTTCATTTTGTCTTGTTCTGAGCCAAAACAAAATGGTTTTTACTCTGGAACAATTGAAAGGGATTTTGTTCCTGTTTATATTATGTTCTGCAAAGAATTTTGTTTGTTTTAGGTTTTAATTCTTAAACCATTTCTAATCTGACTACAACTCCATGACGAATCTATTGTTGATTTTGCTACTGTCTGAATAGCCTAAATGCTTCTAGCTAAAAGTCAGATATGCATTAGATTTGAAGTCCAGTCACTGTGCTCTGCTGTATCCTCAGGCATATGTCTGCTGGACTTTGGCAGAGAGCACGGGAAGGGGCTGCACTCCTAACACCCCCAGGATATCAGTCCAACCTTCCGGCCAGTGAGGTTTTACACAGTTGAATCCTCAGAGACACACATATGGAAGTCTATTGTCAGTCTAATGGACTTTTAAGCTTCCTCTATCTGCTTTCACCTCAGAAACCAGATGTTTCTCCAATTCCAATGTAGCACATGCCACATCAGTTCCAGCTTCCCTCTGCAATAACTTAATAACCCTCCCCAACTCCTCCCATCCAATAATGTGGTTTCCCAAACCTATCCCACCCACAGCTGTTATTGTCGAAACCCCACCTTCAGAAATGTTATACCTTAAGTGCCCGAGTTCATACTTCCATACAAACCTCCAAATCCAACCCATCACTACGTCCCATTGTTCATCAAATCCTGTTAAGAGCAAGAGATTTTCCTTCGCTATGCATCTTTCGCAACCAAGGTAGTCTATAATATATATTCCTGGGTAGAGTTATTCAGCTGCATTCCCATTCATCTCAGTGACAGTTGCTCAACTGGTGCATACCCCCTCCTGGAAGTATGCAACCTGTTTACTACAATGTTTACTACTGTTTAACTTTTGTCATGGGTACTCAGATTTGGGACCATTTTAAAACCAAATCAAGTCATAAATGCCATGTGACTAATTAATCTAAAGCCCCAGAAAAATTACACCCTGTCAGCTTTAAATGGCTGATGGCACCCCAACATGCACAGTCCCAAGCCCTTCACTAGTGACTATCCTGCAGCTGTACGAGCTGTGACGTCAAAGGCAGCCGACAGGGAAAAATACAAGTCTATTTTATGTTTAACCCTCTGGAGTCGATGGAGGTGCCGGCGCGATCACTTGTTTTAATTTCTTATAACAACGGCAACGACTTAAATTACTCAGTCATTTATGGTCATACAGATAAGAGGAAGGCATCATTCAAAACTTAAATGGTCTACTTTTATTTGTGTCCATTCACAATAAAAACAAAACGCTTTTGTAAAATACAGAAAACAAACAAGATGCACTTTCTGCTGCCTCTATCTCCGTAAACTGCTTTCTGGAGCACATCACAAAAATGAACTGAAACTCAGCCTATTATTGTCACACAGACATGATAAATGTTTGACAAAGTGCCATTCCACTTTGATAGCCCCATTAGTTTTTAAAATCATTAATTTTATAAAAGCATTTAAATGAATTCTTAAGTAAAAACTTTTATTTGAGGTGTAAATTTGTTGAAATTGTCATTTTTTTCTGACATTTTATGGTTTTAGGGTTTACAGTGTTACATCATCATGGCAACAATGTAAAAAAATGAATATAATATACACAGAAAAGGTTAGTAAGTGATTTTATCAAACTAAAATCATGTTAACATACATATTGTTTACGTCTTGTGGCTGTACTTTTGAAATTGTGACTATTTTAACATTTACAGATTGGCCCCATTCACTTCCATTGTAAGTGCCTCAATGGAACCCAGATTTTTGGCTTTTTTTTTTTTTTAAGAAAAGGAGAGACAAGTCGAAATTAATATTTGTGGTAATCAACATTATGCAAAGAATGCTGTCGATTAAACTTCATTTGTATTGAACTTGGAATATTTATACTATATTTATATTAATATCTTACATTTATACTAAAATATTTCCTCTGGTACTTTTGATATCACTGAAACCAGTAGTATCAATTAATTAAAATAAATAATCGTGGTTAATTTTGAGATTCCAGAAGTTTCTCTAACTGTATGTTCTACAATGACAACTACAGTCATTAAAAGGAGTTGCTGAATTACATCAAAATATAATTATTTGTATGTTGTATATCTTGATTTTAGTGGATTCTAGCATTTCTATTAAGAAAATGATAAATATAATTATTTTAAATAATTTTAAGTTATCTTGAGGCCCCTTTGGAAGTTTGCTGAGCCCCCCGGTTGAGATCCACTGTACTATAATATAGGCTAGAGATGCATTTGCTGTTTATTTGTTGCTCGTATAAATGTTATTTTCATCAGAATGCATGGTTCATTTTAAATGGCTGTCACTGGAGAAAGATTCTTTTTTCCCACATAATGGTGTAGTTACAGCGTCCACCAGCAAGGGCTTACTGCCCATGCTAGCCAGCCAAAGTTTGACCCCCTGCCTTCAACACTCCCACACTTGTGCAGCATAACATCTCCATCTGTCCTGTGATTAAAAATCTCCACTACCTCCTGTGCCCATAAAAAACAAACAAACAAAAAAACTCTGCCTTCATCTTTGTGCTCTCAAGAACAACTGCGATGACTAACTCTTTCCATTTGCTGTTCTTTCTGGGTCCTCTTTTTCAAGCTCATGGTTCTGATTGATCTATATCTAGGTCATTGGTCAGCATGACCAGGGTGAGGCTGGCACTGGGGGATGTGAAAGTTTGACCCAATCTCAAGCCAGTTCCCAGGCCCTAGATCTGGGGGAATCCAGAAAGCTAATGTTCCATTCCAGACCCCTCAGCGTGGGAGAGCTGCTCAGGAGTCTGGGGACTATGCTGCTGGACTAATGCATCTATTGCTTCCAGATTCCAACAAATTGCTAAAGAGCCAGAGAACCTGAACAAACACAAACAAAACAAAGAGCAGACTATCCATATCTGAAATTAGTTTTTTGCCTTTCTGACAGTTGTTTGTGTTTTATAGCAGACATAGAACTTTAAGATGCAGATAAAGCTATTAATCCCAAGTGCAAGTCTGGGCCACTGGTCTTAAGTGGCTGTATACAGAATATACAGAACTGTGTTAACTAGCTTATTGAGTCCTTGAGTTGTCAAGCATGTCTTGGAAGGAGACTCTAATTTTAGTTGGCTCAATGCATGGATCGGTGCGGTGTACTAAGTTGGCCAGGTATACTGATTAATTTTCCTTTAAAGATAACATCTGTGAAATTAGTGTAAGAAATGCTGTAGTTTGGCTGTATTCTACTTTGTCGAGTGAGTGTGTGTGGATCTTGGGCCAGTGTGGAATGTCCGTTCTTGACCTCTTGTGCTTCCACCCACGGATTTGCTGGCAAGATACTTTTGATGAGTCCCCCTTGGAAGAATTTGACTTCTCCAAACATGTTTTAGAGCCATGGCCGCATCCAGCCTCAAACCATCTTATTTGGGGCCTGCGTGATGTTGTCATGACATAAAATTATGGAATGTATATGAATTTTTAGGTGTCAATTTTATAGAGCATTTAAGGTAATTCTCAATATTGATAAACTTCTGAACCGTTATAGAAGAAAAGAAACGGCAAACTAATTTTTTATTCATTAAAAAAAATAAATAAATTAAACTACAAATCTGCAAATATAAATCTGATTATAAGCCAGTTTATGTAACATAAATGCGGGGTCAGTCTGCCTGCAGACGCATTGATAACAGTTTGTGCGCGCTCTCAGTCACTTTAATCATGCACGCACCGAGTCTCTCTTCCACACCTGCTTGTCACTGCCATAGCACGAATCAATTGAGTGTCGGGTGAAAAATGAACTCAGTAGAGATATATGCTCATCGTGAACAGTAATAACAGGGAAAAAAGTTAATCCTGCAATAACGGAGTTGAGACATCTTCTCTCAAATGCTTAATTTTTTAGTAATTTGTGTAACTTCCCTAAAATAACTCTGAAAAGAGTATAATGGATAATGATGTCTCATTGAAGTGCTTTTGGAGCTACTGTAGTATTGGATATAAATGTTTTGTGTGTGTGTGTGTGTGTGTGTGTGTGTGTGTGTGTGTGTGTGTTCACTACGTGGCAAGTGTGTCATGACAATCTTTGACAACAGAACTGATCATCATCTTTTTATATATGGCAAAGATGTTGACATTTCTCAAAATGTACATTTTAATTGTACATTGTCATTTCTTTAGACTGGTGCATTCTGTAGCAGTATGTGGCCTACTTGTAAAAATAAGGATCTTTTAAAGCTAACAAACAAAAAACATATTGGCCTATTTATCATTATAATAATTGTATCACAGTTTTTTTTTTTTTTTTTTAAAGAACCACACTTTTGCAAGAATTTTGCTATACAGTATACCTATATATAATGTTTTATTTTACTCGTGTTAATTACATGTGCCCATGATGTATTAAATAGCATATAGCATAGTCTGCTCACCTCATTAATATAAAAAGTAATTAAAATATCTTTTCATAATAATAATAATGAAAAGAGTGTGGCCCTCTAGGCTAAAAGGGATCCTGCTTTCCGGCCCCCCGGCTTTCCAAAGTCGAGTACCCCTGTTTTAGAGTATGAACTGTTCGTTCTCTCTGTTCTATACAATCTCAGTCATGCATGTTCACTCACTCCAGCATTTTAAAGCCCATTAAACATGCTGATAGGACAGATGCCATCTTGAGTGCAGCTCAGTGAGAAATGTAGACTCATTCTTTACATGTGCTCCATTCTTTGTTCTGGGACTGGTACAACATTGCTACCCATTAAAATGCAGCTTTAATTTTTAGTGGGCCGATGCTGGCTGTAGAGCTCAGTGATAGGAAACGGAATATTCCTGTGTCTTAGCAATAAAGATATTCAGGCCTGTTCTTCAAAACTGTTGAGTCCAAACAAGGTGTGGGTGAAAGGTAGTCAAGTGTGGTTGGGATATTTTTTTGGCCCAGAAACCAGAAAAACTAGGGGTAAATTTTGAAATGAAAAGAGATTTTTTTCTTCCTGAAGCATAAACTCTTGTTAATGAGTGAAAGGAATCAGCTTTAAACCTGAATATGCTTGATGATTTTGATATTTTTCTTAAATATCTTATTTTCTGTGTTTACTGTATACATTCGGCTATTACCCCTGATTTCATCAGTGTTACAGAAGTTGTTTTTCATTGTTTTTTTTTTTGTTTTTTTGTTGCTTTGTTACAGTATGTTCTCCCAGCGTATACAGTATTAAATAGTGTTCTTTATGTTTCACTTTGATCACAAGAATTACACCAGTAAATGTGAATATTACCCAGTCAATCTATCTATCTGTCTGTCCACCCTTCTGTCTGTCTTTCTGTCTGTTTGTCTATCTGTCTATCCATTCATCCATGCATCCATCCATCCATCCATCCATCCATCCACCCATCTGTCTGTCTGTCTGTCTGTCTGTCCATCCGTCCATCCATCTATCCATCTGTCTGTCTGTCGGTCCGTCCATCCATCCATCCTTCCATCCAGTCTGTCTGTCTGTCTTTCTTTCTGTCTGTCTATCTGTCTGTCTGTCTGTTCGTCCATCCGTCCGTCCATCTGTCCATGAATCCATCTGTCTGTCTGTCTGTCTGTCTGTCCATCTGTCTATCCATGAATCCATCTATCCTTCTGTCTATCCATCCATCCATCCATCCATCCATCCATACATATTTCTAGTCCAGCCATCCATCCATCCATCCATCCATCCGTCTTTCTAATATTTCTAGTCTATCCATCTGTCCATCTGTCTCTATCCATCCATCCATCCATCCATCCATCTATCAATCTGTATGTCTGTCTGCCTATATATCTAGAAAGCATCATATTTCTGAGTATACATCTCATAAACAATTTATAAAGAGTAGATTCACATACATTCTGAAATACATTCTGAATCATGAATAACAAAAACATCTGCTGAATGTTGCTATAAGATGCATCAAGGAACTCGTCATATTGAAGATATACTGCAGATATATTGCATATTGCAGAGCATACACTTACACTGTCCAAATAAAAACGTAAACATCCAATAGACATCTTGGCGACATTTGTTTAGTATCAGAGCAATTAATCCATCACACACTCACATATAAACTCACATAAGTCTTATGGACCACATCAGAAAACATCTCCTGGAGATTTATTGTGTACTATAGGTTCTGTTCCTTAAAATAGGTCTGTTTTTAGATGTGTAATATGAGTGATATTTGTGTTACAGGGAGAGATTCAACAGCTACTGATTGTGGATGACCCTCAGGCTGCGGCTGACTATTGTCAAGACTACATTCCCAATTGTGATAACCCGTTGCCCTACAGTGCCCAGAGCCTGGACCCTGAACAGGTTAGTGCTTCCTCTATCCTGGGAGTGACCTCACTGATAAGACAGACATGATTTGCACATTTCTGACCATACAGTTGCAAACATTTCAAAACAGTATTTCATTGTTGTCTTCTCTTCAGCCATCTAAAGCTGCTTAATTTGACATCTAAATGACTTTTTGTTTTCCTCCTCAGTATTCCACTCATTTCAGTTATTCCTGTATTATTTTCCTCTTCATATTTTAGCCAATAATAAATTGTAATGGTTAATAAAAGACCAAAAAATGTTTTCCTCTCAGTCTCTTTTCTGATGACCACTGTCAACATTTTCTGTGTGGTTATATGCCTTGGCTTTACAAGTCCACATTTACATCTGTTTGCTCTTTTGGGCTACGCTCCCAGAGCACTAATTTCTATAAGCCAATTAACAGGACAGGCATGCATACGAATAAAGTTGTTTGTGCCTGAGGCCAGAAGCGCTCAATGCTAATAAACAAAAAGCTAGGATGAGTTGGAGCTGTGGCACAGTGGTAGCAAATACGAGCTGTGGTGCTCTTGCAGAGATGCATGTTTTAGTCCGGCCAGGGTCTCTTTTCCTGTTCCCATATCTCCTGTTACTCCCATTGCTTTATTGTCAAATAGAAGCCAAATTAAAGTACAACAAATGCTACCACGATGTATACCTGTAAATATTCTAACATTTATACAGTATGGTCATCTTTTTTTTCCACATTACAGTAATGAGAATTGGTGGGTAAAATTAGCTTAATTATCCTGAAAATAATGCAAAATTATTTTCTTTTTTCTTTTTGTGGTAAAATGTACCCTGGGCACCTCTTTGTGCTCCGCCATATTCATCTGATTAATCCAATGTTATAAAACTGGCATTGATATGTTATACTGCAAGACAAAAGTTGTACTGTTTTTAATTTGACATAGAATCTAAAAAATGCAGCAAAACACTGTAACAGACAGAGGCTCCTCTAGTGCATGTGTACATAGACCAGTGATTGTAAAATATTGTAGAACGAATTAATGAAGACTGTGAAGAACGAACCAGAGTCTGTTTAGTCCAAGATAGAGCACTTGTATTGAAATGAATGGGAGAAAATTGAACAACCAATATAGCGGATGTAGAAAAGCAAGTCCCGCATTAAAGGTAAAAGAGCCAATCACCTTTTAGATCGTGACATTGTCTGTCAGTTAACTCGAGTATGTGCCTGTGCATTAGCTGGACCAGCCTGAAATATACAGGTTTTTCCCCCCTTGATCTAAACTAAAGAGTCATGATTTATGAGACCATTGTTGTCAGATTTTAATGCTGATTTGAAATCTGGTACCTGATTTTGTTTTGGAGATTTCGGTCTTTCCCCATTCATTTAAATAGGAGCTGTACTACACCACTTGTATCCATATTGCCTGGGAGGGTTCCCAAGATGACCACAGAGTGGACTGACTTGCGTCTTGTAAGAACGGCCCATAAATATATAGTCTTTCAAATCAACAGCCTGACCTTATAGATAGGCGGTGATTTCTTTTTAATATGTGAGAAATTTTTTGTGGAGATTTTGATCATGTTTTTGTGATAATTTGTGTTTTGAACATGCACTTGTGGGTGAGTCAGCACAGTGTGTTAGCATGTCAGTGGGTTAGCATTTTCCTGTGGCCTTTTGGGAGGAGCATGTAAGGTCATCAGGAACAATAATTTCACCATGCAGCTCCCAGGCCCAGTTGTGTGCAAGTGTGGTGAAAGGCAGAGCCAATTGGCTTTTATCTCATTCTCACTACAGCTGAGAATCTAATGACAGGATTCATCAGCATTGCTCACATAGCTGACCTATTACCACTGCTCATACTGATCCGATTCTATTCTGGCCGATTTGGCATCTCAACACCTTGTCTGGTTTTCAAATTATTCATATTATCCCCCTCCACCCCATCCCCCCGACAGGCCTCATCAAGTCCATTCACTCAGGGCCTTTAATAATAGCTCAGAAAACAGCTCAACTCTGACCACTTGAATTGTAAGCTGATAAAATACCGCATATCTGAACTGTGAACAACTTGAACTGTGACCTAATTTGCGAAGAGAATAATGCATTTTCTTGTGTAATCAGTTAGCGACATTCATTATATAATGGATAAATTATGCAGAATTTGCCTGTGTTATACTTGAGTGTCAGTACAATTTATGTCTCTCCTCTATATTTTTGCTTTTCCAACTGTCAGATTGTCTCAAATGTCTCACAGTTTTTAATTTTGTTCACCTACGCCTCACCCAACCTTTGACTCCTCTCCCATCTATAAAAGGCCACTCCCATCCATAACCTTGATGAAGTCATGCAGAAAGATCAGCCAGAGGAACCAAAGAAACGCCCCAAAAAAGACAGAAAGGGCAAAAAGAACAAAAATAAGAGGGATAAGTCGTCTAAGAAAGGGGGCAAAAAAGAATCCCGGAAGAAGAAAAAGGAGGCAGAAGCTCTAGAACAAGGTTTTCTTGAGGTGTCTTCTAAGCTTCCGGAGTATTTGGCCCAAGAACCTCAACGTGGAACTTCACCAGCTACAGCAGAGCAGCCAGCACCCCCTACAACAGAGAAGCCCAAATTACCTGTAGAAACTCCTGCGATATTTGTTGACAAGATGGACTCCATACCTGACATGCCTACTCATGAACCTGATGCTTATCAGGAGGATCCCACTTTACTGCCCACTGCGGTTCCTGAGTCAAATCTTAACGACCATACTGCATCGCCCCCTGCACTTCCTGACTACCCAAAGATGGAGGTGGAGGTAGATCATAGCATTCCAGTGTGGTTGCCCATACATCCTCCTGCCTCCCCATTGTTCTCCTCACCAATCACTGACTCATTTTAACCACCGAAATCTTCTCTTCCCAGTCATCCATTGTACTAACCAGCCTGTGCCATTCTAACATCCCCAGTAATGTTAGTGCACTGAAACATAGTGAAACTGAGTCACCATGGTCACAAAGGAATTGTTAATATTGTAGTAGTAGTTGTTAGATATAATAAATGCATATGGATATATATCTAATTTCAATAGTGAAACTGCCCTGCTGAAAAAAGTTAGTTGGAAACCAGGTCGGTTGGTCTAGTTGGTCTCCCAACCTAGTCAAGCTGGTCTTCAACTGTTCTAGCTGGTCTTCAACTGGTCTAGCTGGTCTTAAACCCTTAAGCCAGCAAACCAGACGAGCCTGACCAGGCTGGGAGACCAGCCAAGACCAGCAAACCCAGCTAAGATCAGTTTGATTTGTGTCACAAGTTGAGTATGAGATACTATTTATATCATTTTCTTGTTTTAGCATAGAGCTAGTGTTCCACCAAACCTTAGATTGCAGTTTTATCTGTTTACTTGGCATGCATTATTGATTAAAAGTTGTGCTCCAAGACACAATGATGAATACGGCTAACCCAAGATGAGTCTTATTCTAGCATCAATCCATTTTCATGCATCTTTTTGATGCATTTACCAATGACAGGTCTGATAGATGTTGTTTTTACCTTTATGAATCATATTGTTTTTGCTGAGGTCAACTTCAGATGCCAATATCATTTTGCCAAGTTTGCTCACCCTTCCCTTCATGCTGTCATGGCTGCCACCAGAATAAATGGCTTCTGTGCTGAAATCACCCTTTGTTAATTAATCTCCTAAATAGGTACTACCCCTCACTCACCATCTTAGCAAGCCATCATCTAATTTATGACTTGAAGGCAGCTTTGTAACCAGAATGATTCTATAACCCATGCCTGTGAACTCATTATGCTAACATTTGTTGTACTCAGCAGTGACCTGGAGATCTGGAGCACAGTTAGGCCAAAAACATACTCTACGCAAGTACATGTACGCTTCTAATGTAGCTACGCAAGCTTAGATTTGTTCGTTGTTGCATTTCAAAATATGACAGACTTAAAAATGTATCTGTTTCTCACCCACAACTATCATATCCCTTCTGAAGATATCAGTTTAACCACTGGAGTTTTATGGATTACTTTTCAGCTGCGTTCATGCGCATTTAGGAGTTTAAAAATTCTGATAACCATTCACTTGCATTGAATGGACCTACAGAGCTGAAATATTCTTCTTAAATCTTTGTTTGTGTTCTGCAGAAGAAAGAAAGTCATACATATCTGGGATGGCATGAGGTTGAGTAAATGATGAGAGAATTTTCATTTTTGTGTGATCTATCCCTTTAAGTTAAAGACAATATATTTATAACAACTTACATTAATAATATCACATTCATTTTAATGGCACAGACTTTTTAAGGTAACTATCGAGGTTTGTTACCATCACAGTAAAGTGCTGGCCAAGCACTTGTATCTGCAAATACTTGCTTAAAATACTGTTGGTCTGCATGTTATACATGTATTGTCTTGTAGTATGTACTTTACATGAATTACTGTGAAAATAACAAACCTCAATATTCAAGGGGGCGGTAGATTTCCCTTTAAATGTCTGTGCAGTTGTTATTTTTCAGGTAGCTAGCTATAAAAATGTAGACAGTTTAACTTTCACTAACTTGCTCAGCAAGGTTCACTTTAAACTGTTGCTCCGCGATGGCAGTAGAAGACGACAGTTTACGCTAATACCTGCTATAGCGCCCCCTAGCGGCAATGTTGAGAATTGAACGCATCTCAATAACAAATTAAATCCAGATTGTGTGGCTAGAAGCATTTGAGTTTTCATAATTACGTACAATATGTGTGGGCCTTAGTGTTTCTAAGGTTCAGATGCCAAACTAGAGGAGAATAGAAGTCTGTGCCCAGGATCTCCATGGTTGCAGTTTCCATGACCGTGCTATATCTGACTTTGCTGTGCTGTTGTGCAGGAGGAGAGGCCGATTAAAACACCAGAGGTCGAGGAGTTTAGTGAAGACCTTTATAGCAATCAGCAAGATGAACTTTTGGTCTCCACAGTGACGGTTGGCCCCAATATCACAGAGTACGAGGTATGGTCACTGGTTTATGCCTGAGCTCAGATTATAAACAGTGGGACTGTTTCTGAGGTGATAACCCTGACTATGCTGTTGATGTGTTTTGTGCATTTATAGCTCACTGAGTATTATGACTTTAAAAATGGCTCGGACAGCTTTGAGCAGGTGTATGAAGAGTATGAGGTTTATGAGGACCGCTTTGACAAAGCAGAGAGGGAGAAAGCAGGCACGTGGAATGGAGAGGTATACTTTTTGCTCTGTGTCTAACTACAATCAATTGACTTAAAATACACGCAATTAAGGAGTAAAAAACATGTCCAAGGAACACTTCAATGTGGAAAAAAGGTGAAAATAGCTGTTTCATACTAGAAACTCATACATTAATTTAAAAACACAAAAATTCGGGCTTTTTTCATAAATTCACAGTATGTTTACCTCTTCAGACACTGCTACACCACTGATTCTATCCCAAACAATTGTGACAGGGAGCTTAATGTTTTACCTGTTCTTTCTCTTTCAGGGCAGCAGATTTGAGAAAGGGCAAAAGGGAGAGCCAGCTGTCCTTGAACCAGTGAGTGCTGAAGAGTACAATTAAACTTATGCAGACACTGATGCATTTTGGCTATTGCTAATGCTCCTTTATGTATTTTATATTAATCAGGGCACATTTTTTGACGGACCTCCTGGCCCACCAGGACCACCAGTAAGTCTTAATGCTGTAAAGATTTGACAATACCTGGCACCAAAAAGTTGCAACTCTTGGTAACAGACTTAAAGATGCTGTTAGCTGTTTAAGTTGTTTTGCTAACTTCCGCAATTGTTCATTTGTTAAATTACACGGCCTCTGTCCAAAACCCATCCTGCAAAGACATGTCAAATCTCAAATGTGCAAAATGTTTCACAGGCTGAAAGCGTGTCTGATTAAACAAACAAACAAACAAACAAACAAACAAAAAAAAAAAAACATATATATATACACACACTACCGGTCAAAAGTTTTGAAACACTTGACTGCAATGTTTCTCATGATCTTAAAATCTTTTGATCTGAAGGCGTATGCTTAAATGTTTGAAATTAGTTTTATAGACAAAAATATAATTGTGCCACCATATTAATTTATTTCATTATACATTTAAAATGTAATAAAAATAAAAAATAAAACATTTTTGAAATTTATAACTTGGACCAAATAATAAAGAAAAGCAGCCAATAAGTGCCCAACATAGATGGGAACTCCTTCAATACTGTTTAAAAAGCATCCCAGGGTGATACCTCGAGAAGTTGGTTGAGAAAATGTCAAGAGTACATGTCTGCAAATTCTAGGCAAAGGGTGACTACTTTGAAGATGCTAAAATATAACACAGTTTTGATTTATTTTGGATTTTGTCACAACATAATTCCCATAGTTCCATTTATGTTATTCCATAGTTTTGTTGACTTTACTATTATTCTAAAATGTGAGAAAAAAAATTATAATAAAGAATAATAAGTGTTTCAAAACTTTTGACCGGTAGTGTGTGTGTGTGTGTGTGTGTGTGTGTGTGTGTGTGTATATATATATATATATATATATATATATAATTTGGGCTGCACCTTCAAAATGTAAAAACAAAAAGATTGAATGTATATACTGTATACAGTATATATATATATATATATATATATATATATATATATATATATATATATATATATATATATATATATATATATATATATATAGTCATACATACAGCTGTGCTCAAAAGTTTGCATACCCTTGGAGAATTGGTAATGTATGTACCATTTTTAAAGAAAACATGAGTGAGCAGGCAAAACACATTTCTTTTATTTCTTATGGGATTCATATTCAACTGTAGGTTGTAACAGAATGTTACTATCATAAAACAAAACATGGCAACAAAGAAAAAAATGAAATGACCCCTGTTCAAAAGTCTGCATACCCTTAATTCTTAATACTGTGTTTTACCCCCTTTAGCATCAATGACAGTGTGCAGTCTTTTGTAATAGTTGTCTATGAGGCCCCAAATTCTTGCAGGTGGTATAGCTGCCCATTCGTCTTGGCAAAATGCCTCCAGGTCATACAAAGTCTTTGGTCATCTTGCATGAACCGCATGTTTGAGATCTCCCCAGAGTGGCTCGATGATATTAAGGTCAGGAGACTGTGATGGCCACTCCAGAACCTTCACCTTTTTCTGCTGTAACCACTGGAGGGTCAACTTGGCCTTGTGCTTAGGGTCATTGTCATGCTGGAAAGTCCAAGAGCGTCCCATGCGCAGCTTTCGTGCAGAAGAATGCAAATTGTCTGCCAGTATTTTCTGATAACATGCTGCATTCATCTTACCATCAATTTTCACAAGATTCCCTGTGCCTTTAGAGCTCACACACTCCCAAAACATCAGTGAGCCACCAACATGCTTCACAGTGGGGATGGTATTCTTTTCACTATAGGCCTTGTTGACCCCTCTCCAAACATAGCGCTTATGGTTGTGACCATAAAGCTCTATTTTGGCCTCATCACTCCAAATTACAGTGTACCAGAAGCTGTGAGGCGTGTCAAGGTGTTGTCGGGCATATTGTAACCTGGCTTTTTTGTGGCATTGGCTTCTTTCAGGCAACTCGACCATGCAGCTCATTTTTGTTCAAGTATCGTCGTATTGTGCTCCTTGAAACAACCACAACGTCCTTTTCCAGAGCAGCCTGTATTTCTCATGAGGTTACCTGTGGGTTTTTCTTTGTATCCTGAATAATTCTTCTGGCAGTTGTGGCTGAAATCTTTCTTGGTCTACCTGACCTTGGCCTTGTATCAAGAGATCCCCGAATTTTCCACTTCGTAATAAGTGATTGAACAGTACTGATTGGCATTTTCAAGGCTTTAGATATCTTTTTATATCCTTTTCCATCTTTATATATTTCCATTACCTTGTTACGCAGGTCTTTTGACAGTTCTTTTCTGCTCCTCAGGGCTCAGTATCTAGCCTGCTCAGTGCATCCACGTGAGAGCTAACAAACTCATTGACTATTTATACACAGACACTAATTGCAATTTAAAAAGCCACAGGTGTGGGAAATTAACCTTTAATTGCCATTTAAACCTGTGTGTGTCACCTTGTGTGTCTGTAACAAGGCCAAACATTCAAGGGTATGTAAACTTTTGATCAGGGCCATTTGGGTGATTTCTGTTACCATTATTATTTAAAAAGGAGCCAAACAACTACGTGATAATAAATGGCTTCATATGATCACTATCCTTAAATAAAAGACAGTTTTTTTGCATGATCAGTCATATTTTCAAAAGCAATGCAAAAATTTCACAATTTCTGCCAGGGTATGCAAAATTTTGAGCACAACTATATATATATAGATGTGATGGAGATGCAAATGAAAGTTTATGAATGCTGGGAGTGTTTATTATTTTCTATTTTATATATATATACTTATGTACAGTACATTTGGATATGTTTATTGTTAACAGTAAGTGATGTCTGGCAAAATTATTCCTTGACCAAACATACCAAATAAATACATAACACACAATCATTTTAATTGGTTTATTAATAATTTAATCAGATTTGAATGTGTGTGTGTGTTTATTTCTCAGGGTCTTCCAGGAATTGCTGGCATCACAGGTCCCCCAGGACCCAGTGGAGACCCAGGTGATAGGGTGAGTGTTCCCATTCTCACATGACCCATGTGACCCAGCATGAACCTCGAGTGTAGGACAAACAGGACAAATCCACAGAGACATACTGAACTCATGTACAAATGCAACAAACATAAAATATGACTCATATGAGCAGCTCTAAGGGACCCCCGACCTCTACTGAGACCTTAAGCATCAGGAAGCCATGACTCATCTCACAGTTTGACCTAATTTGCTCTGGACAGTGTGTCTGTTCCTGTAGGGTGACTCACTCCTTATACACGTTCCCTTAGTAGGGTGAGACAGACTGCTGTAAAAAGTCTGAATTAATAATTTACCTTTGACAGTGAGGATAAAGATAGATTATTATTTTGTTTCTGTTCAGTTTAACGCCTCTGGCGGGTTTTGCATTAACTTCTCATCTGTGTCAGCTTCACAAAAGAGTTGAGTTTTAGTAAAACATCAAGCTAGTTTGAGAAAGCACATCCACTTGAGATATAAGTCCTTCTTGGCCTTGTATGTCTAAAGAGAAAACATATTCAAGCCGGAGGTTTTATCTTTATTTTTGAAGACTGAAGAGCTTTTCAGAGAGGACTGGTGACTAACATATTTGATTAGCTGAGCTTTAAAATATTTTACACAGCACAGTACACTTTAAAATGGGCAATGCATTAAAATATTATTAGGTGTTATAGTGCATTCAGGAAGCAAGCTGATTGTTACACTGCAAAAAATAACTTTCTATCAGTATTTTTGACTTGTTTTCCTATAAAAATATTTAATCATCCTTCAAATAAGATACATTTGCTGAGAGGCAAAATTTATTAAGATATTAAAGGGATAGTTCACCCTAAAATGAAAATGCTCTCATCATTTACTCTCCCTCATGCCATTCCAGATCTGTATGATATTCTTTCTTCTTCTAAACACAAATGAAGATTTTTAGAAGAATATTTCATCTCTGTAGGTCCATACATATATTTAACCACTGGAGTTGTATGGATTACATTTATGTTTCCTTTATGTGATTTTTGGAGCTTGAAAGGTCTGGTCACCATTCACTTTTATTGAAAGGACCTTCAGAGCTGAAATATTCTTCTAAAAATCTTAGTTTCAGCAGAAGAAATAAAGTCATATACATCTGGGATAGCGTGAGGGTGAATAAATGATGAGAGAATTTTCATTTTTGGACATTTTCCCTCTCATAAAATTAATCTTATTTTAAGGATGTTTAGATAATACAGGTAAAAAATACTGATTAAGAAAATGTTTTTTCCCAGTGTAGGCAATAGCCAGAGAATGACATACTTGATGGGAATGACGAGAGTTGCTGTAGTTGTTTTGTATAATACGTTTTACTGACACAGTGCATGAATACCCATTTAGAAATACTCTAATAGTAAATTGTTTAACAATTGTTTGTTATCCCACAAGGGACCAGAGGGACGTCCAGGCCTCCCTGGTGCTGATGGGATACCTGGTCCTCCAGGCACTTTGTTGATGTTACCCGTAAGATGACAATTGCTGCAGAAACACATTTAAACCACTTGCACACTCATTATTGAGACTTGTTTGCCAGAGGAAAATTATTTAAATTTTACATTACAAAACATGGGGCCTTGGTGACAATGAAACATTTTGGCCACATGGTGGAGCTGTGATATTATCAGACTTAATGACATGCAGTATATCTCTATTAATTTGTGTACTAAACATTTTAAAAGCTCCCTGTAATGGATAGATAATTTAAAGAATATTTAATGAGAAATCTCTCTTTCACTCTCAGTTCCATTATGGAGGAGACTCTCAGAAGGGACCTGTGGTATCTGCTCAAGAGGCACAGGCTCAAGCCATCTTACAACAGACCAAAGTAAGACCTAAACTATCTCTGACACTTGAATGTAACTGACCTACATCTGTGCCCTTTATTCATTCAGCAGTGCTGTATAATCATTGAGGTTTGCTAAGGCAAACATCACTAATACTATTGCTCATACAGTACTTAAGAGATTTAAGCAGCTTGATTTGTAACTTGTCCCACACCGTTTGTCCTACAGACATTAATGATGCCTGAATCGTCCAACTTGTTGAGGAGAGCTGTTCTATTAGTTTTCTAAGTGATCAAACAGATGATAAAAAAGGCAACAAATTCCACAGATTTACATTGAAAAAGTGACCAAGCTATATCAAGGCACCAGAGTGTTAACCTGGGGTGGGATCTTTTGACTTGGGCCACCAAAAATGTTCGCACAATTGCTCTTGATGTGTAAATCCACTGTTGTTGTTTCCACATTCATCTCCTGTTGTTTACTGGCAATTACATCTTTTAGCGCTTCTTCATGACAGCAACTGTTCAAATGTGAGTGTTGCCATCTTGTGGACCCACTAATTATTGCAAACAATTCCAGGCGCATACACGTGAAAATGACGACATTTGAGCCACGTGTCCTGTACACGCACGCTCGGCGTTTGCATCTGACTGAAGTATACTTTGGGCTTTAGAAACCAAATAGCAACATCCCTGGCAACCACCAACAACACCTTAGAATTGTCACAGCGGATTTTGCATCAGCAAGCACCACTTACATTTTCTTCAGAACATGTGAAACAGTACTATATTATTATTGCATTGGCTGTCAGTAAGTTTTTGTTCTTGTCATCTTGGACTTACACTGACACCTAGTGGCCTGAATGCAGCATCATTCAAATGCAATAGTTTTCAGTTACAGATGCCAATGTAAAAATTCACAGTAAGCCGTTATTAATTTAATCAATGAGTGAAAGTGTCAAATAACAGGATGGTTACTGAGATTAAGCAAGTAGTATTCAGCTGGGCATGTGATTCTAAAATGGCAGCCCCCATGAGCAGACCCTCTCCATGTAGAATAAATCAGCTTTTTATTAGGATACTGATGTGACTGGAGTGTGAGTGGTCATGATTTTATACATATGTTTCAAAATTACAATTCATTTCTTAAGAAGTACAGCTTTTTTAATGAGGAAAAAATTACTGAATGCACCTTTAAGTCAGGTTTGATTATGGATGCAATTTTTAGACTTTTTGGATAATAATAAAGTACAAATGCACATTCAGGATGAGGAGGAATCTGAAAGTTTTTGTTGTCTGTCTTTTTTTCTTTGCTTCTAGCTATCACTGAAGGGCCCTCCAGGTCCATTAGGTCTCACAGGGAGGCCAGGCCCAATGGTAAGGAATCTTTTTCATTTAATTTAATTTCAGACTTTTTACTTTTTTCAACACAACCTATGTGCTCTGCTTCAAATTCAGAATTTTTGGGATTGTTGGCTTCAGTAAACAGTCTCTTTCTATAAAACAATAAACATTGTATGTTTGTTTCCAGGGTCTTCCTGGTCCAAGTGGACTAAAAGGAGACAGTGGAGAGAGTGGGCATCTGGTGAAGATATTTCCTTTTATATTTCCTTTTTACTGTACATTCAGCAACCTTTAGAAACCCTCTCAGCCAGTGTGCAGTGGACTCACCATCTCTATCACCATCTTAATCCTCTCTTTTAAGGGTCCACATGGGTTGCCAGGTCCTCCAGGTCTTAATGGAAAACCAGGGAAGAGGGTAAGATTGAACATCAAAACCTTTTTACAACCAGTGGCACATTCTGAATTTTCTTTGATCCCCAATTTTCGCTGTATCTTAACCAGATATAATGCGATTCCAGATTGCAGCGACAAGCAATCTGTCTGTCGCTAAACTGCTGTTTAACACGGCAGAATCACAGACAATTTGAACATATTTGATGTTTAATGAACTGTTATGAGAAGCTGGATTTTGGACCAACGAGATTTCACAGTTGGTGGGGCAACACAGGACGCCGCCGCAGAAATTAAAAACCAAGTGTTTGACAAAATGTCGTAACGCTTGTCGCTGGTCACACCCGCCGCTGGTTAGAATAACAATTCTGATTACTGTAACATGGAAGACATACAGCATTCACAGATGTCACTGTGAATGCTGACTGTACAATTTCTAGTAGTTTATGAAAAATAGCTATAAAGCTTGTCAGAAATGATATTCATTTAGCCAGGCATTTGAGACGACAGTCAGCGGTTTATTATAAGACTGAGCATTACAACCCTATTTTTGAACGGTGTAAAGACAATCAGTAGTATTGTATATCAGAGGTCTAGTGTGATCCATTTATCTTAAATAAATCGCCATGAATATAAAATGAACTGGGTAATATGTAAACAGGCTCTGTATCGATGTGCTGTGAAGTTTTCTGTTCATGAATATTGCATAAGTAGTGCACAGCCATGCATTTAATATGATGTTAGAGTGGTGTTCTATGTTTGACCTTGCAGGGCCGGTCAGGGGCAGATGGAGGTCGAGGGGCTCCTGGAGAGACAGGAGCAAAGGTGAGTCACCATATAGTCCCATTAAGATAGACAAACTAATAAGGAATGTGACCGTATTTGACCATATGCATCAGCTGCTTCAGCAGCAGTATTACTATTGCTCATACTTAGGGTTAGAGATTTGTAAAAATATTTAAAGGGATAGTTCACTCAAAAATCATTTACTCACCCTCATGCCATCCCAGATGTGTATGACTTTCTTTCTTCTGCAGAACACAAATAAAGAAGAATTTTTAGAAGAATATTTCAGCTCTGTAGGTCCATACAATGCAAGTGAATGGTGACCAGAACTTTGAAGCTCGAAAATTCACATATAGGCAGCATAAAAGTAATCCATACAACTCCAGTGGTTAAATCCATGTCTTCAGAAGCGATATGATGAAAGAAACAGGAGAGAAACAGAACAATATTTAAGTAATTTAAGTGTTACGTTTTTTTATTATAAATCAACACTTTCACACTTTTTTGTAGTAAAAAAGGATTGAAATATTGAGCTGTTTCTCATCCAAAGTGATTGCATCGCTCCTGAAGACATATATTAAACCACTGGAGTCTCATAAAAAACCTACTACAGTACAAGGATAGTTCACCCAAAAATTACAATTCTGTCATCATTTACTCACCCAGGTTGTTCCATATAGCACCTGTATGACGTTCTTTCTTCCGAGAAGCACAAAAGGGAGATTTTTGACAGAATCTGACCTTTTTCCAAACAGTGAAAGTGAATGGTGATCGAGGCTGTCAGCCTCGAACATTCTTCCTAATGTGTTTCACGAAAGAAAGAAAGTCATATGGGTTTGGAACAACATGAGAGTGAACAAATGATGACAGAATTTTCATTTTTGGGTGAACTATGCCTTTAAATGGGAACATGCAGAATTTAATCCTAATAGTTTCAGTCATTAAAGGAGTGGTTTTCTGTTGCGGGTCGTGTTGTATTGTGTACACTGACAATAGTGAGCTTTCAGTCCTGTCCAGCTGTGGGACCCGTCAGTAAGTAAATCATGCAGAGTTATTTAGCACAACAGGAGTGTGTTTGATGAGGAAGCACGAGGTCCTCCTGTGTCTCTCCAAATCCCAGAACCGGATGCGGGCTGAGACTCAGAGCAGATGGGAAGGTTCCTCTGAGGTGGCCTGTCAAACTCTGCCACATGCCACACACACCTCTGCCCCATAGTCGCTGCTTGCATCTGTGTGTTCGAAGCAAAGCAAATGACTTTGAGGAAGGTCCTT
Organism: Myxocyprinus asiaticus; assembly: GCF_019703515.2. Lineage (NCBI taxonomy): Eukaryota > Metazoa > Chordata > Actinopteri > Cypriniformes > Catostomidae > Myxocyprinus > Myxocyprinus asiaticus. The sequence continues at coordinate 35,682,357 of NC_059357.1, read as the reverse complement.
AGTTAAGTTTAGTTAATGAAGTGGACTGGGAGAGCGTGTGTTTGAAAAGGGTGTTTTGTCGATCTTAGATCATGGATCTCTGTCTCTTTTGCAGGGTGACAGGGGCTTTGATGGACTACCTGGTCTTCCAGGGAACAAAGGACACAGAGTGAGTAGAGAACACAGACCTGCTTAATCAAATCACACAGTCTGTTTACTGCGCAGTTGGTAGTGCCTCATTTAGATGTGTATAAACGCTCTGCTTTGACTTTAATAGGCTCTCTGATCTAATTTAGACTTTACATTGTGTGCTGTGTCTCATATGTAATTCTCATCTGAACATTTCTCAGGGAGACAGAGGAAAACCGGGACCCAATGGTCCAGCTGGAGAGACCGGTGACAAGGTAATTCAGACCCTGCTGAAAAAAACCAGAATAAATAGTCACCAGCAAATCTTGTACAGTATACAAGCTCTAAACCAGCACTTACCAGCATGGAACAGCATGGAAATTCACACTGGTCTAAGTTAGTCTTTTCAGCAGGGGATTCTTCTTTTCTTTTTTGTTCTTTGGAGCTTGGTGCAACTCCCTAAATTAATCTTTTATCAGATTACTATTAATCTGTTTAATGATCCCCTGCACTGCCCCAGGTGTGTACTCACGAATCGCATGCAAGAGACAAGCTGCACACTGAGTGGGATGTTCAAATTATGCAGAGTTGAAAATGTATGCAGCAGCGATTCACATTGATCACAGCTTTCGAGAATGAGAGCGAATGGGAATATTTTTGCATATATATCTCTTCTGACATCCTGCCTTACGGACTAAAGACTGACTCTCGGATAATAAACCTACCTGCCTTGTTGCCTAGTTAGTGAATTGGACAATTTCTACCGATTTGTAAGGAACCATAACGTCATCTCTAATGATCTAGAGCAAATTCAAGTGATTCAATATTTAATGACTACAATGCTTATTTCTCAGTAAAAAACTGAATCACACGTTGGGAAAATTGGACTGTTTTCACAGACTTTAATGATGCTTTTCCGGCTTGTTTTGCAGCGTAAATCAAGCAAAGTTTTTTAAATTTTGTAATGATTTAATATATATTTATAACATAACTTTTGTGTTACATTACTCTGGCATTAATAAAATAAAAAGTCAACAGCTGCGACGTGTTTTCAATTACAGCTGATGGAGTGAGAAGAAAAATAAATAAATATATATTAATTATTAATCATTTTGGTTACACTTTACCATAAGGTTTAATTCGTTAACATTAGTTAATGCATTAGGTATTGTGAACTCACAATGCAAAATATATTTTTTACAGCATTTATTTATCTTTATTAACGTTAGTTAATACAAATACAATTGTTCATTGTTAATTCATGTTAGTTCATAGTGCATTAACTAATGTTTACAAATTCAACTTTTGATTTAAAAAATGTATTACTACATGTTGAAATGAACATTAACCGAGATTAATAAATGCTGTAAATGTATTGTTCATTGTTAGTTAATGTTAACTAATTGTTGTTAACAAATGGGACCTTATTGTAAAGTGTTACCATAAAATTATTTTTATTTATATATATATATATATATATATATATATATATATATATATATATATATAATTTTGCATTCTTCTGACTCCCTCAGCAACTGTGTTGACAATTTGTGTTTATTTGTTTTTGGTTTATTTTTGCATTAATGCCAGGGTAATAATGTTACACTTTTGGAAAGTCGTGTAATTTTTTTTAGGCTGCAAAAATAATATTCACTGCTATTGAAATGTACCCCACTTTAATTTACTTCTGCATTCCAAAACCCATAAATATGAAAAGGGCTAATTAAAAATTGACATTTATGAGTTAATTTACTTTCAACTACTCTGTCAGACGCCATTTTATTCTTTCCAGCAACCGCTGAACCACATGAAGGCATCTGAGTATACATGATGTTACACAAACTTTTGATTCAGATGTGCCTTGGTGCCTTTCTACCTTTGTATACTGCCTGTGAAGGCAGCAATTTTAAGGTTTCGAACACAACTGGTGCAAGTTCTGGAATGCTGATTGATGTTTTCTATTCCAGGGTTCGGATGGACCTGTTGGACCAAGAGGACAAGCAGGAGAATCTGTGAGTGACACGACCCAACACAGACAGACAGACATGCATATACACACATTCAGATCATTGACACCCCAGGGGCAGCCCTGTGTCCCTGCTTGGCACAGCCTGATTAACGGTGGTTCAATCTCCATTTAAGTCTCGGCAGGTGAGTTGTGATCCATTGGGGCCCGGGCAGTTTAAATGGATCACCCAGAGCAGTGAGGGACTTAGCACAGAGTGAGCGCTTTTACAGAGCGTTGCCTGCAGAGCTCGGAGAGGAGAGAGAGAGAGATAAATGTGGGGATGGAGATAGATGAGCTGGGAGATTGGTGAAGGAAAGAGATGAAATCCTGGCCTGCATGATTATGTTTCCATATCAATCACTTCCCTGGAGATCACAGATGTGGCTCTGGAACAGGTGGCTTGGCCGGCGTACAAAGACCAAGGCTGACAAAAACAAAACACACATGGCAACCGTGCAAACACACACACACACACACACACACACATACTAGAGCAGTGGTTCTCAACTGGTGAGTTGTGACCCAAACAAAAGGATGTAGGGTAGGGATTAAACAATGGTAAATGCAAGTAATTAAGTAACTAACCATATATTCTTGCATAGTTACAGTAGGATAGCAAAATAAATAAGCTCATAATTTTTTTAAAGGGAGGAGAAAACGCTTCTTATACTGTATCTTTTGTTGTTACTGTCAAAGGCTGTGTTTCCAGTCTACAGTATTTTGGTACAAATTAATTTGTCATTTGATAGAAGCTTTTAATTAATATTAGGCATTAATAATGGGTTCACGGTTAAAATGCACCTCTACTGTTGTTTTTGCTCTTAAAATGTTTTACATTTTCCAATTCAGCCTATGTTGTGTTAATAATATTGTATATTATTAGACCTATGCTGTACATGGTTATATTAATACATTTCAATGTTTGATTTTAAGGACAAATTTTGTTTACTATAATAAACAATTATGGTACTGGGGTGAGTCGCTACTTGAAAATTTGGGTCGTGAAGGAAAATCTGTTGAAAAGTGGATGTATATACACCTATTTACATCAGGGCACACTAATACAGGTGTATAGATGTACACAAACACCCTTGTACATATACCAACACCAACAAATGTCCATAACTCTCATAACACCTGTAGTGTACCACCTGTATACTGCTATTCGACCATTAACAAACTTAACCTTGATTAGGTTAATGGGAGTTTATGATTTGTTTGTGATTGTTTTTCTTTACAGGGGCCAAGAGGACTTGTGGGGCCAAAAGGGCCACCTGGTCCACCTGGGCAGCAGGTAAGACAATTGCCCATCAATCACATTTATGTAATGGGTAGTTTGCATGCACACCATGCACAAAGGTGCCATGCTATTATTGACAGTTTTGACTTTGTCTAACTGAACCTTTTGTTTTGCTTCTAGGGAATTCGAGGCGTGGATGGTGTTCAAGGGGCAAAAGGCAACTTGGTGGGTCGACTATGAGATTTTCCATCCACATATTACACAATGTCTGCAGACAAATATATTCCAAAAAGAGCATGGGGGTTTAGTGAGATCATTTAAAACAACATGTCAGACGTTGCCAGATATAACCACTGAGAAATAATCCATTGAGTGTCTGTAGCACTGGCAGACAGGGTAACAAAACTCTTAAGAACTATGGAATTACCCTAAGCAAATTGAGTCTGTATCTATTCAACTGACATGGTGTGTTCAATTATAATAATAATAATAATAATAATAATAATACGTTTATTTAATATAGTATCTTTCTACAAACTCAGTGTCGCTTTACAAGTAGCAAAAAACAAAACAAAAAAACAAAAACTGGAGAACAGATCAATTATGAGTCAGAATGACATAGGGCAAAGAGATATGTTTTGAGGTGGGTTTTGAAATCATGTATGGTGTTGAGGTCACAGAGGGATTGTGAGGTAGAGTTTCATAATGTTGGAGTAGCAGTAGTGCTAAAAGCCCTGCCACCCAGTGATGTTAGCTTGTAACGTGGGATGAGTAGTAAACTGGAGTCAGAAGACCTGAGTGAGAGAGATGGTGTGTATGGATGAATAAGATCTGTGAATTAAGGAGGGGAAAGACCATGTAGAACTTTAAATGTTGTGAGGAGTAATTTATACTGAATGTGGTAAGAGACAGGTAGCCAGTGCAGTCTTCGTAAAATGGGGGTGATGTGAGATTATTTCTTGGAATAAGTGAGAACCTGAGCTGCTGAATTCTGAATGTATTGCAGTTTATTGATTATTTTAATGGGGAGACCAGAAAAGAGGGTGTTACAGTAGTCGATTCGTGAAGTGATGAAAGCGTGAACAAGAGTCTTTGCATCTTTTATATTGAGAATGGGGCATAGTCTGGCAATATTACGGAGGTGAAAGAAAGCAGCTTTTGTGAGAGAAGAGATGTGAGGGAGGAAGGAAAGTGAAGAATCAAAAATAATGCAGAGGTTTCTGACTGAAGAGGAGGGTCTGACCAGGACACCATCAATATCAACAGACTGACCAGAGTAGTGAGATGTAAGATTTGTGGGACCAACTAAAAATACATCAGTTTTGTCAGTGTTAAGTTTGAGAAAATTATTGGTCATCCAGGTATTGATGTCATTGATACATGCAAATAAGGAGCTTGTGGGTAAGGGGGCAGTGGGTTTTGAACTGATATACATGTAAAGCTGTGTGTCATCAGCATAACAGTGAAAGTTGAGTTCGTGCCGGCGGATGATGTGACCCAGAAGAAGCCCCAGAGGAAGCATATAAGGGATGAAGAGCAGTGGACCAAGAACAGAACCCTGAGGGACTCCTTGAGAAACAGGAGCTGTAGTAGATTTTGACTTACGAAGATGTAGTGTTGACGGTCAGAGAGATAAGAATTGAACCAGGATAGTACAGTACTAGAAATGCCAGTAGCAGAGAGGTGAGAAATTAGTATGCTGTGTGAGATAGTGCCAAATGCAGAACTGAGATCTAAGAGAACAAGAATAGTGAGGGCACCAGAGTGTGCGGCCATTAGATGATCATTAATGACTCTAATGAGTGCAGTCTCTGTGCTATGGAGTGGACGAAAACCAGATTGAAAACACTCAAAAAGATTGTGTGAGGCCAGATAGGGTTGTAGCTGAGAGACAACCATTTTTTCCATCAATTTGGACAGAAAAGGGAGATTTGAAATAAGACGGTAATTTTTAAGGTCAGAAGGGTCTAGCCCAGGCTTTTTTTAAACTGGGGTGACAGCTGCAGTTTTTAGTTCTAGAGGGACAATACCAGTACTAAGAAGTCTGTTGATGAGGAGGGAGATGGCAGACAGACAATGTTTAAGCAGGGCGGTGGGGGTTGGGTCTAACTGACAGGAAGTAGAATTAGATTTCTTGATTAACTCAGTAACTGCAGTCAGAAATTAGCCAATCATGAGGTCAGTGAGGAAATCCTGTGGTGCGTCTGGAGATACAATAGGAGGGAAAAGTTTGTATAGTGAATTAATTTTATTTTGAAAGTGAAGAATTGACTGACAGAGCTTAGCACAATCCGAAATAACAGAGACAGGTGGGTTAGTGAGTTTGTTAACAGTGGAAAAGTGTGTTTTGGGTCTGGAAGTGGTATTATTGATAATGGAAGAAAAATATGCCGAGCGTGCAGCAATTAATGCAGATTTGTATGTCTGCATAAGGTCATTGTAGGCAGATGAGTGAACAGTTAAACCAGTTTTCTTAAAGAGACCCTCAAGGCGGCGTCCTGCAGCTTTCAGAGAAGTTCAAGTGTAAACCAGGGAGACGAGTGAGTGGAGGGGACAAGTCTACTCTCAAGTGGGGCATGTAAATCAAGGGCATTAGAAATGGATGTATTGTATCTAGTGAGGATGTCAGTGGGACAGGTAAGTTCAGTAATATCTGTAAGGTATGATGTTTGTACTGATGCAGAAAAGGATACAGGATCAATAGATTTAAAGTTGCGGTAGGTTATAATGGATTTCAGACAAGACCTGGGGAGAAGAGTTTCACAACTTCGTTCAATATGTGAATGATCAGACAGTCCAATCTGAAAGCCGAGCACAGAGACATTACTTAAACCATCAGTAAAGACTAGGTCTAGAGTGTAGCCATGATAGTGTGTAGGAAAGTCAATATGTTGTACTAAATTGTAATATGAGCTCATGGGCAGCAGCGCAGTCAATATCTACATGTACACTATATTGCCAAAAGTATTCGCTTACCCATCCAAATAATTGCATTCAGGTGTTCCAATCACTTCCATGGCCACAGGTGTGTAAAATGAAGCACCTAGGCATGCAGACTGCTTCTACAAACATTTGTGAAAGAATGGGCCGCTCTCAGGAGCTCAGTGAATTCCAGCATGGTACTGTGATAGGATGCCACCTGTGCAACAAGTCCAGTCATGAAATTTCCTCGCTACTAAATATTCCACAGTCAACTGTCAGTGGTATTATAACAAAGTGGAAGTGATTGGGAATGACAGCAACTCAGCTACGAAGTGGTAGGCCACGTAAAATGACAGAGCGGGGTCAGCGGACGCTGAGGCGTATAATGCGCAGAGGTCGCCAACTTTCTGCAGAGTCAATCGCTACAGACCTCCAAAGTTCATGTGGCCTTCAGATTAGCTCAAGAACAATGCGTAGAGAGCTTCATGGAATGGGTTTCCATGGCCGAGCAGCTGCATCCAAGCCATACATCACCAAGTGCAATGCAAAGCGTCGGATGCAGTGGTCTAAAGCACGCCGCCACTGGACTCTAGAGCAGTGGAGACGCGTTCTCTGGAGTGACAAATCACGCTTCTCCATCTGGCAATCTGATGGACGAGTCTGGGTTTGGTGGTTGCCAGGAGAACAGTACTTGTCTGACTGCATTGTGCCAACTGTGAAGTTTGGTGGAGGGGGGATTCTGGTGTGGGGTTGTTTTTCAGGAGCTGGGCTTGGCCCCTTAGTTCCAGTGAAAGGAACTCTGAATGCTTCAGCATACCAAGAGATTTTGGACAATTCCATGCTCCCAACTTTGTGGGAACAGTTTGGGGATGGCCCCTTCCTGTTCCAACATGACTGCGCACCAGTGCACAAAGCAAGGTCCATAAAGACATGGATGAGCGAGTTTGGTGTGGAAGAACTTGACTGGCCTGCACAGAGTCCTGACCCCAACCCGACAGAGCACCTTTGGGATGAATTAGAGCGAAGACTGCGAGCCAGGCCTTCTCGTCCAACATCAGTGTCTGACCTCACAAATGCGCTTCTGGAAGAATGGTCAAAAATTCCCATAAACACACTCCTAAACCTTGTGGAAAGCCTTCCCAGAAGAGTTGAAGCTGTTATAGCTGCAAAGGGTGGGCCGACGTCATATTAAACCCTATGGATTAAGAATGGGATGTCACTTAAGTTCATATGCGTCTGAAGGCAGATGAGCGAATACTTTTGGCAATATAGTGTATGTTGGAATCATCAACTAACAATACAGATGAACACATGGCACAAGTTAGAGTTTACAGCTCATTCAGATCACTGAAGAAATTAGACAAAGATTTTGGGTTGGCGATACACAAGAACAACAAGGAGTGATGATGGACCAATAACTTTAAAAACCAGGTATTCAAAGGAGCTAATCTCATACAAGTCTGTATGTTAGTATGTAAGCTGTTGCAATAGACAGCAGCCAGACCACCACCCCTGGAAATCAGGCAAGGTTTAACCAGGTAGTTGTATCCAGGGGGAGTTAGCAGATTCATGTGGAAATAGTCATTGGGAATTTGCCATGTTTCAGTAAGCAGCAGTATATCTAGGTTTTTATCAGTTATTGTGGTGCAGAGCAGTGTGGTCTTTTCTGTAAGGGACTGACATTTAAACAGAGCAATGGCAGGATGTAAACCATCACGACACATAGATCAGTGTTGGTGAGGCGGTTCACATGGAATAGCTGTTAGGGAGCTATAATTTCTCCCACGATGAGCAGCAGGCAACATAGAATAACAAGTATCCATACGATTTGGCCAGATAGAGGGGATAGCAGAAGGCAACGAGCAGTGAGATGAGAGATAGTGATGAGGAGATCGATGGATGTAGTGCAGCCGTCGGGTAATCCCAAGCACTTTACAGAGGCAGTATGTAGCCGTATCGTGCCGGGGGCGAGAATTCAAGCAGCGCAGTTGCAGCAGCGAATAGCTAAGGGCCATGACAAGGATGTAGCCAATCAACAAGCCTAGAGCAGCCGCTCTAGGCAGGCCAGGGGTGAATGTTTTGAGTCCAAAGTTAGATCAACGATGAACAGCAGTGGAAGCATGACATCACTAAGTGTTGTGCAATGTAATTGCTACTGTGCACAGGAGTTGATACGCTCTGTCACCATTTGTACAACACCAGCAAGACACAGAGACTTTACCAGTGATTTGAGAAGTGGGAGGTAGCCCACCACCCAAATACTGTCCACAACAGTTAAACGAGAGAGTGGAGACTCACTCACCAACTATGCGGGGAGGTACAGCAGAGAATTGCGGAGGTTGGCGGCCAGCGGCAGTGATATGCACAGTTAATAGAAAGAGCCGAAGCAAATTCAGATGGCAAATTCAGCTGATAAAGTATGTAGATAATCCAGGGTATGTCCAAGGTAGGTAAGAGAAGACATATCAAAGCAAATAAGGGAGTCCAAATATTCAAAAACGCAGGACAAACACAATGTGGGGAGCAATACAAGGACTTTATCTCCTGGTATAAATTCCCATAGCCAAGTACCCCCTATTATACAGCCGGCTTTGATGTTCTTGAGCCTGGAGCAAATTTTCATGTGTTAATTGCCCCAGTGTGTGCAGTTTTGCTCTCAAGTCAAGAACGTATTGAATTTCGTTTTTGCTGTTTGAAGGTCCCTCCAAATTTTCCCGTAGGATGTCAAGCATGCCACGCAGTTGATGCCTGTACAATAATTCAAATGGGGACAACCCCGTGGAGGCTTGTGGGACCTCTTGTACTGCAAATAATAGGGGCTCGAGCCACTTGTCCCAGTTTCGAGCGTCCTGGTGCACAAAGTTACGAATCATATTCTTCAGGGTCTGATTAAATCGTTCGACCGAGCCGTCTGTTTGGAGGTGGTCCAAATTGATTTAATCCTCAATAATTCGTACAGTTCGTGTAGTGTGCGTGACATAAATGTAGTGCCCTGATCAGTGAGGATTTTTTTCAGAATCCCCACTCAGGAGATTATTCTGAAGAGTGCTTCCGCAACACTTTGTGCTGAAATGTTGCGCAGAGGCACTGCTTCCAGATATCGCATTGCATAGTCCACTAGAACCAATACAAAGTGATGTCCGCAAGCCATCCGCTCAGATGGCCTGACGAGGTCCATACCAATTCTTTCATAGGGGACCTCGATTAATGGAAGGAGGCACAATGGCGCTCTTGAGGTGGCTGACGGATTCACCTGCTGACATTCACAACGTGCCACACACCACCTGCAAACATCCCCGCGAATGCGTTCAGTGTCTTTTCCTGCCCTAAGTGACCCGCCATCTGATTATGAGCTGGAATAACATTTCCTGACTGCTCCATGGTATTAATAATTGGGTTGTATCCTCCTTTGTCTGAGTGTCCTGCGTCACTCGATACAACCGATCCTTAATAATTGAAAAATACGGGTATGCGAGTGCAATGTCTGGCTGGAGGTGTTTGTATTGTTCTCCAAATCGATCACTTTAACTTGATCAAAGGCGTGCCGAAGGGTCTTGTTTCGCATCTGCTCCAGAGGGAAATCCCCTGCAGGGAATTCTCTAAGGGCTGGGGAAGCCGAGTCTTCCCCCTCCCTTACGTCCTCCTGAAGTGGAGCTGACATGGACAACCCTGGCACCGCCTCCCCAGCCAGCGAATCACACACCACACACCGATACGTTTTGTTGCAGGACCCATTCACACACTAATCCAAGATTAGTGGATGGGAGAGGCGGGGACTAACCGCAGCCTCGACACTATGCTTTTGTCCCTGAAACTGAATAATGACTGTCACTACAGGGTCATTTTGAATATCCCTGTGCACACACCTTACCTACACCTGCCGGCTCATATCCAAAGCCTCAGATTGAACCAAGCTTTAGTGAATGGAGGTTTGATTACAACCTGAATCCACCAAGGCTAGGTATGTACCCCTCTAATACTCACAGGTATCCGGTACGCTCCTGCTCGATTGGGGGCAGCCTGTTGCAGGATGGCCTTCCTCAAGTCCTCGTACACCAGGAGGTTGGCCGCTGGAAGTTGTTGAGCTGCGAGCTGGGTTTCCCCAGACAACTGCGGCAGTAGGCGGACCGCCCACTGGGTGCTCGACCACTTCTGCGCTTTGGCCGTTCGCTCAAAGAGTTCGATAAAAGTCTCCGGGTCATCCTGAAGTTCCATCCTGGTCAGCATTACATGCAGCACGGCCATGGGTGGGTTCGGGGTTGCGGCTGAAGACCCCCCTCCTGGTGTACAAAGCTCCGTAGCACCTGCCGGTCCTCTGCTTGAGCCTGGAACAGTGCCTGGAACCACTGCTCCTGTTCCACACGTAGCTCAAGCAGAGCCTGATGTTGGGCTTGGTGTATGCCTGCGAGGGTCTTGATTACTTCGACCAGCGGCGAGGACTCCATGACGCCGTTTCTTCCTCCTAATCCCTAGTTTCAGCACCACAGTGACAAGTCTCTTGCTCTGTTGTGAAGGAGAAAGCGGGAGCCGGGCAAACAATCCAAAGTAAATCTTTATTTTTAATACTTTCCAGTATCTTCACACACTGTTTTCTTTTCAGCATAATGCAACTGAATGCACACATCAAAACTGCTGCGTGCATCTCTCTCTCTCCGGGTGGTTTGGACTGCCCTTTTATCCCCCTCCAGCTCTCACTGCAACACAAAACAGCTGTTAGAGGTGATTTCCCATAGGTGTCAATCCTTACCGTTATTCCTCTCCCGGCCTCGCTCTCCAAAGATGTCGCTCGACCACGGCCACATCACCACATCTATATACTGTACAGTAGATACTTTGCCCCATAGACTTTTATAGTAAGTGCATTACTATCAAAATATTTTTTGTTTATTACAGTTTAATTTTGGACCACAATTTGCAAAACAACTTGTTCACAGAAATCTACTTATAAGTCTATAGTCTTCTGTTCACAATAGAAGTCTATGGGGCAAGTCAATTGGTATGTGTCCCCTTAGACTTCCATTGCAGGCACACAGCTGTTTTTATAAACTGTTTGATGAGCTGAAATGATCGTCTGTGACAATTTAGTTTGTACTCACTTTGTGCACTGTTGATAACAAAGAGCTATAAAGCTTGCCAGAAAATACTACTTATTTAGCAGGTATATACATAGTACATAGATACAGCATCAATTAAACACGTAATGCTGATCTTTTGCTCTTTTTTATTGTACTAACACTACAAAGTGCCCTGTTTTTTTTCTGGGAAAAGAAAAGAAAAATATGAAATTGCCCAATATGTCCATTTTACTCATACTAAAATTACTTCCAAACTTCCAAACTAAAGTAGGAACATAAACCTTTACAAAATAATGATTATCATCAGGCAAAAGAAATGACTCTCATTCTTTACCTTTTTGTAGGGGCCGTCGGGTGAACCTGGCCCTCCGGGTCAACAGGGGAACCCAGGCATGCAGGTACATACATCCTCTTTCACTCCAGAACTGCCTAATGAAGCCATACCAGCTAAACAAATGTACACTGTCACATTCTCTGTATCTAACAGATATTTATCACATAACCTTGATAAAATGTTTGTTCTTTCAAGGGCTTCCCTGGTCCGCAGGGGCCTATTGGCCTGCCAGGAGAGAAGGTAAGCAGGTATATTTCAGTATTAAAGCGCTGATCTGTGAGTATCAGTGAAAAAGTGTTGAGTATAGTTGAGTAAATGTCCTACTCTGTGTGCTTTTATTTAGATCTCCATAGGAAGCTAACAGATAATCAATAGTAAAAATCCACACACACACACACACACACACACACACACACACACACACACACACACACACACACACACTGATATAGATGGATAGACACGTCTTTTCTCAAATGTGCCTGAGAATATTAAAGATTATGGATATTGATTGCAGTTAACAAGCTGGGCATGCTGGGTCTAGGAGGGTTTGTTTTGTGTCTTGGATCAGTGGGAGTTCACTATTGATCTGATGATGTGTGTGTGTTTTCTGTTTCCAAACAGGGCTCTCAAGGGAAAACTGGAATGCTGGGATTTCCCGGGATTGATGGTCCTCTAGTAAGTATTGTTCTCCAAAACAATGGCTTTATTTAGAATACCATACCACTCTTATAGCAAACCCCATTATAAAAACCCTATAGGAAATTCCAGAGGGAACCCATAGCGAATTAGCCTTCCGGGTCACCTACTTTACAAATTGATGTCATGGCTGAACAGCTCTACTAAACATGCTCATAATAAGGTCATGTGACAAAAATGTAGCATACTACTGTTAGAAATGTTTAGGTTTTATAATGCATACTATTTCACATACTATTTAAAAAATATATTAGGCAGTATTCAGTGTATACTGCAGTGTCAGAAATTAACTTTTCCATAAAGGGGCAATAATTGCCCCCTCGGTTTGATTTTCAGGGGCCTTTTTTTTAAACATATAAAAATATATTCTTTTATTCAAATACTTCAATATAATCGAAATGACTGAGAATCTATTACCTCCATAAACTTAAATTGCCATCAAATATTTTTTGTGATAATGTGTATAACTAGGTTAGAATAGAATTATAAGAACTATATCAGATGTTACTGTTCATATAAAAGAGAGAGAGAGATTCTTTATCGGGACATTTTTTTGACCCCACATTTTGAATTTCAGGGGCATTTTTTTGCTATATAAGTGTAACGCTCATTCATTTTGTGGCATTTTTGCCCTCCTTAATTTCAGACCTTGGTGTACAGTATGCAGTATGTTAGTATTCCATTCCCAACATTCTGACCTATCACAGGACAGTGGACTTTTTTAATGTCCTAACCATCCAGCAGGGAGCACTATGGAGCATGTGGACATTAGGGATGGGCAATACCACTTATTTTCTTTTCGATCCGATACCAATAATTTCAAGTTCAATATCGTCGATACCGATACCAATGCTGATACTTCTATTAATTTTTTTTTTTTTTTTATTTATTTATTTTGATTTTTATTTCTTGGGATAAAATGGGTATTTTCAAATATTATTTTTAGTCATAATTCAAGTCTTTTTTTTTCTTTTCTTTTTTTACATTTGTGAGCCTAAACAGAAAATGATTAGACTTCTGTTTTGTTTACCCTTACAAAAATTAACCATGGTACAGTAACTATAGTTTAACCATGGGATTTAGTTAAACCATAGTTACCACACAATTAACCATGGTTGTTACTACAATATTACTGTAGTAAAACCATGGTTTCAGCCCCCCCAAAAAAACATGGTTATTACAATATTATTTTAGTAAAACCATGGTTAACTATTTTTTTAATTACTTATCAACAACAATTACACACAAACTCATTATAAGAAATGTCACCTTTGGATATGTTGTTATTTTAGCTTGAATTTACTCCAGAAGAAGCTGTTTCTCTGATTTTCTATCATTACCTCTACAAGGCACTGATTCCTCTTGTTTGAATGAGTCTTGTGACGGTGCAGGCGCTTGTCTGCTTGTGTCTTTTAGCATTTATGCATGTTAAGATGAGCAGAAGAAGAAATAGTTCCTATCCTGCACAAGTATTTGCTATTATAGCCTAATCCTTTTTATTTAATTTTGAAGCTTGTGATTATTGTTCATGTTCATGGTAACCAAATAATAATATCCCTAGTTTAATTTTTTTTTAGAATCGATATTTTATGGTGAGGATCGATATTTTTGATACAACATCAGTATCGGAAGTATCGATACTTTAGGATTGATCCGCCCATCCCTAGTGGAAATACACACTGGCCAAATGTTATCTGTGACTCATGCTAAAACCACAAACGTTCCCAATACATTTTTACAGCATAATTTATCAGTCCAGCTCCTGCAGAGATTACTGAAAAAGCGATGTTACAGAGTCCTTAGACCAGATCTGGCCTTTCATGCTGGTTCATTAGCTCTCTCACAGAAACAGGATGTCCCCTAATCAGCCCGCTGTCATGCTAACACCTGCTTATTCTGTTCAAATCACAGGGTCATCCTGGAAGAGAGGGACCCCCCGGGGAAAAGGGACACCAGGTGGGTTACAATTAAACACACTCACACACGGCTGATCCACTGACCTGAATAAGCTGTAAAATCTGAAGAGGAAATACAGAGTGCCAAGAGTCTAAATGCGGCAGGGCACAGAAAAGCGGCCCTCTGTTCGCAGTCCCCTCTGTCTCCCTCCAGCCTTTTGTTACAGCCGCTCCAGCTGCAGTAGCTGAATTATCACCATTCACAAAGCATAACGGCGAGCTTTTATGCATGCAAGCTATCACAGTAATTGTGCATTTGAATCAAACCATTGGCATTGTGTGGTCATTGTTTCATTTTCATCGCTGAATGCACATGTTACGTGACTACCACAGAGCATTCATGAAAATGTATTGTCGTCTGCACACATGGACTGTAATAGTTCAATCGCAGATGAATGGCAGGGCATTGATAGTGCAATACTTCCCTTCACTGTATGTACACTTAAGTGACATTGAGTGCGTTTTCATGCATAATCTTACTTCCATTAGCCATTATGCTTTATAATCTGACAGTGTGTAAAGTCATGTAAATGCCTTAAACAATGTTCTTTTACTAGGGACACTGTAAACTGTTTAATAGATTTTTGCCCATTACACAGATTGTAAACGCCTTTACTGGCATTCTGGTGGCTTCCATGTGTGATTGTTTACATTGTGGTGGCAAAATCAGAGAAAAATCCAATAATTTCAAATCTCATGTACACATTTTTTTGCATTGTCTATTTTTAGAATAAGCAGATTTTTGTGCAGATTCAGTGTATTGTTGTGCATGTAAACACGCTTATTGTCTTTTTTTCTTTTATTCAGGGTTTAACGGGAGCACAGGGGCCTGTTGGATATCCTGGGCCTCGTGGAGTGAAGGTGAGAGTGATTTAAGATCACAAGTTGTCTGGTTAGCTCCAAAGACTCTCAAAGACATTTGGTTTTGTGCAGCAGACTTTTTGATTGACAGTCCGACTGTGGATAAATGGCAGCTGACAGGCTAAGGTAGATCACTTTAATTCTCCATGGAAAAAACCTTGACAGGGTGAAGAGCTCATGATGGACAGTAGAAACAGCAAAAAGAAAGAAAACGAAACCTGTCTGGGCATTTTGAGTGAAGGTTTGTGATGCCTTTCAGAAAGTGGTCAAAGTATATAAAAATGACTTATTGTTTGTCGAACTTGGCAAACCTACTAGCACATAACTTACTATGATGGTGTCATCCACATTATTATCATCTACAGCATGTCGATATTCTGTCCAGTGAACGGAAAGTTACTTCATAATTGTTGCTTCTCAAGCTAACAATAACTCATATTTTAAAGTAGTCACACTACAGTCAAGCCACTCTTTTAAAAGTATTGGTGTGTTAATTGCGATCGAGTCGTCTGCGTCTCATGGTGACCCTATGTGCAACAGAACAAAATGTTGCCTGGTCCTTCACCAATTTCCTGATTGTTGTTGTGTGTTTCCATTTTTGTGGCTATTGTGTCAATCCATCGCATTGAGGGTTTGCCTCATTTTCGCTGACCCTTGACTTTACCAAACATGATGTACTTTTCTAGTGATTTGTCTTTCCTGATGACCTGTCTTAAGTATGAAAGTCGAAGTCTTGCCATCCTAGCTTCTAAGGAACATTCTGGTTGTATTTCTTCTAGGAGTGATTTGTTCGTTTTTCTGGCAGTCCATGGTATCTTCAGTATTCTTTGCCAACACCACAATTTGAAGTCCAACTTTCACAAGTGTATGAGGTGACTGAAAAGACCTTGACTTCGGTTAGACGCACCTTCGTCTTCAAAGTGACGTCTTTGCTTTTGAAAACTTTAAATAGGTCTTTTGCAGCAGATTTACCTAATTCAATACGCTGTTTGATTTCTTGACTGCTGCTTCCGTGAACAATGATTGTTGAACCAAGTACAATGAATTCATTGACGACTTAAATTTTTTCTCCATTTATCATGATGTTGTTTATTGGTCCAGTTTTGAGGATTTTCATCATCTTCACATTCAGGAATAGTTCATACAGAAGGCTGTAGTCTTTGATCTTCATCAGTAAGTGTTTCAAGTCGTCTGCATATCACATGTTGCTGATGAGTCTTCCTCCAATCCGTTGTTCTTCATATAGTCCAGCTTCTCAGATTATTTGTTCAGCATACAGTTTGAATAAGTAAGGTGAAAGGATACAGCCCTGCTGCAAACCTTTTCCAATTTTAAAGGATCCCCTTGTTCTATCCGAACATAGCATGAGCACAATTAAGTGTTCTGGAATTCCCATTCTTCATAATGTTATCCATTATTTGTTATGATCCACACAGTCAAAAGTCTTCGCATAGCCAATAAAACACAGGTATACATCCTTCTGGAACCCCTTGCTTTCGGCCAATATCCATCTGACATCGGCAATAATATCCCTTGTTCCACATCCTCTTCTGAATCCGGCTTGAACTGATATTTCCCTCGATGTAAGGCTGCTGTCGCTGTTGAATTATCTCAAGCAAAATTTTGCTAGCGTGCAATATAGCATCTACAATTATTTAGAAAATGCAGCTAACTACATTGAAGCTTTTTAAGGGGATAAAGTTTTTAACTGTGTATCGCAATAAAAAAGCACTTACAAAAATCGAGATTTCTGGTAAACTTGCTGAAAACTTGTTGCAAACTTGCTGCAAATTCGCCTTTCATTATTTTCACATGCATTTGAGCTTTGTGGCAAGCTCTTCATTGTCGCCAAAGGCTTGCTGCAGGTTCACCACTAACGGTGTAGAGCTGCAAACTTCTGGCAAGCATTCGTGGTGAATCGCTAAAACATTTGCATGTGAAAATAATGAGTGAGAAATTTGTGGCAAGTTTGTGGCAGGTTTGTAAGGGAGATTATATAATTAATTTTACAATCAGAGCAGTATTTATCTAATTATTCATAATTGACAGCAATTAAGATGACAGCATTACATTTAAACAGATACATTTATGATAAATAGAATTAATTATAAAAATCTTGACAGGACCTTAATTTAACTGTAAAACATTGCAAAATAGCAGATGTAAAATGTGCAAAAAAAATTTTTTTTTTAAATGGTTAATTTGCCTGAGCTGTCTGTACAAATCTATTTAAAATGCACAAACAAATCAAAATGAGTCAGACTCTCCATAACTAGATATGAAAGATAATTCGATCAGCTGGAAAGATGCATGTGCAATACAATGCAACTAAAAAATGGGATGTTGCGTTTGGTCACGTTACAATATTACATGTTAAAAAAAGTAGTTTGTTATTTGAAAAGCTACACTATTTTACACTATACTATATTTTTGTAAACAGCTGAGGTAATGTTGAGCTACTGAAAGAATTTAGTAAATTTAGTAGCATTGTTACTTTCAGTTACTCCCCAACACTGATTCTGTCATCCTGTTGTTCATATTTATTGCTATGTGTCTTTCCTCCAGCATTGACTTTATTACTTTATTACAGTCAGTGCTAGAGTTCATTGCAAGAGATCAATATCTGAGAATCTGTTTTTAAGGTGAACATTCCCTCCCTGAGGTTTGGAGATTGTGTGGAGATCCTCACGGCACACACTGATACATTCTGTTCTTTTCTAACAGGGCACAGATGGGGTGAGGGGACTGAAGGGTAGCAAAGGCGAAAAGGTGAGAGAAAAGTATTTTTCTCCTGTTCAGGTCAACACGTTCACTTATCAGAGTGGAGATAAGGCAAGGTGCCTACTGATAGTGACATCACAAGATGATTTTCTATAACGTTTCTAGTGTTTTATGTTTGCAGCCATAGACTGCTTTACAACTGTGTGGAGTAATAGGAAGAAGAGTGTTTTTCTGTCTTACTGAATCCCTTTTGTCTGTAACAGGGTGAAGATGGTTTCCCAGGGTCCAAGGGTGATATGGGCATCAAAGGAGACAGAGTGAGTCTTTAATGGCCCATCAAGACTGAATAAGCTATTATTAGTGATGCTTGCTAAGGCAATCTATTAGTATTGCTCTTCTTCAAAACCTCTAACCCTTAAAAGTTTTAAACTTTAAAGCATAACTCATCATGTACCATTTGTGTTACTGGCACAAAATATACTTCAAATTATGTGGCTTGTTGAGGAGAGGTGTGCTATTACTTTTCTAAGTGATCAGATTTACGATTTATGCCTGATGGATGACAAAACGGGGAGTATAACCCATTAAATAAGGAAACCGAACCATATCATAGACAGTTGGGGATTGGCTCTTTTGATTTGGGGCAATAAGCAACTGGCAGTTGACTACCTAAAACACTCTAGCAATGACCTAGCAACCACCCAGATCATCCAAACAACCACATAGTAACATCCTAGCAACACCCAAAACATAATAACAACTGCATAGCAATGCCCTACCAACAGCATAGGAACTGGCAACCACCCAAAAACCACCCTAGAAACACCCACACCTAATCATTGTGGCAAGCACATTTAACATTTTCTTCAGAAAATCTAAAAATCTAGTTTTATTGATGACATTTAGATTTAATAGTAACTTTGTGTGTCTGTGTTAAGGGCGATAACGGGGCTCCTGGAAATCAGGGTGAAGATGGCCCAGAGGGCCCGAAGGGTCAGTCAGGCCCCTTGGGAGAGCCTGGATCTGCAGGCATTGCTGGAGAAAAGGTAACTGCTGTTTTTGTACTAACAGTCCACTGGGTGTTCTTTGTATTCCAAAAATTTTTGTTTTTCTTAATACCTCCTTATTTTATTTTCAGGGCAAACTTGGTGTTCCAGGATTGCCTGGATATCCAGGCAGGCAGGGCTCCAAGGTAAAGCATCATCAAAATAACTATAAGCTGATTTTTACTTTAAAATCTGAGAGCTGTAGGTCTCAGTCATGGAGCATTAATATTTGAAAATTACATTTTAACTGAGAATGATTAATTGCCATTTAGCGGCTGTTTCATTAATAGCTTATCTGAGGCTACAATTAATATTTGGCGTACTTATGTTAATGGGACTTCAGAGGTTAATTTGTGGTTAATTAAATGTAGAGGTTGATTAATGAATGGAATGTGGTAATTGATTAACCTTTGTGTTGTTCCACAGGGATCGGTGGGCTTTCCCGGAACAGCTGGGGTGGCAGGAGAGAAAGGGAAGAGGGTGAGAGGCCTGTGTCTATTACACTGTCCGAGGGACTACACACCCTGCTGAATGAATGTGTGTGTGTGTGTGTGTGTGTGTGTGTGCGTCCTCATGTTTTATATTCTATATTTATAGGGGCCTGCTGGGCAGCCTGGTCTAGATGGTGAACGTGGTCCCAATGTAAGTGTTCAAGACAAATTTCACCCCAAAAATGTACATTCTTTCATCATGTACTCACCCTCATGTTGTTTCAAACCCATATGACTTTCTTCTGTGTAACAAAAAAGTGAGTCCACTGAATCCGCCCCCATCTGCCATCGGTCAAATAAAGAGATAGTCCTGCCCCCAACTCATGGCATTGGTTGAGTCAATGTTATTGTGTTTGTATAGGCGGGTTGCTCAAAACAAAAGAGGCCATTTAATAGCAAAATAGACACACAGTGTTTACAGTTTTAGGAAAAATTAACCAACAAAATGGCTTACTTATAGTTGTCTCTGCATTTTAATCTGGAAAAGAAGAAAGTATTTTAACACAGAAAAAGTCACATACTTCAGCTTTAAATGTTCAAGTGTAATGTGAGACCTCAATTGTTTTACTACATGCATTAATTATTAATGGATGGACAGCCAATAATAATACATGAACTGTCATTTTAATTATATATTCCTTATACAAGTGTGTTGCAAATAGCCAATACTGTTGTTCTACCTGCAGGGTTCACGTGGAGGAAGAGGAGCACGAGGGCCGACAGGGAAGCCTGGAGCCAAGGTGAGACATTTTTTAGTGTACTTATTAATGTGTTTTTGCCATTCCAGTAAGAAAGAAAAATCACAAAACTCTTTAATAGCTCAATTGTTTCTCCTGAACTGCAATGACATTAAATGGAGAGCAAATGGAGATGTCTGCTTAAGGATCTGCTTTCTCCAGAAAAAAATGACCCTAGTAATCTTACATGTGTCTCCTGTAGAGTTTCAGAAGGTATCTGAACAATGTCACAAACTGTGCACAGATTTGTCAAGAGATCAAAATCTGCTATGAAAAGACAGAGATTTCAATTTGAACTAAAACAGACCAACTAATCTGAGCTACTATATGCTATCCATGTTCATTTTAAAGCTCTATACTCTTACTGTATGTCAACAATTGTCTCATTTGTGTCCATCTCCTAAGCAATTTTAGAAGATGCATCTGAGACAATGTTGATACTAAACATTCTCCTGAGTTCGGAAAGAGCAACCTCTGAGCAATAGAATTTCCTCCTGATTTTTTAGTAATGTGGTCAAAATGTCTAGACTATTGTATCATTGAGATTAGGAATGTGTTTAAATTTATATCGATTTGACGTCCATTTCTCTCAATTATGTTCAGGGCTCTGCTGGTCATGACGGCCCTCAAGGTGCCACAGGAGACAGAGTATGTGTTATCTATTACAATTCCCCCATATTACATGGTCAATCTACCAGTCTAATGTGAGATTTCACATTGCAATTCATTGCTGAAGATAAATTAATAACAGTGTGTCCTTTTTCTGCACTGCGTTTCAGGGTCCTCAAGGGCCACAAGGACGAAATGGAGAGCCGGGACCAAAGGGACCCAACGTAAGTGACCCTTAATTCCAAAAGAAATCTCTTTGTGAGACTGAGAAAGAAGGACAATGTCTTATTTTTTTGTTCTTTCTTTTCAGGGCCCTGCAGGAAAGGATGGGGTGCCAGGTCATCCGGGCCAGCGGGGGGAGCCGGTGAGTCTGTCTTCTCAATATAATAGCAGTTGATAAGAACTCCTTTTAAAGCTTAAAATAGCACCAATCATAAAAGTGGTCCATGTGGCTAGTGCATTATATTACAAGTCTTCTGAAGGCAAATTATAGGTTTTGGTGAGAAACAGCACAAAATGTATGATTTTTCAGCTAAAATCTTGACGTATGTTGCGCATTCATTAGCACTATGAGAGAAGCTCGTTCTATAAGCTTTTTACAAATGTACAAATCCATGTATTCCATCAATAAATATGATATTATATTGCATGTATTATATTTTGTTACATGTTTTTTGTTTAACGCATAATTTATACTATTTACAAGTATTTATATTTATTTGTAGCATGTTTATTGTTCAATGCATAATTTATACTATTTACAGGTATTTACATTGATTTGTAGAACAGGTGCTCAAAATCAGTATTGTCCAACTGGCAGTTCTGTGAAGAACGTCTGTAAATGAGTGCATATTAATGAGAGAGGAATCAAATGGCTTCTTTACCTCATCCGTGATTTACACACATTATAGAGAGTTGCGCATATAGTTAAAGATCAATCTTGGGATTTAAGAATGAATATCGTGATTGTTCAAGTGAAGATTGTGATGCATCGGAAAATTTATATTTTTTCTCAGTCTTAATCTTGCGTAAACATGCGAGCCATTGTAAACGAACATCTAGAATTGCCATTAGCAGATACATTGACTAGCAAGTTTGTAAGCTGCTAAAAAGCTATTTAATTACACTGCAAGCTACTGGATCAATTAGTTTTGCTTCAGAAAGATGTTTTTATTGTGCACTTACATTTATGCTTTCTTATGTAGGGATTTCAAGGTAAGACTGGTCCTCCTGGGCCTGCTGGAGTGGTTGGACCACAGGTGAGTCGATCATAAAGGCTTGAATGAGCAATGCCTTCCTGCTTCACTGTCTTCGTTCAATTCCATGAAACTATGCAAAATTTATGAATGTGTTTGATCTGATCCAATAAAACCGTCTTGTCTCCCATCTCAGGGAAACAATGGGGAAACTGGTTCCATGGGTGACAGAGGACATCCAGGTGCCCCAGGACCCCCTGGAGAGCAAGGTCTGCCAGGGGCTGCAGGCAAAGAGGGAACCAAGGTTATATATCAGCAGCAGAATCATCATCATATTCTTTATCATCATGAAACACACCAAACACATTCATTTAGTAACACTGCTCATTATGCTCCAAATGTTTCTGCTCTTTCAATATGAATAAAGCGCCCAGCATGGCTCAGTGCCTATAAAGGGTGATGGATGACTCCTAATGTGTGAGCGAATTGTGGAAACAGAGATCCATCTTTCTGTGTTCTCTCGTCCCCAGGGAGATCCAGGCCCTGCCGGGCTGCCAGGCAAGAGTGGCCCTGCTGGGTATCGTGGATTTAGAGGAGAAAGAGGCTTACCTGGCATTCCGGTAACATACCTCATCGCATCTGACTCAGTGCTCAGAGAAAATATCTTATTATATTCCCCACTGTGATCAATGCTCTCTTTACATAGCTAAGTGTTTCAGTATGTAAGCAAACTTTGTAAAAAATAGACACCGGGTGTTGTAGGGTTTTGACGAATTTTCTAATGCCTCTTTTCTAATGTTTCTGGTTTAATAGGGTGCTGCTGGTCTGAAAGGTGGGGAGGGCCCTCCTGGAGTTGCTGGACCAATTGTAAGCACTTTTTTTGCAATTATATTTCATTTAAAAAAGCACATTTATAAATGTGAATATACATTCACATTGGTTTTTCTATTATTATAATTTTTTTTAGATATTAGGCCTTATTAATGAAACGTGCAGAACAAATTTCTGTGTAAATTGTTAGTAAAACTAATTTTACATAAATTATCCATTGAATTGAATAGGGCAATTTAAGAATGGACTTATGAATGATTTACACACAAATTTGTTCTGCTTGTGTTTCACAAGGCCCATTTTTATTATCTCATTCACACACTGAGCATTGTTAACAGTTATTTTATCACCCCACACTGAGTACCCTTTCTAGAGGAAAAATAAAAATCATAAATACAAAATGTAAAAAAAAAAAAAAAGTAAGTGAATGAAAGAAAGAAAATACAGTGCTAAGTAAACAAGGATGTAAATGATAAATTGCATATGTATATATATTATATTATATACAAATGCATACAAAATGGCAACACTTTACAATAAGGTTTTATTTGTTATCCTTGTTTATCTACATTAGTTAACATAATACTTTTACAGCATTTATACTTTTACAGCATTTATTAATCTTGATTAATGTTAATTTCTACAACTACTCTTATTTTGCATTAAAAATTATATAAATTAACATTAGTTAATGCAATATGAACTTATGAACAATGAACAATAGTATTTTCATAAATTAAAATGAACCAAGATTAATAAATGCTGTAAAAAACATTAATCATGGGTAGTTCATGAAACCTAATGCATGAACTAATTTTAACATATAGAACCTTATTGTTAAATGTTTACATACAAAATAAATAAATAATTAAAATGCTTTATATGTTGATGAGAAACTGGTTTACCCTCCTATTGCAAGGGGCATTTTTGACCCAGGAGAGGTAAAGAATACAGTATAAATATAGCATAGTTTTTGGTACTGGAACCGAACATTGTGACTTTGTCAAGAACATCAAAACAAACGAAAAAATTAAAATGTATTCCTGTATGAAATTGTTTAAGAGGAATAACAATTAGAAACAAATTTTCCTTCCATTGTCTTAACGGGTTAATTTTGACCCATATGGGAATAGCTAGTTGTGACATTTCAAATTCTGACTTTCTGGATGTTATACAGCTTTAAATAGTTTTTTGTAATCTATGAATCAAATTTGACCAAACAAATATTTCACATTTTCTCAAATTTAGCCCCTAGCCCCATACTGTTCTCTAGCTTCGCCATCTGCTTCACTGGGTACTGCATCTTTCCCACAAGCTGCATACTTTCCTCTCAAACAGGGTTTATGCACACGTGCACATGACCACACAGAGAGTATTTTTATTTGACAGTTTTGAACAGGTAATATGTTAGTAAATAAGTTTACTAACATGATTTTATATGATAGGTTACAATGGGATAAAGGCCCCCCAAATGTAAAAGATCTATTGAATATAATTTTCTCATAAAAGATTATATGGCAGAAACTTGATTAGATTATTATGGCACCTTCCTAAACCCCTGTAACACTGCAACAAATTGTTTGACATTAGTGGGAAGGAATGAATTTGTTGCAGTTGACTTGCAAATTGGGCCCATTTTGTCTGCAGGAAAAGGCAATAGAGATTAATTTGTGAAAAAGGCATGCACTAAAATTTTAACTGTTAATGTTTTACAAAAAAAAAAAAAAAAAAAAAAAAAAAATCACAAATTGTTGTAATATATTAAGGTATTATAAAATGCCAAAAGTGATTGAAATAAATGTAAACGTATTTAAGACATCCTTGGCCAATGTTTGCCACATTTTTATTGTTATTATTATTATGTTTCTCCATTAATTTTCAGTAAAAAAAAAAAAAATTACCTTATCATTATACATATTTGGACCACAATAAAACACATTTTCGTTAAGAGGGACTTTAGTGCCATTGAACAATAACTGGGAATTTATTCATTTTGAATGGTTTTCAACACGGGTCAAAAATGACCCGAAGTACAAAAGGAGGGTGTCGTTTCTTAAGACAATAGGAGAATAAAAAAAAAGAGTAAAGAATTAAAGGCCTCCCCTGTACAGGTGTAGGCGAGTTTTCATCTTCCTACCTCTGCAACTGTCTCCACCTTTATATTATCCGCAAGTGCAGTGAATTGGTGCTACATAATATAGTTCACCTAACAAAAATTTTACATTTGTCTATCTGCACAGGGTGCCACGGGAGAGAGAGGGCCTTCTGGATCTGCAGGTGCCATTGGGCAGCCAGGTCGTGCAGGAGGCGTCGGCCCTGCTGGCCCAATGGGAGAGAAGGGCGAGCCAGTGAGAGTCGATAAGATATTGTACTCTGAATTGAGAAGATGTACTGCTGTGCTGGCTTCTAGAGTAATTACCAATTAACTGTGTTCCTCTGCAGGGTGAGAAAGGTCCTATTGGCCCTGCCGGGCGAGATGGAGAACAAGGGCCTGTGGGTTTACCTGGGCCTGCAGGGTCATCTGGTCCACCTGGAGAGGATGGAGATAAGGTACAGTCTCGTCTACTTTCTCAGCAGTTCTGAGAGTGCACATGCTCATGTTAGGTGTTATTTATGGGTTTTAATATTTTTAAGGGTGAGACAGGAGGACCAGGCCAGAAAGGCAGCAAAGGAGACAAGGGAGAATCGGTGAGTTTGTCTTCACACTGTAGTTTTTCATAACCAATGAATACTGCATGAACTTTCATTCAATATTCAATATTCAGAGGTCTATAACAATGTCTCTCTCTTTCTTATCTTGCAGGGGCCTTCAGGGCCAACCGGGAGCCAAGGACCAGCCGGACAGCCTGGATTACCGGTATGGCATGTGTGAGCAAAGTTGTTTGGAATTCTGTGTATGTAATGTTTGTGTTTACAGTCTCTTACTGATGTTTCTTTCAGGGTCTGGATGGAGAGCCTGGGCCCCGAGGACAACAGGGAATGTTTGGGCCAAAAGGAGATGAAGGACCACAAGGTTTTAAGGGGGTGACTGGACCAACCGGGTTGCAGGTACACAGACACACCACATATATGCCAGACTATCTTCCCATATTGTGGCTCTACCATTAAGGGTCAAAGAATGACCCAATAATGAATAACAGAGGGTTGTCTGATACCCTAGAAATTTTGTAACTAGACTGCAGTTCTAAACGTTAAGTCTTGAGTTGTTTCCATGTCATATTGAACAATATGTCTGATCAAAATAGTCTATGTGCTACATGCATGAACGCATTTTGTTTGCAAAATCTCAGTTCATCTTCATCCGGATGTTGCATAGTTTTTACAGTTCAGTGAAGGGCTCTTATTCTGTTACTGTTAGACTCTACATTTAAATGTGTATTTTCAGGGAATGCCAGGACCTCCTGGAGAAAAGGGAGAGAGTGGCCATGTTGGATCTATGGTAAGATTGTTATTTCAACAACACATTTTCAGTTGTTCGTCCCCTTGCTAACAATAAATGCAGCTAAAAATGTGCAGTGTGTGTTAATTCAAGCATCACTATAACTATTGCTCATACTTACGGTTAAGGATTTGAACAAACTCTACAGTAAGTATTAAACTTCAGTGCATAACTCATCCTGCACCTGAATGATACCTTAAGAGATATGCTATTCATTTTCTAAGCGATCAGAGTTTCTATTTTCGCTTGGCGGACAATAAAACTGAAAAAATGTAATAGACTTACACTGAAGAAGCCATTTCAAGGGATATTGATAGATCTCTCATAGGGACTTGGAATTGGCTCTTTTGACTGGGGCTAGTAAGCAACCTCCTAGTAACCATACAGAGCACCCTAGCAACCACAAAATAATGCCGTGGCAACCCCCAAAACACCATAGCATTATAGTGGTGAGTTTTGCATGGGCAAGCAGTGCTGTAAAAATCTGTATTACAAAGTCATTCACTCACACAGAACACTCATTGAGTCCAGCATTCCAAAGGTGCACAGCATTCCTTTCAACAGGACTCAGAGTGTGTGTAGGATGAGGGTCAGCAAAGATAACTGAAATACATTAGGATGACAAGACTGAGGCATTATTTATGTGTGTGAGTGTGTATAAGTGACAGGTCCACATGAGGAGAGAGTGACAGGAGTGAGAGAGAGTGGTACTGATTCTGAAGAGGAAGGCAGCATGACGGCTGCTAATCAGATTACCGTGAGCCCGGGCTGTCTAATGAGCACGCTCCTTTGTGGCAGTCTTCTCGCAGCTCCATCAACCATGAAGGAATGCAAAACATGATTCTCAACGGTTCCACACACTTGTGCGATTATATGAAGTGCATCAAAACTGAGCAAAAACAAAGCCACAGGAACTCACTGGAAATGTCTCATTCCATGTGTGAATGCCATGGATCATGGGATTTCTAGACCCTAATCCATAGCCAGCGAATTTCCCGTTTTGCATGTACCAGTTTGTGTTAAGCTTCCGTGATGGATTCTAGAGCAGTGTTTCCCAACACTGAACATTTTGCATGTCTGCCTTATCTAAAACACTTGATTCAAATCATCAGGTCATAATTAGCGTCATGACGATAATTAAACGATTTTAATAAACAATTTAATCTCTTAAACATCAATCTTTTAAAGATTGTCTTTTAAAGCATGAGGAACACTAACTGTGGCTAATACTTCAGTATAATCATTATATGCTATTATTTTAGGAGTTCAAGTTTGCATATGGACAATTTTTTATTTTTATTTTATGTTGATAAATATTTTGAAGTTGATATGTTTACATCAATATATATTTAAAGTTTTGTCTGTTACAGCTTGACACGATTTGTCATTGTATGCATTATTGTAGACTAAAATATTTTGCTGACTAATGTTGTCATTTTGTAAAAAGGACAAAAAGTTATGGATGACATGGTAAAATGTTTAATTTTGAAATTTAAAGGACTTTTTTTTTTGTCAAATAACAAAAACTATGACTACAAATTTTTTGGAAAAAATAAGAATGGTTGGGGGTCAGTGGTGGCTGGTGCTTTTCATGAGTGGGGAAGCACAGACTATTATTTTTGGTATCTGCAATGTTGCTCCCAAAAACTGTTCAAACTACTTCAACAGTGAAATTTCTTACGAAAATAATGAACTAAGCTCATAACAGTTTTTGCAACAAAATAGACAAAATATCCGATAATAAAAGCTGAAATAAATGTGTGTATCTCTGAGCCACCAAACACTCTGCGCTCAACAATGATGCTTACATTTCACACACTGTCAATCATGAACATCAACATTTCAATTATTGGCCGTTTGTTGCAAAGTCATGCCCATTTGAGAGCTCAACCAATAATCATATAGAGCCAGACGAGATAAAAATAAATTGAATGAATTGTATTAAATGCAAATAGTGTTCCTGAAGCTCTCATAGACTCCCAGAAAGGGCAGATTCTGGGTGGAACCCAAAATGATGTGTTTAGACCCTCTCGTCCAATAAATATAGCCTTTAACTCCCCTGAAATCAAATGATACAGGTAAACTGTCTGCCATAGACTCCCATTGAAGCACAGCATTATTAGCACTCTGTGGGCCATGCGTCCACTGACTTTGATGGACATATTCATGTAGAAAAAAAACTTGGATTGTGTAACTTGAACAAACAGCACAATAGTGATTTGTGATATTTTATTTTCGATAAAATATTGAAATGCAGAAAGAGTATTATGTAATTTATATACACTGGTGGCAAAAATTTGGAATAATGTACAGATTTTGCTCTTATGGAAAGAAATTGGTACTTTTATTCACCAAAGTGGCATTCAACTGATCACAATGTATAGTCAGGACATTAATAATGTGAAAAATTTACAATTACAATTTAGACACCTTACAGTCTAGCTGATCCCACAAAAGCTCCATGGGGTTAAGATCCATAACATTCTTTTCCAATTATCTGTTGTCCAATGTCTGTGTTTCTTTGCCCACTCTAACATTTTCTTTTGTTTTTCTGTTTCAAAAGTGGCTTTTCCTTTGCAATTCTTCCCATAAGGCCTGCACCCCTGAGTCTTCTCTTTACTGTTGTACATGAAACTGGTGTTGAGCGGGTAGAATTCAATGAAGCTGTCAGCTGAGGACATGTGAGGTTTCTATTTCTCAAACTAGAGACTCTGATGTACTTATCCTCTTGTTTAGTTGTACATCTGGGCCTTCCACATCTCTTTCTTTCCTTGTTAGAGCCAGTTGTCCTTTGTCTTTGAAGACTGTACTGTACACCTTTGTATGAAATCTTCAGTTTTTTGGCAATTTCAAGCATTGTATAGCTTTCATTCCTCAAAACAATGATTGACTGACGAGTTTCTAGAGAAAGCTGTTTCTTTATTGCCATTTTTGACCTAATATTGGCTTTAAGACATGACAGTCTATTGCATACTGTGGCAACTCAAAAACAAGCACAAAGACAATGTTAAGCTTCATTTAACGAACCAAATAGCTTTCAACAGTGTTTGATATAATGGCAAGTGATTTTCTAGTATCAAATTAGCAATTTAGCATGATTACTCAAGGATAAGGTGTTGCAGTGATGGCTGCTGGAAATGGGGCCTGTCTAGATTTGATCAAAAATGACTTTTTTCAAATAGTGATGGTGCTGTTTTTTACATCAGTAATGTCCTGACTATACTTTGTGATCAGTTGAATGCCACTTTGGTGAATTAAAGTACCAATTTCCTTCCGAAACAGCAAAACCTGTTAAAAATTATTCCAAACTTTTGGCCGCCAGTGTGATTATTTGTATATGTATTAAATTCATCATTGCTGCGTTTCTTTATAAAATTCAAGGGAAGCCTTGCTTCCCATGTAGTCTTAAAGCAGTCATCATTGTTGGGGGTCCTTCAGCACCAGAATTGGGAAACACTGCTCTAGATTGTGAGTTATTTGTAAGTTTTCTATACTACACACTCAGCCTTGGTGTTGATCATCAATGCAGTCTATCCAGCTGGATTCCTCACACAGCAGTAATATCTCTAAGTTGAGACCGTTTGCTGCACGCTACCTTTGCTAGCATCGAGTTTGGCCAGTTTGATTAATGACTTGTGTTATGCCCTGCGCAGAAGTAAGAGGGATGCCTCAGGAGTTCAGAATTCATGCAGTGTAACAGGAGAATGGAGAAGTGAGATGGTACTCATTAAATGAGCACATAGAGAGGAAATCAGCCTGTCTATTATAGCCTGTCACCACCATGTCAGAGATGTACTGAAAAACACCTCTCTAACACCAAGAAAGGTGCAGATTGTACAAAAAGAGGGGGAGAAAGAGCAAAAGAGAGAGATGGGCTGTGAGTATATGTCTAATGATATGTGGAAAATGCTTAATCTTTCTCTATTTCATCAGGGCCCTCCAGGACAACATGGTCCACGTGGCCCCCAGGGACCTATTGGGGGAGAGGTAAGTGTCATTGTGTTTTCCCTCCTGTCTGTCAGACTGCGGTGCTGTAGGGTTCAAACGTAGGACAGTAGATTAGCACTGATTGGGGGCTGTGTTGTGGTTTAAAATCCCAACACTGCTGACTCATAATAAATCTGAATATGCATACTTTCCTGCTCCACAGTATGCCATAAGCATCATGTCAAATGAGTAGGATGTCCAAATATTCAGTATTAATGATACAATTGGTGAACAATACCCAGATGACGTACTGCATCTGCTGAGAATCTGAAGTGAGTAACCAGTGGACACTTTGCTATCCCATACAATATGTGATACCAATACACCTGCATACCTACAGAACGCACCTCATCAACCGTCGAGAAATTCTTGATTGAATTCAGTACAATACCATGAAGGTACGGAAATTCGGATTCAGTCTTTGTTTCTCGACTCTAAAGCCATCAAAAATCTGTCGCCTGTATCAATGCTTGGCCATACTGTGGCTCATGTACAGAAGATGAAAACCCCCCAGGCTACAATGAGGTCGCATACAGACACCTCATTTCTCTTTCCTCAGTCATTCATCCTCTCCATATCTCTTTCTGCCCACCCTCTGCTGATTTTGAGCTTTAAATTATTAACATGGTTATAATCCCTCCACTAGAGTTATATTTACTTCTCTATGAAGGATTAAGTAATATTAGACTATGATCCCTGAGAGAGACTTATATTTACCTCTATTAATGGCCACCTTTAAACATCTCCTATGTGTTAATAATTGAAAAGTGAGAGAATGGAGACGGACATAGACGTGACCTGCATGCCGGCACTCACAAAGCTGGAGATGAGAAGAGATGCGCCTTACGGCTCCTGCCGTGTAGCAATGTGAATGCAGTGGAGGTAGTCAAGAAAGAAGATGGGGAAAAGTGTGTTGGTCATCCATTTGGTTTCTTGTGTGCTCCTGACTTAAAAGCACTCAGATCAAAGACTACAGTGACCAGGGAAGCCACTTCAGTTTAGACTCAAACATGAGAGTTGTTCACAGGCACCGCAGCCATAAACGCCTCAGCCTGGAAAAGCAGAGCAATATGGCGTTTTAGCTTAATAAAATGTGATTACATATACATGGTGACCGTGCTTAGTACTCTGTAATCTCATCACTGTAATGTCAGCAGTCTGCAAGTAGAGGAGACTGTCTCAAATGCATTATGTATGAAACTGACTGAGTTTTTCCTGTGTGGCTAGGGTCCTCAAGGCATGCCAGGCGGAGTAGGCCAGCCGGGAGTGGTGGGAGAAAAGGTAGACCTCTCTCTTGCTGTGTATAAGTACAATTGTTTTTGTGATTTATGAGGGAGGTTGTGTTTATTTGTTGGAAGGTGCTGCCTCTGTAACTACGCAAACATGTAAGTCTAAGTATGATGGATGATCGCTTCTTAGGCTCTCCCTTTTTCAGTCTCTTTCACTCTTTACCTTGTGGTTTGTCCAGGGAGAAGACGGAGAAGCAGGAAGTCCAGGAAATCCGGGGGAAACTGGCCCACCTGTACGTACTCCCTACTCCCCCCCTACCCCCTTTATTCCCAATCTTTCATTCACTACGTATCACTAAATTCCCCATTGTCTCGATTTCAAGGGAGAAAAGGGTGAGGTAGGTGAGAAGGGTGATACTGGCCCCCCTGGGGCCTCAGGACCCCCAGGAATCAGAGGCATCCCTGGAGCGGATGGACCCAAAGGAAACCTAGTGAGTGCTACTCTTTCCCCTTAGTTAAACAATGGTAATGTAAGAATAATTTTAATTTGAACTTTCCTTCCATAGGGCCCCCTTGGTTTCCCTGGAGACTCGGGCCCCTCTGGAGTGTCAGGTGCTAATGTAAGTCCACCAACTATGACCTGCATAGATTCAAGCTTCAAGAATCAAGCATTCTGACTGTGAATTCACATGTTAACCTGCTTCATATTTATGCATTATTGCTTTTTATAGGGTATGGATGGTGGACCAGGAGCCAAAGGGGATAATGGAGATCCTGGTAAAGCTGTAAGTTACTTCCTACAGCACTTGAGTAGTCAGTGATTTAAATGTAACAAAAATATATAAAACTAATTCATATTCATATTCTACAGGGGCCCCAAGGAGCCTCAGGGGAGCCTGGACCTCCAGGGCCACCTGGACGGAGGGTGGGTTTCACCACTTTTTTGTTTATTTCGGCAATGTTTCAAGTCTTATTAAACTGTGACCATTACTAATCTCTGTTGCTTCCACACAGGGTCATGTAGGTCCTGAAGGAAAAGAAGGGAAACAGGGGAAGAAGGGGGCCAAGGTGAGTCTTTTTAAAATATGCTTTATCTAAACTCTCATATCTGGCATTAACTGTAAATGTTGTTACATATGAGCAACAGTCAACGTGCTTTTCTCCAGGGTTCTGCTGGCACAGAGGGTCCGATGGGTAAGACAGGGCCTGTGGGGCCTCAGGGACAACCTGGAAAGACTGGTCCAGAGGGACTGCGTGGGATTCCAGGCTCTGCTGTGAGTCTCAGCATATCCATCCACAGTGTCTGCTGTAGATAACTGATATCTAACCACGTGATCCACCCGCGCTTGTTTCTGACCTCTGTGACCACTTAATCTGTCTTGAACTGATCACTCTGTCTGCTTTTTCTCCAGGGGGAACAAGGGTTAAATGGGCCCCCAGGACAAACCGGACCCCCTGGCCCTATGGTAGGGTTTCCACCACTTCTCTCTCTCCCATATCGATCTACAAATGTATCAAATAGAGCTTTAAGAGAAGAAGACAAATGATTTGGGGCTTGCAGCACATTCTGCCGCACAATGAAATTTAAGTGCTTATATGACCGGCTTTGTTTTATATAGGGGCCAGCTGGATTACCCGGACTGAAAGGAGATTCCGGCATTAAGGGAGATAAGGTATGAGAGCAACCTAAATACTTGACAGTGTGAGGTATGATTACCTGCCTGCATCATGGTTGTGCTTTCTTCACATGAGACCTAAACAATGCAGCTGGAAAACAGCTTGTAAACATCTCAATAAAGCCGAAACTCTAAAAGCATAACTTACCAGCACTGTCATCACAGTGATATAGTGTCAAGTGTTTGTGTTTGCAAAATTATGGCATGTGGTAATTGTAATGGCTTGGTGCTCTGGCCATACACCTTAGCTCCATTGTTCTCTGTGCCTTCCAGGGTCATGGTGGGCTTATTGGACTGATTGGACCTCCAGGAGAGATGGGGGAGAAAGGAGATCGAGGGCTGCCAGGAAATCAGGGACTACAAGGCCCCAAAGGAGATGGTGTATGTATACATCTATGTTCTATTCATTAATATATATATATATATATATATATATATATATATATATATATATATATATATATATATATATATTATAAATCAGCATTATATTGCTAGTGTGAGCAATGCTTTTAGATTGTATGTGTATATTTTATGAAGGCTGTACAGGGACAGTAAATTTGCAATTGTAAACATACACAAACAAGCAAGAGTGATGACACTTATTCAGCACATGCTCAGTAGAGTTCTCCAGAAACCTGAGAAAAATAGTAGGATCGTTTCACTTTGTGAGAATTTTTTGGGGGGATGGCCCAGTGCTTTCTAAAGTTATGATACATTTGAATTCAAAATGTATGTCTATCTATATAATTTTAAAATAACTTGAATGACAGATGCTAACACTGTCTTCAGTTGCCATAGAAGATTTTGACTTGGGTGTGAGATCGGGACCATTGTAACACATTTTATAAGATAAAAATTGTATGAATAAATTGAAAGATTGAATCTTTAAACTACTGTATGTAATATGAATAAAAACATTATTTTATTAAATTATCTAGTAGAAGACTTTTCTTGAATGTTCTTGACATAACAGTGATTCAGTAATATTCTGACTTTTTGAATAAAATTCAATATTATTATATAGCCTTTCTTGATATTTTAATGGTTCTGTTATCATTAGTACATATTTATGTTTTCTTTACCACAAGATGGTTTTGGCAGATAGATTTGCAGTCTGTTAGTTATGAAGAAAAAAATGTTACAATTGCCACGCATGTATCCTATTAGTGATGTTGTTATTGAAGATATCAATTTGATCTCTTAATAATAGGGTGTTGCTGGTCTCCCTGGCCCTACCGGCCCACCTGGACCCCCTGGGTTGTCTGTGAGTTGTTTTTTTTGTTTTTTTATATCACTTTTTCTCACTCCTTTATTGATTAAACCTCAGATTTGTTGTAGAATAACAACTGCTTATAAAAGTACTAAGCTACCATTGTGTTTAGATGCAGCAGATTTGAGGCAACATAATACCTGTTTTCATTATTGTTATTTTCTCTTGAACTGGTAGGGTGCCACTGGTGAAAAAGGGTCTAAAGGAGATGAGGTTGGTAGATTTTTTTTCACTACAGCCTTGTTTTTCAACCTCTGAGCTATATCTATATTTCTATGGTATTTGTTTGCTGTGATCTTTTGCTAGTGAGCTCTTGCTACTGTTATGAAACCTGTGAGAGACACTGGCAGTGCCTGAATTCTATCCTGCTTCTCCTGCTTGGATAATCCCTCTGAATGAATTGCCATATGAAGTGCTGAGCTGGCAGGGGCCTTTGAGAGAAGGGTCAATTTTAAAGATGCCTGACTAAAGTGTTTCTGTTTCTCTCACCCATAGGGAGCTGTCGGTCAAAAAGGAGATACAGGACCTTACGGCCCGCCTGGCCCACCTGTGAGCCATCATGATCTCTCCTTACTTTCCTTTTTGCTTTTTTATCCTCTCCCCTATTACGTCTCCTCACGTCTCCCAACATTCTATTCTTCTAGGGCCCGCCAGCCACCATGATTGAGCCACTGCCAATCAGAGAGGGGCGTAAAAAGCGAAGGAGACACTCAAATCGACAAGGAGCTGGAACCAGGCAAGAGTTTGAGGAGGAGGAAGTAATTCAACTGAACATGGAGGACTTCCTACAGGCAGACGAGCCGCTGGATGAACCAGAGGGCATGGAGGAGGTGTTTGCTTCACTCAACTCAATGAAAACAGAGGTGGAGCTAATGAGAAAGCCACTTGGGACCTTTGAGAGTCCCGCTCGCACTTGCAAGGAGTTGATGTTGTGTCACCCAGAATACAAAGACGGTAAGGAGATCCACACACAAAGCTAAAACCAAATACCATCCTACTTTTTAACAAAACATAGCCTAATATTCCGAAAAATTATGCAGTATCACATAAGCAGAATTGCTGTTGCATGATTTGTGATATTTCTTTTATACAACAGTACCAGAAACAAGAAGTTAATATCATAAGTTTTAGATGCAATATGGGCAGATATTAGAAGTGTTTGCTATTGTATAATTTTTTCTATTGCTCATTGGCATTGGGAATTGAACAAACCCCTAAAGTATTAAACTAATGCTCTGTGTCCTGTAACATTTGCGCTGTGGACATAAACAATACCTCAAATCAATTGTTCAATTCTAGGACCAGAACCAACTGTTGAATAAGTACACTTATGTATTATTCCAAATGAGTAAATAAAGCATTTTTAAAAGAAATCCTGCAATCCACCCCCTCAGGTGAATATTGGATTGACCCAAACCAAGGGTGCCACAAAGACTCCATCAAGGTGTTGTGCAACTTTACCGCAGAGGGGGAGACCTGTCTGCACCCTGATAAACGATTTGAAATGGTAAATCGTAAACCACACTCA
Source organism: Myxocyprinus asiaticus (assembly GCF_019703515.2). Taxonomy (NCBI): domain Eukaryota; kingdom Metazoa; phylum Chordata; class Actinopteri; order Cypriniformes; family Catostomidae; genus Myxocyprinus; species Myxocyprinus asiaticus. Next base: position 35,646,389 of record NC_059357.1, on the reverse strand, counting down.
TGTACACCACACACGTTTTCCTGCCATCTCCAGTTCAACAGACCTTCTGGAGTCTGGAGAAAAACATGTCTGATCTGTCTCCTCATCTCAATACAGGTGAAGCTGGCCGCCTGGAACAAAGAGAAACCGGGCAGTTGGTACAGCCAGTACAGAAAGGGCAAGCAGGTGCAGTCCTCTTCAAATGTTTCAGTCTTGTCTTTTAACTGTCTTACCGTCAACATGTCTGGAGTGCTAAGTTTAGATCTAGAGGCTTTTTCATATAGCAGTTCTTCACAAAATTGTTTATTGCAGATAAAGGACACATTTTTGTTAGAAACTTTGTGTCTGCAGTGTTTCTGTTGTAATAAATAGACCAGTTGCTGTGTAAGATTTTTACTCTCAAATTAATGGTGTAACTTGCTGAAAGAGGTTTTCTAAACTGTCAAACAATCAACTGAGATGAAAAACTTAATGGATATGTGTCTTTGATGAAAATAAAATAATAAATGTATACGTCTGGTCTAAATAAGGGATATGATGGAATTTATATGCAGCTCAATCTGAAATGCCTCGGGCCAAACTCTTGAGTGCATACTAGTGACCTCCATCCGTCTTGACTCATTAAATGATGGTTGAAACTAACAGCTAAGGCCTGTTTCACTGGGAGCTCATTCGTAAGTTGTGACATCTGACCTTGTTTGGAGATCCAGTGAGACAGATGTCATTCTCTTCTGCCTTCATTATAAATTAAAATCTAGGAGTTTGCAAGTTTGGATAGATGTCAAGCAGTAAAAGTGTCTACAGAATTAACTTTGATTAAAGGAACGTCTGCTGCATATTTACCTGACACCAGGTGCATAACTCTTGATTGATGTGCTGGCGACATGACAGGAATTATGCTGGTGACGTCTCTAAAACACTAGTCCCATGGTGATTTAGATAACTTTACAGATTAATTGAGAAAATATTTGTTTACATAAGAATATATGTAAGAGCTCTAACAAAAGTCAAATCATTTTGTGGTAATTAACATTATGCAACAAATGCTGTTGTTTGAGCTCAACTTATACTGAACCCAGAACATTTCTCTAAACTAGGGCCATATGATTTCACGGACAGAATCGCGGAATCCAGTCATAAAAAGGGAATTAACTATAAAATGTGGAATGTTACAGAACTTGACATATTTGGAATTAAATTAATGTATAAATGCACAATTTATCAAATTAAAAGCGTGATATATCCTAGTGTGATGATTAAACCACAAAAGGCTGAGATTTACGGTCTGCATGAGCTGCGTGCTTCAACAGTAAGTGAATGTGAGAAGCCACTGCTTACACACTAACCGCATTATTAACATCACGTGCGCTCTGGTGCGTATTAATTACAAAGAGCAGATCACTTTATCCACTGTGAAGTGGGTAGCACATGCAGACTATATATTTCTATATTTAAATCATAGCCTTTTGCAGATTAATAAGCACATTAGCCCATTTAGCAAACTGCTTTTACAGAGGTGAGAAGTGAAGCCATCAAAAACATCTGGTTTTCCACCAAAACGGCAAAATAAAAGCTCCATTTAATTAGATGCGTGAAATTGAAATAATGCAACAGAAATCGAATACTTCTGTATGGTAAAATGTAATATTCAATGTAGTAGTAGTAGTAGTGATCATAATAATATATCAATAATAATTACATTGTATTTAAGCAATATCTCAAGTTTCATCACTGTTTTCATTAATTCTGAGATGCTCTACTGTGCAGCACTGTATTTTATCAAATAATAAAAACTCCAATTTTGGGTTTTGGATTGTGTGAGGATCAGTATAGATCTTCATTAAAATTCAATAAAAAACAATGCAATGGCATGTTGAAAAGTAATTGTTCTGTTTTAATTGTATTAAAATTCTATGAATTTGATTATTTTATTTATTTATTTATTTTTTTAATGAAATTTTTAATTAAACTTTAAAACCCGGAATTCTGAGAATATAAAATGGAAAACACGGAATTAAATGGATTTAATAGGACCCTACTAAACCCATTAACAGTTTTCTTAACTGAAGGGGAGACCATAGTTTGGTAGCAGATTAAAAATGTAAAAACTGATCTGATTTGCTCATTTTCTGCCCAATGATAATCAAATCCCCACCCTCAGTGTCATACAAATCACAAAACTACTGTATCTTGTTAGGGTCTTTTGAGCTTCTATATTATACATTAATATTACATAGAACACAATGTATTTCAACCGATTGATTGAGGTCAATAACTTTTTTCATTCTGGTCAGAATTTCATTTTTATTTCACTATCTAAAATGTTTTAATTTTTTTTATTTATTTATATTTTTTTTAAGAAAAATACATTTTCCCTTTAGTATTTCTTCTAGTGACTGTTAAAGTGCTAAGTTGAGTGGTTCTAACCCATAATTGCCCACTTCTGTAGTTCTCCTACATTGACGCTGATGGAAACTCAGTGCCCGTGGTGCAGCTGACATTCCTGAAGCTCCTCAGTGCCACAGGCAAGCAGACCTTCACCTACACCTGCCAGAACTCCATCGGCTGGTACGACTTGACCAGCCACAGCCACCAGCATGCCGTGAGGTTCCGCGGAGGCAACGACGAAGAGATGACACAAGCCAAATCGTCCTTTATCACATCACTGAATGATGGTTGTCAGGTGAGGTGACTTTTAAGGGGAAACTACACTATATGGCCATAAAAATGCGAACAACCATTCTAATTAAAGGGATAGTACACCCAAAAATTAAAATGATATCATCATTTACTCACCCTCATGCTATCCCAGATGTGTATGACTTTCTTCTGCTGAACACAAACGAAGATTTTTAGAAGAATATCTCAGCTCTGTAGGTCCATACAATGCAAGTGAATGGTGATCAGACCTTTGAAGTTCCAAAAAGCACATAAAGGCAGCATAAAAGTAATCCATAAAACACCAGTCGTTGAATACATATCTTCAGAAACAATATGATAGGTGTGGGTGAGATACCAATAAATATTTAAGTCCTTTTTTACTATACTGTGTTACTCCTCCCTGCCCAGTAGGTGGCGATAGAATGGGAATCGACAAAAAAACTAAAGGAGAAGAATGTGTAAGTGAAAATAAAACTGGATAGTAAAAAAAGATAAAAAATTTATCTGTTTCTCATCCACACTTATCATATCACTTCTGAAGATATGATTTAACCACTGGAGTCTTATGAATTACTTTTATGCTGACTTTATGTGCTTTTAGGAGCTTCAAAGTTTTGGTCACCATTTACTTGCATTGTGAGAACCTACAAAGCTGAAATATTCTACTAAAAACTTTCATTTGTGTTCAGAAAAAGAACAAAAGTCATACACATCTGGGATGGCATGAGGGTGAGTAAATGATTAAATAATTTTTATTTTTGGGTGAACTTTCCCTTTAACAAGTTTGCCTAGTGCCCTTATTCCTGTGAAGACAAATCTGAATGCTACAGCATACAATGACATCCTACAGAATTGTGTGCTTCAAACTTTGTGGCAACCGTTTGGGGAGGGCCCTTTTCTGTTCCAGCATGAGAATGCCCCTGTGCTCGAAGTAAGTCTAGTGTGGAAGAGATGACTGGCCTCTACAAAGCCTAGACCTGAGCCCCACTGAACACTTTTGGGATGAATTGGAATGCTGATTTTAAGCCAGGCCCATCACCCAACATCAATGCCTGACTGCACTGATGCTCTTGTCAATCCTTGCAGCCATTTTCTAACATAAAGTTAAAAGCCTGCCCAGAAGAGTGGAAGCTGTTAGGGACAACTAGTTTTGAAATTACATGTGTGTGGTGTTTGGGAGTCCATATCATTTGGCCATGTAGTGTATTAGTTTAGCACTTCTTTAATCAAAAGAGAAGAAACGCCCACAGTTAGTTTGTTGCAGTTTTAATGACTCACCCAATTAGCCTTCCATCTGAGGAGCTAAAAACTATCAGCTAATTCTAAAATTGCACTAAATTAAGCCTATTTCAGCAGGAGTTTAATGCATTATCCAATAGAAAAGCCTCACAGGGATACACTCAGCAATTCATCCTAGAGAAAAACTACACTGTAAAACCCTTTTCTCTCAAAGTAGGTACTCGAACCCAGCAACCTTCTTTTAAACTCGTATGCAATTTCCTTCCCACAGACACGTAAGGGTCAAGACAGGACAGTGCTGCAGATAGACTCTCCACGATCAGAGCTGCTTCCAATCATAGATATAGCAGTATCGGACTTTGGAAATAACAACCAGAAGTTTGGATTCCACATTGGACCAGTCTGTTTTAATGGCTAACGCCAAGCACCTCATCGAAAGACTCATCAACTAAAGAATCAAAGCCACAAGCGGTATTTATTATGTATGTAATATGTAAGCGGTAGGTTTGTGACCATTTTTAAATGACTTTTGAACATCTGATGGGGTACAAAAACCCACAATTTTTATGGTGGCTATTCAGGGATGCCAGCCAGGAAGAACCAAGCACATTTATCAAAGGGAAGTCTTTCATTTTTTTATCTCATTTTCTGTCTCTTTTTATACTCTACTCAACTGTGGATTAAATTATGAGGCGTGACCCTTTATAGTTAAAAGAACTGCACCAGCGGAACCTGATGTTTCCAAAAAATACATCATTTTAGGTTTGTATGTCATCTGTGCTAAAGACCATTTTCACCCACAGCATATTTGTTGAATTTACTGTCAGTGTTGCAGATTTCTTGTTTGTTTGTCTTAATAGAAAGTGATGATTTTAAATTATATTGCCACTTGAGGGATTGGCTTTGACATTGAAGAGTAAATATAAAAAAAAAAAAAAAAAAACATTTCCTGCCTTGACTGCAATGTGATGCCAACTGAGGCAAAGTTATACCTCTTTACTAGCTTTGACAAGAACCATAATATAAGAAGAATATCTGCTTGGATATTCCCTGTCACATCAAACCTGCAGTGTTACTCATCTTTAATCAGTGTACGCTCATACATAAACAATATTAAATAAGGCCAGAGCTTTTCCAAACGCAAAGCAGTCTATGTGAATGACTCAAATGGAGCCCAGCTGCTTATTAATATGTAAAGTAGTCTGCTCACTTAAGCTGCTTGTCTTGTTAGCGGGCCGTCTAGTATGTTTGCCTGTCAGTGATCCATGTTTCCATGGTGCCAGCGATCAGCCTTTGCTCCACACAGTTGAGCTGGTTCATATGTATGTGGTAGTGAATGAGAATGATGTTGTTGCTTTGAGAGAGGGGTGTCATACAAGCATTACACTGAAAACTGGCTAAATTATACTTCCTTTTTGTGTAAACTCATCCAAATGAATTTATGATGAGTTCAAATGCCTGATCATGAACCAAGAGGGTTTTATTTTTTTGTTTTGCCGTTTATATGTGTTGATATGTCACCTTGATTGTTGTGTTGAAAATGTGTTACAATACCGTGGTGCTATTTGTTTTGCTATGTGTAATGTTAATTGTTTGTTGTCTCAGAGGGCAGAGTCAGGAAAAGGGAAAATTACATCTGTGGTGCTTAATACTAATAGAAGCTGGGAGATAAATACTCTCAGAAATGCTAATGCTGTAATTTAAAGCCAGTATGGTGCAAATCTAGTGGTCGACCGATATAGGTTTTTCAATGGCCAATACAATGCCTAAAGAGCAGGTTGGATGATTAAATGCTGATGTAGTACACATAATATATATAGGATGCTTTAAGTGACTTAAAGTGCATTCAAGATATACATTTAAGCAGTTTGTTCATTCCCTGGGAATCAAACCCATGTCCTTGGTAATGCTAATTCTGTGCTCTACCAGTTGAGTTACAGGAAATATGTTCTAATGCAATTACAAATGTTCCCAAAAAACATACACAAAATTGCTGAAATAAAATTTTACATGTTCACATTTAAAAAAATATTGGAAACAAAAATGTTTATGTTTTTATTATTAATTAATAAACGTTATTATTCACTGACATATCCATAAAGGGGAACTACCAAATCTGTTTATCTGCTAAGCGTGTTCGGTTATCTTTGAGTGTGTTTACATGCAGAGCAATATGCTGGTAACTAACAAAAATCAGCTTTATCAGAAAATCTTCTTTTGATGTCAAAATGTAAACGGGTATGTGCATAACACTTGTACACATTGAATAAGCTGGTAAGAATGGCGGTAATGGTGTTTACATGCAACGCGAATACGCGATACTGGGCAAAAATCTACACGTGCTGATCAGTTTTATGTAAAAACTAAAAAACAACTTTTAATGCGTTAAAATTACGTTGTCGGCTTATTAAGCATAATCAATGTATGATTTTGCATGTAAATGCACTCAGTGGTTTGGTTACCAATGCCAATAATCTCAAAATGGCCAAATATCAGCTGATATATCGGTCGATCTCTAGTCCTATCCTTCTAGACCTTGTTCACAGTACCCCCATCTTTGATTTTTGACGGGAATGAAAACGAGGCTCTGTGGGATAGACGTACATTCTCTTCAATGACATACATTGTAAAAAGCTATCAGAAAGCTCCTAGATTGCATCTAATTTTCCACAACTCATGTTGTCTGGAGTTATGTGTCTACTGAAAACTTTAAATAACAGTACAACCCATTGAAGAGACTGTATGTCTATTAGAGGTCTGCAACCCGACCCCGCCCGACGGGACCCGAGAACCCGATGGGTTTCGGGCCGGGTCAGGTCAGTTTTTCAAGTAGGACTTCGGGTTCCGGTCGGGTTCGGGTTTGAATGAATGAAAAAATAAACAGGCTTACTGAACTTGTTTCGCGCACATGTTAAAATGTACATGCATGCATAAAGGTGAATATGTGTATTTTATTTTGATCACCTTTCAACTTTTTTTCCAGAAGTACAAATAAACTAGTGTCTCAGTTAAAATGAGGTCATGGAAACTGCAAGTATGATCATTACTGGGTAACATTTTACAATAAGGTTTGCATAAGGTATCATTAACAATATATAATACAATTTTCCATCATTTATTAATCTTGGTTAGTCAATTTATAAAAATACAATTGTTTATTGTTTGTTCATGTTAGTTCATATTGTATTAACTAATGTTAAAAATGGACTATGTAGAAATTAACATTAAATAAGATTATTAAGTATTGCTCATTGTTAGTTCATGTTAACTAATGTAGTTAACTAATTTTAACAAATACAACCATAAATGTTACCCATTAAAAGTTACACTAAATAAGAAAATGCTATTTAAATTAGTTTGAGATAGTTTTAATTGCATAGGACACTGCTGACAATGCTTGAAATTCTGCTGAAAATGCTTGAAATGTTTATTTAGAGCAACAAAATCAATGAAAACAAAAAGTTGGCCAGAATGTGTGCAAAAGTTAATAAATATTAAAACATGAGGGAAAATAATGTAGCTACAGCAATGTAATATGTATCATTATTTATAAATAAAATTACATTAAATTGGGCCTATTAACACAACACCTCGAAATATATAATTGTAAACAAATGTAAAGAAATAGCACATACCTCTTAGAGAGCTGACATCTTTGCAGATAGGATGGTTTGGTAATTTTCCAGATTAATTGCTCATATTTTCACTCTATTGAGTTTTTTTGCATCTTTATATCGGCAGTGTCTGAATTCCTTCCTGTCTAATAATACTGTGAAAAGAAGCCATGCTCTAGTTCCCAGCAATGATTTGCATTTTGAATAAATTATGCAGATTAGTGTGTATTGCTTAGCTTTACTTATTGCCGATTTTAGATACACTGCTGTTATTTTTTTGTTGTCACTTTCAGTTATTTGTTTTTTGTGATTATTCAGAGCTCATTTTATACATAATATGATGTTTTTAGTTTTCATCGTCATTGTGATTTGTGTGTTAAATGATCAGGTCCATGCGCATTGCACATTATCCAGCATGCAAGCGCTCTGGAAACCATTGGACTGTGGAGAGTTTTAATTTAAAAGTCATCAGTGTTTTTATTTCTATTTGCACGTGTTCGCGGGGCCCAATCAGACACGTCGGGGCCCCAGGCGGTCACCTGTATTGCCTGTAGGACGAGCCGGCCCTGAGAGTGCTTGTGCTCTTTGATGCGATTGAGAGTTGTTTCCCTCCAGAGCACAACTTATTTTTAACTGCTATTTTCTATGTTTTATAATGTATACATGTATGAATTCAAAATCAGGCGCGTATTTCCATTTCGCGAAATTGTCAAAAGCGAAGCCCCGTTAAACTTTACCAAGCAAGCGAGCGTGTGCATCTGCGTCAATCAAACCGATCGCAATGGATAAGGGCGGGTTTACGATTTCTGGGGCCCCAAGCAACCGACCAACCCAGGGCCCCATTTTGAAACATTTCGCTTAAAAAATGACAATTGATTTTAAATCATAATTTTAAATTCTTCCTATCATGTTAAACATTGTTACAGTCACCTCTTTGCAGCCTGAACTTGTTCAGAATGTTAAATCTTAGTGACACCTGCGCTAAAAACAATCTAGACACAGAGCAATGACTGAAACAGAACGCAGGTGTCTGGACATGTGTTTTTGAAACCTGAAGTTCTTTTTAACTTGACACAGTGTCTAAAAATATTCCAGTCCTGCGTGAGACACTGAAGAAACAGCGAGACGCGATGCAGCAGTCAAAGACGTTCGTCCAGCGCATGTTTACATAGAAAAACAATGGAAAATCTGGGTAGACAGATGCAAAATACATTCAGTGTGAACGGCCCCTCATCCGTCCACACGTGTCTGTGAGCGAGAGCGTGTGGGCGAAACAAGTTCGGAAGGCCTCTATATTTTTTCATAAATTACAAAACCAAACCTAAAGACCTACTGACCTGAACCCGGCGGCTTCGTGAACCGCTCCGAGACCGCAGACAACAGCGTATTCGCACGTGTACCCAGAACAACATCACCCCTCAAGCGGTTTTTGCGGAACTTTCCTACCGGAGCGTGGGGGCCCCGGATGCAATTGCGTGGTTTGCATGGTGGTTAAAACCGTTACTGGCAATGGAGAAAGGGAGCGCAATCATTTGGATTAAACTGTGCTTTGCGGTTTACCAACCATGCAACATAATACCACGATTTAAATTTTAATTTAACCAATTGTGCAGCGTTCATGTATATCACACATATGTCTCGGAGGTCCAATTGTGTCGATTTTTAAAGTGTTTCAGATGATTTCTCCTCATCCTATCAGCGCATGTATCACAATGAGCACCGGAATGAGACTTTTCAGCGTGCGAGTGAATCTGCACTGCGTATACAGATGATTGTACTATATCAAACAGTATGTAATGCTGTATAATGTATAATAATCTGAAGGGTCCTGATATTTGGTAGTCCTGATAATGCCAAATGTAATTAAATTTATACCATGGAAAACATTATTTTACTGGATAAGCATACACGTAGTTTTGAAAAGAATAATTTAGAAAAATGTAATCAGTGACAATACTATTTTAAAACCTACAATATTCATTTAAAGTATTTAAAATGTAAATAATCAGTGACAGTGTACAAGCATATGAATCTAACATAATTATGTATTTTTCAGATGGGCAGAATTATTAATATTCCTATTCTGGTGTCACCATTGCCCTATGCTGGGCTGATTTTTTTTTTTGTCCCACTCCATCCCTGATGGGTCAGTTTACTCTTTAATGAATAGTACTTTTTGTTAATTTTAACAAGTAATGAAAAAAAGGGGCCTGGGTAGCTCAGCGAGTAAAGACGCTGACTATCACCCCTGGAGTCGCAAGTTCAAATCCAGGACGTGCTGAGTGACTCCAGCCAGGTCTCCTAAGCAACCAAATTGGCTCGGTTGCTAGGGAGGGTAGAGTCACATGGGGTAACCTCCTCATGGTTGGTATAATGTGTGGTTCTTGCTCTCGGTGGGGCGTGTGGTGAGTTGTGCGTGGATGCTGCGGAGAATAGCGTGAAGCCTCCACACGTGCTATGTTTCCAAGGTAACACGCTCAACAAGCCACGTGATAAGATGACAATTTTGACGGTCTCAGACGCGGGGGCAACTGAGATTCATCCTCCACCACCTGGATGAAAGTAATAAAAGGAACTGTTTTGTATATGTCCTGAAAGTAATAATAATTAAAAATTCAAACTTAACTTTTCATGATTCAGGCTTTGTTCAAGGTTTTGTGAGTATAGAATCATGAATTTAGTACTGTAAATCAAACCAAATCCTTACACCCTTTATCATTTCTGTTTAAAAAAAAAAAGAAAAAAAAATCATATTTTAATGAAATCCAGGAAATGTAGGTTTTTATCCGATTAATCTAAGAAATAATCGAAGATTAATCGATTATCAAATTAATCATTAGTTGCAGCCCTAGCGCTGTTGTGAATAAGGTCAATACTAACTTCAATCCCATCTATCCTGAACTCTGACCTCTCCTGTGTATTGTGTCTGTGCTACTAATTTTACATAATGTACAGTTAATCTAAAGTATGAATGATAATAATAATCTGTTGCTTGACAGTTGCATTTGTGAAAAAATTATGAGATTAAAAAACTCTTGAAAGAAGACCTGTTCATCGTCTCTGAGTGCAAGCAATTTCTTGGTTCTTTTTGGCGAGGATCAGAGGGACTGTGATGTCTTCTCTGAAGCCAACAGACAAGCATGTCTCTTCATTAGCAGCAGCTACATTCTCTCGCTCTCTTTGTGCTTGTAATCAACATCACTTCCTACCTCGCAGATGTAGTAAACTCTGATTCCCTCCCCAGTTCATTTATTTTAATTACCTTTTGTTTCCATCCCCAGGAGAGGAAGCCAGAAGAGAAGGGGAAGCAGACAGCTCTTTTGTGTGTACGTGTGAGAGCGTATGTGTGTAAATAATGAAATAGCTCTGGATTAGAAATTGAGACAAGGAGAATTAAGCATATCTGTGGAGGGACACAATGAAATATGGGAGGGAACTGGCAACCCACCCACTTCACCTCCCCTTCGCCTGTCCGTTTGAAGCATGTTTTGCTAATGCATCATTTCTTTTCTACGCTCAACATCTGCAATTATTTATAAGCACACAAACGAAGAATTCTGAATCGAGTGAAAGATACCCGTTCACCTCTTGAAAGTGAATAAATTGCCTTCATGCTATTGGTACAACAAACACTTTTCCTAGAAGCACCTTATTATCACTTTTAAACTACAACACTTATTCAGAAGTGAAATGCAATCTTTAACCTGTGATTGCAAGTAGCAAGTGTGAAATTATTTTTCTATTTAAATATCTTAAAAATATTTCTGTCAAGTTGTTCTCTGGCACAATGCTATTTGGCCAAAAGCATGTGTACACCACCTTTTAATTAACAGGTATGGCTTTGAAACCTCATTACTAACAGGTGCATAAAATCAAGTAAACTACTTAGACAAACATTTTTTAGTAGAATTGGGTGTGATCTTTTTGTTCCAGCATAACCAAGCAAAATCCATATACAAATGGTTTACTGAGTCTGGTGTGGAAGAACTTGGCTGGCCTGCACAAAATCCAGACCTGAGCCTCATCGAATACCTTCGGGTTAGTCTCTGAGACCCCAAAAAGAACATGAGGGTCAAATGTTCAACAAGCACTTCTTTTTGCCATGTAGTGTGATGACAGTGCAAGTATACTCTACAATAACCTCACATTTATTGGTATGTATATCGTTCAAATGCAGTAAAATGACTTCACTACCCTTGTTCTCTCCTTTCACTTCTCCTCATCTCTTAGGGACAAAGGCCTCTCTTCCTCACTGGGACACTCCTCAAGGTTAGCATCAGTGAAAGAAAAAGGGTCTATTTTCTCCTTTTTTAGCCTCCTTCAATCCAATCAAATCTTAAGCTCTCTGCCTGGAAAGGTCACTCCCCACGGCTGCCAGAGAATAGCGATGAAGTGGAGGTGCCTCTCCACATGCAGCTTGTTCCAGCTTCGCATTTTTCCACCTGAGTACTAGCAGTACCGTGTTTCAGCATAGGCTGATAACTGGCCAGTCCCTTACACTGATCTCTTATCAGTAGGTGGTATAGGATTTCTACATTGCTGATGTTAAAAGAGCTCTGGCTTACAGGCATTTGGATATCCAGTCTTGTCATTAACCTAAATCTCCACATCCAAGCCATGCTGTTATCCTCCGGCCTCTTACTGAGATCTGATAGATGAGCTGTGCTGGGGAACGTTACTTTTAAAGGTAATGTGTTTCAATATTGAGAAACTCATCATAAAAAGGAAATAATTATACTACATAATTACTTTTTACAGAAAGTGAAAAGTAACTATGGGTTTCTTTTTGCATTACTTTTTCTCACCATCAGATGTCATGTCAACACTAGTTGTCGACAGATATGGGTTTTTTATTGGCCGATGCCAATATCCAGAGAGCAGGGCGGCTGATATTCTGCAGTGAGTGTGGTTTGTTGTTCTCTGTTTCGGCTGCACATTGCCTATACAGCTCGAGTTTCACTTACTGCCCCCTGGAGAAAACAGGTGGTATTTCAAGCTTGAATAGCTTTGATTGTAAGAATATTCCTTGTTACGGCCCCGGGACATGATTAATTATGTTCAGTTTTTGAAGGCATTATTTTTTTAATAATTAACAGAACTGAATGTATTAAATCAACAGCCCTAATTTTTACTTATAGCGCGAGTAAAGCTTTTGCTTAGAAGTTGCTTTCTCATGCTCTTGCAGATCCAATGCAAACAGCAATCTTCTGACCACTTCCAGTTTACACAGCTGGATCACCTACCTGGAGTGTCACAGAGTGACCGTCATTCAACATTCATTAGTAAGAGGGACACAGCTGTGTCTCGTTTGGAAGGATGCGTCCTCCGGAGGTCGCATTTGTTGGCCGCATACGTCATCGAGGCTGTCTCGTTTCAGAAAAGCGAGTAGGACACTTCAAATGCAGCCTTCAAATGTGATCTTCTTTTATGGGAATTCGGAGGATGCATGAGGTGTATCCTTCTTGGGCACTCACATCCCACAATTGTTTGCTTCAACGGAAATGTCTAAAAAAAATTACGCCAATTTGCCCGTAAATATGATGTTCAAATGCAAGTAATGTTAATTCCAAAGTTGAAGTACCTCAGTAGATGGATGCAGAGTATATAATATGTATAATTATATTAATATATAATTAAAATAAAGTATTAGACTAAAAGTGTAAAATCTATTTTCTTTTCTCTTTACATCTTTATAACTCTCCTAAAATGTACCTCATACATTCCCTTCTAAAGGGACTTTGTTCCCTTCTCACTCAAAGCACTAGCACTTGTTAAAGAGTGGCGTGCCCTCATAGCAACCATGTTACGTTCTGTTTCTGTTTGTCCTACGAAGGCCATCTCGTTTAAACGAGACTTGTTTAAAGGAGGACACTCGGTATACTGCAGCCTTCAAAGGACGCGACCTCCAGAGGACGTATCCTTCCAAACGAGACACAGCCACAGTTTTGATCCAGACTAATAGAATAAGTGCTTCAGAGGAAGAGATATGAGCGCTCCACAGGAAGAAAACGTTGCATTTGCGCAAGTGTTGTGAGGTTCGTTAATTACATCTGTTTTTACGAGATATCCACATATTTTTAGATGGTATATGATAGATGTTTTATTGATATTTGCCTTTGAAAATGAATCACCAGAGCACTTTTTACATCATCAGCTCATACTCGCCTGCCGCGGCTCTGATATGCGGACTGTTCAAATGTCTTTTATCGTAACACAATGGCAAGTAACAACAAAAAGAACTGTGATTGGTCATTTACATGTCTCAGATGGCTCCTTCGTGTGCAAGCAGGCAATTCTCAGTGTTTTTTGTAGCTTAAGAAATTACTCGACTAAACTGGAAAATGAAAAAAAAAAAAAAAAAAAAAAGAACTGACCGATTTATTTCGACTACTGGTCGACCCCTAGTCAACACCAACTGTTATGACAATGGCAAAGTTTATGGGGGACACACCTGCTCCAGGGCAGAGCAGAGTGAGAATGAATGGATTTTCCTCTAGCATAAGCTCAGCTAATGTGTTTTTGCCACCGCTGCTCTTCTGGAGCAGTAATGAACCTCTTCTCAGTTATTTATTCTCTGTCAATATCTCTACAACATTACATGCATTCTACATTTTTTCTCACATTATATTCTCAGAGGGGCCGTTTACACGACAACGTTTTCAACTAAAAACGGAAAACATTTTATTCCTTTTAGCTGTTCGTTTACACGACAATGGCATTTTGGGGCCTGAAAACTCAAACTTTTGAAAACGGGTTTCAAAGTGCACGTTTTTGGAAATGATGCCATTATCGTCTCTGTGTAAACATACAAAAACACGAATTTGTGAAAACGATGACGTCATGCGCACATGTATTACGTGTTATATAAAGAATGATGGATTGATAGGCATCAATTTGAGATGTATAATTATCAATATGAATACTGGTGTCTGTGCAAATAACAATAATCAACAATTTATTCATTTGGAGTGTTTTGTATGGAGTGTGAACATTGTACAGTAGGCAGAACCTGCAATTTGAAAATCTTGAAATTAATGTATGGATTCAGATGGGGAAAATGTATTTTTATTTAAATGTTATTAATTTATTTACTTAATTTTATTTGATGTACCTTTACCCTGCAATTCATTCACCCACCGCTTATGTATATAGCCTATAGACAGAGATGTGATGCCATGTACAGTATTCAATGATATGCTTAGAAAATGAAAACATGAGGCAGTGAAAATGCATGTTAGATCCAGTGTACACAAGACCTCTCTCTCCATCAGAAGATATCCATATATCAGAGTTATGTCTGATGTCCAAAACCAGTCAACATCAACAGCTTGTTATGTTAACTTACTCTCCTACCAGCCCAAGAGTCAGCAGGGGGAATACAGAAGAAGGCAAGAGACGAAGTGATGGTAAAATTGAGCAGAGTTTGTTGAATAATCTTGAGAGTTCAGTCTATAGGCATGCGCGCGAGTACTTCAAAACAACGTGCGAGACATTCAAAACTACAGTGGTGGACTACAAGACTGTTTGTGCTGCTCAAGATTTTGAGTTTATTGATGCTTCTCTAGCAAAGTAATTGTAGTAATAAAGCAACCTCATCGTCCATCCAGCCAAAATTGCTCGATGCTTTCGCCATCTTCATTGTTTGTATTCACCGCTCTGTGGAAGAATGCTTAAGTGCGCAGGCGCGTACTGTTTCTTTACAAAGTGACATCGGTAACTACTGGCCTGGCATGCATAATACAGTGTTTTTAGTTGTTTTCGTGGATCCGTGTGAACGGGGATCGTTTTGACAATGTTGTCGTCTGTACGCGAAACATTTCAAAAACGCAAAGGAAAAACGTATCCATTTTTAGTACATCACTGTTGTGTAAACGTACCATAAATTTCTTTGCCTCCTGCTTATACACATCAGTGTGACATTGATTCTAATCAGGCTGAACGTGTCGTCATGGCACATGAGAAATGAATGAATTAAACAAAGACATGGGGATGTGGGGTGGTTGAGAGAAGACTTCTGCATTCATTATCTGAGAGACCCCACAGAACTTTGTCTCAAACATCACCTCCCAGAACCACAGACCCCCGTGTCACCATCATTATTGGAAAAGATTTCACTTTAATTCCACAAAATTGTGCAATGGTCTAGATTCATGACACTGAAGAGCAATGCTTATTTATATTCAGAGCTGGTACTGCTTTGGAAGGTCTCAATCCATATGTCAAAATGGCGTGAACACGCCATTGCTATTTCCATATTTGATGTTAAGAAGACAACAGAGAACAAAAATCTGAATGTTAATGTGGGTAAACATAAAGACACTCATTGGTTTGCACAGGATTCGACATTACTATCTTTTTTATGCTGTATATTTGCATGCCTTAGGAGGAGAGAAATCATTTCTATGGCTTTGCGCCATCTGAAATCATTATCAACAAAGCAAACACTGTAGAAAAGAGGAAGCGGGGTTGAGCTGAAATTAGCACAGCAGCAGCAAACCACGTGGACAGCGCGGTTGACAGGGACAGTGTCAGATTATTATCTCTGAGACGGAAAGGCCTGGGCCCAGATTCCCAGCTTTCTGTTTGAGTTCTCACAGTGAGGCATCTTTGTGTCATTCTCACTTAATGAAGTCTCCAACACGAAGGGTGCACCACCCCTATGAGTGGCAGCATCAGCCCTCCTAATTTAACTGTATCAACTGGACCGATTTAAAACTGGAGGATGGCATATTTGCAAGATGATTATGACCCTAGTGAAAATGTGGCATGATAACCATAGTTTCTTTGATTCTTTGAAACCTTGATTCCCCACGATTTTGATTCCAGTGTAAATACTTTCATTCCAAAAAAAAAAAAAAAAAAAAGCCTTGTAAACTCATGTTTCTGTGGAATATATCAGAGACTATTTAGCAGCGATGGACCACTTCTATTAAAATGAATGGGAGAAATTGGAACGCCCAACGATTAACGATCCCGCCTTACAGGTAAAAGAGCCACTCACCTTTTAGATACAGCCTGTCAATCAACTCGACAACATGTATGCCCATCAGCTATACAAGCTGGTAAAATTGCGTTTATTTAGCGTAATCTGATGTAAAGAAGCAAAAATGTATGATACCAGTGTTACTGCTGATTTGAATTATGTTCTTTGATTGTAATCTTGACCAATAGTTTTGGAGATTTCGGTCTATCCCCATTCAAGTAGATAGGAGCTCCACTTGAATTCTGCTTTTTGACACAGAAAAATAGCTGCCCAAGAGCGTTCCAAGATGGCCGCCAGTGGACTGACTTGCTAAAAAGACTGTGGTGTATATGCCACTTAGGATGGAGCTGACTAAGTGACCAGTCAAGAGTCACCAAGTCAAGTCATTTTTATTTGTATAGCGCCTTTCACAACACACATCGTTTCAAAGCAGCTTTACAGAAAATCATGCATTAACAGAAAATGAAACTGTAAAATCTATAATGTCTTAGAGCCATCATTGTGTAGTTTGATAAAATACGATCGTGAATTGTGTTTAAAAATAAGTAATTAAATAATAATTGTATTTAGAACCCCAGTAAGCAAGCCGAAGGTCAGTTTAAGGGTCAGTGTTTAAACAAAGATTTTGTATGAACTGTAAGATTAATGACTAATGTCCATGCTGGATTAACTGCAGAAGTTCACATAGATGCATTGTCCTTGTTAGTTGGCTGATGAAGGGTTTTGTTGGCAATTAATTGATAGTCTGTGTATTCCATTATAAGAGTGTAGTCCATCATTAGACCGAGGTGATGCAGGCAGAGATCAGTGAGGTGCATCGCAGTTCAACCGGCTGCTAATTTCAGTGAGGTCTATCCTAAATCCAAGGTTCAGGCAATGGCATATGATGTATCCCATGTCTTATGAAGTCCATCGTAATAGACTGAAGTGATGTTTGGCTGGCACCGGCTGCTATTAGTTGTCATCACTCAGAGACACATAGCAGTGGAGTCCAACACAAAGCAGGAATGGAGCTGGATCCAGCCGGTTCTGTTGACCTCAGGATAGGAGTCCCGAGGTTGAGACAGGGAAACAAATAGAATAATATTACCATAGATGCCATTCAATTTATTACAATGTTATGGATCATGATCAATGTTTCTGGTTCTGGCAGGCCTAACTAAAGCAGCCTAATTGAGAGTTGAAGAATAAATTAGGTGTATGCCTAGCTAAATATATGAGTCTTTAGTCTAGACTTAAACTGAGTGAGTGTGTCGGCATCTCAAACAGTGTTAGGGAGACTATTCCATAGTTTAGGAGAAGGATCTACCTCCTTTTGTGGATCTTGATATTCTAGGAACTATTAACAGGCCAGAATTTTACAATCTTAATGAACATGATGGAATATAGTGTGGTAGAATTTCACTTAAGTACTGCGGAGCTAGACCATTCAAAGCTTTGTACATGGTTAACAGAATTTTTAAATTAATATGAAATTTAACAGGTAGCCAATGCAATGATGTTAAAATGGGGCTAATATGATAATATTTTTTGGTTCTAGTCAGCACTCTGGCTGCTGCATTTCAAATCAAATCAAATCACTTTTATTGTCACACAACCATATACACAAGTGCAATAGTGTGTGAAATTCTTGGGTGCAGTTCCAAGCAACATAGCAGTCGTGAAAGAGATGAGACATGTACCAATTTACAATAAACATCAGATTAACACAACACAATTAAAGTCTAATATACACATAATTACACACAACACAATATAAAAATATTAACATACACTGTACAGTATACAATACACACAATACAATAAAAAAGTAGAAATAGTATATATAAAATGTACAGTAGGTTGTATTGTACTGTATTGACATTCAGGCTTTCGGTTGATAGTAAGATGTTAAGAGAGAATCTAATATAATAATATATAATTTGTGACAGTCCGGTGTGAGATATAAGAGTAAGAGTAATAAAGTGCAGTGCTGATGTATTTTGATCGTGGGAGATCAAGAGTTCAAAAGTCTGATTGCTTGGGGGAAGAAGCTATCATGAAGTCGGCTGGTGCGGGTCCTGATGCTGCGATACCACCTGCCTGATGGTAGCAGTGAGAACAGCCCATGGCTCGGGTGGCCGGAGTCTCTGATGATCCTCCGAGCTTTTTTCACAAACTGCCTGGTATATATGTCCTGGAGGGAGGGAAGCTCACCTCCGATGATGTGTCTGGCAGTTCGCACCACCCTTTGCAGTGCTTTGCAGTTGTGGGTGGTGCTATTGCCATACCAGGCGGAGAGGCAGCCAGTCAGGATGCTCTCTACAGTGCAGGTGTAGAACTGTGTGAGGATGTGGTGGTTCATTCCAGTCTTCCTCAGCCGTCTCAGGAAGAAGAGGCGCTGATCAGCCTTCTTCACAACAGCTTCAGTGTGGATGGACCATGTGAGTTCCTCAGTGATGTGGACATCCAGGAACTTGAAGCTGCTGACTCTCTCCATTGGTGCTCCATTGATGGTGATGGGACTGTGTTCTCTGTCTTTTCTTCTGAAGTCCACTACAAGCTCCTTTGTCTTAATGACGTTGAGGGAGAGGTTGTGCTCCTGACACCAGTGTGTCAGAGTGTACACCTCCTCTCTGTAGGCTGTTTCATCATTGTCAGTGATCAGACCTACCACCGTCGTGTCATCAGCAAACTTAATGATGGCATTGGAGCTATGTGTTGCCACACAGTCATGTGTGTACAGAGAATACAAGAGTGGGCTGAGAACACAGCCCTGCGGGGCTCCAGTGTTGAGGGTCAGTGATGAGGAGATGTTGCTGCCTATTCTAACCACCTGGCGTCTGCTTGACAGGAAGTCCAGGATCCAGCTGCACAGCGAGCTGTTTAAGCCCAGAGCCCGGAGTTTCTCATGAAGCTTGGAGGGCACTATGGTGTTGAATGCTGAGCTGTAGTCTACAAACAGCATTCTCACATAAGTGTTCTTTATTTTACAGTTGGGAGAGAGCAGTGTGTATTGTAGATGCAATGGCATCATCAGTGGAGTGGTTGTTGTGGTAAGCAAACTGCAATGGGTCAAGTGAGAGAGGCAGCACAGAGCAGATGTAATTTTGAACCAATTGAAGTTTATTTGTTGATCTTGCTATTCATCCTCCCAGTAATGCATTACAATAATCTAGTCTTGAGGTCATGAACGCAGGAATTAGTTTTTCGGCATCAGCAACAGAGAGCATGTGTCGTAATTTAGCAATATTTCTTAGGTGGAAGAATGCTGTTCTACAAACATTGGTAATTTGATTTCCAAAGGACAGATTGTAACGATCTCCCCTTATTAGGGAGAGTACACAGAAATAAAATACAGTTCAGAAGCTTTGTACCTTGCTTGTATGAGTTGGAGAATCAAACAAAAGAATGAGAATAAACCAAGCACTTATGTATCACAGAGTAAGTTGTATTATATAAACCATATGTGCACAATAAACAATAAATCACAACCCTTTCCTTTCAGTGATGTTATATATACATATATACATTGAAAATGGAGTAGCAGTGTACCATGAATGTCTCTGTCTCTCTGTGTACCTGATAGTCTCTCCAATAAAGGAATTAATGGATCGCTCTTACCGTGTTAACAAATGTCCTGGTAGCACAGCATTGTACAACGTCCCGGTAGCATAATCCAAAGCAAAGCTGATGTGTCAAAATCCAAATTTAAACGTTCCACTGTATATGCACAGGTAATCCAGCCAGCAGGCTAACAGCAAGACTGATGATAATTCCTGGAGTGTTTAGGAATCGTTTTGGAGGATAACATCCATGGAGAACTCACTCTCATGACTACTACTACTTCTATATATACACTCTCAAAACAATGATGTGGCAAAGAGGAAGTAAAGCGGATTTGAGTTGTACAGGAAGTGACATAAGCACAGTAAAGCATTATGGGTAATGGAGTTGTTTACATCGTGAATGTGTTTCAGCCAACAAGAGGTAATTACTTGATTTAACTGACAAAACATTCACCATGATGAATGTTGACAGAAATATGTAGCAGTGTTACATAGTCCCCCCCCCACCCCACTAAACTAAGGCACAGGAGGAACGGAACCGTAGTATCTTTTCAGATTGACTACATTTATACTGTCAAAGTTCTCGGGACAACCCCATTTTACGTTGTAGTTAACTGGCCTCAATTTTCTTTCTACTCTAGCTGGCCCCTCCCATTTTGGCGCAAGCTTAGCAGAATATTTGTTAGGTGCACTTGAGAGTGGATGAGAACGACACCAAACCAAATCTCCTGGCACAAATTGCGCATACTTGTGGCGGGCATTATAATATCTGGCCTGTCTGGCGCGTTGCACTCCCACCCTGCGAGCTACCTGTTCTGACAACAGTCTCTGTTTGTCCAGGATGGTGTAGGCAGCTTGACTTGGAGTAGGTGGTTTGTAGACGAGCCTCTCCAGTGGTCCTTTTAGGGTTCTTCCCAGCATGAGCTCAGAAGGGGATATGCCTGTGGATTCATGATGGGCTGAGTTAATGGCGAATCTTAGTTCATGTAGCCATTGGTCCCAATTAGTGTGTTTGTCTCCAACAAATGAAGCCATCATTGTTTTAAGGGTCTTATTCACTCTCTCGGTCAAATTGGTCTGGGGATGATAGCTGGTTGTTAGCTTCTGTACCAACCCCCAGTCTTTACACAGCTCAGCCAAGAGATTTGATGTAAATGGTGGACCCCTTTCGGAGACAAGATAACGTGGAACCCCCCATTGGGTAAAGATCTCCTCCTTGAGAATTTTGACAATCCTTGCGGCTGTACTATCATTTAAAGGAAAGAGCTCCACCCATTTGGTGTAATAATCCACAGTCACCAGCAGGAATGTGTTTCTCTTCTTACTGAGAGGAAGAGGACCCATCAGATAAATGCCTAGAGTGTGGCTCGCTTCTGAGACTTCTGTAGACTGCTTTAGCCCGGAAGGTTTGGCGTTTTCCCCCTTGTATCTCTGACAGATGTGACAAGTCTTGACAAATTCCCACACATCCTTATGCACAGTTGGCCACCATGTTACTTCCAAGACTTTCAGCAGGGTTTTAGCCTTCCCAGATGTCCACCCATTGGGTTGTCATGAAAGTAATGTAAGAATGCAGGTATAAGATCTTGTGGAACAACTACTTGGCACTTTTCTCCATTTTGTTTCAGAGGTACAATTCAGTATAGGATGCCTTGATGTTCTTTGAACCTTATCCTCCCTGGTTGCTGCTGCAGATTGGTGTTGTTGGATTTTAAGGATGTGATAATTGAATCATTGGCTTGTGCTTTGGATATTTCAGATAATGTGTGAGGTAGGTCGGTGGTGTGTTTGGATCTTGTTATTACCAGACAGGGTGCATTATCTTCTGAGGTGGATGGATAAACTCTGGAGAGAGCATCTGGAGCGTGGTTGAGGCATCCCTTCCTGTACTGAACTTTGAAGTCAAGGGACTGAAGTCACAGAATCCACCTTGTCAGCCTCAAAGACGTCTTTGGGCAATTGAAGGCCCAAGTCAAAGCTGCGTTGTCTGTGTACACTTCAAACTTCTTACCTTCCAGGTAGTGCCTCCATTTCTCCACAGTCCATACAACTGCTAAGCATTATTTTTCAGATGCAGAGTAGTTAATTTCAGCTCCTCTCAGTGCTCTTGAAACATATGCAATCACCTTCTCATCCCCTTCAGTGCTTTCAGTGAGGACGGCACCTAAACCCACATCACTTGCATCCATATGCACTTGGAATGACAGGGATAAGTTCGCCTGCACTAGGACAGATGGGCTTTTCACAGCTTGTTTGAGAGCCTCCAAACTGTTTTGGCACTCTTCCTTCCACTTCCAAACAACTCATTTCTTCTTTAAATTATTCAAAGGTGCTGCAATATCTGCGAAGTGAGGAATTTACTTATGATACCAACCCACAAGTCCTAGGAACCGCTGCAGTGATTTTATTTCATTAGGCACAGGATAATCAGTGATTGTTTGAGTTTTGTCAAGGTCCACTTCCACTCCACGTTCTGAAAAAATGTGTCCCAAAAATTTCAGTTGACGTTTAAAGAAGTGGCATTTCTTCATATTTAGACTCAAATTGGCTTTTGGAAGTTTTTTCATCACAGCACTCAGATCCAACAGATGTTGTTCTTTGGTTTTGGAGTATACAATAATGTCATCAATATAGACAAAGCAACTTTTTCCAATCCTTTCCCTCAAGACATTCTCTATTAACCGTTGGAATGTGGCCAATGCATTACGAAGTCCAAATGGCATGGTCTTGAATTGAAACAGTCCAGATGAAGTGATGAAGGCTGTTTTTTGCTTGGATTCATCTGCCATTGCAACCTGCCAGAATCCTGACTTCAGTTCTAATGCCGAAAACCAAGTCGCTCCATCTAGTGACTCAAGGATGTCATGGATTATGGGCATGGGATATGCGTCTGAGACGGTCTTGCTATTCAGCTTACGGTAATCCACACAAAACCGGTACCCACCATCAGGCTTTTCCACCAAGACTACAGGAGAAGACCATGGTGATAGGGAAGGCTTGATGATGTTCTCCTCTATCATCTTCTCCACTTCTTCCTCAATTATCTTTTTCTTGAATGGTGAGACACGATAGGCCCTGGACTTCATGGACATCATTGGTGTAGATATGATGTTTCACTATTGTGGTTTTTCCCAGCTTGCCTGAAGTTAGTTGTGGCCATTCTCGCATAAGCTACCTCATCTCGTCAGGACAATCGGATCCATATTCCATACCTTTTTCTTCCATAACGGGTCTATGAATGGGAAATGTTTGGTTGACAGGTATGGGGTAATACAGGTTGAGGTTATTTCTGGTCTGTGTATCATGTTGTGGTGTGCTAGGTCTTTGTTTGAGTGCTGGCTGCTGGTTGTAAAAGAATGAATTGAATGCATATCCTTTCTTTGTTGGCAGGCCATAACTGTGTTTAGCAAAGTTTAGAATGGTACCAGTCTGAGTAAGAAAGTCCAATCCTAAGACCACTGGGAAAACCAGATTCATCTCTTCCATTATGTGTGCCTCAATGTTTCCCTCTTCTTGATGCCACTCGTACTTCAGCTTCACTTGCCCCTTTGCCTGGTGTGTCTTACCATCAGCCATTACAAACATCTGTCCTGCACTCTTATCCATCACAGGTTTATCCACCATTTCCCTCCACCGGCTCTCTTGCAGTAGAGT
The DNA here is from genome assembly GCF_019703515.2 of Myxocyprinus asiaticus. Taxonomy (NCBI): domain Eukaryota; kingdom Metazoa; phylum Chordata; class Actinopteri; order Cypriniformes; family Catostomidae; genus Myxocyprinus; species Myxocyprinus asiaticus. Next base: position 35,622,711 of record NC_059357.1, on the reverse strand, counting down.
GAAGGTGCTTCCTGACTCTATCACTGCCTCGTACTGTGTTCCATTGAATTTTAAGGGGACAATCAGTAAGGAAGGTGGATGGCTTTAAGTTGATGGATATGTTGTTGGATTACAGATACTCCTACTGGCAAACTTGATGAGGATGGCTTATTTGACCCTCTTTTGTTGGCTTATCTTTGATGTTTTGATCATTGATTTTCTGCCAATATTCTTTTATGTTTAAACAGCCTTTTTCTACCATTGAGCCGATCTTCACTAATTGTTCCACTGTATGAACAGTCCCTTTCAGCGAACCTGCCACCTTGGGGTTGATGTTACTGAGAATCCTGTTCACCAGCTCTTTCTCACTCAGGTCAGGCTTCCATTTTATGCACAGGGCTCTGTAGTCATATGCAAAGTCTCTAAGCCTCTGGCCTGGTTGTTGTACCATAGTCCTGAGCTTGTCCTCTACCTCACACATGTAGTTTTTTGGTAGAAATGCAGACATAAAAGCTTCTTTGAACGTTGACCAGTCATCCACTTTACTCTTAGCGGCCTTCCACCAGCTTTGGGCTGAACCCCTTAAAACGGTGCTTAAAGTACCCAACAGTTCTGGACAGGTAAGATGTCTTACTTCTAGGTAGCTTTCACAACATTCTATGAAGTGTAGGACATCAGCTATCTCCCTAGACTCTCCAAATTCAGGAAACTCCAGTTTGATGGGTGGTTTTGCACAAAATGAGGAGGCCCCGGCCAGACCTACCAGACTATAAGTATGTGGGGAGGTTAAACTGGATGGTTGTCTATTCTGAGTGAGGGGTTTTGGACTGATCATACTGTCAAAATCTGTGGTATCCATAGCATTAGCAGGGAATGTCTGGGTCGCACTTGACACCAAGCGAGAGGGAGCAGGAGTACTACCAAACTTAACTTTGTAAGTCTCTATGGAGGAAACAATTTACCACTTCCCATTCAATTTTTTCAAGGTCATGACAAAACTTTTCCTCTAACTTACTGAGACTAATCTCAATAATTTCCCTCAAGCTTGTTTCTCTGTTTAGAGAGCTGTTGATAACGTCAGTGAGTTTATTTTCCAGACCTGATACTTGTTCCTTCACACTAAACATTTCAGCTTTTCATTTCTCATCTTCAGCTGGTATCATTATAGTGTTACCCACATTTCTATCATCATCATCATCAGTTTATTCATCCTCAGAATCCATATACAATGAGCTTAGCATGGAAGAAATCTCATTAGCAGGGTTTCTTCTCATTACAAAAGACTCAGCATTGAAATGTGGCTCAACAACATCTTGTTCCACATAATTTGCTTCAAGGTTTGTATCATCAGGATTTTCCATGTTAACACAATACATACACAGCAACAATAAAATGTACAAATGCTATCCCTGTGCGGGCCACCACTATGTAATGATCTCCCCTTATTAGGGAGAGTACACAGAAATAAAATACAGTTCAGAAGCTTTGTACCTTGCTTGTATGAGTTGGAGAATCAAACGAAAGAATGAGAATAAACCAAGCACTTATGTATCACAGAGTAAGTTGTATTATAAGAGTGTAGTCCATCATTAGACCGAGGTGATGCAGGCAGAGATCAGTGAGGTGCATCACAGTTCAACCGGCAGGTAATTTCGGTGAGGTCTAACCTAAGTCCAAGGTTCAGGCAATGGCATATGATGTATCCCATGTCTTATGGTTGGAGATGACATCAGTTCATCCTCTGAAGTCCATCGTAATAGACTGAAGTGATGTTTGGCTGGCACCGGCTGCTATTAGTTGTCATCACTCAGAGACACATAGCAGTGGAGTCCAACACAAAGCAGGAATGGAGCTGGATCCAGCCGGTTCTGTTGACCTCAGGATAGGAGTCCCGAGGTTGAGACAGGGAAACAAATAGAATAATATTACCATAGATGCCATTCAATTTATTGCAATGATATGAATCATGATCAATGTTTCTGGTTCTGGCAGACCTAACTAAAGCAGCCTAATTGTGAGTTGAAGAATAAATTAGGTGTATGCCTGGCTAAATAGATGAGTCTTTATTCTAGACTTAAACTGAGTGAGTGTGTCTTCATCTCGAACAGTGTTAGGGAGACTATTCCATAGTTTAGGAGCCAAATAGGAAAAAGATCTACCTCCTTTTGTAGATTTTGATATTCTAGGAACTATTAACAGGCCAGAATTTTGCAATCTTAATGAACATGATGGAATATAGTGTGGTAGAAGGTCACTTAAGTACTGCAGAGCTAGACCATTCAAAGCTTTGTACATGGTTAACAGAATTTTTAAATTAATATGAAATTTAACAGGTAGCCAATGCAATGACGATAAAATTGGGCTAATATGATCATATTTTTTGGTTCTAGTCAGCACTCTGGCTGCTGCATTTTGAACCAATTGAAGTTTATTTGTTGATCTTGCTGGACATCCTCTCAGTAATGCATTACAATAATCTAGTCTTGAGGTCATGAACGCATGAATTAGTTTTTTTGGCATCAACAACAGAGAGCATGTGTCGTAATTTAGCAATATTTCTTAGGTGGAAGAATGCTGTTGTACTAACATTGGTAATTTGATTTTTAAAGGACAGATTGTAACAATCTCCCCTTATTAGGGAGAGTACACAGAAATAAAATACAGTTCAGAAGCTTTGTACCTTGCTTGTATGAGTTGGAGAATCAAACAAAAGAATGAGAATAAACCAAGCACTTATGTATCACAGAGTAAGTTGTATTATATAAACCATATGTGCACAATAAACAATAAATCACAACCCTTTCCCTTCAGTGATGTTATATATACATATATACATTGAAACTTGTCACATATTCCCTGTTTTTTGTCTTGACTTTTATGTTGAAATTCTTTTTTAGTTCCCATGTTCCTGTTTCCTGTTAGTTTTGTAGTCCTCTGTAGTTTTATATTATGATTGGTTTTCCCCTGATTGTTTCCACAGGTGTTCCTCGTTCCCTTGTTTGCCCCTGTGTATTTAAGCCCTTGTTTTCCCTGTTTCCTTTGTCAGCCTTCACATGTATTTTCATGTGCTGTACCTGGTTCCCTGTGTTTTGTTTTCATTTTATTCTGAGTTACCGTGTTCATCTTTCATTTACATTAAAAGCTGTGTTTAGATCCTCATTTCTCGTCTGCCTCATTACAAAACTGGAGTAGCAGTGTACCATGAATGGAGTCTCTGTCTCTCTGGGTACCTGATAGATTGGTATCAAATATAACACCTACGTTCTTCGCTGTTGAAGATGATTTAACTGTACATACAGCGAGAGTCAAATAATAATTTAGCCGCTTGTTTTTTTAGGTTTTTGGTCCAATAATTAGTACCTCTGTTTTGTCGGAATTGAGTAGAAGGACATTTCTGGCCATCCAATCTTTTAATTCATTGATACGCTCTGCTCATTTGGAGAATTGTGAAATTTCATCAGGTTTGAAGAAATATAAAGTGGGGTGTCGTCAGCATAACAGTGGAAACTTATTCCACGATTCCTGATAATATCTCCTATGGGAAGCATATACAAGAAGAAAAGCAAAGGCCCTAAAACTGATCCCTGTGGCACTCCATACTATTGTTTGGATTGACAATTCCTCATTTACATAGACAAAGTGGTAGCGGTCTGTTAAATAGGACCTAAACCATGCTATTGCAAGTCTACAAATGCCAACATAATTCTCTAGCCAATTCGAGAGAATGTCGTGATCTATTGTGTCGAAGGCAGCACTAAGATCTAAAAGCACTAGAAGTGAAATGCAGCCACGATCGGTTGTTAAGAGCAAGTCATTTGTAACTCTGATAAGTGCAGTGTCTTTACTGTGATAGGGCTTAAATTCTGACTGAGATTGTTCATTTATACTATTTCTCTGTAGAAATGAACAACTACATTTTCTAGTATTTTTGACATAAATGGGAGATTTGAAATCAGTCTATAATTAGCCAGTTCTCCAGGATCAAGTTGTGGCTTCTTAATAAGCAATAAGCGGTTTGATAACTGCCATTTTAAAGTTTCTTGGGACATGTCCTAAGGATAGCGAGCAGTTAATAATATTAAGAAGAGGTTCTGAGATTACAGGGAATACCTCTTTTAAGAGCTTAGTTGGTATTGGATCTAACATACATGTTGTGGCTTTTGATGTTTCGATAAGTTTTGTTAGCTCTTCATGACCTATGACAGTGAAGGATTGAAGTTGCATGTGAGGAAAATTATGAGACACTGTTTTCTGAGGTACTGTGACAGATGATTGCATAATTCCAATTTTATCAGTAAAGACTCTTTTGACTCACTTCTCTTGTGCTGCGACACAATATTTGGTTCAGCTGAGGCTTTATTCCTAACCAATTTAGCCACGGTACTGAATAAACACCTTGGATTGTTGTGGTTATTTTCTATGAGTTCGCTAAAATACGCTGACCTGACAGCTTTTAGTGCCTGTCTGTAGCTACAGACACTATCCTTCCATGCACTGCGAAATACCTCTAATTTTGTATTCTTCCACTTGCGCTCCATTTTCTGAGCTGCTCTCTTGAAAGCATGAGTGTGTTCATTGTACCATGGCGCAGGGCTTTTTTCTTTCATTGAAGGGGGTCGACACTGTCAAGAGTGCTAGAGAAGACTGTATTTATATTTTTTGTTATTTCATCAAGTTCTTCTAGGCTTTGGGGCTTACTGAGTGTATGAGTCACCATGTACTAAAAAGTGTTCCACCAGCATGGTTCTCTGTCCTAAATATGGTTAGCTAACCACACCAAGAAATCCGGGCCAGGAACGATTTGTAATTGTAGCATACTGAACCGTGCTCAAGTGGAAATGCTACTAGAACTGTTACTCACCATGCTCAAAACACAAAGGTGGAAAAGCTGCTGAGAATATAGGCTCATAACCCCTTGAGGATGTGTAGAATCTGGCATACCAGTATTAGTCATCACCACTGTAATCAAAAAAAGAAATGAAATGAAAGGACAGAAAGATTAGGAAGTTTCTTACACTGTTTGAAAGAGATCCCATATTATAGTTTTACAGCACAACATCTGAATGATCTATTTTGGTGTAAACTATTGTTACTACAGAATGTTTTTTTGTTTTGTTTTGTTTTTTTTTTTGTAAAATGAAGGCACTCTAAGGTTTCTGGCAGGAACAATACCGAAAAAAGCCAACTGATTGAAGCCGACCGATTAGCTGGCCAGTAAAGGCCACGGACAGCCCCATTCAAACTGACATTTGCCTGTGTATATTTAATCAGAAGTGAAAATATATGTGGTAGATACATCAAAAAGCCATTACCTTTGGCATTCAAAATAGTTTTGCATACTTCTTTCACTGCAGTGTTCCTCCCAGTATACCTTCATCTCACATTAAACCCAATCATATAGCCCAGAACCAGTACTGACATGGCTGGTTCTCTATCGGAAAGAATCAGTCACAGTAGCTTTTCAGAAGAGCAGGGACATTCCCCATAAATCTTTGAATGCAAAGAGAGAGAAGGACAAAGTGAGTCTTTGTGGCTTTAGTATGTCTTAGTAGAGCTGGGCTACCTCTGATCTTTAGGGGAGAATTGAAACTACCCACACTTCTCACATTGATTTTCATTTACATGCATAAAGACATCTAATCAGGGAGATCTGTGCTGCATTCACTGCTATAACAGAGTAAGAAAGACAGAAAATGCTGTAAAACAGGCCATAAATCAAGCCAAATCTGAGAACGTCTTTTGTTTCTGTCAGGACCAGGAAAGACTCGTTGATGTCCCTTGCACTAATCACGATACTTATAACATTAGCTACAGAAGGTCAGCACGAAGAGCTAGGCATTAATAAAAAATACATTTCATAACCTTAACCCTCTACTGCACAATGTTGGCCTGTGGCAACAAAATAATTTCTTCACATATTAGTACACCAACAGAGAACGGAAATCTTCCAAATATATGATGTAAAAAGCACTCTAAATGTTCTAAATTATCTAAATGTTTTGTTTTTTAATTTTTCAGATAAGATTTAGGAACCAAGCTGGTATCCAAGACAATATATGCAACAGAGTGCTAGAATAGACATCAGCTCCTAACTGCTCGAGCCTAGTTAGAGAGAACTTGATAAAAGAGCATGTTGAAAATGTCATTTGTAGGAAGATTTCTGTGAGGTCTACAAGAGATGCTGACCTAAATGACTACAGTAATACATCATTATTACCAGGCAGCAGTGAGCGGTGGATTGAATTTGAAATCTAATTTTGCCCAGTTTTGTTTGGGAAAAGAATGCATATTGAAAAATCTACTTCAAAGCATGGATTAGTATAAATGATAGTGGGAAGGACTGACAAAAGTGATTGTACCAATCTCAGTTCTAGATTTATTAGTATTAGTGTTTTTAGTATTTAGTATATTTTTATTATTGAAGCATTTCTATAACTTTGGCTCAAACTTAGGATACTTCAAATCATGCAGCTTGCTGAGGTGAGGCATGTTATTACTTTTTGACTTAAGATTTTTACCTGGTGGAAAAAATATCATAGACTTACATTGAAGGAGGGACCCGAGCCATATAGAGTGCAACAGTCTGGTTCCAGAAATAAAAATCCCATTCTTTTTTTCCATAGGAGAATTGATTATTAATTAGGACTTATAAACCTTCAAAGACAGACCTACCGTAAACTCCAGGGTTGTTAATTGATGGTAAATTGTTCTGCTGAATCCATTGCAATTCCTGGTGAAAAACTACACTAATTAAAAGATCCACCATCAGGGTTGCCAACTTTGGTTACCTGGTTGGAGTGAGATTTTGATGACATGGCCAGGGCCGCATTAATTTACAGGAGAAACCTTTAAGCCCCGAGGCACTGGACATAGTGTGCATATTTTATAATAGTAATTTTTTTAATTTCTAACACCACGACTAGACTTAATCAAACCATTAAAAAAATTACATATATATATATATATATATATATATATATATATATATATATATATATATATATGTAAACCAAATAACTTGTTTCAAAACACACATACACTATGGCACAACCAGGGTTTTTCCTGGGTCCAAAAATGATCTTCAGTGGTGGCTGAGGTACACTGTCACCCACAAGCTCAAAGTTGGTTGATTACATAATTGTAATAATTACCAATTCACGTAATTACTTAATTCAATTGACATTGGATATCTGGACCCTATTGACTTTGTAAATCAAACTAACTTAATTTAACTTAAACCTTTTTTTTTATAGGGCTAGTTATAATATTCTGACTGTACCTATGAGCACAGTAGATAACTTTACTGAGCTGGGATTGTACTTCTAGTGAAAATGTGTTTCCTTCTGAAATTTTGTTTTCCTTGCATCAGGCTCCTAATAATTTACACTACATTAAGTCTGAATACCTAATAACTAAAGGCAATCATGGCCAATTTGTTGAATATCAGACATAATTAAAGGAGGAAAACGTTGTCCATAGTTTGTCCAAAACTCCTGAAAGTTCAGACATTTACCCCTTCATACACTGTATTTGCCCTCATGAATGTTTAGCCTGCCATAGTTCTTCCACTGTTTAACTGGCATTTGTAATAACAAGGCCATAACAACAATGGATGGCTCCTCATTACCTTGGTTAGATCAATGTAGCTAGTCTTTCTAAAAATAAACTTCAGTTCCCAAATTCGCTTCAGCAGCCCAAAAATCCAAGTCTCACACTGATGGAAAAATCCTATGAGCAAGATTTGTCGCTATGTTTTATTTATTTTACATTGAATTTCGGTGCCTTGCTATTTGGCATGAGACAGAGCCTGAAAGCATGCACCAATCAGAGAATCGCAGCAAACAAACTGTGGCAAACAAGCCCCGAAGCTACCACACACTTCCATGACATACTGCGAATGACACAATCAAGTCTCCCTCCACTCAAACTACTTAGCCACTATTTGTATGTATCTTAATATTTTGCACTAAACTTCCAAGTAAACTATATTTTTTCAATTCTCATAATCAACAACTTAAAATCAATAGTTATATATTTTGTTTTTAATTTGATTACATCATTTGCAATACTTCATGATTGCACTTCATTGTTTTATGAGAGACTTAAAGTACATCATCTTGCACCTTTGTCTTTTTGTCCAATTTCAAAATAAGTTTCTACTTTAAATCAAAGTTTGTAAGGTTGTGATTCACCTCTGAGCTGGTGGTTGGTTTGGTTCAAGAACTCTTGATTGCTGAATAAGTGGGCAGGCACTGTTGAGCTCTATAGAGATGAAAATATCTTAGATATTTGGGGGTGGGCTCTTTAGACTTGGGCCAATAAGCACCACAAACCCTAGCAACCACCAAGTGCACCCTACAGTAGTAACCACAAGGCAATGCCCTGGCAACCATCAACATAAACCCTAGCATTGTTGCGATGACCTTTACATCTGAAAACACCACTCACATGTTCTTATAAAAGAAGTAAAAATATTTTTTTCTAGGTATTATCTACAAATAATTAGTACCTCTGCTAACAGATGTGTACTATCGTCTCACAACACATGATACGTATTTCTGAGTATAGCCATGACCGTTATAGAGGTCACATATGAAAAAAAAAATGTCCTGGTTACTTTCGTAACCTCCGTTCCCTGATGGAGGGAACGAGAAGTTGTGTCAATGTTGTGACACTAGGGGTCACTCTTGGGAGCCCCAAACACCTCTGATTTGGAAAAAAGGCCAATGGGAATTGGGGAGTGGAATTTGCATGCCACTCCCCCCGGACATACGAGTATAAAAGGAGCTGGCTCGCAACCACTCATTCAGGTTTTGTGTTGAGGAGCCGAGACAAGGTCACGGCCATTTCAGCGGGTAGTTCAGTAATGTGGCAAGAGGGACACAAATTCTCGTTCCCTCCATCAGGGAATGGAGGTTACGAAAGTAACCAGGACATTCCGTATCTGTCACTCACTCGACATTGTGTCGATGTAGTGTTACTAGGGGTCCCTAGTAATAAGCACAATAAGCTGAACTGTGTTACGTGGACTGGCGGTGCGAGACGGGCAGACCGCTGTGTGCCTCGTAGTCATCGCACCAGGCCGTCACGTAACCTCCCCCAACGCTCTTATGAGCATCGTACGGTCTTTTGGGAACAAGTCGACTTGCCCAACAAATAGGGACAGGCTAGCCCAGCCGTGGCCTCTTTTCCTCTTTTTTTCTCCCCAAAAAGAGTGGAATTGTGTTTACCGGCTGGGGGCCATAAGTGTTTACGTCGGGGGGTGTCAATCCCAAGGGGAAGACACCGCGGAGACCACACCACACCACACCTGGAGTCTTGTCTGAAGTATGTCATGTGGAGAAGTCCCATGGTAGGTCCTACCCAAAGGGGGAGGAGCTCTACATACACGGTGACCGGGGGCAGAGGAACCTCAGCCCAAGGAAGATGCAGTTTACTGACAGGGAAACAATTTAGCGGAAGATATATCACATGGGGTCACCTATGGGGAACCAGCGCATGTGGAGCACCTACCCCAGTACAGGGCTTAGTTAGCACATGTACTGGGCCGGCTGCGAGTTTCTCCGCAAACTCGTCTGCCACAGGGCTATGGAGGAAAGTCATCCAGGGATCACAACTTGTGAACACGACTGGGAGTGAAAAATTGCACATCTTCACCTCAGGGGAGGGGAAAGGCACTATGCGCAAGTGGTACACCCGGCCAGCTGTCTCGGAACTTACCTGCTCGTACCTGACAATACACGGGAAGAGACTGGCTCAACCCGGAGATTATAGAACCTTGCAAAGGTGTTGGGTGTTGCCCAGCCTACTGCTCTGCAGATGTCTGCCAAAGAGACGCCATTGGTCAGGGCCTAGGAGGCTGCCACACTCCTAGTAGAGTGGGCTCGTAGCCCCACAGGGGGCGGCACGTCCTGAGCGTGATATGCCATCACGATGGCGTCAATGACCCAATGGGCGATCCTCTGTTTGAAGACAGCGCTCCCTTTCCGCTGTCCACCAAAGCAGACAAAGAGCTGCTCAGAACTTCTAAAGCTCTGCGTGTGATCCAAATAGGTGCGGAAAGCACGCACCGGACACAGCAACGCCAAGGCTGGGTCTGCCTCCTCCCGGGGCAGCGCTTGCAGGTTCATCACCTGATCCCTAAATGGGGTCATGGGAACCTTGGGCACATAGCCCGGTTGGGGTCTCAGGATCACGTGAGAGTAGCCCGGACCGAACTCCAGGCATGTTTCGCTGACAGATAACGCCTGCAGGTCCCCTACCCTCTTGATGGAAGGGAGCGCAGTCAGGAGGGCAGTCTTCAAGGAGAGTGCCTTAAGTTCAACTGACTCTATGGGCTCAAAGGGAGCTCCCCGTAGACCCCGAAGGACTACAGAGAGGTCCCACGAGGGCATGAGGTGCGGTCTGGAGGGATTCAACCTCCTAGAGCCTCTCAGGAACCTGATGTTCAAGTCATGCTTCCCCAAATACTTACCATCTACTGCATCGTGATGTGCCGAAATGGCGGCTACATACACCTTCAAGGTGGAGGGGGACAGCTGCCCCTCCAGCCTCTCCTGCTGGTAGGAAAGCACCAATCCGACTGCGCATCTCTGGGGGTCTTCATGTCAGGAAGAACACCACTTAGCGAACAGACGCCACTTCAAGGCATACAGGCACCTTGTAGAGTGATCGTGTCTACCACCACCGGTGGTAGGCCACTTAGGTCTTCCACGTCCCATCCAAGGGCCAGACGTGGAGTTTCCAGAGGTCTGGTCGCGGGTGCCAGATGGTGCCCCGTCCCTGAGAAAGAAGGTCCTTCCTCAGGGGAATTCGCCAGGGGGGTGCTGTCGCGAGGAGCGTGAGGTCAGAGAACCACATCTGGGTGGGCCAGTAGGGTGCTACTAGGACGACCTGCTCCTCATCCTTCCTGACCTTGCACAGGGTCTGTTCAAGTAGGCTCACTGGGGGAAATGCATATTTGTGTAGTCCCGGGGGCCAGCTGTGTGCAAGCACATCTATACTGAGGGGTGCCTCGGTCAAGGCGTACCAAAGAGGATAGTCGGAGGATTCCTGGGAAGCAAACAGGTCTACCTGTGCTTGACCGAATTGACTCCAAATCAGCGGGACCACCTGGGGGTGGAGTCTCCACTCTCCCCTGACCGTAACCTGTCGTGACAGCACATCCGCTGCGGTGTTGAGGTCGCCCGGGATGTGAGTGGCTCACAGCAACTTGAGGTGCTGCTGACTCCAGAGGAGGAGACATCGGGCGAGTTGTGACATGCAACGGGAGTGTAGGCTGCCTTGGCGCTGGAGCGCCAAACCTGCCGAAATGGGATGGTGAACGGCGGTCATGATGACAGCCATGCATCCACATGCGAGGGTTCAGGGGCGAGTGGAGGGTTCCACTCTAGCCCGACGCTCATGGCCGCCCAGGAAAGCATGTCCGTCAGCTCCGCATCGGCCTGAGACTGGGCGACTATAACTGAAGGAGGAAGCCCAGCCGAAGCCTCTGCATCAGACTGGACGAACCCACTCTCCGATGCTGCGATCGAGAGCTCATCATCTTCCCGGGCTCCGAATAAGAGGTTGAACTCGCCCTGAGACGAGCCGGCAGTCTCATCCGAGAGCCCAATCAGGGCAAGCGAGCGTGCTGAGGAATGGGAGGTCCGTGGGGGGTTACCCGGCGGCGGAGGTACTCCCATTGAAGTCCCCAAATCAAATTGAAGATTTACCCGTCATAATCGCCCCCAGTTAACACCTACCCATAGGTAGAAGGACCGAGGTGGGGAGCCGCTGGGGTGGCTTGCCCTCTTACGAAGGAAAGCCGCGACCGCAACATTGCCATAGTCATGTTCTCGCAATGAGGACATGACCCATCCACGAATGATGTCTCCGCATGGGCAGCGCCCAGACACGTAAGACAGTGATCGTGGCCGTCAGAAGTGGAGAGATAACGACCGCAACCAGGAATAATACACAAACGGAAGGGAATCTTTAAAAAGACATTCCATGAGTGCCACTCTTTTAGTTAGAAAATATACTCTTTTAGAATATACTCTTTTTGTTCTGCCGTAGTGCCCAGGGGCGTTCTCTGCACTCCACGGGTGCAAAGAGGGAGAAGCCACTGAAATGCACCGTAGATCCAGCAGTTCGAGGTGAACAGTAGCGAGAATGAGTGGTTGCGAGCCAGCTCCTTTTATACCCGTATGTCCGGGGGGAGTGGCATGCAAATTCCACTCGCCAATTCCCACTGGCCTTTTTTCCAAATCAGAGGTGTTTGGGCTCCCAAGAGTGACCCCTAGTGTCACTACATCGACACAGTGTCGAGTGAGTGACAGATAGGGAACAATTCCTTTGCTGTATTACTCACTTTTAAAGCCTGTATGCATGTCCATTCATTGCACTGATTTGAAAGCAACTTATTGCAATTAGTGAGTGACAAAAGCTGCTATACAAAGTACACTATTAAAATCATTCACCAATACTGCAGCATTTTGTTCTGCTCAGTTATGACTGGAAACAAATACAATTTTATGCTCAAGGATTTTTAGACAAATTCATTCAAAGATAGACTACTTTATTTAGATTCATACAGATTTAGGATGTGAATCTGAATAAAGCAGTCTATCTGTGATAGCAATGCCTGCAGCTACCCCATTAACACAATGCTGTGTGTTCTTTTATTCAATGTTGCTACACATCACTCGCTAACACAGACACTGACACACACTGGTTGTCCTGTGGGGTGTGACGCAAACGTGCATCTGTCCCCTCATGGACATCAGAAAAAATAGCTTTAGTGAAGTCTCTGGAGCTTGTCTCCTTCTTAAGATGAAAGTGCAGGGCTCCTGAGAGGAATGTCACATGCAGTGCTGGTTTTTATAGGCATCACTGCCATCACCGAACACTGCCGGCATGTTAGGTGTCTGAAGCGCTGTCATGTTTATTAGAGGGTGATTAACATGCTGATGAATTATGCATTATACAGCGGTGTGCAGAAAATGCATCACCCCATAGATGGCACTTATTTTATGATACTGCATAATGCACACAAAATGCTAAAATGTTGTTTTAATAATTCCTAGTACTGTCTTGGGTACAAAACAAATCATGGCGCCATCTTGTTATGTTTACATTTAATTTCCTACCTCAAAGTGTTCAAGTCAATGATTGGGATGGTTGAGCATTTTGAGCGCTTCAGTATGGGATGGGGGTCCCCTAAAGCGTCTTGGTCCTAAAATACGGGACAACAAGCATAAAATTGTTCCAGTGCACTAAAATGTTCGCTCTCTTAAAATTCCCAGAATGCACAGTGAAAACCAGAGAGCATCGTTGCTCACTATTGCTGAGGTTGGAATAGTGAAGAGATGTTGTTTGTAATGTCTTTCATCCACAATGACCATGAAAGGGAAACAATCTTATACATATTTACATTTTTCTTTGAGCTCATTACACATTTTATGAGTGTCTTCTCTCTGAAGGGTACATGTGATACTGCCTTATGAATTTATCTCAACCTTCCACAATAGCATGTGTCTTAGTAAAGAAGGTATCATTAACTATGCTTCCTACCTTTAAGAACCTTAGAATTGGAGAGCACCTATGATACCTAAAAATGCTGCCTAGGTAGGTGCTTAATGAGGTTTTGGACTGAGCTAAGGTGAATAACGGTCTTGTGAAGGGTAGCAAAAGTGTGCAACTGTAATGGGCTACTTACTCCTGTAGAAAGTACAGATGTGTGTGTGTGTATTGCTGAAGTACTCCAGTAATAAGAGCCAAGAGGGTTCATGTGTTGCAGCTCTGAGTGAGAGGTGTGACAGGCAGGTCTCATGAATAGTGATGCTAGACAGCTGCTCATTAACAGGAAACCTGTCAGCCAACAGACTGGAACTGCCAACACACACACATACACACACAATAAATGAATGCCCACAAACAACACACACACACATATGTTCATAATCCCTTTATCTCCCTAAACTTTGGCATCCCCTTAGATGGATCCAGGCTTTCTGACTCTGAACTGACCCTGGACTGAGATTGGCTCAAGCGTTACATCAGTTGCCAGAAATATGTGCTTTCCCAAACTCAGTCTAGCAGGCAGGAAAACTCACTCTGGTGATAGATTCTATAGGATTCAAGCATTTGATTATTCATGCCCAATCTCACATGTCTTGGGAGTTGTTCACACAGAATGCATTTTATCATCCATCTGCACTGATTTTGGAATTGTTTCTCAGGGATTTCAACAGTTAAACAGTTCAAGGAAGAAAACAAACCATTTATTTTGCTGAACGTAACCAAAAACAGGAATGAAGTTCCTTTATTTTTTTTCCAGAGAGAAAATTTTATTTTAAAATGGTAGCCCTTTAATAAAGTTATTATTTTGATCCAAAAAAATTTCATGAAATCAAAGATCAAAGGGTTTATCAAAGTAAACTTTCCGGAATTACACCACAGTTTCTGCTCGGAACAAACCGAAATGAAGAACTTTTATTTCTAATCCCCTGTCTTTCTATGTAATGCGCTAAACTAGGGGTCGGCAACCTAGGACAGGGTTAATCACTGGTACGTTATCAACACACTGAAAAAAATGACTAGTAAGTTTACTTAATTTTTATTTCGTAAGTTTCTGCATACAGTTTTTTTTTTTAAGTAAATCTTAATGGTGTATGTGGCCGCTGGGGTGTGGTCAAGCATTCGTCCAGAGAAAGAGAGAAAGCAGTAAGGGTGCACACACCTGAACGCAAGTGATGGGAATATCGGATCATTTTACTGACTTGGATCTTTGAGTCTCGTTCAGCAAAATGAACGAATCTTTATTCAAGTCATTTTGTTCATTTGAGCAGAATTAAATTAAAATGTACAATTTTCAATAGCCAAATCCCCCCACCACGTCTATTTACGCAAACTTTGTTTATAGTCCCAATAAGGAAAAAAATTATAATGCAGCCAAAGACAAATTATGAGAAATAGATTAGTTCACCTCTGGATTGAATCTTCTTGTTGGAGTCGTTCGTTCTTTTGTCACGTGACAAAAGAATGAATGACTTGGACAAGAAGACTTGAGAGGTGAACTAATCATTTCTGTTTCCTGTGTGAGCAATGCATAGCGTATACAGCTGTCACGTGACAAAAGAATGAACAACTTGGTCAAGAAGACTCGAGAGGTGAACTAATAATTTCTGTTTCCTGTGTGAGCAATGCATTACATATACGGCTGTCACGTGACGTGACAAAAGAACGAACGACTCAGACCAAAAGAGTTGAAAGGTGAACTAATCGTTTCTGTTTCCTGTACATGTGGTTTTCACGTAACAAACGAATGGAGGTTGCGCAATGCGCATGCGTGGCCAACACAAAATTAACGAATCACTCTCTGAGACTACTCGTTCTTCTGAGTCACATAAAAGATTCAATCGTTCATGAACGACCCATCACTACTGAGCGCTATAATGTCTTAACACCTGTTTCTGATTGCAGTAAGCACTGGGGAGAGCAATAAAAAGGGACCACACCAGAGACGAGGAAGAGAGAGCTACTTGAGAGAAAAGACTGTTAAAAGTGTGATCTGATGTAATGAGTGTGATGCTGAAAAGCAATTTTGAGTTTGTTTATTAAAAGTTATACCTTTGAGTTGAAGCCCAAGTTTCGATGTCCTCCTTTCCCTCCCATCACTGAACATTACAGTATAAAAAGTAAAATCTACTTAACTTTATGACATGATTAAAGTGAGTGAGTACATTTAACTTAAACATTTGATTAAATTAAGTAACTTTTACTTACATATATGATACACATGGTACTTGAATAAATACATGATGACAGTGACACATAACACATAAACAATCATAAATAATATTTACTTATAAGGTAGTTTGAATGTTGAATTTACTTAAAGGGGTCATGAAATGCTCTTTTTTTATATAGTTTTATTATCTTCTTTGAGGTCCACTGATAATGTTATTAAGGTTTTTTTGCCTTAAAACAGTCGTAATTTAATAATATATGATCATTTTCCACCCTGTCTCTGGCCCTCTGTCTGAAACGCTCGGTTTTGGCCTTAAAACTTCAACGTAAATGCCCACTGTCCTGATTGGATAACAGCGTGCAGCCCCTCAATGCAATGATTTTAAGTAGGCCTTGATGTTTTTCGCTGTAAAGATGGTCATGACTTAATGTACCCAAGTGACGTAGGGCAGTCGGAAGAAGAGAACAAGGTGTTTTTGCAGCTTGGTATGAATAAATGCTTTTATTGCATTGGGGATTAATTTTTGAGTTCTGAAATGTACAGTTTGTTTTTGTAGTAGAAAGACCTCATATATGTCAAAACATCAAGGAAAATTTGATTTCTCATGACCCCCTTAATATTTTGAAGTTCACACTTAAACCATAATCAATGTATTTATTTGTGTGTTTGGCATCTTAACATTAAAAAACAAAGCAAGAATACAAAAATAGAAAAGAGATATGCAGTAGGTTAGAAACACTTATGGGCTTATTTAAATACCTCACCTTTTCAATAACAAACATTTAACTCAATATAAAAGAGAAAAAAAAAAATATATATATATATATATATATATATAAAAATGTAGAAAGTACTTAATCTTTTCTGCTATATTTTCTTCACCACAAATTTTTTTTTCAATGCATGAAGTCCCTTACACCTACATGTGGCATGCCAATCTACCGCTTGTTGTAAAGCTAAAAACTTAAAGTGTGACGAAACTGCACAAGTCAACAACACATGAGTACAGCGTGTGCAAACCATTCGTGCTTCACGAGCCGCTGATATCGCAGCGCCAGTTGAGGGTAGAGAAGCCAAAATCTGTACTCAATTAAAAGTACAATTACTTTAAAAACATTATTACTCAAGTAGAAGGAAAAGTACTAACATAAATAATTACTTGAATTAGATTAAGAAATTATCCAATTAAAAGAGTACTCAAGTAGTGAATAACTCGTTACTTTCACAAATGACATAACAGACGTTATCTACCCTATATTCCATTGCATAATACACATTTAACATGAATTACAGAATTATTATTATTATTATTATTAATGGAAATTCACCATCATGTTGTACCAAACCCATATGACTTTCTTTCTTCCATGCAACACTAAGTAGATATTAGACAGAATGTTTGCCTGAGTCACTATTTACTTTCAGTGAATGTGTTTTTTTTTCTCCATATTTTGAAAGTGAATGGTGACTGAGACTGTCATTATAATGCAGCATAAAAGTAATCCATAAGACTCCAGTAGTTAAATCCATGTCTTCAGAAGTGATATGATAAGTGTGGGTGAGAAACAAATCAATATTTGTAATTTTTTGCCAGACAGCAGGGGCGATATGCAGAAATGAATGTGAATCACCAAAAACACAAGAAGAAGAATGTGAAGGTGATCTGTTTCTCATCCACACATTCTCATATCACATCGCTTCTGAAGATTTAAACACTGGAGTATTATGGATTACTTTTATGCTGACTTATTTTTTATTTATTTTTTTTAGCTTTAAAATGTTGGCACCCATTCACTTGCATTTTATGGACCTACAGAGCTGAAATATTCTTCTAAAAATCTTCATTTGTGTTCAGCAGATGAAAGTCATACACATCTGGGGTGGTATGAGGGTGAGTAAATGAGAGAATTTTCATTTTTGGGTGAACTATCCCTTTAAGGGCTCTTGTCAGATCTGGATGAATTTGTAAATAAGAAGAGAGGTTTGGAAACCTTTATAGTAATTATTATGGTGAAAACGTGAAAATGTCCCACAGGGACATTATATATAATGCTGAAATATAAACCAAAGCAAGATCATGTTTTAATAATGCCTATTTTCGCTATTTCATAGCTATTTCATAGTCCTGTGTGGATTCTTATTTCAGTGTAGTTACAGTTTTCAGTGCCGTAAAAATTTAGATCATTAGTTCTGTACAGCAGTACCTCCGCTCTCTAAACGCAGAGTACGCAGCCTGTGTAGGGCACCAACCCCGGTCACGCAACACTCGCTGTGTCTGAAACCGCCCCCTATCCACTATTTAGTGCACTATTTTGGGTGTCTGCCATTTTGTAGGAGTGTCAGAGTGAGCCACTCGTTCCCTACTTTGTTCACACATTCTTACCCACAATGCTCTCTAATTTCGAGTGTACATTTGATGTACACTCGACAATGGATAATTGCCATAATCCACCGTAGGGAAGACATACTTAGTTTTAATTTACTGCTTCATTCACTCCTGCAATGTTTTATTTCATGCTAAATGCATTAAATTACTTTTTGACAAATCATTACTTGATTAAAATAACAACATATTGAGAGACAAAACATACAGATACATTTTAAAATGTACTCTTTATTTATATTTATACAGAATTTTGCCATTAAGTTGAAGAATTCTTTATTTACTAAATAATTCACTGAGATTATATTATTTTAACTCAATGAGACTGCACACAGTGGAAATGACAATTCTGTGGATGATTTAAATATTCGGTTATAACGTGTAGGTTATGATAATTTGGTCAGATGAGGGCGCTATGCACCCAGAAGTGCTACCCAGCTATATATATATATATATATATATATATATATATATATATATATATATATATATATATATATATATATATATGTATTGGAGTTTAAAGATACTGAAGTATAACAAATAAATACAATAATGTATATTTGATAAAATGTGTTTACTCTTTATATTAACATATATATTAAAAATGACAAACAGAATTAATATTTAATGTATTAATATATTATTTAATAAAAATAACAAGTAAGGCCCAAGTATTTTAAAAGTTCATATGTAACATTGTTTCTGTGGCAACCCCAGAGCTCCGATGCTCAGTGTATATGTCAGCGTCCGAATTCACTCACTCATTGTGTTCACTCACTGCTGAGATATAGTGCACTCACTGCCATTCACTATATAGGAACGATTGAACGATTTCGGACACAGCCACACTCATGATCGCCTTGTGCCCGCACATCTCACATGTGTGCGCACTGCACACCTCGCTGTGCACACGCAGAAATGCTGTCTGTTCACGCTCTAGTTGTCAATCACGGGAACGGCAGTGCAAAAGGCATTTACACTTAACTTGGATGTTTACATGGATTTATACAGTTAATCAGCCTGAAGTAGCTGCGATAGTTTCCAGTATCCATGCGGAGTAAATGCGTAAATACTGCTCATGACATGCGGGACACGGGACAAAGCGCACTGATATATTGCTGCACTGATTTAAAAATGTACACTTAAAAACTGATGTCATATGAGCCCAGTTACAGAATCACCATGAAAATGACCATCACATGATTATCATTAGATCCACAACTCACCTCAGAGTGCTGCCATAAGTTGGAGCTTCAATTTTAATCTTGAAATATCCGCTTGTCTTGGTGTTAAATGAAGGCATTGTATGACGAAACTAATCTTTTTTCACTGTGCGGAGCGAAGAAAGTGTTTCACTTTGAAGAGCTTGATGCTGCAGCAGTGATGGACTTGGCTTGAGTGACAGTCTGTGACAGCGCGTGCAGCTGTGTGAACTTCCTCTGTCGTACATGTCCCATTCAATAATCTCTCAATAAATTATGCATTAATTCAAATTAAACCCAGTAATGTAACGAAAGGAACACCGCCCATTGTAAAGAAGTAAAAAAAATTCATTCGAAATTTACTTGAGTGAGAGTAAAAAGCACCCACTTTTAAACCTACTCTAAAAGAAAATTTTTCCCCCAAAAGATACTCAAGTAAACGTAACGGAGTAAATGCAGTGTGTTACTACCCAAATCTGCGCAGCGCTTAACTTTCAGTAAGTCATGCAAATAAATGCATCCGCACAGTGTTTGGCACAGTGATTAACATGAAAAATTAAAACTGGCACTTCATGTCAAAAAGGTTGCTGACCCCTGGGCTAGATGCACGTATTTAACTGTTGCAGTGCATATTACTGCTTTTTCAGTATCTCATGCCATTTAAGATGCCATGTCAAGGGCGTAGATTTGGCTTGAACATTGGGGGGGTTACAGCGTGACGCATTTTCATGTTTCCATTGATCATGGTATAAATATTGGGGGGGGGGGTTACCTCCCCCCTGGAATCTACGCCCTTGTGCCATGTCAAGTTAAAGGCAATTTAAAAACATGTCTTGCGACACCTGCATTCTGTCCCAGCTGACAAGGTGACCATAAGTCATTAATTTTTTATGACAGTTGGCGATTTCTAGCGATACGAGTGACAGTGACCACTGATGATGTGTTCTGTGTGTGTCAAGGGATGTGACAAAACTGAGAGAAGTTTGATTTTGCAAATTAGCAGCACTGTGATGCAGTGACTACCAACAGCAATGAAGACATTGGAGCTGAAGTAATTTGTCTCTGGTAAGATACTGCAGTCCATTGTAGGCAAGACTATATGATTTGTCTCTGTCCACACACAATAATACAATAAAAAAAGATCCATGGAAAATGGTGTCAGAAATTATCAGCATTCAAAATGACGATGTTAATTTTTAGCAGCAAGAAAATATATTCCATGTCAAAATTAAATTAAAACGTTTTACATCAATACATCTCATTTGTGATCAGATTTTCAAAACTATGGCCAATCACGCAGCTCACCAATAACATTAAGCCATCCAACAGCAGGAACACCTACTAGCAACCAACTATACAGTGAATTGGTGACCTCCAGTGATAAAAACACTAAATAAAAAGAGTGAATGGGGCATTACAGAATATGCAACACTTACAGATACCTCAGCCATGAAGAAGAAATGAAGCGTTGCTTGCTGACAAGAACAGTGCTGACAGAAATTTTCTATTGTTGCTTTATTGACTGAAACATTCAGAGCGTAATTATAGCTCAATTTGATCCTTAATATAGCATAAAGCATGTTGCAAAAAGCACATGATTGGCTGCCAGGATTCATAGTGCTGGAAGGATTGCTGTTTATTCAGGGGTGCCGCTCCAACGTTGAAAAAACACTTTCCTCCTTCACCCAGTTTCACTTTTCCATTTTGTTCTTATTTATAATCACTATCTCTCTCACACACAAACATAAAGATGCTGGGAGAATGGACATTTTTCAGATTGATTGTAGTCACAGACAGAAGCATGAGGTGAACGGCCCCTTTGACCGGACCTGGACGGCAAATAATATACATATGAGCAGCAGCAGAATAATTGAAAAAAGTGTTTTATATGTAGAAGACACAAAAGCTCCCCATGTTGAAAGAAAACGTCCTGGTTACTTGCGTAACCTCCATTCCCTGATGGAGGGAATGAGACGTTGTGTCTATGTAGTGACACTAGGGGTCACTCTTGGGAGCCCGAGACACCTCTGGTCTTTGATAAAAGGCCAATGAAAATTGGCGAGTGGTATATGCATACCACTCCCCTGGACATACGGGTATAAAAGGAGCTGGTATGCAACCACTCATTCAGGTTTTGTGCTGAGGAGCCGAGACAAGGTCCCGGCCATTTCAGCGGGTAGTTCAGTGTTGTGGCAAGAGGGACACAACGTCTCGTTCCCTCCATCAGGGAACGGAGGTTACGCAAGTAACCAGGACGTTCCCTATCTGTCACTCACTCAACGTTGTGTCGATGTAGTGACACTAGGGTTCCCTATACAAAACGCTGCAACTGGCTGAACTGTGTTACATGAACTGACGGCGTGTGATGGGCAGACCACTGTGTACCTCGTAGCCAGCGCACCAGGCCAATACGTAACATCCCCCAACACTGTTATGACTGTTGAACGGCCCTTTGGGGACAAGTCAATTACCCAAAAGATAGAGACGGGCTAGCCCAGCCATGGCCTCTTATCCCCTGGGGCCACCAGGTCTAGTCGGGGGGGTGTCCCTCCCAAGGGGAAGACACCGTGGAGACCACACTCCGCCCAGAGTGAGGGGATGGGTATTTAAGTGGAAATAAGTCACATGATTTGCTGAGCTATGTCAGAAGTATGCCATGTGGGGAAGTCCCATGGTAGGTCCTACCCTACGGGGGAGGAGTTACTACAGTATGGTGACTGGGGCAGAGGGGCCTCTGCCCAAGGAAGACGCAGTTTGCCAACAGGGAAACGAATTAGCGGAAGATATACGTCACATGGGGTTACCTACGGGGAACCACCACATGCGGAGCACCTACCCCAGTACAGGGCTTAGTTAGCATGTGTATTGAGCCGGCAGCGAGTTTCTCCGCAAACTCGTCTGCCACAGGGCTCGGAGGAAATCAACCAGGGAACACAATTTGTGAACACTACTGGGAGTTAACGGCGCATGTCTTCAGCTCAGGGGAGGTGAAAGGCGCTATGTCCAAGCGATACATCCGGCCAGCTTTCCCAGACTTACCTGCTTGTGCGTGCCACTACACGGGACGAAACCGGTTCCACCCGGAGATTGTAGAACCTCGCAAAGGTGTTGGGTGTTGCCCAGCCCACTGCTCTGCAAATGTCTGTTAGAGAGGTGCCCCTGGTCAAGGCCTGGGAGTCCACTACACCCCTGGTAAAATGGGCCCATAGCCCTACTGGGTGCGGCACATCCTGGGCGTGATATGCCATAGTTATGTCGTCAATGAGCCAGTGGGCGATCCTCTGCTTGGAGACAGCGCTTCATTTCCACTGTCCACCTAGCAGACAAAGAGCTGCTCAGAGACTCTAAAGCTCTGCGTGCAATCCAAATAGATGCGTAAAGCGTGCACCGGACACAGCAATGTCAGGGCTGGGTCTGCCTCCTCCTGGGGCAGTGCTTGCAGGTTCACCACCTGGTCCCTAAAAGGTGTCATGGGAACCTTGGGCATGGTCGGGGTCTCAGGATCACGTGAAAGTAGCCCAGACCGAACTCCAGGCACATTTCGCTGACAGAGAACGCTTGCAGGTCTCCTACCCTCTTGATGGAAGTGAGCGCAGTCAGGAGGGCAGTCTTCAAGGAGAGTGCCTTAAGCTCAGCTGATTGCAAGGGCTCAAAGGGGGCTCTCTGTAGACCCTGAAGGACTACAGAGAGATCCCATGAGGGAACAAGGCACGGTCTGAAGGGATTCAACCTCCTGGCGTCTCTCTGAAACCTGATGATCAGGTCGTGCTTCCCTAACGACTTACCATCTACTGTGTAGTGGTGTGCCGCTATAGCAGCTACATACACCTTCAAGGTGGAAGGGGACAGCTGTCCTTCCAACCTGGATTGCAGGAAGGAAATCACTGACCCAACTGCGCATCTCTGGGGTCTTCGCGTCGGGAAGAACACCACTTAGTGAACAGACGCCACTTAAAGGCATACAGGAGCCTCGTAGAGGGGGCCCTAGCCTGAGTGATCGTGTCTACCAACGCAGGTGGTGTCCCGTCCAGGGGTCAGACATGGAGATTCCAGAAGTCTGGTCACGGGTGCCAGATGGTGCCCCGTCCATGAGAAAGAAGGTCCTTCCTCAGGGGAATTTGCCGGGGGGGGGGGGCTGTCGCGAGGAGCGTGAGGTCCAAGAACCATGTCTGGGTGGGCCAGTAGGGTGCTACCAGGATGACCTGCTC
Organism: Myxocyprinus asiaticus; assembly: GCF_019703515.2. Classification (NCBI taxonomy): domain Eukaryota; kingdom Metazoa; phylum Chordata; class Actinopteri; order Cypriniformes; family Catostomidae; genus Myxocyprinus; species Myxocyprinus asiaticus. The sequence continues at coordinate 35,599,203 of NC_059357.1, read as the reverse complement.
CTCATCCTCCCTGACCTTGCACAGGGTCTGTGCAAGTAGGCTCACTGGGGGAAACACATATTTGCGAAGTCCAGGGGGCCAGCTGTGTGCCAGCGCGTCTATACTGAGAGGTGCCTCGGTCAAGGCGTACCAGAGCGGGCAGTGGGAGGATTCTTGGGAGGTGAACAGGTCTACCTGTGCCTGTTTGAATCGACTCCAGATCAGCTGGACCACCTGAGGGTGGAGTCTCCACTCTCCTCTGAGGGTAACCTGCTGTGACAGCGTGTCCACTGCAGTGTTGAGGTCACCTGGGATGTGAGTGGCTCGCAGCAACTTGAGGTGCTACTGACTCCAGAGGAGGAGATGGCGGGCGAGTTGTAACATACAACGGGAGCGCAGACCGCCTTGATGGTTGACATATGCTACCGTTGCCGTGTTGTCTGTCCGAATTATCACATTCTTGCCCTGGATCAATGGCTGGAACCTGAGGATGCCATATGCCCCAGGAGCCTCTGAAAGAGTTTCAGTGGAACTGCTGTTTTCTGTTTGAACGCCTTCAAACAGGTCAGCACAGACTGTGCGCACTCGTTCGTGAGGCACACCGTCAATGAGACTGAGTCCAACTCCAAACCGAGAAAAGAGATGCTCTGAACCAGGAGGAGCTTGCTCTTTTCCCAGTTGACCCGAAGCCCTAGTCGATTGAGGTGCGAGAGCACCAGGTCCCTGTGTGCACACAACATATCCCGAGAGTGAGCTAGGATTAGCCAGTCGTCGAGATAGTTGAGAATGCGAATGCCCACTTCCCTTAACAGGGCAAGAGCTGCCTCTGCGACCTTCGTGAAGACACGAGGGGACAAGGACAGACCGAAAGGGAGGACCTTGTACTGATACACCCGACCCTCAGATGCAAACCGCAGGAAGGGTCTGTGTCGAGGTAGAATCGAGACGTGGAAGTACGCGTCCTTCAGGTCTACCGCCGCGAACCAATCTTGATGCCGGATGCTCGCCAGAATGCATTTTTGCATCAGCATATTGTACGGGAGTCTGTGTAAAGCCCGGTTCAGTACTCGCAGGTCCAAGATTGGCTGCAATCCACCGCCTTTTATTGGTACAATGAAGTAGGGGCTGTAAAACCCCTTCTTCATCTCGGCCGGAGGGACAGGCTCTATCGCATCCTTCCGTAGGAGGGTAGCGATCTTTGTGCGCAAGGTAGCAGCATTCTCGCCCTTCACCGAGGTGAAGTGGATGCCGCTGAACCTGGGCGGACGCCTTGGTGAATTGAATCGCATAGCCGAGTCGGACGGTCCGGATCAGCCATCGTGACGGATTGGAATGCGCAAGCCATGCATCCAAGCTCCGGGCGAGGGGGACCAAGGGGACAATCTTGTCAGACGTACCGGCAGGTGGGGCCTCGCGGCAGCGCGGAGCCAGAGGTGCCACGCCATGTTGTGGCCATGCTGAGTTCAGGGACATCGAAGCACTTATCTGGCTATTTATGACCACCCCCGGAACAGGGGGAGGAAGAGGCCTGTCTTCATGACCCATGGAGACTGTCACATCGGGGGTGGATTTGTGCCACAGCTGGGCGCACAGGGGTGGGGAGACCGCTGCTGGAGCACCAAACCTGCAAGGATGAAAAGGTGGACGGTGGTCGTGATGAAGGCCGTGCACACCGGGTACGTGACCCAGGGAATCTTGGGATCAGTGGGATCTTGGTGGCCGGCCGTGAGATGGGTGGTGTCTGCTTCCTGCGGTGGGCTCCACACCGGTGCTGGGCTGAAGGGGTGGGCTACGGCAGAGCCGGTGTAGTCACAGCAGGGGGACGCCCTTGGCGATGAGTAGGCAGGGTGTGGGATCTTGAGCCACGCCGGCGCAGGATGTGACAGATAGCCTCCTTCTGCTGCTTCACCATCGAGAACTGCTGGGCAAAGTCCTCAACGGTGTCGCTGAATAGGCCAACCTGGAAAATGGGGCAGCAAGGAACCGTGACTTGTCGGCCTCACCCATCTCGACCAGGTTGAGCCAAAGGTGGTGCTCCTGGACCACTAAGGTGGACATCGCCCGCCCAAGAGACCACGCCGTGACCTTCATTGCACGGAGAGTGAGGTCGGTCGCTGAGCGCAGCTCCTGCATCAAATCTGGGACGGAACTACCCTCGTGCAGTTCCTTTAGTGCCTTGGCTTGGTGGACTTGCAGGAGAGCCATGGCGTGCAGGGCGGAGGTGGCTTGTCCAGCAGCACTGTAGGCTTTGGCCGTCAGGGACGACGTGAACCTACAGGCCTTGGATGGGAGCTTTGGGCATCCGCTCCAGGTGGCAGCGCTCTGCGGACGTAGGTGCACCGCGAGCACCTTATCCACCGGGGGAATCAACGAATAGCCCCTGGCCGCCCCGCAATCGAGGGTAGTGAGGGCGGGGGAGCTGAAAGATCGGGACCGGGCAGTAAAAGGTGCCTCCCACGATCTTGTCAGCTCCTCATGCACTTCCAGGAAGAAAGGGACTGGAGCGGGCGTGGCTGCTTTGAGCGGCACCGCAAGCCCAGGAACCAATCATCGAGCCACAAGGGTTCAGGGGAGAGCAGAGGGTTCCACTCTAGCCCGACGCTCGTGGCTGCCCGGGAAAGCATGTCCGTCATTTCTGCATCAGCCTGTGACTGGGCAACCACACCCGAGGGGGGGAGCCCAGCTGAGGCTTCTGTGTCCGACTGGATGAGCCCGATCTCCAATGCTGCGCTCAAGAGCTCATCAGCTTCGCGGGTTCCGAACAAGAGGTCGAACTCGCCGTGAGACGAGCCAGCGAACTCATCCGGAAGACTGATCGGGGCAGATGAGCATGCTGGGGAATGGGAGGTCCGTGGGCGGATACCCGGCGGAGGTGGTCCCATTGGGGTCCCCAAATCGCCCCCCAGTGCTAGCCGCACTGTCCTCATACCCATAGGTAGAAGGACCGAGGCAGGGAGCCGCTGGGGTGACTTGCTTTCTTACGACTGCAACATTGCCATGGTCATGTTCTCGCAGTGAGTACATGATCCATCTACGAACGCTGTCTCTGTGTGGGTCATGCCTAGACATGAAAGACAGCGATCGTGACCATCAGAAGTTGAGAGGAAACGACCGCAACCAGGAATAACACACAAATGGAAAGGCATCTTTAAAAAGACGCGTCTTTAAAAAGATGTTCCGTGTGTGCTGCTCTTTTAGAGAAATATACTCTTTTAGAAAAATATACTTTCTTTTTTCTGCCGAAGCGCCCAGGGGCGTTCTCTGCAGTGCACCAGTGCAGAGGAGGGAGAAGCCACTGAAATGCGCCGTCAGATCCAGCAGAGGTAAATGAACAGTCAGCTCAGTAAACATCAACCGTTCAGCTCCGAAGAGAAAATCTGAATGAGTGGTTGCATACCAGCTCCTTTTGTACCCGTATGTCTGGGGGAGTGGTATGCAAATACCACTCGCCAATTTTCATTGGCCTTTTATCAAAGACCAGAGGTGTCTCAGGCTCCCAAGAGTGACCCCTAGTGTCACTATATTGACACAATGTCGAGTGAGTGACAGATAGGGAACAGAGAATAATTAGAGTGGTCAGTACCTTCCACATAGTGGAACACTTCTCTTTCTCTCTCTCTCTCTCTCTCTCTCTCTCTCTCTCTCTCTCTCTCTCTTTCTGTTTCTCGTTCTCAAACGCAAATACACAAACACACACACAATAAGACGCAGAAGATAGCTAATTCTACTCACATATACACTCTGACAGGCATAAATCAGTTGGCTCCCATGAGTGCTTTATGATAAAGCCTACAGTGAATACATATCACTCCAAAGAATAGGCAGAAGATCACCCTGCACCAAAAAAGAGAGGAAAAAAAAAACACTTTACTGCCTTTACATTTCTCTTTGACTTTCTCTTCAAGGGGGCTAATTTAAGCCAATTTTGCTAAAACAGGCAGCACTTACATGTCTTCCCTCCCCTAGTTCAGCTGTGAGAGCCTAAATGGCCTCTCATCCTTCTCCCGTCAGAAATAGAGGGCAGTGTCGAGGGTAGAGGGAGCCCCACATGGCACTCAGTCAGGAATGAGAGAAAACATTCTCTCTTCAGATCGCCTATTGATCCCAACACCCATCCCCACCAGCCTGTCCACACGACAGCAACCAGTCTCCATGACAACAGCATTTCAGATGCATATTCTTGTGGTTTTTACCTGTGAGAATAATACCCCATCTTTTGAGCATCTGCCCACACTAGGGGATTACAATATCTAGCACAATTAACCATCAATTTATGGAGATTTATGACTTTTTCTTCTCAGAACTATGATTATGGACTCATCGGTCAAGTCTGAAAATGTTCTGTTCACTCTTATGAGTAAAGGTTCCTTGCATAACCTTGAGACTTTATGGTTCTTTGGAGATGAAAAAGTCAAAATTTTAGACAATCTCATGATCAAAAAAAAAACAAAAAAAACTTTTGATGGGTTAGTTTTGTAGACTAATATAAAACTGTGCCTATTTATACATTTATTCACAATATAAAATTTAAATTACATTTTAATGGATGAATACAAAGTTGTTATCAAGGCAAAAGGTGGCTTCTTTGAAAACCTACAATATAATATTTTGATTGGTCATTACATAATTCCCATATTTCCATTTGCATTATTTAAAAGTTTTAATGCCTTTACTATTATAAAAAAAAAAAAAAAATCAAACTCTTGACTGGTACTGTAAGTTTTTCTAAACATCGATCTGGTTCTATCCATTCAATCCATAAAAAACCTAACCTCGTCTCATAGAATTACGCTACCATTAGATGGTCTCACTGCGCAAGCTATGAGAGTTTTACTTGTGTTTACCCACCTCCTCCCCACTTGTCTAGATCTGCTTCACGGGGTTCCATGTATGTTTTGTTTCAGCCGAAGCAGCATATATTACATGCTGTCATAGCATGCCTGTGTATATCTTAGCAGTACTTGCTCTGCAGCAGCAGCAGCAGCATAAACAGATCTAGTCCATCAAGACCAAACCTACTAACTTGTCAACTCATTAATAAACATCTTTTAAATTAATTTAGAGAGATGTCATGACTGAACTACATTTAAATGCTTGTTCAAGCACAGTCAAGTTGCGATTTAGTTCAATTTAAAAATGTTGCATTTGAAAAGCAAAGGACTGCCATATGAGTCCAGAAGAGCATGTGAATCAACACAGCCAAAAGTGTCATAGGACTTCTACAAAATGAGGCGGTTGCTTTAGCAACTGCCGTTTTTTTTTTATCTCAGATTTGCTTTTATGACACTATCGGTTAGGTTTAGGTTTAAGGTTTAGGGTAGGGAGGTAGGTAGGTTGTGTTGATTTACTCAGTAGAGCATTAATCTTAAAAACCTCATATATTTTTGAGAACATTTAACTCGCTTTTAGCGCCCCTCAGGGGACATTTCACATCGGAACTGCCGTGATACATATAATGAACCATGTAATGCCATTTTGCAAAAATGTTGCCACAGTCACATATTTTTCATGAGATCCAGCTTAAAAAATGTCTCCTGGGTTCTGTGAAGCTCCAGTACAAAGATGGCTTTCTCAAGAAATTTAGTAGAACTTAAAAATGTTCTTCTATGGCATCAGTCTACCATAATCATCAGTCAACCATTATGTTCAAGAGTGTTGTTTGAGGTCTTCTATGGATCTCAGTTCAAGTGTTTAATGACAGAGGGACAATGTAAGTGGAAATAAGTCCTGTGGTCTTCCATCTTTGCTCACCCCTCATCCATCTCTCTCTCAACCTAAATCCCTGTATATTGATTGGCCTGGGAGAGTACAGGTAAGAGAAGATAATTAAAAGTCAATGACTATGAACGCTCTCCTCACTTACAATCATATGAGGGGCAAAATAATAACTTTCTTGCACTAATTGCCCCCTGCTGCTCCGAGATCTGCTTTTACAACCCAACACCTCACCTTGAAGATTCAAGGAGAATCACCCAGCACATTCCCCACAAGCTCTCCACCACAGGCATTCCTTTAACCCCACAGCATTCAACATTCTGAGACCCTGAGCAGACAGTTGATCGCAGTCACAGAACAACACAGCACACCATAAACAGGGTAAATAATGGCTGATAGCTTGCTGCGTTGGGGGCAGTGAACCATCACTTGTGCTCTTTCCCTCTTTCTCTTTCTCTTGCAGATTTTTCAAACCCATATCTGCATCAGGAACAGCAAACTGAAAAAGCAAATTGCTTTGTCACTCCCAGCCATGCATGACTACACTGAATAATTGCACTGCAGCTTTGGAAAGAGCTGTTTTCCTTTTATCTAATGAAGTCATTACGTGGAGCGAAGGGGGATTTGTGTATACAGTGGCCCCTTAAATGTATTTAGACACTAAATCCACACTTCAAATAAATATATATATATAGATATAGATAGATAGATAGATAGATAGATAGATAGATAGATAGATTAGGGGTGTAATGGTACATGTATTCGTCCCGAACCGTCACGGTACTGACGTCACGGTTCAGTGCATGCAGTCAGACGAAGAATACATCTGAGCCAGTCACAGGCGATCCACACACCAATCCAGAAGGGGCGCGCGCGGTAATGCTAATTTGCTAACTGCCACAACAGGAAAAAGAGCAGAAGAAGAAGAGACCATCTATGCACCGACCCAAAACAAGGATGCATGCTTGGTAGGATGCGTCATTTGAAGGCTGCAGTATACCGAGTGTCCTCCTTTAAACAAATCTTGTTTAAACGACGCGGCTTTCGTAGGACAAACAGAACGTATCACGGTTGCTATGACGTCACGCCACTCTTTAACAAGCGCGAGCGCTTTGAGTGAGAGGGAAACAAAGTCCCTCTGGAAGGGAATGCATGAGGTACATTTTAGGAGAGTTATAATGATGTAACGAGAAAAGAAAATAGATTTTACAGTTGTACTTTTAGTCTAATACTTTATTTGAATTATATTTTAATAAAATTATACATATTATATACTCAGCATCCATCTACTGAGGTACTTCAACTTGGGAATTAACATTACTTGCATTTGATCATCATATTTACGGGCAAATTGGCGTTATTTATTTATTTTTTTAGACATTTCCGTTGAAGCAAAAAATTGTAGGTTATGAGTGCCCACGAAGGATACATCTCATGCATCCTCCAAATTCCTGTGAAGAAGGTCGCATTCCAAGGCTGCATTCGAAGAGTCCTACTCGCTTTTATGAAACGAGACAGCCTTGATGACTTATGCGGCCGACAAACGCGACCTCCGGAGGACGCATCCTTCCAAATGAGACACAGCCCAAGAATGGCTTCTCCTAATGCACAAGTTTTATTTTTCATTATTCTATTTATTTTGTACTTTTATAACACAAGAGATGCTTTTCAGTTTTGTAGCTGATTGTGACCAAATACCTTTTGTTTTTTATCAGCCCTACAAAAAAATATGGCCTATGCAAGAGTGCATTCTGTTTACTGCTTAGTGCTTAATACACTAAAGGAGGCTGTATTGTACCAACTACCTCAGGGTGTACTAAATGCCGCTAGGTGGAACAAACTGTAATTTGCACTACTGTCTGTACAAAATAAATGAAAAGAAACCTAGCATTTGGGATTTGTTGCTTTTTCCTGTTGTACCGAACTCGTATCGAACCGTGACCCCAAATCTGAGGTACGTACCGAACCATGACTTCTGTGTACCGTTACACCCCTATATATATATATATATATATATATATATATATATATATATATATATATATATATATATATATATATATCACTTTCATTGAATGGTAATGAAGCAGCAGCATAGACATTCTTCAAAATGTATCTTGTTTTCCCCAAAAGAAAGAAAGTAATAGGTTTGGAACAACATGAGGGTGACTACTTTTGTCCTAAATTTGAACAGATTCTAAAAATACTAGGTACTGTCTCTCTGCAATTACTGACTATGTAAATGGCTAAAGGAAGAAAAAACTGGGCATCACACACTGTCAAGTCAATTCGACAACAAACTTACCTGAAAACACAAGTTCTCCTAGGAGCCGCATGTATGCCAGTTGTAAATAACATGGATGCACTGTTGTTGTTTTTGCTGCTACTCTGTGTTCCAAGAAAAAGAAATGGGCCAAGCATATTTGGGTGTGGTCTTGGGAAGACACGGCCAGTATAGGCCCTTGCCCACTGGCAGTACTAAAGCCCATTTTAGGTACTTTCTCCCGAGACTAGTACTTTTCATCTCTTTCACACCTAAGGAACTGTAATTCCTCAGAGCTGTTTTTGTGGGATTTTTAGCCTACTCTGGAGTAGGTACTTTGGGGGTGTATAGGGACTGTGGGAGGTGCTGCAGCCTGTGATTGGTCAAAAAGCTATGACACACAAAGCATTGAAAAAGGAGAGGAGTTCACAGCCACCATTAGTAAACAACTAGCCGCTAGCATGCTACTCAGAGGATTTTACAATTCACATAACAGAAATAAAATAAAACCAACAAAGTATCCAAAGAGGATCACTCGTTTCACATATATCGGGAGACTTTGCTTTGAGATTTCATCGCATCTGTACTGTTTGTGCTGTGTGATTATACAAAAAATAAAGTGCTTTCTGAATAACTACAATACTGTGCAAAAGTTTTAGGCACTGGTGAAAAATGTTGCATAGTAAGGATGTCTTCAAAAATAATGGCATAAATAGTTTTCATTTATCAATGAATGTCATGCAAAGTCCAGTAAACTTAAAAAAGCTAAATCAATATTTGATGTGTCCACCTTTGCCTTCAAAATAGCACCAATTCTCCTAGGTACACCTGGACACAGTTTTTCTTGGTTGTTGGCAGATAGGACGTTCCAAGCTTCTTGGAGAATTTGCCACAGTTCTTCTATCTATTTAGGCTGTCTCAATTGCTTCTATCTCTTCATTTAATCCCAGACTGACTCTGTGTTCAGTAGGGGGTCTTTGGGGGGCATGCTATTTGTTGTAGAGCTCCCTGTTCTTCTATTCTAATCTATTAGATTGTTAGAATGTTCTTTGATCGTAATCTTGACCAACCGTTTTTGAGATTTCGGTGTTCCCCCATTCAAATAGATAAGAGCTGCACTTTCAAGACTGGAAATCCCGAGAGCATTCCAAAAATGGCCCCAGTGGACTGATTTTCTTGAAAGACTTTGGTTACGTCTTTCACAATGCTTCATGGTGTTGTAGATCGTGCCCTCGTAAAAGACGGTAAGTACACAGTCTTGTACATTTGTCTTTTTGTCCAATTTTCAAATACTTTTTTGTCTCAAAACAAAGTTTATAATGTTGTGATTCACCTCAGAGCTGGTTGGTTTGGTTCATTGCTTACAACTCTTTTATGGAGGATTTAAAGGGGCATTCAGTAGTTCTCTAGCTAGCGTTAGCATTGCTCTTCTTTGTGTACTTTAAGTACCGATACGACAGTGGTGTTAGACATGTACTGCCATCTATCGTCATGAATCAGCATGATCATCTCTGCTGCTCCCGCCAGTTCTGGAATATCATTTGCATTTGGAAAATTTCAGAGTTTGAGGTAATTTCTAAAGTTATTTATTACTACTATAATATAATTGTTTTGCCTAAAAACACACGTCAGAGGTAGATGAGCCCCCCTTACTATAACTGTGATAACAAAGAAAATAAAATTACACTTTGCTTTCCGGTTGCATTTGTAAACACGGAAACTAACATACGTTGACTACACGCGTTATTTTATGAAGTTCGAGGATTTTCTTCTTCAGCGTTTAGTGAAACACAGTGGACCATGTCATTTCAACATGGCGAAACACATTGAAGGGGTGACCTGCACCTTGTATAATAAAAACACTTTTTTAGAAAATTATTATGAGTACAGTCCTCATCTCATGTGAGTGTACACCATTCAGATCACTCTTCACAAAAACACAATTCATTAGTTAATGTGTAAAACTTTTTAAATTAGCCCCAGATTACTGAATGCACATTTAATTAAAAACCTGTGCAAAAAATGGATGGGAAAAATACTTCCGGAACCCAGACAGCTGATAAAGTGGACAGGCACTGTTGTGCTCTATAGTCGGCTCTAAAATATCAAAAAAGTGCCACTTGATTTTACGTTTTGTTTGATATCTAATATATTGACATTCACACATTTTTGTGTGGCTTAAGTGTCCAAATACTTTTTGGCCCACTGTACTTTTGTGGGTTGTACAAGGAGATAATGAAAATGCCCCTCTCCACAGCAATGTATTTTAATACACTGATCACTGAACTCTACATATGGCCTGGGCAGTGTCCAGCTTCAGGTGGATGCAAGCATTGATTCAATAATGCCAGAGGGAATAAAAGACAGCAGCTGTCCTCAGACAGCAAGCCTTAAGAAATGCTGACGCTTCATTCTACACACTGATACCTGCAGGGTTGCTGAGAGAAAGATAGGACGAGAGAGAGAGGGAGAGAGAGAAATTATGCCAGAGCCAAGAGCTCAATCAGACCACTGAAGCTTCTTGGCCAGAGGTGACTGTCAAGTATTCTACCTTAAATACAAAGAGGGAAACAGATTGAAAGAGAAAAATAGAAGTGAGAATGAAAGCATGATTAAATGTCAAGAAATAAGGTAGGAGGAAAACAGGAAATGACTAACTACTTACTAAATATGTAACCAGTAAGCTGGTAATTGCTTATGTGAAAGTAACAAAATGTGACTATAGACCTAATTCAGAGCAAAAATATTAGATTTTTGACGGGAATAAAAATGAGACTGTGAGGGATAGACATACAGTCTCTTCAAAGTCATGCACTGTCTAAAGCTATATAAAGCTCCTACATCACATCTAATTCTCACAACTCTGCTGAAAATTTTTAATAAAGGTGCTTTTTCACTGTTTCATCAACTGAAAAATCAACACCGCTTTAAACAACAGTAGCATAACTCATTAAAGAGACTGTAAGTCTGTCCCTCACGTTCATGTTTTCATTCCTGTCAAAAATTAAGGTCTGTTGTTAATTACCTTTTAAAGACAAGAGCAATTAGATTACGTAGATGTCTTTTGTGTCAAAATAATGTTACCATTACATGACAGTTTTTCACAAAATAAAAAAAATCACAAAATTAAACCACTTTTTTCAGTAGTGGCTACCAAAATGAACTGGACTGGCAACTGTATGAGTTTAGAGTGCTTGGAAGACTCGGAAATCTGCTTGGAAATAACTTGGGTCACAATTAATTTTCAATGAGAGTTGCTTATATGTTCAATGCCAAGATCAACTATTGGTGGTATTACTAAATTTATGACATTATATTCTCCACAAAATGTCTTTCTATATGTTAACATTTATTATCCTGCTAGTAATCCCAATTGTTATTAAATATAATGGTAATCTGCTTGTTTTTTTCTGAATCAGAATAGGTTTTTATTGGCCAAGTTGAATTGGTATTACAAGGAATTTGACATATCACTATATAGCTATATGTACAGTTCCATACAGTTTGGGTATTATGATACTGGAAAGTGTGTAGAGTTCTTATATGTTAAGTCTTGTGTTAGCGGCCATTCACACAGGATGTGTTTTTGCATCCCTCTTTTCTGTTTGAAAATGTTTTTCAATGTAAACATGCATTAGACTAATGTATTTGACTGTTTTGATGCATCTTGTTACTTTTTCAGCATCTCGAGACATGAGCGCATTATTTTTAAGATGCTGTGTCAAGTTAAAAGAACGTAAAATTTTAAAATCATGCCTTGAGATGCCTGCATTCTGTTACGTTTATTGAGCTGCGTCTAGGTTTTTAACAGAACTACAAATTTTGTGTGAATGGCCACTTATTAAACTGTAATGGAATACAGTTACGTTTTTGTATCCTGATTACTTAACGCCATTACAAATATTTAGCTACTTGCCACATCTGAACATAAGAGACGCAGAACAGCTGAAAGTAAAAGTGGAGGAATCCCTCCATCAGAGTGGAGTGCAGCACAGTCAGCCAGCAGGGGAAGTGCATCATAATGACTATATAATTACTCACACTTTATCTCAGGGGTAAAAGAAATGCAGGAAGAGAGAGAAATGCTGCTTCATTTCGGGCTGATGCTGTGCATTTCGGGGCAGGTTTCTGGATTGTGCCGATGGGTTTGAAGTGATTGTTCCGTAGCAGAGCTGTAATTAAACCATCAGTGACAGTTTGGAGTATTTAACTTCATAATGAGCCAGAGTGTGCAGAGTTCAGAGCTCTGTAGCTAAGCTCCTGTAATCGCTACTATCTGCTTAATTATGTAAAACCATTATTTTATCCCCAGCCCCTTTCTCTCTTTGTCTCTCCTCATACACACATACACAGACGCAGTGGGAACAGCTGTGAAAAAACATACTCTGAGTAACCTCTAAGGACATGGGTTCACTTTCGGCAAAGCTGAATGAAAAAATCGAGGGAATTCAGGGTCTGTTGTAAAACCTAGTGAGCTGCCTTAATGCCTACATAGGCAGCTCCCTAATACGGCAGTATTAGATCCTCATAAGTGACTAATTAATAGATCATCATGTGACACACAAATAGCGCTCAGCATGGGAGACTCGACTCATAATTGATTCCAATAGAGTTAGGCGTTAGCATGTTGCTAAGCTAATGTCAGACAAACTGGGGATCTTTTTGGAACTGTATGCCCTAATTGATTTTCTAAAAGGCAAAAAATATATATAGTATGCACAAATATTTTGGATTTGCATCATAAATTATAAGAACTGTAGGCCTATATTGAAAATGGCTAAAATGAGTTATCTTAGAAGGCAGTCAAATTAAGTTGCCAACCTTTTGAAACTTTCTCATGTAGAGAACGCAGCTATTATGCCAGGTTTTGGAAAAGGAACTTTTAGTGTCTGGTTTCATAATTGTATTTTTCATCCTGTCTACCGATAAATTTGGTTTTCTGATGCCAGCAAGGGATTGATGTCATCGTCTGGAGAGCATGTTGATGGCTCTACGGCCCATGGTTTACAAATGCCTTTGTCATGCCAACTCTAATAGCCTTTTAAAGAATCAATTGTAATATTTGCATGAACAATTCTCTTAAAAAGAAGAACATTTAATTTCACAGCAGAATGCCCTTTATGACCTATATATCTCCAAATGGCTAGTACTGTTACACCACATTTGAGAAATGAGAATCCCAGTCACTGTGAGAAATGCCATCATAACTTCTTCAATCTAAAGGTGACTTTATATTTCAATTGTTGGGTGACTGTCAAAAGACCTCCAGTCAGATTTTGTCATCAACTTGCAGCCAGTCAAGAGTCTGTTGAAAACACAGAAATCCCATTTTGAAATTAAAATGTATGAAAAAAACATGAAATGTTTCAATGGAGCAGAAAAAAACAACATAGAGGGAATTGTCAACACCGAATAATGTAACTGCAGGTTTCGGTTGGCAGCAAAAACAGGGACTTCTGCATTTTTATGTATCCCATTATGTTTTTCTTTTCTTGTTTTTTTTTTTTTTACATCCAATTAAACACAAACAGAAGCTATAGAGTGCAAGACAACAAATGTCTCAGCTATACACTGAATGAATGAGTATGTACCAGTGACCAGGAACATTATGCAACTATTTATTTTTTTCTATCTGTCTGTCTGTCTGTTTGTCTGTCTATCTATGTTGTATGGATACAGCAGTTTCAATCTATAAATCTTTTTTTGTTCAAAAAGAAAAAGTTTTTCAAGTTTCAAGTGACATTAAGGGTGGGTAGATGATGACAGAATTTTCTGAATTTTTAAAGCAAATATTCCATGGAAGGTGCGACTCTATTGGACTGACAGAATTTAGACATGTGAATGGGTGTTCAAAATCCACTTAGGTGTAAAATCTTTTGGAAACATGTCTCAGTTTAAATGTTGATTATGCTTCTGCCTGTGGGCCTCAGAATTTATGTTTCTAGGTGTTGGATTGAAGTGCTTTGACTTTCCTGATTGAGTAATAAAAGGATGCATTTAAAAGAATCTTGGGAAGTCCACTGTAATGTCTTTCCTCAAACCATCAATCAGTCAGTCAGTGAGCAGCAGTGATTCAATGCTAGATGAATTCTGGGCTGAACACACAACAAGCCTTAGCTAAGTGGAGATATGTGTTGTTTACCATTCCAAGTTCATGGACCTATACAAACAACACATCAGTGCACTGATTCACAACACTTCTCTATGAACTTTAAACTCTATGAACTGGGTTCAATCTTGACCCAGTTGCCTTGGTTACGGCAGGTACTAAATGTGCAGCCACCCAAGGGAGAGTGTAAAACGTCTGCCGCTGACCAACGAGCAATCTGCCTCTCACAACTTCTCCTACTGGGACTGTAAAGGACATTGCTATGGCAACAAACCACTCCTTACCTTTTGCCCAACAGGAGGGCAGTTGCTGAATGGTATGACCAGAACTGGGATTTTTATGGCCCAAATAAGTATCTCAATCAGTTGCGTCTGTAACTCACAGTTGTGATTGTTTGGTGAATGACCAATCTTCTCAGTATCAGCAAGAGAGTGACACTGAGATAGATATAACTTTGACCCGTGCTGGACCGATGCTGTGTTCCATTCAAAGTATAATGTGGAATATTTCTACTTGATATCTCTGACTTATGACCATATAGTGTTGTTGGACAATCCCATCTGTTGTACGATGCTTGGAAGGTGACGTATACAGACGTTTACGAAACAAAATGCTGATGGTATTAAATATTTTGCAGGTGTATGTTTTAAAGAGAGGATTGTACACAGTGTTTCACACACCCGTCTCAAACGATGTTCATATAATAAAGAAAGTTTGAGTAATTGATGTATTTTATTTTCTTAAAAATCTCTCCTGGGTACCATCATGTTCAGTTGTTTTGCCATACACCTGCATCTCACTGAAGTAGGGTTTGAACATTTCTGCCTGAGTTTCCAAGTTGGATTTAATCATTCATTGCAGACGGACATTTTTAAACCTGAGATGTGGTCCAGAATGTGGCATTTTACTGCACTTTTCCAAGTAGGAAGTTGATGGAACACAGCATTAGTTTTGACAACAATAAAAGATGTTAATTTATGCTAAGCTTCTGTTAAAGCCATCTATGTCATTTCAGCACATTAAAATGTTTATTACAGTAATTGCAAAATTCCTGGTGAAGCACTATACTACCTATGATCCCACCCTACAGATAGAAGAGCCAATCACCTTTTATATCCAGACATTGCCTGTCAGTCAACTCAAGAATGCACATGCACATTAGCTATACAAGCCAGGAAAATTGCATTTTTTTTGTTTTTGTTTGTTTGATTGTTTTTAGCATAATCTGAGGTAAAGAAGCACAATTTATGAGACCAGTGTTGTCAGATTTTACTGCTGATTTGAAAAATGTTCAATCATAATCTTGACCAACAGGTTTTTAGATTTCAGTGTTCCCCCATTCAAGAAGATAGGAGCTGCACTTTCGTGACTGGAAATAGCTTTCCGGGAGCCTTCCAAAAATGGCCTTGCATGAAAGACTTTGGTTCATTCCCTCATAAATCCTTTGTCTTTTTTTTGTCCGATTTTAAAAGTACATTTTTGCTTCCAATCGAAGTTTGGAATGTTGTGATTCGCCTTGGAGCTGATTGGTTTGTTTCATTGCTCAGAACTCTTTTATGAAGGATTTTATGAAATTTCTATGAAAAACTATTTATAGGAAAAAGACTTCTTAAACCAAGATGGCTGGCAATGTGGCCAGGCGCTGTTGCGCTATTGGGACTGATCCTTTGCTAATACTTTAGGGTAATGCATCTCTTTAGTATGCTATAGCCACATTCTATGCTTCACTGACAGTGTTTGACATTAGCTTGAGAAAGTGGAAGTGACCAGAAGAATGATGATGGTGCTGACACTCAGTTATACTGCTCTCAGGGAGGACTTACACAACAGAGGAATACAGCAGCTCAGACATATTGGAGACTCCAATGCTTCTCATCTTCCTTATTCGAGACGAACCCAAAAATCAATGCACAGTCTTCAAAGTTAACAGGAATTGATTTGTTCCTGTTTCCATTGTTCAACTCCTCCTTAAAACCACTACATTACCTTCTAAAGGGAACCTGCTGTAAGATAACTGCAATTTTCCATTCAACATTTGACTTTGAAAATAAGTAATTCTTAAAGCTGAAGTGTGTAGTATTTTTTTCCATTGATAATTACTTTCTCCTATCCTAGCTTGAAATGCAGAGACAATTATAAGTAAGCCAGTTGTTGGTTGAATGCCCCAAAAAGTGTAAACACTGTGACTCTGTTGATATCAAAACACTGTGCTGTTTGTTTAAGCATCTCGACAAGCCCAAAACAGCTCAACCAATGGCTTGAGTTTGGGACAGGGCTCTCTGTTTTTAACAAATGGAAAATATTTCTGGAAACCTGTTTGAAAACAATCCTAATTTTACCAATAAATTTGGTGATGTAAGTGGCACATACTGTAAAAAGTGGTAACCTGCAATTGTTCCCAGAAGCTTCACCCTAAATACTGTATGCGTGCACACACGTACACACACACAGAGAGAGAGAGAGAGATAGAAACACACACACTAAACTCTAGACATTGTGTCCTGCAGCACTCACTGCACAAAGAGAGACTATCTGCCACCTTTAAGGAGACAGAGAGAGATAGTTGTGAAAATACAGACACTTTAGCTCCATGTCCTCTTCAGAGTGTGCAGCCAAGTGTGCAAAAACAGAGAGGGGGAAAGAAAATGAGAAAGGGACTGAGGGAGAGAGAGAAAATGAAAGCAGACTCTTGATTTGGCTCTATGCCTGAGAAAAGACAGAACTTCCTGACTTTTTCTGACCCTTCCTGTGTAACCTCTGAGGCACTTTGTCATGCATATTTAAGAAAGATTGAGCCAATTCATTTTTATTATCTGATATGCATCAACGGAAATTGGCATTGAGACACCACAAACAAAGAAGATAGTCTCTGGATGGAATAATTATGCGTAATTTTCTGCTGTTTCCTAAATAAAATCACATAACATTATTCTAAACACAGTTTATAGACTCTTGTTCTTTTGCCATCTGATCTCTGCAGTGCCATTTTTCATCCACATGGAGATTTCTTGTTACAAAAATGAAAAATATTTTGGATGGAAAAGATCGATCACATAGGCCTTCAACCTTCACTTTAACCATGCTTGCTCTGGCTATCATACAAAAACAATCAAAAAGTAGGCCTACTATGGCCATTAATTATACGTATGATTATGTTCCTTCAATAAATCATAAGTAATATGCTGGGAGTGGCAAGATTTTGCACTGGAGTTTGATTCAGGAGTGTGTGTTGAGGGCGTCTTTGTTTATTAATGCACGTTCATATTGCTTGCGGGCAAAAAATATAATCCACCCTGTCAAAACCCAGGATGATCAGAGAGCTACCACACACTCCTCAGTCTCTGCTTCTCCTCCTCCTTGATGTCTGCCTCAAAATAATTTATTATTCTCATATATTAATATATTTATTTACAGTTATAAAAACTGAGAGATAATCTTACTGTGGAGAAATCGCAAACCGCACTACAGCATGTAACATTGGTGCAAACCATGGTATAGTAAACATTAAAGCTTTGATGACTGGATTAAAATGGCTTTCTGTAAGTGATTTCAGCACCACTAGAGGCACCACATGGAACTGCAAAAATAACTCCATAGAGGAGTAGATTTTTAACGATAACTTGTCAACTTTTAAAGACAGGCCTACCGTGAGCTCTTAGGTTGTTAAATATGGTATACTGTATGTTCCTGTTGAAGTCATCAGTCTGCATTATTTCAGCTTAATGTTTTAAACATTTGTATTTAGTATTGGCATTTCTGGTAAAGAACTACACATGATCTTGAATGGAAATGATCCACCAATCAGAGAATTGCAGCAAACAAAATACGCCAGATGAGCTCTGCAGTGACCACCCACTCCTTCTCTATCATTGCTAATAATGTAATCGAATTAAAAAATTATAGAAAAATGCAAAGCGATTGTTTTATGGTTGGTGATTAAATTATATGTATATGTATATGAATAATATATTAAGACAGACTGGAGTCATTCACAGTGCGTAATGGAAGTGAGCAGTCAGGACACCTATTTCAGTGATATCTGTCTGGAAGGCCAAGAAGGGACATTTTATAAGAGATAAGTGCACCCCCCCACCCCCCACCCCCCACCCCCACCCTATAGGCACTCTAGCCTATTTTTAAGCTTTGTGCATTTCAATTTAATAACAAAATTTTTGTTTTGTGTAATGTTTAGCAAAATTACATTAATAAACTAAAAATATTTAGTTTTTATTTTATTTTATTAAAGATTACTCTATTCAGTTTTGTTATGAAATTAAAATGCATAAATCTTAAAAATATTAAAAAAATATTATAGCCATTTTTTTAAGCTTTGTGCATTTAAATTTCATAACAAAATTCCATCAAACTGAATTTGTGTCATGTATAACAAAATTAAATAGAAAAAACGTAAAATATTTAGGTTTTTATTTTATTTTATTAAAGATTACTCAGTTCAGTTTAATGGAATTTTGTTATAAAATTGAAATGCGTAAATCTTTAAATTCGTTTATGAGTGTATTTTGGGAAAAAAATTCACGTTGTATTAGTATGCATAATATGTTACTGTGACAGACTGAGACACTATAGGAGCTCTTATAACTGTCTTCAAGTGACTTTAACATGCAAAGAGCCACTAATGTGCTGCTCATATTCTACCCAATCATCAAACTGCCCATATAATAATGTCACAGTTCTCCTGGGGATATGCATGTCTTTTATCCAGTCTCAAAAATCCATTGTGAAACGGATTGGGCTGCCAATACAAAGCCTCCTTCTCTTTGCCCCTTCCCACTCTCTCTCTCTCTCTCTCTCTCTCTCTCTCTCTCTCTCTCTCTCTCTCTCTCTCTCTCTCTCACACACACACACACACACACACACACACACACACACACACACACACTCAAGCGACTGGGCTGCATCTTGAGTAGGGTATTTCTTTGAATCCGCTCCCAGAGCATCAATGTGTGCTGCTCCCAGCGTCGGAGCATCGCAAGCACATTAGTCACCTTCCAACCTCTGCAACTCAAGCTCAGTCAGTCGATCCCACTTCAAAGCGCGCTGATCATTCTTTGAAAGAGCCTGCTGTGAGGGGAGCCGCTATACTTCATCTCCCGCGCCCGTTTACGACGCACTGACATCTTGGTGGCGGTCACAAGCGAATGACAGAGACTAATCATAAAACACAAGGCGGCTTGTTGTGCTGTGGCACAGTGGGGATAATCTGCCTCCGTGAGCGGAATAAACCCCAGCGCGTGCCGCTCGGTGATGTGGAGCGTCGCGCGCGCTCGACAGAACGCTGATAGAATCCTTCGCGGACCTTAAGGAAAGCAGGCGAGTGACCAGAGAACTGCTGACGGTGGTCGGACGCTGTCATTTCGAGGGGAATGCACCTTTTCAGTGCCATGTTTCTGCTACTGATGTTATCTTTTATACCCTGCGAGGTAAGATGCCTGCCTAGCATGTTAAATATTCGTTTATATTAAAAACTTGTGTTGTAAAAACACGCGTTGCTGCCATGGTCATACCAGGAGGTGAATTGTCTGTTGAATGCAGTGTTCTTGGCTTCTTTGATTATCAGTTTTTAAACAAGTGGCGAGCACTGTGATTGGAGGTTAATGGCTGAATCATTGTTGGTTGCAATAATTCTCAAAAAGCGCATCAGCATGCAGGGAAAATATAAGCTTGCACTGTGAACTCGATTAAGAGGGCAAACGCTCGAGGACAGAAAAGTTAGGAGATAATGACTGTTTTCAAAGGAGGAATTACACTAATCCTCCTCAACCCTTAACATAACAACTATCAAGAGTTCATGTTGTTATATGGGAGCTGTTTTTCGTTGATTTCCCTCAAATGTAAAGTGACTTTGTGCTGGCTGATGAGAACTGAAGTGACAGTTGAGAATTAAAGTGAAGGACAGCACATTACCTGACCTAGAAATATTCATGCAAAAGGAGACATGCGCAAAGTTACACTGTACTTCAGTCTTCATAGACTCTCTCTCGCTGTGCTCCAGAAGTGCTCCTCTCATAGCTTTTTAGCCTGTTTAGTTGTTGTATGTCAGCTGTTACCTACAAATAAACACTTACAATCGTGTAAAGGTGCATTTAAATACAAGTGTATCGAGAACTGTGGCTGTCAGGACCCTGGACAGCGCTCAGCCAAACATATCGTCTATTTACATCGCGTTTGTGATCGCCTGCAGTCGCCTCGGACATTTCCGCTAATGCACACTGTTTTGGATAAATTAAGGGGAATTCAGGTAAATTGCGCCACTTTTTCTATGACTAAAAGTGTCCCAATTTACAGAAATTCGCTCTTTGTGTCCCACAGCATTTGATAACTTTATAAAAGTATAAGATTAAATAAATATTCCGGGTTCAATACAAGTTCAGCTCAATCGAGAGCATTTGTGGGATAATGTTTAAGACAAAAATTAACTTAGACTTGTCCCTCCTTTAAAGTCCCCGTGAAGTGCCGTGACAAGCACAGTTCGATTTGGTGTTCGATTTCCTACTGAAACAGGAAGTGGGGCGGGATATGTCAAACAACTCGACCCATTTAAAAAAAAATAGACAATAGGCTTTAGTTTAGTTTACAGCCATCCACACATGCCCCTTTCCACCATGCTGCTCATATCAGAGCCGTTTACTGGGGAAACTTGAGAAGAGATCTAAATATCGGCTGGCTTTTCCAAAGACCTGAGAACCGAATGATGATCTAACTGACAACAGTAAAGGAATAGTTCACCCAAAATTGAAAATTCTCTCATCATTATCTCATGCCATCCCAGATGTACATGACTTTCTTTCTTCAGCTGAACACAAACAAAGATTTTCAGGAGAATATTTCAACTCTGTTGGTCCATACAATGTAATTGAATGGTGAACAGAACTTTCAAGTTCTAAAAAGCAAATTGCAAAAAAACCTCTGGAATCATATGGATTACTTTTATGCTGCCTTTATGTGCTTTTTAGAACTTGAAAGTTCTGGTCACCATTCACTTGTATTGTATGGACCTACAGAGCTGAAATAGTCTCTTGAAAATCTTTGTTTGTGTTCAGCAGAAGAAAGAAAGTCATACACATCTGGGATAGCATGAGGGTGAGTAAATGATGAGCGAATATTCATTTTTGGGTGAACTAAATCTTTAATCCAGAACCAGCCCACAAACGCACACTGCATATTGCGGTCTTCGTTTACGACAAGGCTGGAGCCGTTGTGCAAGTCCAAAGCAGATGAATGAGAAACAAGCAAGCAAAAGATTTTATATCCATGTTTTGAATCATAATACACTAAGCATAAAGAATAAAGAACTTTCCTCACGTCCCACTCTTGCGTTGGCGCGTCCCATTCAGAAGTGATCATCCCTATACCCTATTCCCTTCAAAGACAAGTGAGAGCTTCAGAGGGCTGAAATGTGATAACGGTCAGATAGTACTCCCTTTTTAAGTGATTCTTATTGGAAAATCTGTTTGGAACGACCCTACAGCATGGATTGTGCCTCCTTCGAAGTGCCCTGCAAAGGCATGATCAGCGCCAGTTAGAACACAGCCTGACGCGGTGAACAGTTGTAGGGGGAGGGTGCGTTCTCATTCTAGAAAGAATTTGATTGGACAAGGTTTCTGAACCTCTATGTGACGTCATGGATATCTGAGTCTTTTTAGCAAGAAGAGAGAGAGACTGCAGATTTTAACATTTTAGAAGTTAGCATATAGATGACCTTAAAGCTAATAGATATGGACTAAAAGCAGCAAAAGGAGGGTTGCTTGTTTAACTGTACTAACAATAACTATTTTGACAGAAACTTTAGTTATCATTGTACATTTTAGTAAGGGTATTCTTAATTCTTATGTCTACCAAAATATACAGTTAAAAAAAAAAAGAAGTAAAAAATAAAAATCCTGCTCACTGCCTCAGCTTGCAAGAAATAATTTGTTTTAACAGTAACATTTGTCTATCAATGTCTAACCCCCCCCCCCCACACACACACACACAAAGGATAATATTTTTATAACATTTTATGCTATTACACGTTATCCTATATAATTACCTGCTATTTAAATACCATGCTAAGTAAGGATGATTTTAAATAAAACGCAAGAGCATCTGAATTCCCTCAAAGTGGCATAATTAGATGTGGAGATGATGCATTTAATTATATGTAAACTCAGTGTTGTATAAAACAGTACATTAAGCAGTCCCAGCCTGATTTTAATATAAGAGGAAATTATATGATAGGTGTGTGCAAGGTTTATGAATTTGACAGTGCTGTGGATCCAGACATACATTATGGTGTGTAAATGAGAACACATTAGTAAAGTATATGACAATCCTATAGTGGGATAAATGTAGGTGTTACTGTTTCTTCATCACAAACTGCTCATAATTGGCCCTAGGGGACAATTTGTTGTAACTGTTTGCATTAAATATTAAATGGAAGGGAGAAAAAATTGCACCACCCTTCTCCCTGATGTAGCAGTGTGGGCATAAAAAATTTATGAAGTCTTCTGGTGTGTCTGGTGTGATATAAGAATACTCCACATGAGAAGCAAAATAACATCCACGTGCACCCATACACACACATACCTACAAACTAACACATATAAACACACTCATGCTCAAAGATATATACTCACGGCCTGGCTTTGAGCAACCCATAAAATATTTAAAATGTTTTGAGACAGATGCACTTCTTCACTCACAACGTATGTTTGTTAAATACCCACAGTGCCCCGGGGTCCTGACAGCCAGTGATACAGTTGGGTGCCTGCTTGACCTTGGCACTCACCTTTTAAGATGGGGTTATATCACTAGTGCACTTAGCACTCTTCACTAGCTCTCACTGTGATGTATGTACGTCTTTGGCTTAATTGTATGTGTCCATATGTACTGTATGTGTATATGTGTAATTGAAAATACTCCCTGGTGTTTTTTGATTGTAGAAGTCTCTTAAATAAGGACAAGCAGAGGCTCAGATTCTATTGACACCATAAGCCTGGATGAAACTGGGTTTAATTGTGCTCTTGAAAATGTGGAGATGTAAAGCAGAATGCTGATTAGCAACAATAACATTTTAACAAATTAAAAGCTAATTTTGTTCTTAGCTCTTTGCGATGACTCAACTATCATTAAATAGAAACTGTGCACACACCTTGATTATTTCACTGGACGTTACTGACATGTTGCTTTTTAATTAGAGCATAGCACATTATATTATTTATAGACACTATGTGCTACACCTTTTTTGTCTGTTTCAACTGTAGCATCTTGATTGGGGGTCTCATTTTCTTAATTAGTTTTGACTGTGCGCTCGCAGTTGGGATTGGACATTTATTGACTCCGATCTTTAGTGCAGGTTCAAAGTGATAGACTAGTGAGGGCTACTGCTGGGCATTAGCACTTAGAAGGAACTGTGCTTCATAAGAAACCCTACACAACTTTTCAAAGAAATCAGATTTTTAAGATAGATGCTACTTACAGTAAGTGTAAATAGCTACTGTTTGTATCTGTTGAAATTAACATGCTGGTAGCGAAAGTTCACTCACCTTGAAATTAGCCCCCTTCTGCCGAATTACTGAAAAGCAGCAATTTCCTTTGGCGCTACTGATATTGTGTTGTGCAAGCAACCTATGAGACACAGGTTCTGGTCCCATAGAAACCAGGAAGTAAACATGTTCACTTTGGGTGGTGTCATATACAGTATAGTGCATTTAAAATGAACCAAACCCAGTTCATTTAAAGTGAACCAAAAAGGGAAACAGCTACAAATGACCTTAGTGCTTTTGGTGGTCACAATGTAAGTGGACTTAAAAGAGGACCCAGTTTCATTTTTGGTCCTTTTAGCATTGATGTGGTCCCAGACCCTTTGTTGTTCATACCACAATTCCTTCAGATTCAGACCCCATCGCAGTCACCATTACTGTATGTAATTTGGCTAACAATAAATTGGCATAATTGTGTTTATGATAATAAATTGCCATACTTCTTAAGGTGTATGTGTGCTGAATACACATTCACCTTAAGTAGTAATGTATATAACTTGGAATAACATAATAGGGCTATATAATTTCCTTTAAGGCTTTAACAACTTAAAATATTGCACAGGGATAGAATGACATGAAAAATTATATTTTCAATATAAAAATATTTCCAAATACTTAAAACTTGTCCCTCTTTTTGGTCAACTTTACATTTACACAGTTTATAATATAACCCAGACAACCCAGCCAATTATATCCTAATATATTCTATTAATATTATGCAATGGTAATATATTTCTGTCCTAAATCCTTTACTTTCACATTATGTTAAGGGTCTCTGATTAAACCCATGAACCCTTATTTCGCATGAAGGAAACGAAACGAGATTCTATCACTATTTGTTAAATATGCTTCTCAACAGAAATAAAGCAGGCATCTCCTCCTGCGTGTCATTAATTCTTCATATATTAATGAACCCAAATCATTTGCCATTACGCAAACATTAAATTAAAGTGAAAGAGTGCTTTGCTTTCACTACCAAAATCACTTCAGCAACCTCAGCAAAAGGCACGTGCATCACAGCACTTCAAAGAAGTTCATGGTGAAGCAGTTCGCGGTCATGGTGATTATGGTATTTCTGTATTTGCTTAGAATTCCCTTATTTGGACAGTAAAATGTAATTGGAATTTAAAGTTCACAATAATCACGGTTAGATAAAATTATCTCGATCTAGCAATTATGTAATGCAGCTGTGTATGACAAGCCTTGAGGTACTTATAACAAAAAGCAAAATGGACTGATACCTCTTCACTTTCACATAGCAACAATCAGTCGAACCACAAAAGGATCCATATACGAACCGTACTCAGACCACCTCCCGAGGTGGTCTGAGTTTGGTTCGTTTGTGGGACCTTTTAGGGGGGGTCTGAGATCATTTGGGTTGTTCACATATACACATTATATCGCTCTGAGACCGTTTGGAGTGCTCAAACTAACTAGGTGTGAAAACACCCTTAAACAATGGTAAGTGTGATTATAGAAGTTGTTTTTTTGTTCTAAAATTACATTTTTACTCCACTGACGGTTAGGTTAAGGGTTGGGGTTTAGGTTAGGGGATAGAGTCAATATAATATGCATTCATTTTGACTGTATTACATCATTTACAACTAAAAATACAACTTATATTATACAACTTAAAATATTTTCTACAGACTACTAGTTTTCCACACATCCCCTGATTGTGCATATTTTTTTTTTAATGTTTGTTGTTGTTGGTGTCTGTATTGTCACCATCGGCAACATGATAAATTCCTTGTATATTTTATATACTTGGCGAATAAATCAATTCAGTTCAATTCAACTTGCTTTTGGTGCCACTCTGTGGACATTTCATCTGGAAACTAGAGCTCACACATGCCCAAACTTTCAACAACACTTCCAGCTTCGGTCACTGGGGGCAGTGAATCGAATTTTGGTAAGCACAGAAAACTTCGACCCACTGTTGCAAAATTTACAGTGAGATCAGTATGAATATGAAAATTTCACAAGCCGATTCAAACTCAAGTTTCCTGCATATAAATGTCAAAAAACATGTTCTATCCTGCAGGGCACTACTCAGATATCCAAATTATCATAGTTTTGTCTGGTTTATGCCTGACCTTTGTGGTGCAAAAAGCAGTTGTGTATATCCAGTGCTATTTACACCCAATACTAATAGTTAGGGCTGGTATTGATACAGATTTCCCAATTCGGTTCCGATTCACAAGTATATTTCAGTTATAATATCCCTTTTGCTTACATATGAAAGAAATTCTCTCCCAGCTAATGCTGTTAATTATCCAGGGGACCTTCTAACTAGGTACATTACAAAAATATTAATTGTACTAATTATATTTTATTCATTTTTCATAATTTTGGTCACATTTTGGATTTAAAAAAATGAAAAATCCATGTATTCAATCAATAAATAAGACATTATTTTTCATATATAATTTTTTGTTACATGTTTATTGTTTAATTACATAATTAGTACTATTTACAAGTATTTACATTGATTTGTTGAACGCGTTATAAACCGGTACTTTAAGAAAGACAGCATTTCTGTAAACAGCGTCTGTAGATGAGCGCATGTTAACGAGCTAGACTTGAATGGCTTTATCTCATCTGTGCCATGCATAATTAGAATTAAATGTTTCTTTTTTGTTGTTTTTGATCACCAACTGACTGTAGACAGAAAGGGTATTAAAATAGACATTATTCAATGACAAATCGGTTGTGTGGATCTCGTCTTTAGACACAAGAGTCAAACCAAACGTTTACTCTCAACACGCAGTGAAAGGATCTCACTGCTGAATGCTGCACCACTATACTACACAATTACTGGTGAGTGAAATGTAAACATTTACAAGCCATTTGCCAAATATATACATTTTAATTGCATAGCGCAAAATTTGGTTGCAAATGTGAGTGATTTCCTCTTGTAGAGATGGGTTGCGCATAGGTAAAAGATCGATCTTAGGATTTAAGAATCAATATTGAGATCGTTCAAATGAAGATTGCGTTGCATTGGAAAAACCCACTCCTACTAGTCACTCTGTATTTTTAAACATACTGTAATTACAGAAAATGACATACATTTTGTGCTGAAATATAAATCAGATGCTATACATGATAACAGAATTAAGCCGTGATCCTACAGCCACACACCACAGCTAAAAGTTATAATTCAGCTTGCAATCAACATCTTCATCAACTGTAATTAGCTGGTGCATTAGAGGCGAACACAAAAGCTCATAGATGCCGCTCAAGGGACCCAGTGGATGTGTCTGATCATTCCTTGCTTTAATGGCATCACAGAGCTGTCAAGAAAGAGACAAATGTCTCCTTTGAGCTGGAAGGCAGAGTGCTTCCATTTTCAAACCATCCATCAATGAAATCATAATTTTTTATTTAAAAAAGAAAAAGAAAAAATAGAGACATTTCTATGAGACTATCCACCTAATTTTTCAGCAAATCTAGGGCGCTGCCATTATCAACCTTGAATGTGGACCACTTCCGGTATAAGCCACTTCCAGCTATACAAATATACTACATTATACTGCTTTAAATTACAGGCTGGCAATAAATGTCGATATATTATTATCATTAAATATGATTTTCATAAACTCATTGGTTTTGTGTGCATATAGTTTTACTATTTATTGCATTTTGCCATCATTTAATCACACACTGTTGCACTGGCAGAATGAATGAAATCAGGCGCTGACAGGACAGTTCTGGGTGACGTTTTGACACACCTCCACAAACTTTACACATTACATTTACATTTATTCATTTGGCAGACGCTTTTATCCAAAGCGACTTACAAAAGAGGAAAACATAAGCGAATCATCTTAAGGAGACAGTGGTATGAAAAGTGCCATATTACAAAGTTTCACTAGCATCAGAATAGTATTCAAAACAGAATAACGTGCAACAGGAATTATTTATTTATTTATTTATTTTTTAATGACTGGTTAAGTGCTCATGGAAAAGATGTGTTTTTAGTCATTTTTTGAAGACAGAGAGTGAGTCAGCTTCACGGATGGAGTTGGGAAGGTTGTTCCACCAACATGGTATGATGAAGCTGAAAGTCCGGGAAAGTGTTTTGGTGCCTCTTTGTGTTGGTACAACAAGGCGACGTTCCTTAGACGACCGCAGGCTTCTAGTGGGTGCGTAGCTCTGCAGAAATGATTTTAGGTATGCTGGAGCAGACCCAGTGACTGTTCTGTATGCCAGCATCAGAGACTTGAATTTGATACGTGCATCAATCGGCAGCCAATGGAGAGAGACAAGGAGTGGTGTAACATGCGCTCTCTTTGGTTCATTAAAGACCAGTCGTGCTGCTGCATTCTGGATCATTTGCAGGGGTCTAATTGTGCATGCAGGGAGGCCTGCAATGAGAGCATTACAGTAGTCCAATCTAGTTATGACAAGTGACTGGACAAGCAGTTGTGTGGCATGTTCAGAGACGAAGGGTCTTATCTTCCTGATATTGTAGAGTGTAAATCTACATGATCTTGTGGTCTTTGAGATGTGGTCTGTGAAATTTAGTCTGTTGTCGATGGTTACCCCTAGATTTCTGACAGTTTTGGAAGGCGTTACTGCAGTTGCACCCAGCTGCACGGTGATGTTGTGTTCAACAGCAGGGTTGGCTGGAAAGACAAGGAGTTCAGTCTTGGCTGGGTTGAGTTGCAGGTGGTGCTCCTTCATCCAGGCCAAGATGTCTGCCAGGCAGGCAGAAATTCGAGCAATCACTGTGGTGGTTGGGCTGGAAAGACAAGTAGAGTTGCATGTCACCAGCGTAGCAGTGGTAAGAGAAACCATGTGCCTGAATGATGGGTCCCAGTGATGTTGTGTATATAGAGAAGAGCAGTGGCCCAAGCACTGATCCCTGAGGTACCCCAGTAAGTAGCTGATGAGGCTTGGATACCTCACCTCTCCAGGCTACCTTGAAGGACCTACCTGAGAGATAGGAGTTAAACCAGTCAAGCACAGTTCCTGTGATACCAAGCAAGGAGAGGGTAGAGAGTAAGATCTGATGGTTGACTGTGTCAAAGGCTGCAGAAAGGTCCAGCAGAAGCAGGACGGATGATCTGGATTCAGCTTTCGCCCATCTCAGCGACTCAGTGACAGACAGCAGGGCAGTCTTGGTGGAGAGTCCACTTTTGAAACCTGACTGATTGTCATCCAGCAGCATTTTTGCCATGAATGGGATGAGAGAGACTGGTCTGTAGTGTTCTATTTGTGTGGGGTTAAGTGCGGGTTTCTTCAGCAGTGGGGTTACTCGAGCCTGCTTGAATGTAATGGGAAAAGTGCCTGTAAGTAGAGATGAATAAATTATATGTGTGAGTGCAGGTAGGATGGATGGAGAAATGGCCTGGAGAAGGTGAGAAGGAATGGGGTCAAGGGAACAGGTGGTGGGGTGGTTGGAGAGGAGGAGTTTAGAGACCTCAGTGTCAGTCAGAGGAGAGAACATAGAGACAGAAGAGTTGCATACAGGAGACCGGTGTTTGACAGGGTGTGGTGCTGAGAATGTATTGCTGATGGATGTAACCTTAATAGTAAAAAATGTGGCGAAGACATCTGCTGTCAGTGATGTGTCAGGTGGTGGAGGGGGAGGGCAGAGAAGTGTGTTGAATGTTCTAAACAAGCTGCGAGTGTCTGTGGTGCTGTTGATCTTGTTCTGGTAATAGGAGGTTTTTGTAGATTTAACGTTGTCTGAAAAAGTTGCAAGCAGAGACTGATATTTACCTAGATCTGCTGGATCTTTTGATTTCTGCCATCTCCTCTCAGTTGCCCTGAGGTCAGTCCAAAGTTCACGAAGGACGTCAGACAGCCAGGGGCTAGGTGGTGTAGCACGTGCTGGCCTAGAGGAGATAGGACAGATGTTGTCTTGACAGGTTGTTAAAGTAGAGCTTAGTGTGTCTGTGGCAGTGTTTACATTAAGCGTGGTAAATACATTTAGTGTGGGAAGAGAGGTAGAGACAGCAGTGGGGTGGTGTGAGGGTGAAAGAGAACGGAGGTTACGGCGAAAGGAAACCAAAGGTGGAGACTGTTTTACTGTAGATGGGAGAGTCATGTTGAATTGAACAAAGTAGTGATCAGAGACATGTAAAGGAGTAACAAGAATATTTGAGTTGGTACAGTTATGTGTAAAAATGAGGTCCAGCTGGTTGCCTGATCTGTGAGTTGCTGTGGTGTGTAGTCTTTTCAAGTCAAATGAGGCCAGGAGAGTATTCAGTGTGGCCTGGGGCTTGTCTTGGTGTATGTTGAAATCACCAAGAACCACAAGTGGCCTACTATCCTCCGGCAAGGAGGACAGCAGGACATCCAACTCCTCAAGAAAGTTTGTCAGCTGACCTGGAGGGCGATAGATGACAACAACATGTATTTTTGTTGGTTGCATTGTAGTAATAGCATGGAATTCAAAACTAGTATTGTTACATAGTGAGGAGTGTGGTGAAAAAGTCCAGTTGTTATGAATGAGCAAACCTGTTCCCCCACCCCTTCCGGTGTGTCAAGGGGTGTGAGAGAAGGAGAAGTTGTTGGAGAGAGTAGCAGGTGTTGCTGTATCCTCTGGACGTATCCATGTTTCTGTCAGTGCCAGGATGCTGAGGGTGGACTGCGTGGCAAAGGCTGGAATGAAGTCAGCTTTGTTCACAGCTGACTGGCAGTTCCAGAGTCCCACTGAGAAAGAGAGTGGAGCATGTGCTGGAGTGCAAAGTGGCCGTAGGTTGTGTGGGTTGTGTTGTGTCTTGCATCGATATCGTGTAAACGGTCTGTAACAGATAACATGGATGTGCTTGAAGGCATGTGTTATTCGTGAAGTAGACATGTTAGTATATAGAAGGAAAATAAGAAAAAGAGACATAATAATAAGATACTTAAGTGCTATGGTGAGTGGCACCTTGTCGGTGTCCTTGCTCGGTGGACTCGCACAGGTAGACTCGCTGGTTTTTACCCAAGTAGGTCTTCACACGAGGAGGGCTTTACACGAGAGCTACCACTTCCGCTGCCGCTTCTGTGTCAGCATTCAAGTCAAATATATACATGATGATAACGAGCCGTTCAATGAAAAAAAGCAGGACACGCCTTAATGCTACTTAGCACAACAAAGCTAGTCACGTGGTCAACCGAAACTAAGGGTCGCACGAGGTGACAAGCGACCCTTAGACAAGCGACACAACCAGCAGAGAGGAGAAAGCCGCCGGGGAAATGCTGCTTCAAATTTCTTTGCACCAAAACTGCATCTTGTTTCATCTTGGCAAAATAATAAATGTATTTTACTCTCCGTTCTTGTCAGAGAGCATTCTCTCTTTCTTAGCAGTGTACAGTGTATAGTATATAGCAAACACGCATATCTCGTATTCAGCATGGCTTATGAAACATTGCCTTTGGAAATAAACAAAAGCATCATTGGAGATTATGCAGGCACATATGAATGAGGTTTACATGGAGACAAGAAAGACTGCATCTCGGTAAAGAAAAATGCAGATTTTATTACCGTCTCTTCGATACAACACACAACAACAAGCGAGTGATTTACTTACTCTTTTACTATAAATGCTGACGTTAGAAAATGATCCAACATTGGCACATAATTCTGCTGTTCATCCTGTGGTTGTGTGATAGTTTATAAGCCCAGATCACTAACTCTGGTATTATAATCCTACTAGTTATTTACACTGCGGTCAGCGCCAGTGGAACTTTCTCACATTCGAAATGCAGCCACTGCTCACTTCCAAGTTGTAAAATAAGGTGGATAGGAGAGGCTTGATGACCACACTTTTCCAGCCCCTAGAGATGTAGAGATCTCATCACTTTAAGCATGTGTAATGAAGAGGTAGTCTGTTGACTTAGTATTTAGCCCTGTTATATCAAACCATCTGTAGGGGAGAGTTGCTAATTGGTTGCGACTGTGAGACAAAACCCTCATAAGTTGATCAAACCTGTTTGTGGTCTGTTTTTTTGCCTGGTTTCATAAATATACTGGAGATGGGCATCAAAGGCAAATGGCAGCAAATGTTTAATAAGACTGTTTAAATGTACAAGCCTTTGAGAAATATAGAAGCCACCTGCAGTGGAAAGTATCCCAGCTGGAGAGAAGTGAAATAATGCACTTTGGTATTTCAAACCTGCTGTTCACCAGAAAGTCTCTGTTGTACTTTGGAATTCACTTAAATGCAGTCATTTAATAATCATCTCAATAGAAACTGGCTGCTGCAGTCCCAAGATTATATTAAGAGGGAAATATGAGATAAAATGAATAATTTAGGTAAGCTGCAGTCGGACATAATTTCTCCTCTTCCTGTAAAAAAGATTAGTCAGGCAGAGTCAAGCAAAGTCTTCTCTGGATCATACAAGTATAGGTGACATTCATGTTTATCTCATTTACAAGAATGAATGGCGCACACTGATTGCACTGTTTCTTTGCACATGCTGTCTAAACTAAAATGGACTAAAGGAATTATGCAAATCAGGTAACAGTACAAACACGGACAAAAATATAGTGCTGAACTCAATTTTTACAGTGCAATTCCCCATCTTATGTGTTGGTTCTGAGTGCTAGGTTGTGGAAGATGCAGCATACCGGTCTGTGATCTGGCATAATTTACTGGGAATGTACAGCATTCCTCCACAACTGTGATCCAGACACCTGAATAAGTTCTGTAAAATGCAGAAAATGTGTGTGACTGCACACCACATCTGGATATAGGCCTGTGCCAAATTGTAATGCTTTTCTCCATCATTTGATCATCATTTCATGAATTGCTGCTGCCAACTGTTCACAAACGCCTCTTTTCAGTAAAATTCAGTTTACCAACTGCTTGCTATGTGTGGTAATAATATTCACATTAATAGCACTAGGCATATAAAAAGGTAACTTTTGTGAAGAAGGTACATTGTACACTGAAAAAAGTGATAACCTGCAATTGTTACCTTAAATAGCTATTTCTACCTAATCTAACCCTTAAAATTAGTTTTGTTGGTGTAGCCAGATGTACTACATTGAGGTTTATTTTTATTTGAATAAAACCAGTTAATTAAGATGTTACCGCACAATGCAGATTTTTTTGTGCTTTTCTTTCAGTGTTTAATAAGTCGAATTAGAAAGGAGGCGTTTGCACTGAAAAGAATGACAGCGGCTTAATTTAGACACATTTAGCACCTGGTTAAACTGGATTGAGTATTTGTCCCATTGATTTTTACTTAGGCTATTGTGGGCTGGTGAAACAGTGTCCATCCAATCAGGATCTAATAGAATAGGCAACAGCATAATCCTGCCAGACACGAGCAGGACAAAGTGCTTGTGTGGCACTGGCCCAGAGTGGACTGAATACAAGCAGCTGCCCTGAGAGCATCACTAGCCAAAAGAAAGTTTTGCAATTAAAGGCCATTTTCTTTCAGAGTTATGATCAGTCCAGTTCAAGTAAATTCCTCTTGCCCACCAGCTAAAAGGTCTATTATACACTCATTTGACCAGAAGTGAGATAATGTGTGCAAACCTATCAGGGCTTCTTTCTAAAATTAGCCTGGCAATAAAAATGGCTTCAGAGTGGATTTTGGCTGTTGAGAGACTCATAAATATCAAGAGCAATGATGGTGTTCTTAGGTGGTGGTCAAAAGGAGGAAGTGACGTGCACACTGTCTCAATCACCTATGAGATTAAGGACATCAAGAGGCAGGTCAGACAGGATGTGCTCTGCCATACATAAGTCCAAACGGGGAATTAGAGACATTAAAGGGCTCAGGACAAGCAGCATAAATCTTCCCACCAAAGGCCACAGCATACACAAGAACTATGTAACAGCGTATAACCATACCACTTCAAGGTATTGGAAAAGTGTGGTTAGATCACTGCCAATCATACACATATTATTTCCATTCATTCAGAAAATTGTAATAAACTTTTTAATAGGGATGAGTCATATTTGTTTAGATTTTGTTGAGAATTTTTGTTGTTGAAACACTTTCTCGAATCCCAATTTCATACAGAGTAAATTAGGCTATACGTAAGCCGTTTGTACTAGGTTTGTACTAGTTTTCACGTCACAATCAAAGATTTTCCTGATGATTAGAAGATTTTCCAGAGGATTACAGATATACAGTATATCAGCAATTTTTCAGATATAAATAGGGCTGGTCGTTGCACAATAGTCTTTGTCTTTTCAAATATATTTCTCAACACAACTTTAGTAAAGTGTGAGCAGCAGGGTTAATTAAAGTAGGTCACGCACCGTACATGTCTGGCGGATGACATGGCACGATCTAAAATGAAACAATTATGAACCCTTTTCACATATCTGGGATGGAGAGCGGAAGTAGACGCATAGCAGGGTAAACTTGAATGGTGGTGAATGGGGGACCACAGCAAATTTTATTTTTGCTTACCCGTTTGCTCCAACAGCAAAAGTAAAAAAAATCAATGATTACGCTTTCACAGCTCAGCAAAAGAAGATAAAAATATAGAGCGCTTGATAACAGTAGTAAGAAGAGAGAAGCAGGCCAAATTTTCTGTCACTCCCTCAGTAGCTGTGTTAGAAACCTCATCACAGCTATGGTAACTGATTTTGTAAAAACTTATTACAGGGTAATATTATACAGTACAATGCTACACATTTAAACTAAATATTTTTTTTAATTGGAAATATTAAAAAGTTTGCTACATTTACATTGTTAAAGAAGGTGGAAACACATCATAACAGGTCTGTGAAAAGGGTCAATTTTATGTGAAGGTATGTACGCACAGCACTGCTGCCGCACGTCGTCTCTGGAGGCTGATAAAAAATTCTGCAGTGCCACAGAGCACAACTCGCATAGTTTTTTCATTCAATTCGACACAAATCAATATCAAAGGACATAGATTATTTACTCTAGTCATTACTGGATGATATATTGTGTATAAGTATCTTTCATAGAGCCTATGAACCTATGTATTTTCAGTTACAAGTATGTCTTTTTGTGGTTTATGGCTTGAATGAAACCTCTTCAAAGCTGCATACAGAGAGATTGCATAATAAACGTTACGCTTTCTAATCATTCAGTTTGCACAGTTACACCAGTTTCATACACTAACTTGCAAACTCATCAACGTCACTTTGCTCATTCTGGAAAAAGTACAAAAACCTTCGTAACTTTGGACTTCCATCAGCTCGTAATGTGTGTGTGATATATGTGCCTGTCCTGCCCACGACTTGCTTAGGTAAATGTTATGTCGCCCCCTTGTGGTCTCCCAAAGCTATTATGTCAAACTACATTGAATAGAATGCAACTGACAGTGAATTAAAAGCACACAAACTAGGCTTCTAATTTAAATGTCAGCTGATGTTAATATATAGATGCCTCAAAAATGTATAGATAAAATAAAGTGCCGATCAATAATCGATATATCAATATTTTATGACATCCCTAATTTGTACTTTGATTTCACCCTAAAGTTTAACACTATGGCTCTGTGGTGCTTTTAAAACCTTCCTGTTTGTCTGAGTGGCATGTTCAGCTCAACCATCCTGGCTCATCCAATAGCATGAGTTTGTACAGCAATGGAAGACAAGGGGAGTTTTTTGGAATCTGTTTGAAAACAGGGATTATATTTGCAATTTTGTTTGGTGTCATTAGTGGCATAGAATTTACACTTCAGCTTTATAATAAAAGGAAAATGTGGATAATAAGAAAAAATATAGGGAAAAGAACAGCAAGCTTTTTTTATTTGTTTTACCTGCAGTTGTTTATAATATGTGTATACAAAGTGTTTATGTTTATGTATGTCTATATGCCCATAAATATTTCCCCTTTTATTTTGGAATATTGTTTTATTTATGTATGTATGGGCAATATGGCTCCAAAAATTATATTTCAATATTTTAAATCAGAGGAACCATCTTTTCATTAAAAAAAAACAGCCATTGCATGACTCCAGCAAGGTCTCCTAGGCAACCAAATTGGCCCGGTTGCTATGGAGGGTAGAGTCACATGGGGTAACCTCCTCATGGTCGCTATAATGTGGTTCTCGCTCTCGGTGGGGTGCGTGGTGAGTTGTGCGTGGATGTCGCAGAGAATAGCATGAAGAAATGGGGAGAAAAAAAAACAGCCATTGTAGCCAAGTTAGATTAAAACGTTAAATGAAATATAAATAGTTAAAGATAATGGAGGCATGTTTTCCACAGTTTTTGACAAAATTAATACAATGAAGAATGGTATTTAATTTATAATATAATAAATATGATTTATATGCACCAATACAACAATAATAAAACATTTTAAAAAAATTAAAAAAGCAATATTTACTTACATATTTTTACTAAAAGTATTTTTTGTGTATGAACAGGGTGTGCAAGAACTACAAATTCGCTCACTTATATTTTGGAACCTATTTAAATATTATTTTTGTCCAATCTAAATATAATACAATTATTCAGAATTATTATATTATACAATATATTATCTAGCCCTAGTCTGGTGGTGGGAGGAAAATACAAATGCAATAAATGATTGTGTCTATGGAAAGGAATGGAATGTTAATAGTATGCAATAAGAAAAGTACTGAGTTGGAGGACAAAAGCAGTGGCTGCAACAGACCCACTGGTGCTCTGCACCCCTCGCTAATGCAACGTGACCTTCCCTTTATCCTGTCTGAGTGTGTGCATTTGTGTTTATGCATATGAGTGTGGGGGCATGACTGAGCAAGCGCCATGGACACGCAACAATGGCACTGGCAGGTGGAAATATGTAATTTTTTCTAATAAAATAGGCACACAGCAAGGGCGTCTGCTTGCAATGATACTACACTGCAAAAAGCCATTTTCTTAGTCAGTATTTACCAGTAAAATATCTAAACATCTTTAAAGCAAGATACATTTACTTCAGATTTAAAATAGTGTAAGATAAAATGACTTATAAAGTGAATATGTCTTGAATTAAAGGGATAGTTCACCCATAATGAAAATGATGTCATCATTTTCTCACACTCTTGTTGTTCCAAACCCGTTTGAAGTTTTTTGTTCTTTTGTGAAGCTCAAAAGAAAAGGTTAAGAGGAAAAGGACTGACAGCCTCAGTCACCTATCACTTTCATTTCATTTTTTGTCCATATACATAATGAAGTGAATGGTGACTGAGACTTTCATTTTGCCTAACATGTTCCACGGACAACAGAAAATCTTACAGGTTTGGCACAACATGAAGGTGATCAAATGATGACAGATTTTTCATTTTGTGGTCAACTATCCCGTTTAGCTTGTGTACCCCATTGACAATGTTTTTTTTCTCTCTCTCTCTTTGTTTTAAGGATAAACCTCACTTAATATTAGGTTAGTATTATACCTACGGTAAAACAAGAAAAATGGTTTGCCAATGGGGTAAGAAAAATAAACGTAATTGAAGATATATTATATGAAGCTATCTTAGGAAATGTTGCTTCTTGGTTAAATTTATTGTGTGTCTAGACATTATAAGTGGAACAAGACAAAAATACTGATTAAGAAAATGATTTTTTCACAGGGTATGGTTGACATCATAATAATGTCACAGACAGGGTATAAACCACTGTAGCAAGCGATGAGATATGAAAAGCCTCCTCCGTTCGACCACCTTCAAGTGTTCCCATTAACATTCAGTTGTAATGCATTACAATCAGGGAGCATGTTCAGATGCATGGCTAGATGAGAAGATTGAATAGCACAGCCTACACTAAGTGAGGTGGCTGATTAGGACCCGCTGATGAGCCCGTATTGTGTGTGGCACAGCGGAGGGGTCGGCCATGGGCAGAATGTGTATGTGTGTGTGTGCATCTGTGTGTTTGTGTGAACAGGCAAAGTGTGAGCCAGGATGCTACTGCTGTGTAAGAGTGTGGATTCTGTTGTGTTTGTGTTGTCTGCTGGAGGAATGAACAAGGGAAGTGTGAGATTAGATAGGTCTTGGTTTTCTACCTCGCATGACACCTCTGTGAATGCCTGCTGCTTTCAATATTTCAAGAACGGTCTTATCCATGGAAGAGAATGCTAACTATAGATGTGTCCACACAAACATGCAGTTGACTACCATCATAATGTCTGGTCCACTATGCAGCTATTTCTGGACTATCATGTCCAAGAACCCAACGTGGTCACACGGGAAATTGTTGTGTCAGTTCAGAATGTTTTTCCACCTATGTCAGAACCAATGTGCTGAACTCTGGACAAGCACCACCATGTGGCGAATGTTAATGCCCCAAATATTTCCTGTGCTGTGCCTTTGATGTCATATCCATTTTGATCTATGGCTTGGGAGATACTACATTTGCACAAATGTTAATGAAATAGTGTTTTGGTCTCAGTACTGTTAAGAGTTATGTTTAGGGTTAGTGTCAGGAGTATATTCATTTAATTACTAAGGCTGTTGATTTATCACATTTATTCTAGGGCTGTGCACAAGTAATTGATTATTTGAGTTCTCATTCAGCTTTAAATATTTGACTAGTAAAAACTGCTCAAATATTGCAATTTGATTTTCCTTTTTGCCTTTGCCTGTCATGGGCAACACTGAAACTGATTCTCTCACTAAAATCTTGCCATTAATTCTCCCCAAAATAAAATTCTGCCATTATTTAAAGTGATTGTATCACTTCAAAAGATTTGGAATTTATGTATGTATCTATGTGTGAGTAAATTTTTTTTGTTGTTGTTCATTTTGTTTCTGTTGTTAATGTTGTTTATGCATAGTGCTAATTTTCTTCATAAGAAAAACAGGTTCAAAAGTTGAAGGTTGAACTTAAATTCTAAATGTCAAGTAATTGATTACTCTGTTTTATTTATGTGTTAGAGTACTCGACTACAAAATAACTTGAAATGCCCATCCCTAGTTAATTCAGTGTGATTAATTATACAATCACTCAGCCGTAATAAGAAATTATCCTACGAATGCAGTAATTCAAGCCTCAGGTGCCTCGTCCATGTTTTTGTGAGTCTCAGTTAGCAGGGGGTTGTAAGTACAGCTCCAGCTGTCCAGGCAGCTGGATGGAGCAGAGTGAAGGGTCTCAAGAGGTCTTTATAGTTACAAACTACATTTAACAAAGCTTCCTAAAATGTGACGTTTATGGCGAGAGATGCTGAAAACCAGTGAAACGTGACGCTACAACAGTGAGACGCACCAGAAGCGCAGACAAACAGAATGGAAGTGTGCATCCTGTGAGAACAGCCCTAGTCTACCTCGGACAGACTGATGAACTTGTAAAATGGATCTCTGTGGACTGTAGGCCAGTGATAGGATTATGTTATGATATGGAAATAAACCTAACAATAAATTGACTTTTAAAGCCACTTTTTTTATTGTCTAATCTGTGCCTTACTCATCTGCCACAATAATGTAATATCTTTTAATTATCTGAATTATTATATCATGTATTGTATTTATAGTTATTTTGATTCTGATTATATATTAAATTTTCTTTATCTGGGCACATGTTCAGCAAATATTAATACTGATTAATTCTATTAATCTGAATAGCATGTAATTAATTTGATGGAAAAATATAAGCGATTGGTAGCCCTAGTAATTACAACTCAAACGTTTCCGAAAATCAAACACAGTTTTGCTTTCAGTACTGTCGTGTGTGTGCACCAGTATAGTTCCAGCTTCGGCCACTGGGGGCAGTTCAAACGTTCAGAATGCAATTACCAATTTTAGCAGACAAAACATGTGACTTCTTGTCACTAATTTCCCATGAGTTGAGTTTGAAGAACTGCCCACTTAGACAGGAAGAGTGTGTCCAACTGGTCCAACTCTTTCCTTTTTTACTTGACATTTCGAGCTGCTATATCTCACTCAAGGATATCTCATTAATTACTAAGTGGCTCAAACAAAACTGTTAAATATCTAAAAATGTGATACCATGAAACTTGCAAACTTTGGCTAATTCAGTGATTAGTTCTTCCCTGAAAGCAGTCTGGGAACTGGCAACAAAACCTTCCCAGTGGACAGATATAAACCTGTGCAACATGACTTCCAGAAGTCGTAGCCTATAAAGCTGCCAAATAAGAATGGAGCTTGCCATTTTCAGAAATCTCTTGCCATTTTTGCATGCAATATGCATTTGAGTGTTCTGAGATTTTCATTTAACTGATGGATTGAATATTACTGCTTTATTAAGTAGCATTACTATGACCATTGTTCATACTTTGGGTTAAGGGTTTTTCTTAAGCGTAAGTATTACATTTTGGTGTATAACTCATCGTGCACCATTTATGCTACAAACATAAATGATACCTCAAATTGTGCAGCTTGATAAGGAGAGGTGTGCCACGTACACTATATCACCACATATATGTGGAAACCCTCTTCTAATTAATAAATTTTGCTAAGCCCCTTAATTCTAGTGAAGACAAAATTTTAATGCTACATTCTAGAGAATTGTGTTCTTTCAACTTAGCAGTAGTTGGGGAGGGCCCTTCTCTCTCTCAGTTTACTGAGTCTGGTGTGGAAAAACTAGTCTGGCCCTCAAAAAGCTAAGACCTGAACCACACTGAACACCTTTTTGAAGAATAGACAGAGACTGCAGCCAGGCCCCCTTGACAAAAATCAATGCTTGACTGCACTGATTTTCTAGTCTGAAAGGGAGCAAATCCCTGTAGCCATGTTCCAATATCTAGTGGAAAGCCTTTCCAGAAGAGTCGAAGCTGTAGGAAAGACCAACTCCTTAGTAATGCCAATGGTTTTAAAATTAATGCTCAACAAGCACAAATGGGCAACCTGGTCTCACAGAATCATGTTACTGTACCTACACTTTTGCAAAAAGATTTTTACATTGCTCATCATACATATCTCGGCAGTTTCCTGGTGAAATGAACACCTGAGGTGACATGTTCGTGTCACATTTGCTTTTAATGACACTATTGGTTAGGTTTCAGGTTTAGGGAAGGGAGGTAAGTTGTTTTTAATGGTCAACCGATATGGTTTTTTTAATGGCCGATGCCGATATCCAGAGAACAGGGTGGCCGATAGGCTGATAAAATGCTGATATATCACAAAATGTTATATAGTAAATAGCATATGTATACATAAAATTGCAAAAAAAATTTAAAACTCTTAATTAGCACTATATTTACTTAATTTTACACAAAACTTTAACTTTGTACCATATAAGATTGTGTTTTAAATGGTAAATAGCAGTTTCTTCTGATTTCTGTTTAGCCATTAAATTGTAGTAACTTACTTGCATATAAATAAATTGTTAATATATTAGGAAGAATATATGGCATATGCACATTAGCAATCAAATTTTCTCACAAAAGACAGAATCAAACTAATTGTACATGCAGTGCACAGTGAATATGACATTTACTCATAGCGCACGTGAAGCGCTTTTACTTTGAAGTTGGTTTCACTCGCTTGTACGGATCCAGCAAGCAGCAAACAGCTTACACAGCCCAGATTGCCTGCTTGGATTGTCATGGAATGACCATGACATAACATTTGCAAATCAGAGAAACTGAGTTTTGATCCAGACTAATAGAATACGCGCTTCAGAGGAAGATATTATATGAGTACTCGACAGGAAGAAAACGCTGGATTTACGTGAGGTTTGCAAATGACATCTGTTTAAATGAGATATCTGCATATTTGCAGACGGTATATGATAGAAGTATGATATTTACCTTTTTATCATTAGACAAGAAAGTTAAAAGTCACAGGGAACGGTTGAAAAGAGGCTTATATAATACTTTAGAGGAAGAAACATGAACGCTTCACAGGAAGAAAACATTGGATTTGCTCAAGTATTGTGGCGTTCGTGAATTACATCTGTTTAAACATATATCTGAATATGGTATATATTACTTTTATTGATATTTCTCTTTTTATCATTAGACAAGACTGTTAAAAGTTACAGGGAACTGTTGAGCACTTTAACATTATGATCTCCTGCTCGTCTGTCGTGGCTCTGATATGCGGACTGTTTAAATGAGACTGTGTTGCACACCGGCCTATTACTGTAGTAAAACGATGGCACTACAAAACTAAATGTGATTGGTCAGTTACACGTCTCAGGCAGCTCCTTCATGTGCAAGCAGGCGATTCTCGGTGCCCTCGTGGCCTTAAGAAACAAATAGGCCAAATGATTATTAAAAAATGTCAGAATAACGGCCGATATATCAGACAACCAATAGTTGTGTTGATTTAAAACTCAATAGATCATCAACCTTAAAAACCTCATCTGTTTGTGAGAATATTTAACTTGCTTTCTGTGCCACTCAGTGGACATATCACCTCCAAACTACCGCAGTAAGTGTAATGAACCACGTAATATAATTTTGCATTTCTGCAAACAGTAACGTATGTCACCACAGTAAAGTAGTTTTCATGAGATCTGGCTGCATATAGGTGTGGTGTTTGGGTGTCCACATACTTTTGGAAATATAGTGTAGCAGTACACTAAAAATCACACAGAAAACCTTAGCAACACCTTAATATTGTGGCAATGAGTTTTGCACAGGCAAATTATTTTTAGAAAATGTACAGATATTTGTTGCTGATTACTTATAAATTCTCTTTGATTTTTGTGTTACCATTTTTTGTGTGTGAGTGCCTTTTGGGTGAGGAAATGGTAAACATCACTGAGAGACTTTTAAGAAATGAGAAAAGGATAAGCCACTCTAAAGCTGTTAATGTGTTTTGTTTGAACACTTTAACGCGTGCTGAATGGCAGACATCACTGCTTAGCGTCACTTATGGTGGTGGCATTGCAACAGTGTGTTGGAGTGAACTGGTGAATAGTCACCCACTGGGCGGTGTTTCAATTCCTGTCTAAAGACTGAAAAGGAAAAATGTTTGTCATTCTCCTGGGCTTCGCTAATGTTTCTACTTAAAAGCATGTTTGTCCTGGGTTGACACTAGGGCTGCGCGATTATAGCAAAAATCATAATTGTCGATTATTGCCCTTGATATTGTAATCGCGTTTATTA
Organism: Myxocyprinus asiaticus; assembly: GCF_019703515.2. Taxonomy (NCBI): domain Eukaryota; kingdom Metazoa; phylum Chordata; class Actinopteri; order Cypriniformes; family Catostomidae; genus Myxocyprinus; species Myxocyprinus asiaticus. The sequence continues at coordinate 35,556,683 of NC_059357.1, read as the reverse complement.
ATGTCGATTAAAATATTAAATTACCGTGACGTCACAAAGCAAGCAACCATGCGGTTCTTCAGAGTAGCAGATTTCAATGGTGGATATGAGCTGTGCTCCAGTTTCTTTTAAGCATTTTTAAGCATTAAATATTGTAATAATGTTTGTTAATGTTAGGCCAAATTGTTTTTTATTTTAAATGGATATCTATGGTATAGAATAAATTAAATTATTGCTAAATTACTTCTTAAATTATTAGTCCATGTACAGTACATAATATGACATATTCAATATTCAAACTTATTAACAGCAGATTTAAACTGACCAAGTTACTTACTGCGTTCAGTAAGCCCTTTGGTGGCGAGACAGGGGACCATTCATCCCATTAGATCTTCAATGGTGATCTTGTTCATGTAAGATCATCGTTAGATCATTTTTGTCCTCAGTGGTGCACTTTGGAAATTAAAAACAGTCATTTGCGATTGGAGATTGTGCGGTTCGTGAAAATGTTAAATCTACTATTGCCAGCTGCATGGCAAATGGGTCTCATTAGAGCAGACGCGATAACAGTGATGGTGATTCCTGAATTATGCTATTCATGCCATATTCTTTATGTTGACTGCACCTCCAAAACAAAAATAGAACAGTTAAGCTGAATTACTTTATTTCTATTTTCTACAAATCAAATTCACATTGGCCTACTTATTAACATGACAAAACAAAACTGTTTTTACATTTTTAATAAACTGTACACAGAAATCGAGCAACGTGACAAACTCTCCCATTATGACTGCTGTCACTCACTGCAGGTTTCAGACCTGCATTTCAACACAAGCTCAATGACACTCCGCACAAAGTTCTGCACTCCCGCAAATGCTCTCATTAAAAACAGTATAATATATCAATTATTTACACCGCGGGCCCTTGACTACCAGGGGTCCGGGGGAGCCCTGGGCTGCAAGGTCTCGTGGCCCATCAACTTTGAAAACACAAACCCAGAGCTTATACAAGGCCCCCTCAACAGGGCCCCCAGCCCTCTTATAGGACCCTTTTGCCTTCCTGTTTCTAATTAGATTTTTTTGAGCCACTCTTTAACCCTATAACGCTGCGCATATCATATTTGATACAGGACTTTCTAAAGCCTCTACATCATCATCACGATGTGTATGAGATTTCTGCTGTCTCCTGGTGAAAGTTTCCATGCTCTTCTGGAAGTCTATGCCTTGATTAGAATGGGAGTGTTTTAGTTTTGTCGTATTGCTCATTTGCAGTGTATTTAACATCTACGTTCAAAGCGAGTGGTGCAATATGCAATGAATCCAAAATAATTCCAAAGTGCTTTTTGCTCTTGTTCTACAGTTTCTTTCGAGTGTCAGCTGATGTTTCTTCAGTGTAAATTTTTGTGTCCCACTGTAAACAGAGGTGGAACATAAAGCAAGCATCTGGGCATTTAGACGGTTTAAAACTTGCGCATTAGGATCAGTTGTCATTACTGATAGGACAGAGGACTCATTTAAGCGGCTCTGATTGGCCATTGCCTTTTCATTGCTCAACGGACATGTTAGTTATTGGTTAGAATACTCAACCACTGCAAAAAAAGAAAGCAGACTTAAATTGAATGCTGTAATCATCAGTTTTCACAATTACATAATCGTGGCAGCCATAATCGTAATCGCGATTAGTTTTTCGATTAATTGTGCAGCCCTAGTTGACACCACAATGGAGTGACACACAGGGGAATTGTGACCTGAACTCACCCCATCAGAGCTAGCATCCTCTTAGCATTTATGGGCCTCTAGGTGCTGTTGTGGTTTACAAAGTGTGTATATGTGCATGTTTGACTGTCTTGTGGCCTAATGGAACACCAGGCCTTGCATCCATACATGACAGCTTGAGTGAAAGTCTATTTGGATTTCTTTTCCCCAGTTGACACTTTGAGGCTTGTCCCTTCAACAAAAGTGTCCAGGCTGTTACATCAAAGCAGTACAACTCAATCTGTCACATTTCTTTAAAGGGATAGTTGTCTGTCACCCCCCCCACCCCCCCACCCCCATAATTTACTCAGCTCATATCATTCCAAACCAACTTTCCTTTTTCCATTGAACACCAAAGGAGAAGATACAGTACAATGACAATGGATTGAAACCAGGGGCTGTCAAGCAACAAAAAGGACAAAACAAGCACCATAAAAGTAATTATGAGTACATTTTATGTCTTATGAAGCCATATGATAGCTTTGTGTGAGGAACAGACTGAAATGTTTTCACTTAAAAGTTTGACAGTCGAGGTCACCATTTACTTTTATTTCTTTATGGAAAAGAGCAGCTAGGACATTCCACTATAAATAACTTATTTTGTGTTATTGTGTAAGTGAACTATCCCTTTAACACCAAAAATAAAAAAGCCAGGGGACTGTGTGCTATTTTACGCCTACAAAAGCACAGCTTGGTCTGGCTGAAATGATTAAATTACATTTAGTACAACTGGTACATGAAATTCTTTCTTTAGTTCTGCTGAATCTGTCCCGTCACCCAGGTGGCAGATTAACAGAGCATCCTGTTCAGGCAGTGTGTCATCTTTTCCTATCTCTCTGGTCTCTCTCCTTGTGTTGGGCTATGGCTCAGTCTGGTTGGTGGCATGAATATCAGGCATGCATTATCATGCTCCCTTGGCTCTGTGGCTCTGACTCTAAGTGAATGTGACATTTTCTCTGACAGCAGAGACCAGGCGGTAAGGGGTCTGTCCTCCCCTTCACTGCCCTACTAATACTGTACACAGCAACACACACCACACATCCTGACATAATAAAACACATAGGCCTACACACAAATGCACCCTAACAAGGCAATGTGTGACAGAAATGACCACAGCACACTTGGCAGGGTCAGCTGCGGCCAATCAAAACTGGCCGAGCATGTGACAGGGCAGGAGGTCATTGTAGGCTGCGTCGAAAAGCTGAAAAATGCTGCCTCTACAGGCTGTATACAGAGGTAGAAGGCATCACAGCACAGTTAGATCTGATGTTTCTGTTACATCCTGTCAATTAAGATGCCTTCATCAAGGCAGCATAGTAAGTATTTTTTGTCTTCTTCACATTTCTACAGAGAAATGAGCATTGTAGACACTAAATATTTTGTTATGTTTCAAGCTCACTTGAATTTGTAGTAGATCTTTAGACATGACGTAATGATGCATTGGAAGCCTGTCTGAAACCAGTTTACCATCATACACAAACGCTGTCTGTTAAAGGGATGGTTCAGCAAAAAAAAAAAAAAACTAAAATCTGTCATCATTTACTTACCCTCATGTCATTTTAAACCTTTCTTTCTACCATGAAACACAAACGTAGATGTTAGGCAGAATGTCAGCCTCAGTCACCATTCACGTTCATTGCATCATTTTCCATACAATAAAAGTAAAGGATGAATGAGGCTGACATTCTGCCTCACATCTGCTGTAAAAAAATTATTTCTGAAAATAATTTTGACTCGTAATAATGTTGAAAAATAATTTTGACTCGTTCTTTGTTTATTTAAAAAAGAAAAGCAGAAACTGTTACTGTAACAGTAAGGCACTTACAATGGAAGTGAATGGGGCCAGTCCAGGAACATTAAAATATACACAATTATAGTCTCAAAAGTATAGTCTCAAGACGTAAACATTGAATGTGTCAACATGATTTTATCACTTAAAAATGTAAAAATGTTTGATAAAATCGCTTATCTGTGTAAAGTTACAGTATATCAAATATTACAAATTTGTTGTCATGATGATGTAACGTTGGACTACCCTGTAATCTAGTAAACTCTGTAACACTAAAATCATGTTAACACGCGTAATGTTTAGGTCTTGTGTCTATACTTTTGAAATAGTGTGTATTTTAATGTTGGACTGACTGTCCCCATTCACTTCCATTGTAAGTGCCTCACTGTAACCACAATTTTTGCTTTTTTTAAATAAACAAATGAGGTAAAAGTCAAAATAATATTTTATGGTAATCAACATTACCATGAAAAAATAAATTATGTCGAATGAGCATAACTTGTATTGAACCCAGGATATTGCTTTAAGTCATTGACTGACTGGGCAGTGAGGCAGGAGGGCTGTACACAGAAATGCACCCTAACGAGACAGTGTGTGGCGGAAAAGACTACAACACCCAGGGGAGGGTCAGCTGTGGCAGATCAAAACTTACTGAATATGTGACAGGGCAGGATGTTATCATAGTAATGGGGAGGAGGGGGCTGCACTGGCTTCTGGTATGATCTCATGGCCGCCTTGTTTTTGTATGATCTTGGTGTATTGTTGTAACTACCTCCTGACTGGTTTCCTGTGCGACCTTGCTTTTCACCACCGAATGAATCTTTTATGAGCTTTGCGATGTGGGTTTTCGGTGTAGAAGATTGGAATATAAATATGGCAGTTGCACACAGAGCCCCGAGCCTCTGCCTGTGATATTAAACTCTTTACGCTTGAACACTGGGAACAGGCTTGGTTTACGTCACCTGGCTAAACCTTTCATACTAACACATACTGTATATATGCTGTGTTACATATGCGTATTTCATTTTTAAATGAAAAAAAACAATGCCTTATCATAGCAAAAATAATTGGCTCCTTTGCAGTGGTGTCTGCGCAAGAGTCTAATTTTAAAATAAAGCAACGTGCTTATCAATTTGGTAACAGAACAATGCACACTATAATTTGCTCTGAAAATGAGACTAACTGTGAACTGAGACTCAAAGCAAGTCACGCAACCTAGTCTAATAGAATCGCATTACTATAGATACATTTTATAGTAATATACATTACACAAAATTATTTTTTAAATGGCTCGTTGTACGTTTCCTGGCAATTTTCTAGTGAAGTAAACATTAGAGGCACTACAACAGCAATGACTTTTATTCATTTTCACACAAATCATGAGTAAAACCACTGGTGTACGTCAGGGATCAGCGCTTTGACCCCTTCTCTTCTTGAACTATAGTACATCACTCGGACCTATCATTAAGGCACATCACTTTTCCTATCACTGTTACACAGATGATACGCAGATTTAACCATCTTTCCAGACTGACGACCCCACTTTCAGCTCCTATCTCTGCCTGCCTCTCTGAGATCTTGGCCTGGATGATGGAACGCCACCTTCAGCTTAACCTTGCCAAGACAGAACTTGATCCCAGCAAAACTGTCCGTTGACTACAACTTCACTATTCATCTTAGTTCAACTACACTAAAGCCAACCAGGACAGCACGGAACCTGGGAGTGGTGGTTGATGACCAGCTTAACTTCACCGGCCACATCTCATCAACCACCCCGGTCTTGCAGGTTCACCTTTCCTGTCTGAATGCGCAGCTCCTTGTCCAAGCTCTGGTCATTTCAAGGCTGGACTACTGTAATGATCTGTTGGCAGGCATCCCAGCAAGCACAATTAAGCTGTGTGGTAGAATAAGCTTCACACACCTTATTTTCGATCTGTTCCGCACACAATGCTATCTTACGACATCAAAACATTTTGCTATAGTGGATGACTTGTAAGGTGATACATTTTAAGGTTTTCATTACATAACCGACTACATTTACAAGCTTATTTGAACATGATGAAGTTGCATGGTAGCTCAGCTGATAGAGTGTTGAACTCGCAACGTGAAGGACCAAGGTACTAAAGAGAACTCGAGTCAATATGTGAGCCAAAAGTGTCATTGAAGCAACACAAAATGAAGTGGCGTTTTTCATCTCACTTTTGGTTTTTCTGACACTATCGATTATGTTTAGGCTGAGGTTAAGGGTATGCATAGGTGAATTACTGACCAGGCCAATGGGGCCAGCTCCCAGGGGCCCTTGACTACCAGGGGTCCGGGGGGGCCCAGGGCTGCAAGGTCTCGTGGCCCATCAACTTTGAAAACACAAACCCAGAGCTTATACAAGGCCCCCTCAACAGGACCCTGTGACTATGAGGGCCCCCAGCCCTCTTATAGGACCCTTTTGCCTTCCTGTTTCTAATTCGATTTTTTTGAGCCACTCTTTAACCCTATAATGCTGCATGTATCATATTTGATATAGGACTTTCTAAAGCCTCTACATCATCATCACGATGTGTATGAGATTTCTGCTGTCCCTGGTGAAAGTTTCCATGCTCTTCTGGAAGTAGAAGACCTTTATTTCCAAAATAGCTACCTTCATATTTTGATGCACTCATCTTTTTTATGTGAAATCTTTTCTGATTTTGATAAAGTAAAATGAATAATAACGTTTATATTGTTACTGATATTTTAAAATCCGTATTTATTGAATTCAAGAAACGTGCTTAAAATATTATTATTTTTTTAGAAAAATAGGTTTAAACAGGTTTAAAAAATATAATTTTCTGACTATTATTTCAAATGTCATATGGTTAAGCTTTATTCTTTCTATAAAAGGGCTCTCAAACAAAAACGTTTATTATACTATTCATTGCTATAACTGCATGTTTTCCCTACATTACAAAAAAATAACTTGCTTAGGTGGTTGGGAAAAATACATTTTATTTTGTGCGGGACAAAAGTACTGATTAACCTAGATACGTAAAGTTTGTCGAGACAAACTATAATGTTGGTTTGACGAAACCTTGTCTGAAACTTTAAAATAGTTTTAAATGCTTGAATTTAGAAATTTTTACAGGTCTTACAGTAAGAAAGAAAGAAAGAAAGAAAGAAAAGAGCATCTTAAAGCAGATTAAAGGGCTTGTGTATTTTGACAGCTGAAGTTTGAAATTACGAACATTCAAAAACAGACTCGTAGCTTATTTAAACAGTCTGTCAGTTTAATGTAGTCTAGGGGATTTTGGCTTAAATTATGCTTTTACAGGGCTTTTTTGATGGAAGAATAATAATGGTAGCCAAGCTGTAGGGTCGTTCCAAACAGAATTTCCAATAAAATGACAAAATGACCACTATTTTTGAGCCCCACACCTTTCAGTCCATCTAAGCTCTCACAATGGAGGGTAAAGTCTTTGAAGGAAATGTGCTATAGGGATGATCACTTCTGAATGGAACGCACCCCATTATTCAGATGAGTTTGAAAAGATATGGCAGCGTGAGCCAGAACTGCCTGAACTCTTTGCCAAGTTTCAACCAAACCCTTGCATAAATACTGTTGGAGTCTATATGTTAAATTCTTCAATATTTAAATATTTGATGGTTAAAATAATTCAAAAAATATTATTGCCCCTTTAAATATATGCACTTTTACATAATTATTACACATTTTGTTACACGCTTGTTTTTTGTATCATCATTTTTAGTATTTACATTGAGTTTATGTATAACAAACATTAAAATGGTACAGTTTAAGAACAGTGGCTGTTCAGCAAACATCTTTTGGTTGAGTGATTTCTTTACCACATCCATGTTGTGCTTTTGAATTAATCTGACTGTAAATAACAAAACAGGCATTATAAGAGACTTAAATCAGTGAAATAGATTGTGAAAATTGGCCCCGGGGCCCTCGCTAGTCATAATCCCCCCCTGAGGGTACGCAGGTAGGTTTTCTTGATTTAAAACTTGATAGAGCATTTGTAACGTTGCTGGCAATGACAATGAAGAAGACGATGACGTGAAGAACCCAAGTGCAGTTTATTAACAAATGTGAAATCCAAAAAATCCTAACTATAAACATGAAACATAAACTTGAATATAAACTTGACTTAACATAAACTTGACCTGACATGAACAATGTTACCAAACATATAATACCAAATAACAATGGAAAACATGAGGGCTTAAATACTTGGACATGGGAGAACATAACCCAATGAACAAACAGAACTCTAAACAAGATAATCAAACAATGAACCAATGAAAACAAGACACATGAACATGGAGGGAAAACAGTACATCATATGACCAGGAACACATGACATGAAAAACATGAATCAACAAAATGCATATGACAGCATTAACCTTCAAAACCTCATCTGTTTTTCATCTCACATTTGCTTTTCATGACACTATTGGCTAGGTTTAAAGTTTTGAGTTGAGAAATTGGTTTTGTTTATTTAAAACTTGATTAACCTTAAAAACCTATTTGGGAGAACATTTAACTTTCTTTTAGCACCACACAGTGGATATTTTACCTCTAAACTGCAGCTATGTGTAAGAAACCTACTGTTATGTTCTATTGCAAAATTTTAATGAGATCAGGCTGACAATCAAACCAGCACCAAACTGATCTAAGATGTTTTTTTTAGCAGGGAGGTCTTCGTTTGCTCTCCATTTAATCTCATTGCTGCCTAGTACAATTGAGATATTACAGACATTTTTATTTGTAAGTTCTCTTTCCTATGGGCTCAGACCACCAACCCCCTTTTCTCTTTTTTTTTCTCTCTCACTCAATTTTGATTTCCATCTCTTTTTAGTCTCCCTCCAATCCTTGTTTCTTATTTTTCAGAGGATATTTTCCCTGTCGACACCCTCAGGTGTGATAATACAGCTTCTCCTGCAGAATGATAGCCTGTCAAAGAGAGAGAGAGGTAGAGAGAGATTTGAGAGCTAAAGCAAGAGATGCAAACAGAGTGAGAGGTAGGGTGATAAGACTTTTTTATCAAAATGTTTGTTCTGCTGTAAAACAGAAAGACACTGGCCACTCGGGGTGCCGGAGCTGTTGCAGACGCTCAGACAGGTAATTGATAAAACAGTCTCTCTCTCGCTCTCTCTCTCTCTCTCTCTCTCTCTCTGTGGCAATGCTTGACAGAGGACTGAGAACTGTAGGGATGCACTCAACGGTGGCTATACCTGAGCCAAGCCCTGTGCAATGTCTTTTCAAAACCAAGAAAGACAGTCAGTGTTCATTTGATATTCTCAAAGATAACAAGCCGCTCCTGTTTTCACATGGCAACACTACCTGCTCGCTGTGATATTCAGCCCTGGGACGGACTTGGAGCACATAAACCACACAGACTTCACATGTTTGAGAAGCAGGTCTGCTTATGCTAAAGCTAGCACATGTAAGCTGAAAAGGCAAACAGAGTGAAAGAGTTTTACATGTACAACTTTTAATTGAATGAAACTATAAGTAAGTTTTTAATAGATGAAACTGCATGTAGGACTTCTGATTACCTGCTGTACTATAGGTCACAAAACAGCACTGAATGTATTAGAGACTCCATGACATATGTTGTGTTGTGGCGTTTAGTCCATGTCTGTTAGCTTTGAGGTCTTCTATCTATTTTAGTGGACTCCTAAAGGTTAAAATAATAGGTCTTTCTCATTCAGGGAAAAAAATCGTACCAAAAACATGGATGACTCATCATGTTTGCATGTGGATATACAATTTTTAGTCTTACAAAATGCTTTCTAGAATGAGAATCCCCACTTCCACCTAAAAAAATCATGAATTGCCAGCGTGTCTTCAGTGGAGCTAACGCTCATAATTTTTTCCTTTCTTAACCAAAGTTGGAAGTGGCTAGAATTTATTCATTTGTAAATTTAATTGCCTTCGTCCATGGTACAAGTGGGGTTTAATATTGCACAGCTAGATCTTTGTCTAAACTGCATAAGTTCTGGTTCACATTGCAGCTTATTCTTGCCAAGAACCGCCATCTTACGCAGGAAGAGACCATCTCATGGACATGTAAAGCAACCAGCTGCAGTTTGTATTGTCTTTATGTGCAGTTTATGTGCAGGTTTATCTGAAATAGATTTTACAATATACTGTATAACACATATAATAGACCTCCCTGCTGAAATAAAAAAAAAAAACTAAAACCAGCCTAAGCTGGTCATTTGGCTGGTTTTAGTGGGGTTTTAGTTACTTTGTACCTGTTCAGGCAGGGAGGCCAGCTTTCCGACCAGCTAAACCAGCTGAAAAAGTCTTGACCACATAATCTACACATAAAATACACAAAAGCTACAAATAAGCTACAAATAGGCTACACATATGTATTTTCTCAGTCTAAATAGATACACAACTTACATAATTTCAGTAGTACACTCAAATGACAATGGTCAAATCATAATGCTCATGTGTTAAACTTGCTATAGTTTACTTCCACCCTGTGTTTCCTTACTTCCGGAAGTTGCACAAAGTCAGACAATCAGATTAGAGCTTGCCATACAGACAAAGTACTTTATAATTTACGGAGAACTGCACTTATGTAATAGATTAAACTGTTAGTCTGTAGTACATTTCAATTCCAATGTAAACATTTAGCCGACGCTTTTATCAAAAGCGACTTACAAAAGCCAACAATATCTGCTAGAATGAGGGTAGTTCCATCGGCTGTCCAGAAGACCAAAATCAAAGCTGTAATACATGATGATTTGGCATAATTACTAGCTGAGCTATAGGCTATGTTAAATGATGTCAAAGAACCGACAGTGTATTAAAGGGCTGAAGTCAGCTTTTTAAGAAGCTATGCTGGGAAATATAAATGTTATATTTATGTGTTTAGTAGACGCTTTCCTATCAAAGGACAAAAATGTCCACATATTCATATGTTCAGACAGGTAGATGAGAGTACACCATGCCAAAAAGACTCACAAAAATGATAAATTATACATTAAACCCACAATGATAACTTTAATACATTGTATTTCCAGATCAGGTAAATACTTAACTAATTGCTAGTTAGCTGGTATTATTTGCAATGCCAATGGTTTGTACTTGCCATACCAGGTGGTTATAAATTATAAATGTCCAGAGTTGAACACCCTTCCTCTCCCATTTTTGCTGCTCCTCTCCTCCCTCGCGTTTTGTATTGTTCTGTTTAATGCACAATGTTTGAATGTGAGAATAATCATTAATTTCAGTGCTGGGCAGTGGAACAGTCAGTTGACTTACTGAAGATCTGAATCCATAATCTTGCTGAAGGGATCCTAGAAAAATAAGTGTTAGCAAATAAGAAAAAGAGGGGGAAAAATGGAGGAAGAAGGAGAGAATGTGCCTGCAGGGTTATTATCTTAGCCATCCTAATGAAGACTGGAGGAATAATTACACCCTATCACTCTGCCACTTTGATTTTCTCCTGAATAGCACTGACACTCCTGGCAGATTGGGTTTAATAAGAGTGATAGCGTTAAATCAATACATGCACCACAATGGCTCAACAATAGCATGAGAATCTGTCTACTTACTGTAGGCAACACTGTACCAAGGGAGGGATGAGGTGGAGCGAATGAGAGAGAGAGAGAGAGAGAGAGAGAGAGAGAGAGAGAGAATTAGAGTAAGATTGGGATACTCTGATTTGATGAATGAGGTGGCTGTGAAGCATGTGACATTTCTTTGAGATTGAGCTATAAACGCTCTCTCGCTCTGATTGCTATGTTCATTAAGGTTTGGCCTCAAATATGATACAGAGATGCAAAAAGAAGGGTGGACGAGATCAAATAATGGCAGAGAGAGAGAAAGGGAGAGATTAGATTTAAAGAATGACAATTTGTAGGCCAACCCAGAAGGCTATTTCACTATGGGTTAACCTCTGGAATTTCCAATCAGATTTTATAATATCAATTTATGAGCAAAATAAGGTCTGTGGTTAACGTTACTTAAAGACAGTTTCACGTTTTGTTCTCTAACAAAAATGACATGCAATCATACCTACAACGTGAATTTTGAAGTAGTTGTGATCATGTCAAATCAAATCCTAGTGGTAGTTGTAGTCCTTATGTAGCAAGCAGCTTGTTAGCATCTAAGATTTTTAAAACACACATAGCTTCTTTACGTTTGAGGTATGACTATGTATAATTTATGTTTTAAAACAAAATGTGGAAGTTAAATGTGAACGTAAAGGGATCGTTCACCCCAAATGAAAGTTTTGTTATCATTTACCCCGCATAAAACAGCACAAGCAGCCACCCAAAAGCCGCTAGCACACTGTGCCTGATCTGGGATCCTTGCATGCAGCTTGTAGAATGCAAGGACAGTATTCTGCCAGAGTGGGGATGAATATGTCTGCCACAGGAGGAGCAACCCCCCCCCCCCCCAGCCACAGAGATGGCCTCAGAATTCTCCTCTCGCTCTCGACACCTCTCTCCTGCAATCTGCATCGTGCAGTGGTTGAAGAGGAGAAAGGAGAAGTGGAGTTTGACAGGAACAGAGAGAGAGAGCTGCTTGCAGACGGGGAGGAGCACCTTGCGCCTGACATACACATTTTTCTCGTTAGGCTTGCCGGCAATCAGTGCTTTCAGTTGAGGCTGATACCTAACTCTATAGAAAGCTTTATTAAAAATTAGTGAAAACTGGTGCTCCACCTGTCTTCATTTCTTTAGTTTGTCTGCCATCCACTGCATTAGGAAGACTTAGAGTAGTCGTAGATGTTTATATTGCCTTTGTCCTCTTGGAATGCTAGTTCCACATGCTGGGACTATAAATGTCTATTTTCTATATTTGTAGTTAAAGCTGTTAAAGTGTGTAATTTTTTTCCATGTTAAAATTATTTCTCATATCCCAGCTTAAAGGCCGGTTCACACCAAATCCGTTACAAATTTGCGAGATGAACTTCCGATGAAAGATATTTTGATGATAGATAGAAATGATGTGAATATATCCATACAGTGGTAGTCAATTGGTTTTAACACTTCCAAGCTCCAAAAAGGACATAAAGGTTGCATCAAATAATTCATATGACTCCAGTGGTTTAATCTGTCTTCTGGAACGATACATTCGATTTTGGGGAAGAAACAGACCAAAATATAACTCCTTTTACAATGTAAATCTTGAGTGAAATCATGATCTCTCTGAAGCTCAATTATTTGTCCCCACGCCTGATGCATGCGCAAAGCATGTAAACAGCGCGTGTACATGCGCAGTACTCTGTGCATGCGCTGAACACAAGGAACTGTAATTGAGCTTCATATCATGATCGTGCCTTGGAGACTGCAATAGCAAGATTTATAGTGAAAAATTAAATACTGTACATTTTGGTCAGTCCTTACCAAAAACTTAGAAAGGTTAGTCCCCATTGACTTGCTTTGTATGGATATATACACCTCATATTTTCATCAAAATATCTCTGCTTGTGTTCTGCGGAGTCAAACAAGTTTGAGATGGCATAAGGGTGAGTAAATGATGAGAGATTTTTCATTTTTAGGTGAACTGTTAATTTAAAGAAAGACTTACCTTAATATTGTAGAAAAACATTCATTAAAATTCACCACACCATTTTCCACTTAATATAGAAATAAAATAAATGTAACAGATACTGCACTTCATAATCCTCTCACAGATCAGACTGATCACCATGTGCATTTGATGGCAGGAGGTTGAAAGTTCTTCAGCTGAAAATGGTTTGTGCTTACCAAAATTCGAATCACTGCCCCCAGTGGCCGAAGACCAATTCCCGGTGAAACATCCAAAAAACGGCTAAAGCAAGGGCGTAGCCAGGAAATTACTTTTTGGTGGGCCTCAATAAAAATGGATGGGCCAAGTTTTTGGCCAAATTGTTTGTTTTTTTACCAAATTTTCCTTAACAACAGAGGAGAGGTGCATTCAAACATTTCTTATCATAATTTCAGAAATCAGAATTTATGCATTTTCTTTTTATTTATTTTTTTACTATTTTATAAATCTATATTGAAGTCAAAGAATAATCTCTAATATTCTGGTTGGGCCTGGGTTTAATTTGGGTGGATCCAGGCCTACCCCACCCTCGGCTACGTCGCTGGGCTAAAGACACAACTTTTTGGTGAGCACTTTACCATACACTCAAAGTAATAATTAAAAAAAAAATCTTCTTGCATTCTGTCTGGGCTAGTACTTTTCTAAAGCAATTGAAACTTTGTAATACAGCACTTTTCTTGTTACTGTCTCGATGAATCGATTATATTGTATCCTTCCTCTTTAACCTAGTTTCCATCCACTTTTTGCACTGTTTTTTTATCTACAAAGAGAAATTTGCCGTTTCCCTTCAAAAGGCCTTTTATCGATAAAAATGGTGTGTGTGATGACATCATGTTTAATAAAAAACACTTTGTCGCATAAGTTTTGGTTTATCGCAAAATAAATCTGCCCTTAAGCTGTTTCCATACAGAAATGTGTGTATATCGCTAACTGTGTACCTTTTGCCTCCCAGATGTCCCTAATTCTGAAGTTTTGGTAAAATGGAGAGAGTATTGAGACAATTAATTGAAATTAGCCAGCTTACTGTCATTTTATTTTCACAAATAAATCCAATCAGAAGATGGAATTGCGATCAAAAGAGAGATGTTGCCCTTCTGATAGGACTGTAATATTGGTCCTGATGTTGCGCCTATCGCAGGTTGCCACCGGTTCTGACCTGAAAGTGAATTGTCATGGCCCTGTTCAAGCTGGCAACCTGCACCAAGTAGTGGGGGAAACTTTTTGTCTTAGTATAAGAACCATCCATCAATGTGTATATGCTGTGTGCACAGCTATTAAAGAAAAATTGATGTGGTGTAATATCAGGGTTTACATATGATACATTCCTGATATTCAGTAGGCTATTTTGAACAATCATCTTATCTAAAGCATTGCCATCACAACTGCATTATGTCCCGCATATTTGTCCAGCAACTTTTAACGACCAACTGAACTTGACTGTCATCTCAAATAAATTTTAGCGCCATAATGCAATTTACATTTTCTGTATTATGTCAACACTTGTGAAATTTTAGCGATAATTTGCATTTCCATCAGCTATATCTGTAAACTTTTTGATACGCTACACTTTTTGTCTAAAAAAAAAAAAAAAAAAACCTTGGAAACCAATTATTTTGTAAATCGCTTTGGATAAAAGTGTCTGCTAAATGAATAAATGTTAATGTAAAATGTAAGGGGCGCCAAAGCGAGTTGTATTTTTTGTTGTAAATTATGTTAAACAGTCAACAGCAATACATATTTTATCAACCCTTCCCTCCAACTCAAGACCTAACCCTTAATTGAATTTTAGAGTGAAAATGCATCCTCCGGATTGCTCTTACCATTGTTTATGTGAATACAATTACTTACTGGTTACTATGGGACCACAACCCATGTCAGTAGCTCCACAAAAAAAGGTGAACACATTTAAATTAATGTAAAAATGTCTGATGGAGTATGGTGCTTACCAGTAATTTGTCAGAACTGGGTCGATTTCAGGGTTCATGAACATTCAGAAGTAACATGTTGAACATTCAAAAGTGACATGTTGCATAGATTTACAGAAGCCAACCCCATGCAGGTTTGACTGACGTTGGGTATAAGACTAACAAAGTTAGTCATAACATAACACATACCATATCACTGCCACCAGCCTACACAATGCTTAAAATGACCAAAGAAGTGTGAAAGGGCCTGCAAGCAGGCATCTTCTAATGAGGGAAAATTAAATGAAGAGTTAAGAATCACTTCACATTCCCAGTGCTATTCTGAAATTATAAGCAAAGTGATTGCTTACTGGGGAGCAAATCTGGAATCTCATTGTAATGGACCATTGTTGTTCTCCATAAAAGCACTGCTAATACCCTTAAAAGAATGAAAAGATACAGGAATATTTGACTGGCATTTGCGAAGCACTGCGTATAACCCTGATGAAAAGACTAATAGACTAGCATGAATTGGTTTGTTTATGCTGGTTAACACTCGTCTGGTCCTGATCTAAGTTGTGGACCAGCATACAGCAGCTGTACTGTTTACCAGAAAAATTTTAATTGTAAAGCTGATCAACCAGCATTGTTGGGAAGGCTGGTTCACTAAGGAATGATTGCTGGTTTAGCTAGTTAAGAACAAGGGGCCAGGGTTTGGCTGGTTATCATGGACCATTTAGTCCTTTATACTGCAGACGCCATAACCATACACCATTCTGAGGATCGTCTTTCTTTCTTTTCTTTCTTTTTTTTATTTTTTATTTTTTATTTTATTTTATTTATTTATTTTTTTGCTGGTTTGGTGCTGGTCTAGCTGGTGGACCAGCATATCTTTGTTGTTCACCAGCAAAAAAGTTTCTGATACAGCTGATGACCAATGGTTAAGCTACAGTAGTTACGAAGCATGATAGGAACACCAGCATCCAAAATACAACATATTCTCGTGACCAGCAATGTTGGTCTTTTCAACAGGGTTTAGAAGCGTGCACAAGCAAGTACTTTATATGAACACACACAAACATGCAAAGTCCTTGAACAGCTGGGGAGGACAAAGTTGCATGTCACGCTTTGATGACTGTGCAAACTATCCTCTTTATTACATTAAAAATCAGCCCTCTTGTTTCACCAGCTCAATTCCCTTGCACTTTTATTTCCCCCTCCTTTTCATTTGTTTGTCCAATCACAAAAACGGATCAATGATCTGTACACACAATTACTGAATGCCACCATTGGGACATTAACCAAGAGTTCGACACTAGCAGCAGGATTAGTAGGACACTGGAGAGAATGGAGACACATGCGTTTAATACCCTGCCCATCTGCCTGTAGCAATTCATCTTCTTATCCAAATTATCACTTTATTTATCACCTTTTATATGTTTTTATGCCCACAACTCCAAAGTTGACAAATTTTATGTATTTCACTTTTGTTCTCATTACTCACTGTAATTTTCTCTCCAGCAGAACATGCTAGCCTAAATGTAACCAGAATTATTTCTTGGAAAGAAAGGCCTGCTTAGTAATAAACAGCTCCCTAAATGCCAAAGTAAATACACAAATCTGTTAAAAAACTGCAGCTTCTGGACACATGACTCATTTTGATGTTATAATAGTTTACTCTGCACTGCATTAAAAGGGTTCAGTGCGGTATCCTTTTTTTCCCCGAGAACATTTCCCATTAAGTTGATGGTCTAGGGATGTGTTTTGATTTATACATCTGTAGCTGTTCAAGTTATTATAGCAGCCCCCTCATTTAATTATACAGTCTTCATGCACATTCATAACCTGCAGAAAGGCAATATATGGAAAAAATGTTGCTTAAAGAAATATCAGGGTCGTATCTGCATTTGCTTTGCATTGACCCTCATTTCCAGCCCTCTACTTTTTGGTCTCTAAATGCTCATACCCTTTCACAATAGCATAATATAAACAAAGGCTGATTAATTGGTGAGATTTGTCTATTTCTTTAGCCTTGCTTTAATTAACACTCAAAGAATTTGCTTTCATCTGCCAAGGTCCAGTGTGGTCTTTCAGTACCTGTCTTTTTTAGCCTTAAGATATTGGAAATTAGTAATTAGTGTAATAAGAGCAATTTTAGTATCTTTAATCACGGAAAACACTGGTAATTTACACACCCTAATGTCATTCCAAATTCATTTAATTTTCTTTCTTCCGTGTAACACAAAAGACGTTTTAAAGAATGTCCACATGAAAGTGCATGAGAACAATTGGTTGTCAAGCTCTAAAAATGACAAAGAAGTACCCTATACTGTATACGACTCATGCACTAGATTCTAAGTCAACTGAAGCCATTTGATAGCTTTGTGTTTGGAACTGGCTTGAAAGCCATGGTCCCCATTCACTTTCATTGCATGGAAAAGAGCAGCTTGGACATACACAGATAAGCCAAAACATTATGACCACTCACAGGTGAAGGGAATCTCCTAACAAGGCCACATGTCAAAGTCTAGGTAGATTAGATGGTAAGCGAACAATCAGTTCTCTTAGTCAATGTGTTGAATGCAAGAGAAATGGGCAGGAGTAAAGACCTGACCCACTTTGACAAGGCCAAATTGTTATGGCCAGATGACTGGGTCAGAGCATCTCTGAAATATTAAGGCTTATGGGGTGCTCCTGGTCAGCAGCAGTGTTGGGTGTAATGCATTACCATGTAATTAATTACTGTAATTAAATTACTTTTTCATTGAAAAAAGTATGGGATTACTCTTAAGTTTTCAGTAATTTAATTACAGTTACTTCTGATGTAATTGTGTTAAATACTGTATAGACTATAGAACAATTCTATATAAAACAATAGTGAATTTAAAATCAAAATTTAACATCTAATGTTAAAATATATGTTTTCTAATTTAATGCAGCCCCCTTAAAGTCTTTGGCCAGTTCATTAATAATTTATTTGATTTTATATTATTTATTTGAAAGAATTAAAAGAACAGTTTCATGTCTGTCCTTGTATTTTTCATCTGGTTGAGGTTGATAAGGGTTTTAGAAAGTAATTAGTAATATATAATGCAATTACATTTTAGACAGAGTAATTAGTACAGTAATCTAATTACACTGTAGAAGATGTAATTAGTAGTTAGTAATTAATTACTTTTTTAGAGTAACTTACCCAACACTGGTCAGCAGTGGTGAGTACCTACTGACAGTGGTCCAACGAGGGTCAAACCATAAACCGGCGACAGGGTATTGGGCCCACAAGGCTCATTGACACGCGAGGGCAATGAAGGCTATCCTGTCTGGTCCGAACCGACAGAAGGTCTACTGTAGCACATTACAGAAAATGTTAATGATGGTTACAGGAAAAATGTGTCACAACACTGCATTGCACCCTGCTGCTTATGGGGCTGCGTAGCCTCAGACCGGTCAGAGTGCCCATGATGAACCCTGTCCACCGTCAAAAGCAACTTCAGTGGACACACACACATCTTAACTGGACCTTGGAGCAGTGGAAGAAGGTCGCCTGGTCCGATGAGTCCCATTATCTTTTACATTACGTGGACATCCGTGTACGCGTGCACCGTTTATCCGGGGAAGTGATGGCACCAGGATGCACTGTGGGACGACGACAAGCTGGTAGAGGGATTGTGATGCTCTGGGCAATGTTCTGCTGGGAAACCCTGAGTCTGGCCATTCATGTGGATGCCACCTACCTAAATATCATTGCAGACCAGGTACACCCCTTCATGGCAATGGTATTCCCTGATGGCAGTAGCCTCTTTCAGCATAATAATAATTAATTATATTTATTTATCACACATTATACATTTGCACATATACAGTGAAATTCTTTTTTTCACATATCCCAGCTAAGCTGGGGTCAGAGTGCAGGGTCAGCCATGATACAGCACCCCTGGAGCACATAGGGTCAAGGGCCTTGCTCAAGGGCCCCAACAGTGGCATCTTGGTGGTGCTGGGGCTTGAACCCCTGATCTTCCTGATCAGTAACCCAGAGCCTTAACCACTGAGCCACCACTGTCCACTAAGCAGGATAATGCGCCTTGCCACACTGCACACAATGTTCGGGAATGGTTTGAGGAACATGATGAAGAGTTCAAGGTGTTGCCCTGGCCTCCAAATTCTCCAGATTTCAATCCGATTGAGCATCTGTGGGAAGTGCTGGACCAACAAGTCTGATCCACGGCAGCTCCACCTTACAACTTATAGTACTTGAAGGATCTGCTGCTAATGTCTTGGTGCCAGATACCACAGGAGAGGCGGGTCGGCACTGTTTTGGCGGCATGCAGAGGACCAACAGTATATTAGGCTGGTGGTCATAATGTTTTGTTAATACAGAAAAGGTGTGTTTTTAATTATTTTTCAAATATTTTATAAAGGTATAAATCCGATAATTGGCCCTAACTATATAATAAATAATAATTTTACATAAACAAAAACTTTGATAACATTAATTTGTTTATTTTTTCATTTAATTTCTTTATAACCAGAAGTCCTGAAAATCATATGGTTCCTGTGTGTGTGTGTGTGTGTGTGTGTGTGTGTGTGTGTGTGTGTGTGTGTGTGTGTGTGTGTGTGTGTGTGTGTGTGTGTGTGTGTGTGTGTGTGTGTGTGTGTTTATGCAACTACTTCTAAATAAGAACCAGTTCTCGGTTTCCAATCCTATTCAGTACCAATATTTTACACTGGACATCAAGTGGCAACCCAGCACAGTACCTATACAGTTTATCATAAAAAGAAAAACAAATATTGCCTTACAATAAATAAATAAATACATTTATTAATATTGCTATGAACTGCATAAGCCCAACAATATGCAAACTTATTTATATGGCATAGGTTGAACAGGAAATCCTACACTTTCATACAGTAAACGCATAAACAACAGCAGAAGTGTGATTTACCCGTAAACCTATATGTAACATACTCTGGGTCATATTTTCTTTAATATAATTTTTTACAAGGTTTTGGAGGGTGGGGGCATGTCACACAACCTGTTCATGTTCTGCCTAATTTGGCTAGATTCTGTAAAGTTACCAGGGCAGTCTCATGACCAAAACGTCACTGTACCAACTTTTTGCCTGCATCATCAAAATCACAATGTCATGCCATTCTCAACTCAGTTCGGATGATTCCAAGAAAGGCTCTGCAATTTTCAGATATAAGTTTATATAAGTTATAGTAATAAATATAAGTTTAGTCATATTAAATAAGAATCTAACCAACCAACAATATAAAAGACATAACAAGCAGGTACAAGCAGTCACAATAACTTACTAGTCTTTACATAAATCATACAATAGCTCCATGTGAGGAACAATGTGAAAGTGAAGGTTTTAATAGCTGAAAATATTCCTCTGTGAAAATACATCCAAACATTAGATTGCCGCAATCTGTCACATGACACACAAGAGCCATGGCACTTGAGTGATGAGTTGAATATACAGCATCAGAGTGACATTTCAGTAGTGCAGGCAAAAAGTCCCCAAAGTGACATTCGGTCATGAGAGTGTGTAGCAAATTACAGATAAGTCTGTGAAAGCCTATTTATTTTCCCATCCTAACTATGCATGACTATATGGTTAGTTGCGTTTAGCATTGTTTTTCCTATGACCCATTTTTGTGTTGTGACTCACCAGTTGAGAATATGACATATGGTGCCGTCAAACTAGATTTTGGGTTCTCATTTTTAAAATGGGACTGCTTTGCATTTACTGTAACTACATTTTTAAGGGATAATTTACCCTGCTGTAGTCAAAGCTTCGACAGCGACATTATGAGAGGAGAGTACAAAATGATACAACTTTATTGACTGCAGAGAGGCAATTGACATTAGAGACACAAATGGCCTCAGTGACACGAACACAGGCAATACACACAGCATACAGACATTTGTCACCGTAATGACATTTTAAATTCAAGTGGGTAGGTACTTACTGTAGAATGATGATCACTGTCAAGTGGTATACATTGCAGATGTACAGTCTTGAGCATAAATGTGGAATTGTAGTGACTGAAACATCTTAAGCAAACACCACCCCTGTTGCATTAATTAAGACTCGGAAAAACAAAAAGTGGCTGGTTTATGCTGGTTACTGCTAGTTTGGTGCTGGTCAGGCTGGATTGGTAATCTGGCATTTTTCTGGTGGGCCGACGCACTTTGGGGCCGATCAGGGGCGTACTGAGGATGATCTTTTGACTAATAAATGAGAGGTTTCCAGAGTACAAACATTTCATCCTCTAGAACCTTTATGATTTCAAAGTTAAGAGTAATATGTAGCTATCAATGGGATAGGAAGACTTGCTTTTGTTTGACATTGATGTGCTTTGGTCCAGCGAGGACTGACACAGCAAGTGGAAGACCGCACTCAGTTCAGTAAAAACTACATACAACATCTGATTGTGGGGCTTTTTGGATTTCAGTTGTCTTAACACATCCAAGGGTTTAGGCCTAATGTAATTTTAGCTACCTCTCCTGCTAATTGCCATTAATGTGCTAGTATAGTGCAATAACTATACGTCGCTTTAAAAAGAAAGCATCTGCTAAAACATAAATGCAGATGTGGGTGCCAGTAGCTTAAAGGTTGTCCCATGTTGAAACCTGTATGACTTTCTTTCAAGAGGATCATCATACAGGTTTAGAACAATGTGAAAGTCAGTAACTGATGACACAATATTTATATTTATACATTAGAAGAATGTATATTGCCTGTAGGACGAGCCGGTACTTGCGCAGCAGAGGGCTGGCCCAAATTACCCAGTGGCCCACAGAGAAAATGCCCAATGCTCCCGATGACCAGTCCACCCCTGTGACCAACAATACAGCTTGGCGACCTCCAGGGACAAAATTGTGGTATTGTGTGTGTGAAAGGGGTTTATAAATTGCATATTTTGACTGTTCTCTTCTTCCTCTCTAAATGCTTTACTACTGGGATCTAAACATTTTGATCACATCTGAACTGATGAACCAAGGAGGGCAGATGTTAGAATAGAGAAGTCTTAATCAAATCTTTCAAACATTTAACACAATGTTTTTGGTTACTGTCTTTTCCAGGGGCGCATTAATGCAAGGGCTTATACGGGCTGAAGCCCAGGGGCCTACAACTCCCATGGGGCCCAGCGGGAGGAGCGCATTTAAACCACTGATATACAGATGTGCTCAAATTTGTTGGTACCCTTACAGCTCATTGAAATAATGCTTCATTCCTCCTGAAAAGTGATGAAATTAAAAGCTATTTTATCATGTATACTTGCATGCCTTTGGTATGTCATAGAATAAAGCAAAGAAGCTGTGAAAAGAGATTATTATTACTTATTCTACAAAGATATTCTAAAATGGCCTGGACACATTTGTTGGTACCCCTTAGAAAAGATAATAAATAATTGGATTATAGTGATATTTCAAACTAATTATTTTCTTTAATTAGTATCACACATGTCTCCAATCTTGTAATCAGTCATTCAGCCTATTTAAATGGAGAAAAGTAGTCACTGTGCTGTTTGGTATCATTGTGTGCACCACACTGAACATGAACCAGAGAAAGCAAAGGAGAGAGTTGTCTGAGGAGATCAGAAAGAAAATAATACATTTATGCATTTAGCAGATGCTTTTATCCAAAGCGACTTACAGTGCACTTATTACAGGGACAATTCCCCTGGAGCAACCTGGAGTTAAGTGGTGGTGGCTGTGGGGATCAAACCAGCAACCGTCTGATTACCAGTTACGTGCGTTAGCCCACTATGCCACCACCACTCATAATAAGCAAGCATGGTAAAGGTAAAGGCTACAAGACCATCTCCAAGCAGCTTGATGTTCCTGTGACAACAGTTGCAAATATTATTAAGAAGTTTAAGGTCCATGGAACTATAGTCAACCTCCCTGGGCACGGCCGCAAAAGGAAAATCAACCCCAGATTGAACAGAAGGATAGTGCAAATGATAGAAAAAGAACCAAGGATAACTGCCAAAGAGATACAAGCTGAACTCCAAGGTGAAGGTATGTCAGTTTCTGATCGCACCATCCGTTGCTTTTTGAGCAAAAGTGGGCTCCATGGAAGAAGACCCAGGAGGACTCCATAAAAAACCCAGACTGGAATTTGCTAAAATGCATATTGACAAGCCACAATCCTTCTGAGAGAATGTCCTTTGGACCGATGAGTCAAAACTGGATCTTTTTGGCAAGTCACATCAGTTCTATGTTCACAGATGAATAAATGAAGCTTTCAAAGAAAAGAACACCATACCTACAGTGAAACATGGAGGAGGCTCGGTTATGTTTTGGGGCTGCTTTGCTGCACCTGGCACAGGGTGCCTTGAATCTGTGCAGGGAACAATGAAATCTCAAGACTATTAAGGCATTCTGGATCGAAACATACTGCCTAGTGTCAGAAAGCTCTGTCTCAGTCGCAGGTCATGGGTCCTCCAACAGGATAATGACCCAAAACACAGAGCTAAAAGCACCCAAGAATGGATAAGAATAAAACATTGGGCTATTCTGAAGTGGCCTTCTATGAGTCCTGATCTAAATCCTATGGAACATCTATGGAAAGAGCTGAAACTTGCAGTCTGGAGAAGGCACCCATCAAACCTGAGACAGCTGGAGCAGTTTGCTCAGGAAGAGTGGGCCAACCTACCTGTTAACAGGTGCAGAAGTCTCATTGAGAGCCACAGAAAACATTTGATTGCAGTGATTGCCTCTAATGGTTGTGCAACAAAATATTAGTTTAGCGGTCCCATAATTTTTGTCCATGCCATTTTCATTTGTTTTATTATTTACAACATTACGTTGAATAAAAAATCAAAAGCAAAGTCTGATTTCTATTAAATATGGAATAAACAATGGTGGATGCCAATTACTTTTGTCAGTTTCAAGCTATTTCAGAGAAAATTGTGCATTCTTCATGGAGGGGACCAACAAATTTGAGCACGTCTGTATATGCAGAACTGGATCGCTGACACAACATTATACTTCCAGCAGGAGGTGAAGCCACCGGAAGAGTTCGAGCAACCATTTTTGTATGTCCAAACTGCCATAGAGCATCAATGACTGACCCCCATTTCACCGTCTCCAACCTGCGGATATGACAGTTGCATTTCGCCCTCCAGTGACAATCATGTTTAATGTTTAATTAGCTTGTTATGGATAATATTCGTCACAAGGGAAAAGATATATGCGGATTGCGATGTCAGAGCATTCACCTGCCCTGGTGTTTAGCCTATCAATGCAGCACAACAATCACCAAAGGAAGCAGCAAAATTGTCCACAAGTTGTAATGTAAGTAGGAAAAGCTGTAATATCTGCTTGTTTAGGGTGACAATACGTCTTTACCCCCAAAAGGGACTTTAAAATAGTCAGACTGGGAGTTCTAAATTGCCTTAAATGCCCAGGATTTGCTTGTTTTCATATTGAAGTGCTCTCTGTAGTCATACATGGATACATGTCATAAATACATGTTCGTTTGCCATTTAAATCTAGCGTATCAGTTTAATTTTAACCAACTTTGCTTTGCATGTCTCCCTCAATCTCAGTGCCCACTGCGCGTGTGATAGAGGGAGAGAGTACGCGCTCTTTTTCAAGTGGCCATGAGAAAAAGGCACTTTTTGATGAAAGCATAAAACAAGTAACTCTGAACAAACACTTCGATGTTCACAATAAATAAGTCTGAAAATGTCTTTGTATCTTACTCAGTTTCAGTGAACTTGTTTCCATTGAGCTGATCTGTTTGCTGATGAAGTTTGGTGGATACTGTATTATATACAGCAGATATACATACTAAACAACTCGCTCTGGCTTTCAAGAAACAAGAAAAATTCCAGACTTAATAAATAAATAAATAATTACATGTGTGAGGCGTTTGCATTGTAGGGATGTACATGCCGATTTCAGATTTAAAATAGGTGATTGAATGATTAATGTTTACTCGCAGATCTGCAGAAAGCACATCAATGTCTTCTGATTGGCTGATCAAAGAATGTGTCCGCAAGCCCACGGTCACTTTTTGTTTGATGTTTACAGATATCTCAGGACACTTATTTCAGTGATACTTTCAGGGAGAAGGAACATTTTCTGTATACCATTCTATAAAACATTAGCTTACAGCACCTTTAAATTGAAAGGCAATTATTCTCAAAGACAGCGTCAAGGCCAATCCCAGAAGCGGGCAGACAGACATTTCGTTGGCACATATTGCCACATAGAGTAACCTCAATTAACAGGCCTTCTCGTGGCCTCGGCTACCTCTCATTCAAGCTGAAGAAACAATTTTCTGTCAGTAATTAGCCAAATTACATGAACGGAGATTGTTTCATTAGTTCAGATCAGCGGGAAGGGTCAGCTTGTCGAGTCACTGTTGGTAGGGAATGTTATTCACAGAATTAATCTCTGTGGCTGTGGGTGTAATTGGGTCATTGAGGTGCGGAGAATGCAAACGGTGATCATTGTAATTAGTTGTGAGATGAATGTGCACAGCATCATTAATTTGGGGGGGGGGGGGTCGCAAGGCTGTCTTATTCACACCTAGAAAGACAGTAAGGGATTTGGCTAACACGCCACTCCTCTGGTTTGAAGATTTTATTCTCTCCGTGTCTCTTGGCTCATCGTGGTATACACCCAGAATAGAACAGAGCAGAATGCTACTGCTGTTGCTCTGTATCACTGCACAACTGCAGTGTTGAGCCATATTGGCAAAGGATGTGAGGATAGGAGACTGCTCAGCTCTATTTTCAGTTATGTTCTGCCCAAAAGGCTGTGTGCATGTGTGAGTGTATACATGTGTGTATGTACTGTAAGGTTGGAAATTGAAGCTGAGATGACAGAAATATTGCAGTGTTTATACTCTTTAAAGGTGAAGTAATTTCTGTGCGCAACACTGAATTGTAAAAATAATAAAAACATCATACTACCATGCTACTCTGTATGCACAGTGTGCAGATTTTCTGTATGCATAGAATAACTAGATGACCTAAAATATTTCTAGTATACAACAGAGCACACTGGGATGAATACTGTATCCCAAAATGCAATGTGCTGGACTTCTATTTCCAGTATGACAAATGAACCGGATGTAATATCAGCCATGACTAAACTCTCAAAACCTCTTCTGCAACCAAAGTGCTTCATCTCACAGAACAGCTCCCTGCTGAGCAGCAGCTCAATAATACTGCAATTTATATATATATATATATATATATATATATATATATATATATATATATATATATATATATTTATCATAGGAAAGGTAATGCTGGCACAGAACAGAAAGACAAGTCTAACCATCCAATGCCCTCAGCGATCCCTCATTCAGCA
Organism: Myxocyprinus asiaticus; assembly: GCF_019703515.2. Classification (NCBI taxonomy): domain Eukaryota; kingdom Metazoa; phylum Chordata; class Actinopteri; order Cypriniformes; family Catostomidae; genus Myxocyprinus; species Myxocyprinus asiaticus. The sequence goes on along the minus strand of NC_059357.1, from coordinate 35,530,357 downwards.
CTGTCACTGTCTGTTTGTAGCACATGGATAAATGCATAACAGGTCTGCATCACAGCACTAATATTTCTCAGAACACATAATGCGAGTTGATGTGTTCAGGGTGCCATGGCACAGCAAGATCCAATGCTGGTAGTGGCGGTCTGCATTATTTAGAGAGGTTTGGGCGGGAGTTAAGTGCTGGCAGTGGAAATGTGAGACGGACATTGCATGTTGCATTCATGCTGGTCTCTTGAGGGGGCACTGTTCCACACACACTCTCAGGGGTCTGTTAAAGTCCCCCCCCCCACACACACACACAATGCATTTCTTATCCATCCTGATCTGTATGCAACAGTTGCCATACAAACCCGACCTGCATGTAGATGAGCTATGATTGTCAGAGAAATCTTCTGTGATGATTTCAAATGTGCTCAGGGTTGTCGATTTAGAAAACAATGCCTTGCGAATGCCTAGATTGTTGTGTCTGCAGAACTGACAGAGTGCTGAATATTTGATGTGATGTTTGATGAATGTTATGTGCAGGTGTAGAAAAATGCTTACAAGACAGTGACTGCAGCCTTGAATGTGTTGCACGTTAAAAGACATGTAGAGTAGTCACATGTATTATGGTACAGGGTAAGTGAATAGTACAATAATGTCCTTGGAGAGGTTCTGAGGCTGTTTGGGAAACTCTAGGTCTTTACTGCCATCTGCAGGCGGTCAAAAGCACTGCATCCTACAACTGAAGTTAATTTAAATTGTGCGAACTGATAAAAAAAAATGCCCTTTAAACCAGAAGCCCTAAAGGCAAACGGCAAAATCTAATTCTGAGTGGTTGTTAAGCATAGTGTGAGTAAGATCATTAATGATGACGTGAGCACCATGGACAGAAATAGCAAAGTGAGAGGCCTACAGGGCAAGAATGAATGAAACTCTGAATAATGACTCCTTTTCCACAACACTGCAGCATAAAATACACGGCCATGCGGCTTCTTTGCTACATTCACACAGTTAGTGCTTGGGTAGACAGGGATGACTGTCAAATTGTTCAGTACATACATCCACAGACAGATTCATAATATGTATGAACAGGTGACCAAAAGCAGAGACTGTTTAGCCCAAGATGAAGTACTTGAACTAAAATGAATAGGAGAAAATGGGACACTCAATATGGCAGATGTAGAAAAGGAAGTCCCACCTTACAGGTAAAAGAGCCAATAACCATTTAGATACAGACATCGCCTGTCAGTTAACTCAAGAACGTGCATGTGCATTAGCTGGACCAGCCTCGAATATAGCGTTTTTTAGCATGATCTGAGCTTATTATAAAATAGTTGTCAGATTTGAATGGTGATTTAAAATTTGTTCTTTGATCATAAATCTTGATAAACCATTTAGGAGATTTCTGTCTTTCCCCATTCAAGTTGATAGGAGCTGTACTTTTATGCTGCTTTTATCCATAGAATATTGCTGCCCGGGAATGTTTCCAAGATGGCAACCGATTGGACTGACTTACCTTGAATTGGACCAAAGTCAAATCTCTTCTCTAACTCACAATCAATGCATGTAGCCATAGGGAAAGATATATCAAGATTTGTGTTAAGTTTTATTCTAAACTGTTTCCATTTCTGCAACAGAGATAGGGCCACACCAGGAGCTGCCATCTGTTGAACAACAGCACCCTCTAGCATTCATCTGTAGAAGTGACCCCTGAGCAGTTAAGGAACGAGAATGCTACTTTATAATGCAAAACCTCATTACCACTAACGCCTCGTAGAATGTATTCGATACTGAGAAGGACAGCTTTATGTTTACTTTCATGATTAGAAGAATGCGAAGGTTGTTTGTCCTCTGATTTCAAAATCAATTCTTACTCTGATATGCTTAATGAGACTATCAAATGCAGGACAAGGGTAATATACTGGGGCAATGGAGAATACAGCTAGTGCTAAGTACATTTGACAGTATTTGGAGACTCAATTTATTTTAGTGTCCAAGTAGCCTCAGATGAACTGTCACGATCTTGTTCAAAGTGTTTTTTCTCACATGGAACGCTAATGTAGCTTTCTGTGAGGTTATAGTACTCAGGTGGGTGAAAATGACTCATCCTATTTTAAAAGCCTACACACAGAGAGAAGATATTGTTCAAGGTTTTCTTGGGGTCATTGAAACGAAAGAACTTTTTTGTCTCCCTGCATGATTGTAAAGCTTTTGGAAGCTGCGGATGAGATGTTACATTTGTTTTATGGCAGTTGCAATAATTTTTTGTTTAGTTAAAGGGATAGTTCACCCAAAAACAATGCATTATTTAAAATATGGTGCATCAAACCTGGTAGGATGTGCCTTAAATGGATAGTTCACCTAAAAATGAAAATTCTCTTGTCATTTACTCACCCTCATGCCATTTAAGATGTGTATGACTTTCTTTCTTCTACTGAACACAAATGAAGATTTTTAGAAGAATATTTCAGCTCTGTAGGTCAATACAATGCAAGTGAATGGTGATCAGGCCTTTGAAGCTCCATAAAGGAGATAAAGTCAGCATAAACATAATCCATAAGACTCCAGTAGTTTAATAAATGTCTTCTAAAACAATCCAGTTGGGTGATAACAGACCAAAATAAAACACCTTTTTCACTCTACATCTTGTCATTGCAGTCTCGAGGCACGATCATGATTTCAAGCTTGATTACACTTCCTAGCACTTTACGCATTCGCAAGAGTGCTAGATGGTGCTATAGGAAGTGTAATTGAGCTTGAAATCATGATCACCAAGGAGACTGCTGTCAAGGTGTACAGTGAAAAAGGAGTTATATTTTGGTCTCTTCTCATCCAAAACCAATTGGATCGCTTCAGAAGACATTGGTTAAACCACTGGAGCCTTATAGATTACTTTTATGCTGACTTTATCTCCTTTTTGGAGCTTCAATGTTGTGGTCATCTTTCTCTTGCATTGTATGGACCAACAGAGCTGAAATGTTCTTCTAAAAATCTTTATTTGTGTTCGGCAGAAGAAAGAAAGTCACACATCTGGGATATGCGATATTTGCATGTAAGCAATGGCGAAAAGACTTGAGAGCTACGATGGGAATATTTTTAGCAAATAACTATTTTGATTTCCTTACACAATGCTATCATATGGCTTTACATGATGCAATTAAACTTATATGGTGCCTTTTTTGTCATTTTGGAGCTCGACAGCCCTGGTCCCCATTCACTTTCATTGTAGCGTAAAAAGCAGCTTGAACTTTTTGCAAAATTTCTCCTTTTTGTCCACAAAAGAAAGAGAATCATATGGGTTTGAAACAACTTTAACAAAATTAATCCATATGATTCCAGTGGTTAAATCCATATCTTCAGAAGCGATATGATAGATGTGGGTGAGAAACAGATCAAAATGTAATTCCATTTTTAATCTAAATCTCCACATTCACTTTAACTTTTACATTTGAAAGCCACATGTGGTGCCTGTTTAGTTTCACTTTCACATCTGAAAGTGGAGATAAAAAAAAGTAAAAAATAAAAAATTAAAAAATTAAAAAAAAATAAATAGTAAACTGTTTCTCACCCACACCTATCATTTCATTTCTGAAGACATGGATTTAACCTCTGGAATCATAAAGATTACTTGTTTGTGGTCTTTATGTGATTTTTGGAGCTACAAAGTTCTGATCACCATTCACTTGCATTGTATGGACCTACAGAGCTGAAATATTCTTCTAAACAATTTTGTTTGTGTTCTGCTGAAGAAAGAAAGTCATACACATCTGGGATGGCATGAAGGTGAGTAAACAGTGAGAGAATTCATTTTTGCTATCCCTTTAAGCCAATGTTGCAATATTAGGCTGCTTATACACACAGAGTTGCGTTATGATAGCGTCACAGAGTTTACACTTTCATGTAAAAATGGCTTACTTAAAATTGTCTATTCACACTAAGCTGGGAAAGGAGAGTATTTTAACAGAGAAAATTACACACCACCTATCAAACGATTTCAGACTGGTTGCAATATTCATGTCCAAACACTCGATGGCAGTGTTGAGCTGGAAGATTTACAGGAGTACCAGGTGAGTTGAGACCACAAAGGGTCTCTGGCAGCTGTCTCTTCTCATTGATTGATATGGTAGATATGACCCTGCGAATCTCAAATCATTCTGTGTGTCTGAACACTGACAGAAGACACCCGTTATGAGGTAAATAACCAGCACAGCCACTACAGAGAATACTGAAGTATCAAAATTGAACACAGTTTGTTTTGAATAAGCAATAAGTTATACTCTGTCAAAGGACATTTTGCCTATTTACTAAGACTTGAATGACACAGTTCTTTATCATTCAATTGCTTGAGGTTAAACAGCCTGTGTGTGGTTAATCTTTTTAATTAAATGACTTGTGAGGCCTTGGGCTGGGGTTGATGGGAAAAAGACAGAGAGAGAGAGAGAGAGTTGCCAGCATGGCTAGGCTGCTGATGGACTGCAGTCAGCTCTGGTTAATGCTGAGCACCAGTGCTGTGCCCGTCTGCATCACGATTTCCCATTACACTTTGATTAAGGCAGTGTCACATGCACAATTGATTGATGAGCTGTCAGTGGAAAGTCGCCGACTGGAACGCCTCATCGTCTTCGACATTAAATACTTCAGGAGCCTTGTGACTTTTCCTCAGACGTATACAAAAAATACACATACGGAGAAAATCCTAATTTAGCACTGTGAGCTGCCTCTGTGCAGTTGTTAGAGGAGACGATACTTTCAAATGGCGACCGCTTCAAACGGTTGATTGTTCCACAAAGATCCGGGGGTGTGCATTTCCCCTGCCTCTGATTTTTTTGTGCTTTTGAAAATAGAAGAGGCACAGGGGAGCCAGGGGAGAGGAGAAGAGAGGAGGAAGACAGAGGGATGGATGTGAAACAAGGCTGGAGAGAGGCAGGGGAGGGGAGGGAAGAGGAAGAGAGAGATAGAGATGCAGCCAGTGCGCAGGGCTGCACCTTGAAAGAGTGAGGGGAGGGAGAGGGAGCGGAGAAGTGCAAGTCAGACACTGGCAGTTGCTTTCAGGCTGAAGAATAGCTTGTGTGTTGTGTATTGCTGTGATGCCGTCGGATTTTAACAGCCGGCGTGTGTGAGCTGGTTTTGAGACTCCACAAGCGCACGTGCAACCAATTATCCATTGACTGGAGGAAGAGGGTGGAAGAGGAGTAGGAGTGCGCATCAGGTTCGCATCCACTTTTGCGTGCTGCAGCTGGACCCCGGCGCCAGGGAGTGTAGGGTGGGCACTAGGGCCAGGCGGCCAGCCGGGGGAACAACATGAGCGTTCCACTTCTAAAGATTGGTGCGGTGCTCAGCACCATGGCCATGGTCACTAACTGGATGTCCCAGACGCTGCCCTCGCTGGTGGGGCTCAACGGAACCACGATCTCCCGCGCAGGCACCTCAGAAAGGATCGTCAGCGTGCGTAACCCTCTACTTTCCTTTTCTTCCTGTCTGTGTGTCTGTTTGTTCTTCTAAGGAATCTAGGAAGTCAAAATCTTGGTTTTACAGAGCAGTTATACCCCTCAGTGGTAAAAATCCACAGAGATTTAGCAGACTTGCTTTTAGAGAGATTTTCCAGGCAGGTAAATTGAATGGGTGCCTGGCTGCTGTTAAAGGGTTGGTTACAGAGTAATTGATGGCTGCTGTGGGTGAGTGATTCTCAGTGGGAGATGATAGATGAGGACGTTATGCCCAGCGAGATTCATGGCTCCTGTGAGGATTTCCTCGCCTTGCCAAGAGAGAAATTAAGTGCCTTATGACTGATGTTCAGGTCATAGTGAGGAAGGGAGGCAGGATTGTCTCTCTTTAGCAATGAGCCAGTGGATTGGCTATTGGAACAGTTATTTACACATGCAAAGAGTGATGCTCAGATTTCATAGCCTCTTATCCAACACTATATAGTGGTTCTCAACTGGTTATTTTTCAGGACCCCAGAATTATTACTAAAATAAACATTTTCTTTAAATCAAACATTGAGTGCATTTTTAAGCACATTCTTACACAGATTATGCTTAATAATCCAACAACGTGTGTGGTCATATACTGTAAACTCCTTAAACGGTTTTCCTTTATCAAGGTACGGTCATAAACGGTTTAAGCATAAACCAGTCACACAGGTAAATTTTTGCCCAAGAACCTGATCTGCATGTAAACAACTTTACCGCCATTTCCCGGCTTATCCAATGCACAAGTGTTGTGCGTATGAAGTGTTTAAGTTTTGACGTCAAAAGCAGGGCATGTCGAGCAAACTGACCATGTTGGCATCAGCTTAATTTGGCTTCTACCAACTGAGAAACAACAAATTATGTAGACTTTGTTTGGATGCATGGCCTAGCATTGTTTTTTCTCTGCTGTCCATGACCCTTTCAGAACAGACCTGCAACCCATTTTTGTGTCTTTGCCACTGATATATAAATAGAACTGGATTGCTGACGCAACGGTAAACTGTCTGCAGGAGGTGAAGCCACCGGAATTGTACGAGCAGCCATCTTTGTATGCCCAAACAGCCATAGAACCTCAAAGACTGACAGGCAAAAACACCCCTGTTTCACCATCTCTGACCTGCGGATACGACAGTTGCATTTCGCCCTCTAGTGACAATCATCTTTAATGTTTTATTTGCTCTTATGGATAATATTAATTTCGAGGGAGAAGATATATGCAGATTGCAATGTCAGAGCATTCACCTGCCCCGGTGTTCAGTCTATCAGTGCAGCACAACAGTCACCAAAGGAAGCAGCAAAACTGTCCACAAGTTGTAATGTAAGTAGGAAAAGCTGTCATATTTGCTTGTTTAGGGTGACAATACATCCTTACCCCCGAAAGGGACTTTAAAAAAGTGAGACCGGGATTTCTAAATCGTCTTAAATGCCCGGGATTTCCCTGTTTTTCATAGTGATGTGCTCTATGTAGGCATACATGGATACATGTCATAAATACGTGTTCGTTTGCCATTTAAATCTAGCGTATCAGTTTAATTTTAACCAGCTTTGTGTGTGATAGAGGGCGCGCTCTTATTCAAGTGACTGTGAGAACAAGGCACTTTTTGATGAAAACATAAAACAAGTAACTCTGAACAAACACTTCGATGTTCACAATAAATAAGTCTAAAAATGTCTGTTTGTATCTTACTTCAGTTTCAGTGAACTTGTTTCCATTGAGCTGATCTGTTTGCTGATGATGTTTGTTAGTGGTGGATACTGTTTGATATAAATATACATAACTCGCTCTGGCTTTTAAGAAACAGGAAAAATTCCCAACTTTGAAAAAATAAATAATTACATGTGTGGGACATTTGCGTTGTAGGGATGTACATGCAGATTTCAGATATAAAATCGGTGATTGAATGACTGATGTTTAAATCAACAGAGACATTGGAATGTTTGGGCATAGCAATATGGCAGCGCAGTGGCTTCACTGTTATGATGTCATGAGCAATCCATATTTATATATATATATATATGGTTTCAACTGGTGGGTCAAGACCACTGACATATATATATATATATATATATATATATATATATATATATATATATATATATATATATATATATATATATGTCAGTGGTCTTGACCCACCAGTTGAAACCACTGCCCTACAGGACACTTTTTAGCCTTTGAGGCAGGTGGGAATAAGATCAGGACATGTCCCAGGCCAGATTCAAACCCAGGTCCTCATGAGCCATCAGCACACATACATCTCAAGGACAAGTGGGCTACCTTCTGCACCACAGCTCAGAGACAACTTTCTTTTTTTTTTTTCATAAAATCCACTGTCCTTCTTTGCAAGACTCATGCACTTCATCTCTGTTCATAACAATATTAAGAAGTGTCTGTGGGAGAGTGGCCGAGCTTCTGGCACAGTCAAGTGAGCCACATTTAAAGGTGAAAAAAACTAAAAATCAAAGTAAAACCTTAGAGTTAAGGGCATTGTTATACCCTAAAATGATGTTAAGTAAGCAGTGGCTGAAATTTCACCCTCATAATTCTGCCAGTGGGTGAGCATTGTGTCTGTATGGCTGTATGTTTTATGAACATTAGATATTGAAAAATGGCACCAGGTGTGAGTTGGTGGAAGCAGGTGGAGGGAGAGAGAGATGGGGCTCTTGTGACATTTTCAGGATCATTAATGTTGAAAGATTGCCTAGGGTATCTGCTGTGTAGTATCTGAGCATCTGCCCCTCAATAAAAGCTCTACTACTCATAGATTATGGCCAGGGACAACACTCCATCTGCTTGTGGGAGAAGACGCTGTAGTGGTAAATTGGGTCTATCTGGAAGCCTCATGTCCATCTGTCTAGAAGAAGCATCTTCTGAAACTGTCTGTCACAGCTTTCTTTTACATGTTTGTTCACACTCGCTTTGAAAGACTGTTACTACTTCTCACCACAGGCTAGAAGCTTTATGGATTTACTCTACGCCACTCTACGGTGGAAGCTGCTTTCCTTGCAGAGCTGTTTACCATGTTCAGAGTTTAAAACTCCAAAGCCACAAAACCGCCACCTATCAAGCTCGCTTACTCACCCTCAATGAGCAATAGTGCCCGCCCACTTTTTTTAGCTGTTTTTGTTCTGGAAGAATTTTTCTTGTTCAATCTTTCCATAGGGATTTAATAAAATTCTTCATTAAAGAGTTTTAAGCCATAAACTAAACCAGCCAGCTCAGAGGTGAATCACAGCATTACAAACTTGGATTTAAAGCAAGAAGTATTTGAAAATCAAACAAAAACATAAAGGTACAAAACTGTTTCTTTCATGACGGTACGAATTACAATTCCATGAAGCATTGCAATGACGTAATCAAATAAAAAAATAATGGACAAATAAAATAACTATTGATGTACAGTTTTGATTATAAGAATATAAGTAATATATTGTAAGTTTATTGCAAAATATTCAGATATATACAAATATATAAGTAGTTTAAAAGTGTAGGGAGACCAACTTGATTACGTAATTCACATTGCGTCATGGAAGTGGGCGGTCACTGCAGAGCATGTTTGACATGCTTTGTTGGCCATGATTCTCTTATTGGTGGATTTCCCCAAATTGCACTAATAAACACAAAAAAAAATAAAAAATAAAATAAATAAATAAATAATTAAACAGAAGCCTATACCATCCATAAACAACCTCAGAGATCATGGTAGGTCTGTCTTTAAAGTTTTATAAGTTATCATTAATAATGAATTCCCCTATGGAGAAAATGAATGAGATTTTTATTTCCGGAACCAGACTGTTGTGCTCTATTGTGGCTGATAGGCACTCAGTTTTCTTTAAGTACACCCCTATACACCCAAACCTGCCTTTTCGGGATATGGGTGCATGGGAGAAAGCCTGTGGTTAGTGCAAGCTCCAGAAATTGGATAACACCTTTATCTAATAGCTGCAAAGAGAAAATCACTGGAAAATGTCCCAAAATTGTTCATGACATTTATTTATTTAGCTAAAGCAGTACCCTGTGAAGCTTTGCTATAGGTAGTCGCCACTGACCAAAACACATTATCATTCAGGAAGTACCCCATATCAAATTTTCCAAGCAATCATTTTGCCTTTCTTCAACTCATGGAAAACCCAAGAGGAAATTTGCATAAAATAATATTTTCCAATCTACTAGGGGTGTGAATCTTTGGGTTGAAAGCGAATTGATTCGATTCATGATTCATAGGTTTTTTTATTTAATTCAAAAGCGATTCTTTTGCAAATTCAGAACGATTAAGTTTGATTCGATACACAATTAAATTCAGTTTGATTAACGATTTGATTCTGTATATTTTCCTAATGCATTTAGAGTAGAGCCTGACCTATATGGGATTTTTGAGACCGGTACCGATTTTAGAGAGGGAAAATTCACCGATTACTGATATGGTGGCCAATATAGTTAATTTTTGAGCTTGAATAAAAACAAACCTTTTATGTGTGGATTTTCACTGATTTTGCACCGATATGACTATGCAAAGGTACTCAGAAGGCTGCTTTCTTAAACAAATATTTTTATCAAAGAATATTTGACATTATTATTATAAATTGTCAACAAAATCTAGAAATGAACACTGAGAAAATAAAGAATATATAAAAAGCTTAATAAACATCACACTGTTTAGTATCAGTCAAATGCTGACCATTAAAATAAAGAATAAATAAAAATAAAATAAATTGCTAAATAAACATCAGTACTGTTTAGTATCAGTCAAATGCTGACCATTAAAATAAAGAATAAATAAAAATACAATAAATAGCTAAATAAACATTAGTACTGTTTATTATCAGTCAAATGCTGACCATAAAAATAAAGAATAAATAAAAATACAATAAATAGCTAAATAAACATCAGTAATGTATGTTTATTATAATTCAATTACTGACCATTAAAATAAAGAATAAATAAAAATAAAATAAATATCTAAATAAACATCAGTACTGTTTAGTATCAGTCAAATGCTGACCATAAAAATAAAGAATAAATAAAAATACAATAAATAGCTAAATAAACATCAGTACTGTTTAGTATCAGTCAAATGCTGACCATTAAAATAAAGAATAAATAAAAATACAATAAATAGCTTAATAAACATCAGTACTGTTTATTATCAGTCAAATGCTGACCATAAAAATAAAGAATAAATAAAAATAAAATAAATAGCTAAATAAACATCAGTACTGTTTATTATCAGTCAAATGCTGACCATAAAAATAAAGAATAAATAAAAATAAAATATATAGCTAAATAAACATCAGTACTGTTTAGTATCAGTCAAATGCTGACCATTAAAATAAAGAATAAATAAAAATACAATAAATAGCTAAATAAACATCAGTACTGTATGTTTATTATAAGTCAATTACTGACCATTAAAATAAAGAATCAATAAAAAATAAAATAAATAGCTAAATAAACATCAGTACTGTTTAGTATCAGTCAAAAGCTGACCATTAAAATAAAGAATAAACAAAAATAAAATAAATAGCTAAATAAAAATCACACTGTTTAGTATCAGTCAAATGCTGACCATTAAAATAAAGAATAAATACAAATAAAATAAATAGCTAAATAAACATCAGTACTGTTTATTATCAGTCAAATGCTGACCATAAAAATAAAGAATAAATAAAAATAAAATATATAGCTAAATAAACATCAGTACTGTTTAGTATCAGTCAAATGCTGACCATTAAAATAAAGAATAAATAAAAATACAATAAATAGCTAAATAAACATCAGTACTGTATGTTTATTATAAGTCAATTACTGACCATTAAAATAAAGAATCAATAAAAAATAAAATAAATAGCTAAATAAACATCAGTACTGTTTAGTATCAGTCAAAAGCTGACCATTAAAATAAAGAATAAACAAAAATAAAATAAATAGCTAAATAAAAATCACACTGTTTAGTATCAGTCAAATGCTGACCATTAAAATAAAGAATAAATACAAATAAAATAAATAGCTAAATAAACATCAGTACTGTTTAGTATCAGTCAAATGCTGACCATTAATATAAAGAATAAATAAAAATAAAATAAATTGCTAAATAAACATCAGTACTGTTTAGTATCAGTCAAATGCTGACCATTAAAATAAAGAATAAATAAAAATACAATAAATAGCTAAGTAAACATCAGTACTGTATGTTTATTATAAGTCAATTACTGAACATTAAAATAAAGAATAAATAAAATAAAATAAATAGCAAAATAAACATCAGTACTGTTTAGTATCATTCAAATGCTGACCATTAAAATAAAGAATAAACAAAAATAAAATAAATAGCTAAATAAACATCACACTGTTTAGTATCAGTCAAATGCTGACCATTAAAATAAAGAATAAATAAAAATAAAATAAATAGCTAAATAAACATCACACTGTTTAGTATCAGTCAAATGCTGACCATTAAAATAAAGAATAAATACAAATAAAATAAATAGCTAAATAAACATCAGTACTGTTTAGTATCAGTCAAATGCTGACCATTAAAATAAAGAATAAATAAAAATACAGTAAATAGCTAAATAAACATCAGTACTATATGTTTAGTATGTCAATTGCTGACCGTTATAATAAAGAATAAATAAAAATAAAATAAATAGCTAAATGAACATTAGCACTGTTTAGTATCAGTCAAATGCTGACCATTAAAATAAAGAATCAGTAAAAAATAAAATAAATAGCTAAATAAACATCAGTACTGTTTAGTATCAGTCAAATGCTGACCATTAAAATAAAGAATAAACAAAAATAAAATAAATAGCTAAATGAACATTAGCACTGTTTAGTATCAGTCAAATGCTGACCATTAAAATAAAGAATCAGTAAAAAATAAAATAAATAGCTAAATAAACATCAGTACTGTTTAGTATCAGTCAAATGCTGACCATTAAAATAAAGAATAAACAAAAATAAAATAAATAGCTAAATAAACATCACACTGTTTAGTATCAGTCAAATGCTGACCATTAAAATAAAGAATAAATAAAAATACTATAAATAGCTAAATAAACATCAATGCTGTATGCTTAGTATAATTCAATTGCTGACCGTTAAAATAAAGAATAAAAAAAATACAATAAATAGCTAAAGAAACATCACACTGTTTATTATCAGTCAAATACTGACCATAAAAATAAAGAATAAATAAAAATAAAATAAATAGCTAAATAAACATCAGTACTGTTTAGTATCAGTCAAATGCTGACCATTAAAATAAAGAATAAATAAAAAGACAATAAATAGCTAAATAAACATCAGTACTGTTTAGTATCAGTTGTTGGGCCTCATGTATTCAGATAGAAGACAAAGGCAGGCATAACAGTCAAAAACATTCCTCAAGCCCCCTCCTTCTAAGTCGTAAATTTTACTGATAAAAATCGCGCCAAAATCAAACAAAGGGAGTCCAAAACAGACTACAAATCCATGAAGCCTTGCTCACTAAAGGATCGAGCACTCAACTCCTATTGGATGAGGCACACCACAGAATGTCCCTCAAACATGACATCATCAGGACTTCAAATAATTCTGAAAAGCTTCCAAAGTTGCTTCCAGCGACTTAGTTCACCGAATACGGACGTAGCTTTTTGCTGCTCTCCTGTGCAACCTCGTGGCTTAAGGAAGTAATGTCCGACTTGAAACTGTAGCCATACAATCTCCATCTCGCTGGACGAGTTGAGATTACTCTGTGTTCAACCGAACACTCTAACGGATCCGAAGGAGACCGCCGAGCAATTCGCATCTTCATCCGTTGGCCTACAGAAGTGAAGAGATTAAAGATTTCTCTTCCATCTTCAATCAAGTCGACATTTCTGAGTTCTCCGCCAGCCCGCCGAGAATCAACAGCCGTACCGCCCGCCGACAGCGCGAGGAAACGGCCTCCGTCATCACCCGAGCCTCAAGGAACCGGGTCAAAGTTAAAGGACGGAGGAAAACACATTCTACCTGTGTCCTCATGCGATTCAAGTAAGAGGTTTACATCTGGGCAGAGATAGAATATTATAGTGTGTTATTCTTGTGTTTCAAGGTTTTTGCTTGTACAGTTTACGGATCGCCATGTCCGCTCATTATTAATACTCAGGGTATTAATTATCACAAATTTGTTTTGCTGTATTGTGGTCCAACCAAATTGGACTGTTGTGCATTTTCGCCATCGCGGGTGAGACAGCAACTGAGTTCATCCATTAAAGAGTCAAATAACAAGGGACTTTTACGAGCCCCGCTCGTAAAACCGCGTCTCTGAGTGATGAACACGGCTGCTTTATCTCCAGCTATCGCGAAATCAGCTTTCGGGCTGTCACTTAATCATCTCTCTCTCTTTCTCTCTCTCTCTCTCTCTCTCTCTCTCTCTCTCTCTCTCTCTCTCTCTCTCTCTCTCACTAACCACACTGACACACACACACACACACACTGTCACACACACCTTATGTGTTATAGGATTATTTTATTTCCATATCTAATCATATCACTGTTTAGTTTGTAGTTGTAAGTCGGAAGTTTATTGACTGCATTGTATTAATTATTAATTGATATTACTGCATAAATAAACTTTGTTTATATTACAAAGAGAAGTGTTTTGGTTTGTTTTGCATACGCCTGTGTCATGCTGACGGGATGTCAGTGCTCGGATTCAAACCTTCATTCATTGTTTTTTTTCCCGAAAATCGATATTCTTCGGATGTCGATTTTCCTAAGAAAACAATCTAATATTGAGACTGTTTTAATATTCGGTTATTAGTCCCTGATTCCAGGGTGGTGCCCCGTCAATGTTAATCCTTATTAATATTCTATTGATTTTTGATAATTGATAATTATCTTTGATTGAATTTGAATGATCAATAAGCTAGTGTTAATTTTAATGTTTCATCGATGTTAACAATTAACGATTATCTTTGATAAGTGTTGATTTTAAAGGATTAAAAAAAGCTAACATTGATTCTCATCAATGTTCTATTAATTTTAATAATTAATAATTATCTTTGATAATTATTAATTATTGCTAATAACCAAACTTGCTCCTAAACGTAGCACACTACATTTACTGGAGTCCCATATGAGGTTTTAATGAGTTAGATACAATTAATTAATTTAAATATTGATTAATAACTACAGAAATAATTATTAATTATTTCTGATAGTAACACTGATCTAAACAACCAGTAAAGCCCTACACAGTCAAATGCTGACCATTAAAATAAAGAATAAATAAAAATAAAATAAATAGCTAAATAAACATCAGTACTGTTTAGTATCAGTCAAGTGCTGACCATTAAAATAAAGAATAAATAAAAATAAAATAAATAGCTAAACAAACAGTACTGTGTAGTATCAGTCAAATGCTGATCATTAAAATAAAGAATAAATAAAAATTAAGTAAATAGCTTAATAAACATCAGTAGTACTGTTTAGTATCAGTCAAATGCTGACTATTTTAATACTGCCAGTCAATTATTGGCAGGTTGTAAAACAAGAAGCATTTACACCTGCCGAGTCAAGAGAAAAACAGCGACAGCGGTGTTACACCGTATTCTGCTATACAAGTTCAGGGGAAACTTTCAACAGTGGAAAACCAGACTTTTAAATATTACATTTTATAAATGCAATGACTGAAATTGTTCAGTTGAAGGGGGTACCAAACTGTGAATCCTGAACAAAACAGTTTGGTGAATACATGTTTGCACATTAGTTTCCACTCAGCTGACAACAATGAAAGTAGCTACGTGATTAGCTAGTTAGCTATAAGCTAGTAAATGATGGACGTTGTTTATTTACTTTCTCACCAACTAGGTAATAACATAGCGTGAAATCAACACTCAACAGGCACAATCCACCACCGCACTGTTGTCTGCTGAGCTGCAAAAAGATGCTCTGATGTTTACCTTTCAATCTGCTACATTACTGACTGCACTGACAAACTATAGCTGGCTAACATAGCAAACAATGGCAAAGATAAACATGAGTGACATGGTTGTCAGGGACAAGGTTAACGTTATATTAGTAATATTGAAAAGGAAAATTATGTGGTCATTGTTTATTAACTTTCCAGTATGTATTTCACAAACTAGTTAGCAATATATCGGTCGGGCACAAATTTATAGTACTCTCTAAATGCTTCCTCTAATGTTTCTAAAGCAAGAACAAGAAAGACAAACTTCTTAAGATTGTTTATTGCACACAAAGTAACTTAAAAAAAACACACACACATTAAATACTTGTACATACAGGTTACTTGGAAAACAACAAAAAGTCCAGTGTGCCAATAAAATATTTTAGATCTGAGAACTAGAAAAGTATTCCATATTTTATATTTCACTATAAAACATCTTTGATTTTTAAGATTTTTTTTTTTTTTTTAATAAGCAGGACTTTTCCAGGGCTTGAAATCACAATTTTAAACTGGAGAGCTGTGAGGGCGCATGCTCTGAGGTGTACTAGAGAATGACTCTGTGAATGTATCCTTTAAGTCACACATGTAACTAAGTTAATATTTATATTAGAGCTGGGTATAGATATAGATACAGCTCTTGATTCAATTCTGATTTTGATTCGATATCAATTCATATGGGTATATTTCAGTTATAATGTCCCTTCTGCTTACATTTGAAATAAATTATCTCCCTGCTAATGCTGGTAATTATACAGCGAACCTTCTTACTAGGTACGTTAAGAAAACATTAATTTTACTAATGATATTTTATTCATTTTTCATTATTGTGGTCACATTTGTGTGGATCTCGTCTTTGGACACGCATAACACAGAACAACTTTTACCCTCAACACGCAGTGAAAGGATATCTCTGCTATATACTTAACCACTAAACTACACAATCACTGGTGAATGAAATCTAAACATTTATCAGCCAGTTGTCAAATATATAAATGTGAAGTCTCATAGCGTGGATCTTGGTTGCAAGTGATTTCCTGTCAGAAAGCAAGAGATCCAAGAGCAAAGGAACAGTTCACAGGATTTACTGACAATAAATTAGAACACAGCAGGGCTGGAGAAGCATGGGAAACCCGGCACCGACTGCAGCAGGAAGGCAATGAGTGTGTGCATCGTGGTCGTTTAGAAAGCAGATCCTTGAGGAATCCTCCATGAAGAGTGTGTTTGTAGATGTGTATGCGTCGAGGCAGTGTAGAGAGCAGAACCGTGAGGAATCCTCCGTGAAGAGTGTGTTCGTAGGCATGTATGCATCATGGTAGTTGGGAGCAGATCTGTGAGGAATCCTCTGTTGAAGAATGTTTGGGCAGAAGGACAAGCGCAGCAACAAACTGGAAGTTAACTGCACTCCAGACACACAGGCAGAGACTGGAAACCAATACAGATACGTGAGACAGGACCAACTGAGGCAGAGAGAGTGAGGTGAGTTACTCGAACACACAACAACAATCTACCAAAGATTGCCACCACCCGAGTGGCAGGTAGAATGGTATCCGGTGGGATGGTAGAGGTCTCGACTTCGAAAAATCGAGTTTAACGTTCTTAAAGCCTGGAGGATATGAGAGAACAAAGTCAAACCTGGTGAAAAACAGTGCCCAGCGAGTCTGTCAAGAATTAAAGCGATTAGCGCTACGGATGTACTCTAGGTTCTTATGATCAGTTCAGACCACGAAAGGTGCCCCAGACCCTCTAACCAGTGACGCCACTTGCCCAAAGCCAGCCGGACAGCCAGCAATTCTCTGTTACTGACATCATAATTCCGTTCAGCTGGAGTTAAGCGCTGTGAGAAAAAAGCACACGGATGCACCTTTCCGTCCAAGGAAGAGCGCTGCTACAGAACCACTCTGACCCCAACCTCCAATGCATCCATCTCCACCACAAACGACATGAAGGATCGGGAGTACTAAGAATAAGAGCCGTGGTAAACCACTTCTTTAATTGAGAATCCAAGAACAGTATTGGTTGACCAGTCTGTGTGTGGGTTGTGTGTTACACACCAAGGATGCCCCAACACTACCGGCACAGATGGAAATTTGACCAGATAGAAGGATGACTGAATGATTCCCAAAGACGAAGGTAACTGGCTTGGTGGAATGGATGATGATGGTCTGGGGCGTGCTGCTGATGGTATGGGCTGTGATAGGTTTGTCCAACTGGACCACCGGAACTTGCCACTTGGAAGCCACATCGATGTCCATAAAGTTCCCTTCGGCTCCGGAATCCACCAATGCGGAAACAGCATGACTGGGAGAAGAGTATGTAGTCCAGGGGTTTTGCTCAGGGGTGTTGTGCTTGCCAGTAACCCCCTGCCTACAGACAATCAGTGGCTTTTACTGGACAGGAGGAGGTGACATGGCCAGGACGGGCACAATATATACAGAGTCCTTGGGTGAGGTGTCGCTGCTTCTCCTCCAGAGAAAGCCGAGTCCTCCCGATCTGCATGGGCTCTGCCACAGACCGTTAATCTGATGGCCTGGCCGGAACAGTGGACTGGGAATGGCAGTCAGCCGCCCGGGCAGGTGGAGAACGGCGATGGTGGCGACGCAGGATCAGGCGCTGATCCACTTGGATGGCCAGGTCCCCCAGGTTGTTGAAGTGGGGAGGCAGGTCCAAGGCGTAGATCCATCCTGGTTGTTGTGAGATAGCCCATGCAGAAACCGGTCCCACTGCATGCTATCATTCCACTCACAAGATGCGGCAAGGGTGCAGAACTCGATGACATAGTCCCTGAGATAATCCAGATAAAAACCTTGCTGCCTCACAACCTTGAGCCGAGCGATCAAACACTCGGCGGAGCTCCACGGAGAATGCTTGGAATAAAGTGCAACAGGGACGTCTGTTGTCCCACATGGCGGTTCCCCATTCACCGGCCCTTCTGGTGAGGAGCATGATGATGCATGCCAACTTCATTGTCTGTGATGGGAGAACAGAGGGCTGCAACGAGAAGTACAAGGAACATTATGAAAGGAAGGTGCCGCAAGAAACTGGCTCACCTGAGAACGGGGCTGGAGGATTGAGACAAGGCTCAGATCATCCAGAAAAGTGGGGAACTGCCGGAGCCGATGAGGGCTCAGCGAGGTGAGCTCAGCGAGCTGCGATGCCATCATCTCCAGAGCCTGGTTAGAAGCGGAGATCTGATCCTGCTGATGTCCCAGTAAAGCTCCCTGCTGAGAAAGGGCAGAGCAAAGAGTGGATTCCTCTGCTGGGTCCATACTGACTAGATTGTTCTGTCAGAAAGCAAGAGAGCCAAGAGCAGAGGAATTGTTCACAGGATTTACTGACAATAAATTAGAAGACAGAAAGGCAGGCGAAGCATGGGGAACCAACTGCAGCAGGAAGGCGTTGAGTGTGTTCGTAGATGTGTGTGCATCGTGGTCATGTAGAGAACAGATCTGTGAGGAATCCTCCATGAAGAGTGTGTTCGTAGGCGTGTATGCATCATGGCAGTGTAGAGAGCAGAACCATGAGGAATCCTCCATAAAGAGTGTGTTCATAGGCGTATATGCATCATGGTAGTAGGGAGCAGATCCGTGAGGAATCCTCCGTTGAAGAAAGGACAAGCACAGCAACAAACTGGAAGGTAACTGCACTCCAGACACATGGGCAGAGATGGGCAGCCAATACAGATACATGAGACAGGACCAACTAAGGCAGAGAGAGTGAGGTGAGATACTTGAACACACAACAACAATCTAGCAAAGATCATGACACAACGAAGGGTTTAAGTAGGCAGAGAATCAACAGAGAACAGGTGCTGTCAGCACACTAATTAGTGGCATGATCAGCATTCCCATGGAAACAGTCAGTGTTCCTAAGGAAACGCCGATCACGCCTGCCAGCAGCACCTGAGACACATGAGAGAGAGAAAAACAAGACAAACAGAACAAATCGGTGAATTCACCTGGACGGTGACAATTTCCTCTCATTGTAGAGGGCTGTGCATAGAGTAAAAGATCGATCTTGGGATTTAAGAATCAATATCTAATTTGTTCAAATAAATATTGCGATGCACGGGAAAATCTATATTTTACCCACTCCTTATTTACATTTTCACAATTCATAAAATTTTTAGCTGTTTAAATCGATTATTGACCAACACTAGCGAGCCTCGATTCAAAAATCATATTTCAAGATTGATTAATATGAATTGGCAGGATTAGTAATCGATGCATAGAGAAAATGAATGAATCATTACACCCCTACAACATACCCTTGTGCAAAGCCTAGGTTTTGTTTTGAGGCATAAGACAGATTTTTCTCTCATGCTGGGGACTGATTTATTCTCTTTGATAAGTGAGAACCCAAAACGATCTGTCTTAAAATTACTCCAAATCTAATCTAAAAATTGCCTGGTTTCAGTCAGAAAAGGAGCTGCAACCCTCTGTTCCTGAGATGAGGTTATGATCGTGTGAAATGAGCTGCAGAATGAAGGTGTGGTCCGTGAAGCAGAGTGACTGATGGTCTGGTAGTGGGCTGCAGGGATGTGATTTCTTCTCATCAAAGCAACCTGTCTTCCATGCTATCTTGATGCTGTGGGACCCACATGATTGTCCATTGTCATGCCACATCTACACATGCTAACTGTGCCGTATTCCA
This sequence comes from Myxocyprinus asiaticus, assembly GCF_019703515.2. Classification (NCBI taxonomy): domain Eukaryota; kingdom Metazoa; phylum Chordata; class Actinopteri; order Cypriniformes; family Catostomidae; genus Myxocyprinus; species Myxocyprinus asiaticus. The sequence continues at coordinate 35,510,322 of NC_059357.1, read as the reverse complement.
TCAGCTCTGAGCTACAATCACACTGTGGTTCACTTGCTCTCTCTGGCCTTCTCAGCTCAGCTGCTAATTCATGTGAACTCCTCACGTGTAAAGATTATTACTGCTCTGTTGGAGCTGTAGCTTTGTGGGCAGTGCGCTGACATGTGGTGCAGTAGTGTCAAAGGCAACCCAAGTTCAAGTCCTGGCCTGAGGTCCTTTCCTGATGCCCAAATTTCCTATCTAATGAAGGTGAATAATGCAAAAGCATTTATCCAACAAACAGAACTATCCTTTGAAAGCACCACAGAATTTACACTTTTTTGAGAGAGCTATCCTACGAATGACTTGTCTCCAAGGGTTAAATTGGGATTTTTCTGGAGGGGGGACCCTAACACCCCCTACTTAATCTACGTATAGTTGTCTCTGCATGTAAAGCTAGGACTGAGAAAGTAGTTTAACAGTAAAAATTACACACATTTGGTTTATGGAGTGAAAACGTAAATTCCAAGTACATTGAGTGTGTGCATTAATATATGTGCATGTATTTGTCAATATGTATGATCATGTAAACAACACATTTCAAGAAGGTTAATGTTTATGTACTGTAGGTGAGAGAACAACCTTTTCACTCCACCTACAGCAAAGTGCAGAGCTTCAAGGATCAAGTATACAGGAATGTCTCATCCCTGCTATGAATGCTTGGAAAAACCTTTGTTGCATGTGCATGTGTGGGTGAGTGGTGCAGACTGCTGGTTCACGGGTGATTCTGACACTCACTGTCTCCTTGATTATGCTAAATAAAGGAGAGGAGAGAAAGAAGCCAGAGGACAATCTGCAACACACATGTGTGATAAACACAAAGGCTTGACAGAGCCACAGTCCCACGTGGCTGATATCAGTCACTGCTTCTCGTATTCTTGGGACCAAGATCTTAAAGGAAAGTCGTGAAAACTGATATTGGTAAATGAGGAACAGAAACAACATTTGTACTAAACTCTACTGACTCGGTGGGAATCAGAGACATGGTGACTTGGAATGATTTTTGGAGCGGCTCTGATCTGTCTGTTTTGAAAGCACCAAAACACTGCTCTTCTCAGCTGCTGCAACCCACCAGGGAATACTAAATGAAAGAGAGAGAGAGGGAGAGGAGAGAGAGAGAGAGAGAGAGAGAGAGAGAGAGAGAGAGAGAGAGAGAGAGAGAGAGAGAGAGAGACTTTGGCAGCTCTCACAAACACACATATACAAATGCAAATACAGATGGCGACATTGAGTTCTACAGCCTAAGAAGCCATTTCCTATTAGACCTAACTAAGCTGTTTTCAGCCTTTCTGGACTAGTCTACCTAGATGCAGCCTACAGAAAACACCCTTGACAGAGAATGTTTTTATGATGTTTATTATTTCACCCCTTACTTTGTGGTAATGTCAAGGTAAATTTTTCCTCAAATTTTTTCAGCATTGAGCAAAATGAGTGCAAACTACAGGACTATGAGAAACAAACATAATGCCATATTTTCAGGACTGGGAACCGAGAACCGGTTCATATTCAGAACTGGACGAAAAATACGCATCATGATGATAATAAACAATCTTAATTAAAGCATACTGTTGACAAAAATATGATGAGGAAAAAAAATTATACTGCAAGATATTAACAGTGCACAAACTGAAGAATAAGCATCTAGAGGAACATCTGTTTTTAGAAGAGGAAAAACTGGGAAACTATAGAACGAAAGGATTCATATAATCCAATAATACAGTATTTTGGATATTTCACCTAAGCGGCATGAACAGAAAGAGCTGAACACCGGCAAAATGAACTGCTTTATAAACGGGATAATTACCTCACTCAAAAGTATCCTATATATACATGAGATTCATCACTATATCCACAACACTATATCCATACAACTTACATCTGCACATACAATGAAGTGAATGAAAAAGTGAACTAGTCAGAATGAATAACTTGCATTGTAAACATGCTATTTACATAAAAACTCGCTTTACCCAATGCAATATCATAAACTGGCTAAAACACGGAAAATTAATAAAAGGCTCTAAAGCATGAAAAATTTTGAACTTAGAAAGTAGCTAATACTTCAGTTCATTTTATGACATTATCTCAGGAGCTAAGGTTTTCACAATAAGGACAGTTGTATTTTGTTTTATCTTTTATTGATACATATTTAAATAAATAAATGTTTATACATTTTCTGAATGTTTAAATATTTTATTAAAGTTTCATCTTTTACAGTTTGACACATGTTTTTGTCATTTTATACATTATAATCAACTAAAATATGTTAAAATGCCATTTGAGTAAAACTTTCTAAAATTAATGAATATGACATGCAGAAATTTTGATTTAATTTAAAGGACATTTTTGTAAAAAAAAAAACAAAACAAAACAAACAAACTGAAAACTATGACTAAAACAAAAAACTTGCCGATGTGGGCGTAAAACACCCAACTGAAATAGCCTTACAATTTTTTCCTAAGCTGACAATAGTTTCAAGTCGGTTCTTTTGAATCTACACCACATACAACGCCTACAGTACCTTCTGAACAATAACTCTTATTAGCCGCAAGTCATTTATTTACGAGACATACTGCATCGAGGATGTGAGACACAGCTGCTGCTCAAATAACCATTACAAAGGATCCCCCTACCAAAACAGGGAAGATGCACAAAGCATAGCACATGAACACGAAATGTTGCAAACAGTCCCCCCAATGAGCAGGGAAGCTGCATGGAATTAAAGCACGTAAACACGAAGCATAACAAACAATCCCTCATGAGAAGGGAAGCTGCACGGAAGCATAGCATGTAAACATGAAACACAACCCCAGATCAAGCAGATCTAATTGCCAAGACTTATGTACTTCTGCGCTCCGAAGAGCCATGTGCACCAAATGAATGCTAGCTAGGTGTGCATTGGCCTCTGGCCATTGGCGTAACACTAATGAACTACATTTATATGTGTGACTAGTGACCAAACTCATAAGTGTGCCTGAACTGGGAAGGCAAGAGCTTATTTAACTAGTGGCTTAGACTATCTATGTGTAAATTAATTTAGTCTACTGACCTATGATAGCGATGTGTGCCAGCCATATTTGGCTAGGCTTACCTTGTTAAAGACACGCTTTTATGTGAAGTGGCCAAAGCTGGCCTTACCGTACAAGCTGATGGAGGAAAGATCCACAGCTCCACCTGAGCAAATAGCATTTTTCAGAGAAAAACTCTTGCAGCGCAAAGCAGTGAACTGCTATCGCAAAACTTATCAATTTAAATGTTACACGAGAGAGATACGTGAGCTGATTGGCTACCCGAATATGCTTTAAAGGACCAATCAGTTCACGCCATGCAAACTGATTGGCTTAACATGTCACATGTGAGCGAGCCATTTGGCTAAAGAGAATACCAGTCGGAGAATCTATCAGCCTGTGCCCAATAGAGTTTCATGGCTGAATTTAGATTTAATTTTTTTTTTTTTTTTTATATATATATATATATATATATATATATATATATATATATATATAAAAAGGAATAAAATATATTTATTAAAATGTCTTTGTCAACACCTTTTGAAAGAATCTCTTGTGTCTGAAATTATCTCATAACTTGGTAACAGACTACTGAGGGCAGTTAATCCAAAAAAATTGCATTTCTTATTTCCAAATATATTTTCCTCAAAAGTACTAAAGAGTCAATTAAACCGTTTCGGAACCAGAATCATTAAATTCCTTGCGATTCCCATCCCTATATCGATTTCAATATTCCTGTAGATTACCAGATCAAGATACATTATGACACAAGACCCTCATCAGTCCCTTGACTGGCCATTTGTAGATCTCAGTAGAGTAGAAGGGCTTCAAAATTCTCTGTCAGACTGGTTACATTACCAGTACCATGCTCAAAATTGAGAACTGAATCCTTCGTTTTGAGTCAAAAGCAGGCCACTCTTTAAACTCGCCCTGAGGAAATCAAGCATCTAGATGCTTACAAAGGTCAAACAGAATAATATCTCCCCTTTTGGTCGATCGCCTCTGTCTTTTGCTGCTCTATTTTTTTGTGCATGGCCTATAATTGTGGTGCACACAACCATTTACCAGCATACAGCTTAGAGGCAACATTGGCAACACTGTGCATGCAGGACAGGACATTCATGTTAATCTGCTTCTGTGTTTTATAAGGATGCTGGAACATTAAAGTTGTTCATGAGTGGAAGCATGTTATGGTGACAGCAGCACTTGGGGCCATGTCAGAAGCTCAAATTCATGTTTAGAGCAGAGACAGATGCCAATGCCTAGCTTCAGGGCGATATCATGTAATCTGACAGAAAGCCTTCTGTATATAAAAACGAAAGGGAGAGCGAGAGAACAAAAATAAGAGTGAGAGCTTAGGGTCATGATAATGAAAACACGTGTAAGGACATCTAAGGAGGAAAAACAAGGCAATTTTCTCCCTTCTTGTTACTGTGGAAACTTGGGTTCACAGAACGCTGATAAAGGCCTTCCTGTCGAAAACAACGTATGCCATTTCCCACACGCTTCTTATGAAAGTTCTAATAGACTTTTTGTCACTTTCATGAAATGGAGCCCACAGATTTACGATCTCATTTATGCCCAGACTTTACAGTGCTGGGCTCTAATGAAAACCGCCCTAGGTTCATTCCCGCCTACACCTCGGGGACCATGCGTGCCACTGTAATTGGTTAATCCTTTCCGTAGCGTGTTAATAGTGGCCTTAAAGTAAAGGCCAGTTGGAGAGCATGAGTCACAGCGGTGACAGTGAGTGAGGGGAAACCCATAGAGGGGAGGTGACCCTGACTTTCTGGTCTTAGTAGTGTTGAGCTTCCTATTGATCAGCTTCCGTTTTCGCAACTGGACGTCAATACCTGGGTCGCTTCTCCTCAGTAGGGAGTGTGTGGGATGATCTCCAGCCGAGCTGAGGCTGAAGATCAGACTGCAGGATTAAGGCTATTAAAGGTTGAGCGATGCGTGAGCCTGTGTGGGGTTTACGGTGGGGGTGGGGATGTAATAGAGCTGGTGTCAGGCTTTGGCAGTGATTCGGCTGAGTAAGAAACTGCCTCTCCATGTCTGAAATTAGACCTCGGTATCTTCCCCTTTAGCAGCTTTCTGCTTTCATTCACTGCTGTCGCTCTCTCCCTTTCTTCCTCTGTTTTTTCTTTCCCTCTCCCACAAACTCGCAATCTGCAGCATGTCGTTATCTATTGCCTCACACCAGGTTCTGTCCTCTTTTGGTCTTCTGTTCTGGATCTCTTGCTGTAGCTTTCAGTGTGTTCTCATTCATGCCTCTAATTTGACATTTTTGTGTGTTGGAGGAAAAAGGAGGTGTTAAGGTGTTAAGTTAGACTGGACATGTGGGGTGTCCTTTTAAGGTCTCAACTTGCAGAGTATTCTTCTATGGTGTCTACACAAACCATTCAACCATGATGTCATTCCTTTTCAGTGAACTGTGTTAGATTGATTTCTGATCTCCCTTCAGTCCCTGCTTAAAGATGCTGCTGTTTTACTTGTAATGGCTCTGAGTTTAATACAAATGTTTTAACCAGGCATGATGCATCCAATGGCGAACTGCGAATCTTGGGGCCCCTGTCCACAAGTGGTCACATTATGCATGAGCATTTTATTGGGGTATCGCTGTTGGCAGTGTTGTTATTTGAACAGTTTAGCCTGCACTTCTACACTTTTCTCTGGGTTTTGCCTTTTCTGTGCTCTACTGAAATATTTTCTGTTCATCTTTCTAGATTTTATGTCCTGGAGAAATTTAGAGATTTACATTTCAAACTAGTGAACACAGGGTTCCCACCCTTTTTGATCAATGAAATTCCATGACTTTTCCATGACCTTTCCAGGTGTATGTGATTACTGGATACAGATTTATAAAAATTATTTTGATTCAGAGCGATCTGCAAAACAAATAATTTTGAACCATTTTGACTTGTTTCTTTAAAAGAACTCACACAAAAGAATGGTTCACTGACAAATCGGACATTGTTTTTACAAAAGACCAATAGCTATCTTGTAAAATATTACTTTTCTAGGCCTGGAAAACACAATTGTAAAATTCCCTGATATTTTCAAATTTTCCTTGACCATGGGAACATTCCGTTCTATAATCTTTAAAGGTGCTGTTAGTGATTTTTTTTAAATAAATGGCGTGCAGAAAAACATTTTAATAGGTGCCATGAAATATCACACCCATCTCTGTAACAGCCTTAGGCTTGGTAAACAGCAGTAAAAAAGATCCTATGTTCAGAATACTTCCTGCCTGTCAATCATTGTGTAAGTGCCGGTACGGGATCCTTCTCCCACGAAATGCTCATGATCAGACGAGGGGGACTCCCGCCCTCCATTTTCTCCAATACAGTGGTCTCCAAGTGTGTCTGTGTGTGTGTGCATGTCTTTGGAGTGCAAAGTTTTGGAAAAGGCGGGTATGGCTAATTCAACGGCTAATTCTGGTGAAAATTCCAGTATGGATAAAATCACTCACATCACCTTTAACTGGCATTTTACACTGTCACTCCATCATGACAATAAGTGTGTGTCTTATCAGATACTGTGATACCCAAAACTTATTATTGTGATTCCTGTATGATTAATGCTGCCACTGAATAAGCAGATAGATACGGCTTCTGTGCTGCTTTTGCAGTGTGCAGTGGCTCTAGATAGTGAACGGCTCTAGATAGTGAACACTTTTCCATCGACAAGAAATCTTACTTTTCACACTAAATGTGAAAGTGCTGGACAAGACATTGTCCTGTGACCCCAATATATAACATAGTAATACCACAAAAATAATTTACTCTGGTATTGTTAAACAAGTGCAGTTTAACCACTAGGAACAAATTTCTTGGTACCTGTAGCACTTAAAGTTGAAAATAATCATCTGACTCACAGTTTTCCAGCATTGTTTATAATTCAGTGTTTTGAATATGATGTTTTCTCAACTCCTTATGGGATACTTAAGTGTCCAGTGGATGCTTATTCAGACTCTCAGTGGATGTTGTTGGTCATCCAGGTATTTCTCGACCACTGTTTTATAAATACTGAGGATTCAGACATACTACTCAGGTGACATACTGCTTTTGGCATACTATCTATTAGAGAAGTATGTTTATTCAGATGCAGGGATAGAAACCAAGCAACCGAAAACATTTTGTCACTTGTCGCAGGTGGACAGATTAAAACTAAAAGTAACATGGAAGAGAATAGGTTTAATGCTTGTTGCTGTGTCATGTTGTGCCTATTTGTGGTGTAATCAATTTGATCATCTGTCAATTAAACAACCTGTGATCAAGAACTTCTGTTCATTGATACTTCATTGACTTGTTCTCTAAGATCCATACTATGTTCCTGGAATAATCCCCTGCTTGACCAATCAATCTTAAATGCAAACAAAAAGGCTGTGCACTTACTATAGCGAGTTATGCATTTTGGACCATTGAGATTTCACTGTGGGTGGGGCTACCCAGAACAATTCAGAAATAAAATGTCTTGTCACTTGTAAGATATAGAAGAGATACGATTTATCGTTTGTCACTGTATTGTGATGCACCTTGTCAGTGTAAGCTTTTTTATAATCTGCCAATTGCAGCAGGCTGTGATCAGCAACTCATTGACACTTCAACGCTGGGTTGCTTACTAAGATCCATACTATGTTCACCTGCTGGCTCCACCAATCTTAAATGGCAATAAATAGGCTTTGCGTTTACAATTGGCTTACTATTGCAGGTTACTCAGATATATTTGATCCTTTGCTGGGTGTTAAATGCAAGTGAGAGGTAAAACACAGACATATGCTGATCAACAGCCTGGCTAGTATGGATGAGACCTCAAGCATTACTAACTAAAGAGTAGCTAATTTCATCTGGCCAGTATGTTCATAAATAACAGGGCTGTTCTGTAACATACCCCCACATACTGAGACTGGATTGGATGGGCATATCAGGAAAAGGGAAGATACTACACACATCTGAGTAATGCAGTGTGTATTTGTGTGTGCCCCTGTTCTCTACTCTGCCATTAGCGGTAGATGAGAGGAAATTACAGCAGAATGAATTGGTGAGTGGTAATGGGTCCAGGGGTGATTTTGATCAATTCTTAAATTAAAACTCAACATTTATGCAACATTAATGAACATAAAGCGTATTTGTGTGGAAGCGCAGCTCTCCACTGGTCCCCTGGCTCATATTTCCAGCCCATCACACTGGCACACTTGCCACACCAATGTTTTACATGACTTGTGATGTTCCTGTACTGCACAGATGATTGATGCAACAGTTTTATCAGCTTGAGGGGCGTAAAGATTGAGCCAGAGTTCAATGTTAACTGTATCTGACATTCGCAGACACTAAGCCACAGGTTCGTTGAGAGTCAGGACAGGAATGAGACTGATGATGAAGGTTAAGGAGATAATGCACTCAGCCAGAATGGGAGACTCAAGTCAGTACAGGGTGGAGAGTGCAAGCCAATGCAAAATACAATTGGGTTGGTCTCATTTTGTTGTAAGCGAAGCAGACCTCCCTTAGTGATGTGCATGTATAATTATACAGATGTATAATTTGTCAACATTATGAACAATATTGAACTGCACACTATATAGTAAATTTGAACTAATTTAAGCAAAGTAAAGTCAGGCCCATGGGTGGGGTCAGTGAGCATCAACAGGTTTTAACACACTTGACCTGATCAGTTCATTAGTAGAGGCTGCAAAATCTGAACTGGGTGTGTCAGATAAGGGAGATATCCAAAATGTGCAGTGCTGGGGTACTCCGGAACCAGGGAGAACCACTGCTGTAATGCCTCAGAGCTCAACACAAATCAACATGATCACACAGGAAATTAACATGTTGTTCTGAAGTTCTTGTCTGCCAGATTACTGACAAGGACCGTCCCCCATCAGACATTTTTGCATCAATTCAAAATAAAATAAAAAAACATTTCCCTCTAGCGCTACTGAGCGCAACCTTCGAGACACAAGTTTTGGTGTTGTGGGAACTAGGCAGGGGCACCGTAACAGAGGGGGGAAGTTTGGAGCGATTCTAAGGGCTTTGGACAGACAGGGGGCCCAGAAAAACCCCAGCAGCATGATTTTGTGATAAATGGCCACTTTGCACAGATAATCTAAAATCAAGACTGCTCTTACTTGATAAAAGTTGATAAAAGATGACCAAGTTCAGTGGTTCATCCCAAAAGCGCTTTTTTTATTTTAAGCGTTAAATGCATCCAAGCACTTGACTAGAACCGGGCTTGGCTAGATCGTGCTGAGCGGCTAATTAGCGCGGCGCAGCCACAAAACCTGTGAATTAAACAGAGAATTTTCTACTTTTAAGCGCTATGGAAAATGTCAAACATCTCATTAGATCAAACAGCCATAATATTCTAAACAGCACTGATGAGGAAAAGATTAGAAAACACATGTGTGCCCTTACTGTAGCATCATGAACTCTGTAGAAACTGGTATTTTGACAGAAATGTTTCAGATGAATACGTTAGGCTATAAGGGAAAGGAGAAATGGCAGTTTTAGTTATATGCAAGATTCTAAATTTTCCCTTTTCCATGGTCTAACCTAAGGTAATTTTTTTTTCCTGTGTAAAATCTGTTCTGTTCTAATGCTATCTGATTGGTTGAAGTTTACCACTGTATACCGTGTAAGACAAAAATCCAACATAAAATTTACATGGAAGAGTTACAATTTCTCGCTCATCACTTTTTCTGTATTGGCTGGTTAGGAAACAGTGTAAGTTATTTGATCATCTGCCAATTAAAACATCCTGGGAGATTCAAGCAAGTGTAGGCCAGACAGCTCATACCTTCAGGCCAGTGCTTCGGCTGATACACTTGGGCTGGTCTCATATCAGAGCAGACCAGACAAAGCTGAAATGACAGAACTGTCCAAACTGAGAACGCGGGGGAGGCGGCATTTCTGTATCTGCTCACCTGGAACCTCTCTGAGAGAATTTCATCCAGAATTGCCAGACTGATCTCCAATGAAATTGGAAACAGTAGGTTGACCATTCTGTAGCCAAAATTGGTCTGTGCTTACCGAAATGCGAAACACTGCCCTCAGTGGCCAAAGTGGTAAGTGTTATTGTAAGTATGGGCACGTGTGAGCTCCATTTTCCGGGTGTAATGTCCACTGAGGGGTGCAAAAAGCGAGTTATTTTCAGCTGTACAGGCTGTAATACAGTGAAGAGTAATCCATATTTTATAAACTGTACCCCCCAACCTAATCCCAAAATGTAAACATAACAATCAGTGGAGTAAAAATTAAATGTTAGAGGGAAAAATGAAACTTCCGAATCACGCTCGTCACTGATTATGTGAATGTGATTACTTTCTGGTTTCAACACAGGATCCGAACCTGGGTCTTCCACGCAGGTAACACAACGCACGTCCGGTCGCGCCACAAGGGAAGGTAAACACATTGAAGCCGATGCAAACATTTTGCTCTGCCATGGCAGAGCAGTTAGTGTGCTCTTGATGATAGTGACATTAAGGCCAGAAAATCACCTCTAATGGAAAGAGGACCCTTATAGTCTTGACAGACGCTGAATGCCCGGGGGTTAGCATTTACATGTTTCCATTGATCATGGTATAAATATTGGGGGGGTTATACTTGCTTGTTTTGTAAATGAATATTTACTGAACGGACGAGAGTTCAGATAAACAGAAGGAATGGGACTAATTAATCTGAGCTAAGATCAACTTTAGCAAATTTGAGTATGATTAAAAACCACTGGGGATGTAGTGTGTGTGTGTGTGGGTGGGTCAGGTTTTGTCAACATTGTGGGGACCAAATGAGGATAGTAATACCTGAAATCATTTTAATTAAAATATGAAAATGCAGAATGGTTTGTGTTAGGGTTAGGTTTAGGAGATATAAAATACCATTAGCTCAGTATAAAAAAAGTAAATGGAATGTCTCTACCAGGATAGAAAACCGTGTGTGTGGAGTGCTTGTACAGTATGTGTGTCTGTCTCTCATACCTTCAGGCTCTGCAAGCACCTTCACCAGAATGAGATGGAAGAAACTGTGTCCTAATCTACTGGGTCACAGAAAGCAGTGCTGTGTATTTTTAGTCCTTTAATCTTTAATGTCTTTTCATTGTTTTTTTTTTTTTTTTTAAGAGAGGTTGGGACTGAAAATAGTTAGCTTGTGCAACCTAAATAAAAATGTGCTTGAATGCAAAGAAAGGACCAGGAGGAGAGAAAAGGAAGGATAAAGTAAATCAAGGATAGATAGAGAGATAGAGAGAATAAACTGGGGAAAGAGAAATGTTCTCAAGCCAAAATTAACGAAAACAAAAATAAATGTTCGCTTGCGACTCCACACTCAACAAACTGATCAAATTCAATATGCAGTTGAAATTAGCTGCATCTCCAAAACGAATGTAGATGTTATCAGACCTTAAAAGGCATTGAAGATTTTCACATTTTCTAACTAGTAAACAATTCAGAGAAAGATTCTAAAAAAAAACAGAACCAACTATCAAAACACAGAAACTGAGAGGCCTTAATATAATCAGAATTGGTTGCGAAGGGTGCAGGAAATGGAAACGCTGCCATTAGAAACAGAGGATGAAATGCGGCTTTCCTTTTCCCCAAAATAAAAATCACACACACAAGAATGTTTTTTCCTTCAAAACATCAAATATATACACTTTCATGTATTAAATAGAGAAAATGATCAATTATAGAATTGTTATAAAGCATAAATGGCAGGAAAATTTGGTTCCAAATGGCTGAGACTACTTTGAAAATCTGGGATTTTTTTATTTTTTATTAGGAAATGTAGGATTTTGAAAAAATGTCTAAGTAAGTCACTAACCATATGTAAGCAAATTAGTGACATTGACCATGCTAACTCACTCAAAATGTTAAAATCATACTGGTTTAACATGGATCATTAGGTTTTGCATAACTTTATGGAGTCCATGCCAGCTCAAGTGCATGCTGTCATTTAAGCAAAAGGGGGACATGGCAAATACTAAGAAATTCTGGAATTAATTTTTCAAATAAACTTATCACTAAAAGTGAAAATTGGCACACTCTTACACATTCGGGTCTTTAGAGACCCAGCACTTAAGTCTATCAAAAATGGATCTACAAAATGCCCAGATAGTGTCAAATTTTCAAATTATTTTCAAGACAATTAGAAAATAAAAGAATAAAAATATATTTTGATGTTTTATTTTTCATAAATCAAAAGAGAAAATACAACAAATCAGGACAAATCTAGAACAGGATTAATTACTTTTACACTGAAATTTCCTGAAACGCAACTGGCTGTCTAAAAAATAATGAGCTACACATAACACATAAGCTACACATAAATTACACATAAGTATTTTCTCAGGAACTTAGACTACATCCACATCCAGATACATTTGAAAACGGCGTTTTCGAAACGCTCTCCATCCACGCTGCCGTTTTCAATTCTGAGTGAGCTTTGCATCGCATATGAAGGAATGCATTGTGAGAGTTGTACAAAGTAACATTTATCTTTAATAATGCTTTCCAAGTTAATAACAGGCACAATAACACCACTACAATGTGGTCCGCCATCTTGATTGTTTTGGGTTGAATGGATAACATGACTGCGTCACACGACAACAAATACGTCATCGTTTTCAGAAATAGTACCTCCGTCTTCCCTGTCCACACTACAACGCGAAAACGCCGTATACAAATTTATCCACTTGGGAAAGCGTTTTTGAAAAGCTCAGTTTTTGCTGTCAAAAAAATGGCGTTCTCAGTGTGGACGAAGGGCCAAAACGTAGAGAAAAAGATGTGTTTTCAAATGAAAATGTAGTAGTGTGGACATGGCCTTATTGAGTCTAAACAGATGCACAACTTACATAATTTCAGTAGTACACCCAAATGACAGTAGTCATATAGACAATAGTTTACTTCCACATTGTTTCTTTATCAAATAGCAATGTCAAATGTAAATCATGTCAATCACTTTAACTACAGCACCAATCTGAGTAAGAAATTAAATGTTTAAAATGTATGTGTACCAGCACATTGAATCTCTAATGACCCTATATACTTATAATATTATTATTTTTATTTTTTTTATTTATTAGCAATTTTTGCATTTTTTAAAAACTATTTATAAGAGAGAGATTGAGGTACTCCAAAAACCTGATGAGGTACAGGGGGCTGAATGAGGTCCTGGGTCACTAAAGACCCAAGGTATGCGTTTAAGGGTTAAATAATAAAAATCTAAAATAAAAGCTTTTTAAATAATGGCCTCAGACTGCATATGAATTATATAGAAGAAAATGTTTTCAGCTCTATAATCATCTCCATTTTCACATTTTATTGCAACATTGTGTTTAGTTGTATTTTGGAACATGTAAATGGTATTTGTCTCTGCATCTAGATTTACCCATCATTTCCTGTTGATTTTGTAAAATAAATTTTTTACAGTCAAGCTAATAAAGCATTATTGAGTTGAATCACAGTAATTTGATCTAAATCGAGTAGAAGGGACAGAGCCGAAGACACAAAGAAAGGAACAGTTAATGAGAGCGATAGGGAGGGAGGAAAGAAGGGAAAGAGGAGACAGAAAGAGAGCAGAGAGTGGCGGATGTGACAGTAAGCTCATGGGGTAGCGGCTGTTTAACTCTCCAATCACAATGCCTCTCTGCTCACTCACTCATTTAATCTGATCAGGGAAGTGTGGGAGCGAGAGAAAGAAAGAAACGGAAGACGGAAGGTTAGAGCAGAAGGAGAATTTATATTGCCACTCCTCTTTCTTGTAAATGCAGTATTTTATGTCATTGTCAATGTTCCTTTCCATTCCAGCTTTATTATTTTCTTAGTCATTAGTCTTCTGTTGGCCTATTTAGATCTGTAGCATTACAGATGTTACATCTGTAACATTCATTGTGGCAGCAGTGGAGTTATTCAGGTTCCTGGGCACTACCATCTCACAGGACCTGAAGTGGGAGACCCACATTGACTCCATTGTGAAAAAAGTCCAGAAGAGGTTGTACTTCCTTCACCAGCTGAGGAAGTTCAACCTGCCACAAGCGCTGCTGATACAGTTCTGCTCAGCAGTCATTGAGTCTGTCCTCTGCACTTCAATAACTGTCTGGTTTGGTTCAGCTATGAAATCAGACATCAGAAGACTACAAAGGACAGTTCGGACTGCTGAGAGGATTATTGGTTGCCCCCTGTCCCCCCTTCAAGAACTATACACTTCCAGAGTGAGGAAAAAGGCTGGAAAAATCACTCTGGACCCCACTCACCCTGCCCACTACCTTTTTGAACTGTTGCCTTGTGGTCGACGCTTCAGAGCACTGAGCATCAGAGCCGTCAGGCACAGGAACAGTTTTTTCCCTCAGGCTATCCATCTCATGAACAGTTAAATTGCCCCATTGAGCAATAACTATGTGCAATACACAGTTTAGTCTTTCTTATATTTATCCAACACATCCAGCCTCTTCTGCCATTTCATTCCTCTGAAAAAAATAAAAAATAAATAAATAAAAACATTTGCACTGTACATAACAGATTTGTATTTGCACTGTACATAAGAGATTGTATTAGATTTGCACTACCCATGTGTATGTGTGTATGTATGTATGTGTGTGTCTGTACACGTGTATAATTTGTTTTATTTTTTATTATTATCTATGTCTTGCTGCTGTTTTTGTATTGTTTTTGTATTGTTGTACACTGGAAGCTCCTGTCACCAAGACAAATTCCTTGTATGTGTAAGAATACTTGGCAATAAAGCTGATTCTGATTCTGATTCTGATCTGTAAGTGTTTTTGGATCAGGTTTTGCCTACATTGTGGGGACCAAATGTCCCCCACAAGGGTAGTAAAACCTGAAATAAATTACAGTTCATTGAGGGGAAAAGCCAATGGTCCCCATGAGAAAAACAGCTGAATAAACATACTTAATATGGCCTAACCCTCTGAGAGACCCCAAGGCCATTTTAATAGTTGGAAAAAAATGCATATCATTGAAGTATCAGGTTGATTCTTCATGACTTTCCCCCAAATTGACCCCAAATAGAAACAAAATTACTAGAATGGATAGCAGTCACAGTTCTGAAACGTGGTTGTCTGCTTTATGGTAAAAAAGTTGAATAAAACTTCAGTAATATCTGCTTACTGGGTGTTGATTAGATCAGAGAAACATATTGTAAGGGGGTTCAGTGGAAAGGAGGAGGCGAGAACCGGCTTAATAATATAAATAATAATTTAATAAACAATTTAAACAAAACACACAACCAAAAACACACAGTACAGCTGCCTGCAATTCTCTCTCTCTCGAACTGTCATCCCCAGCCGCCTTTAACCCTCGCGTGCCCCATCAGGCTGATTGGGGACCGGGTGTGTCTCATTCCAGCCCGGCCCCGCCCTCCTCGGCCCTACACATATTAAAAACATTTGTTGGGAAAACAAATTTAATTTCAAAATTACTAATATTATTCTTACATGTGTCATTGGGGACTCTGGTATTCCAAATGTAAAAACAGTAAAGTCAATCTCAACATTTTATGAGGGTTAATGAAAATTTCAAATGAAGAAAGGTTTCTGTGAGAGTTATGTTTAGGGGTCAGGGTAGGGAATAGAAAATATCATTAGCTCAGTATAAACAAGTCAATGAAAATTCCTCCCTTAATAGTAAACCAAATGTTTGTGTGTGTGTGTTTGAGCCTGTACAGTGTCTCTGATTAATACACAAGACATCCATCCCCTGAACTCCACCCCACATGAAAAAGCATCTTTATCGATCCAAAGTGGCTTTACTTCCTCCATGTGTCTAAGCTGATCAAAACAACCTCCCCTCACAGATGCCACAATCTATTTTGCTCATGCATTTTGCTCTGTCTCTCCATGCATCTCTTTATCTGCCTCTTTTTTAACTTCTCTTTCTCTTCGTCTATGCAGGCCCTGTACCCGAGCCCAGAGGAGGGCTGGCAGATCTACAGCTCGGCACAGGACGCAGATGGAAAGTGTATCTGCACCGTTGTGGCTCCAGCACAGAACATGTGTAATCGAGACCCACGCAGTAGACAGCTTCGCCAACTTATGGAGAAGGTGACAGCCCTAAATTGCATACAATGGGTATCATTCACAAATAATTATATAATTGCATGTTCTTACTTAAGTGGACAGAAAAGGTTAGAGTATCACAAATTTCCGCAGTTAGTAATTAAGTCGAGTCAGTTTTATCTTTATAGTGCTTTTCACAATAGACATTGTTTCAAAGCAGCTCTACAGATAAAGAAAGCACAGCTTTATAGCAAGCATAGTACACACCCAAACCATCTCCATATAAGGGCTTTCTGCACAACATCTTGTTTACAGCCATTTGTCACTTTCTGCAAACATATCCATATGCACTCCAAAGATGAGCTCTCACCTGAAAGCATGTGCAGCAAGATTCTCAAGTAAAGCGAAGTGTGCCATTCACAAAACTAGTTGAATAAATAAACACCTTTTTTAACCCTATACAGTAGGCCTAGACAACACATAATTGGCTACATATTTATGTAGAACCTGTTCCAGATGGAGCTGGAGAATGTGCATTATACTCTGAAATATTTTATTGTAGGGTCACTTTAAATTCCATGTTCCCTGTCTGTCACTCACTCGACGTTGTGTCGATGTAGTGACACTAGGGTTTCGCTCTTGAGAGCCCCAATCACCTTTACTTTATTCAGAAAAGGCCAATGAAAATTGGCGAGTGGAATTTGCATGCCACTCTCCGCCCTGGACATACGGGTATAAAAGAAGATGGTGTGCACCACTCATTCAGACTTGTTCTTCGGAGCCAAGCGCATGTGTGTGTGTGTTCGTCCTGTCACCTTATCTTCTGCTGCTGGAATTTACGCCGCATATCAGCGGTCACCCTTGCAAGATCAAGTGTTGTGCTTCCCCTGGGCGATTCGGCGGCTGAGTCCACAGGTGTTAAAACAGTATATTCCAAAAGAGTATATTTTCTCTAAAAGAGCTTGGCATCTTTTTAAAGATGTCCTATCGCCTTTGTGCTACCGGGAGCGGCCATTATCTCTCCCCACTAGATGGCTATGAGATCTGTCTCAAGTGCTTGGGTTGCCAGCACGCCGAGGCAGCTTTCATGGAGGGATCATTTTTTTTCGGCGAGCGCCGCGGGTGATCTGGATGTAGATATGGGAGTGTTCCTGCTGGCTCAATAACCGCGGACATCCCAGCCCCCAGCACACTCATTCTGCCTGGTAGAGTTCACGAGTGAGGTAGGCGGATTTTATATCTTGTTCGGAGCTCACGACGAGGATGAGATATCAGTTGCAGCATCAGAGGCTGGGCTTGAATCCCCCTAGACCACGCCTGATTCCCTCTCGGGATCTCTCTGTGGTCCTACCTGCCTTACAGAGAGCCCCTTTGAGCCCCTGGAGCAGGCCGAGCTCAGCACTTTGTCACTTTGGCCTCCACCAGGAGGGCGGCGCTCACTTCTATCAAGAGGGCGGGGGACCTGCAGGTGCTCTCTGTCACCAGCGAATGCCTGAAGTTCGGGTTGGCACACTCTCACGTGATCTTGAGACCCGGCCTTGTCGTTACTGTGCCCAGTTCATGCCCTGTGCATCTATCTGGACCACACGCAGAGCTTTAGATGCTCAGAGCAGCTCTTTGTCAGCTTTGGAGGGCAGCAGAAGGTGAAAGCTATCTCCAAACAGAGGTTGTCCCATTGGATTGTGGATGCCATTTCTCTGGCTCACCAATCACAAGACCTGCCGTGCCCTTTGGGAGTCCGGGTGCACTCCACCAGAGGTGTTGCATCCTCCTGGGCACTGGCGAGGGGCACCTCTCTAGCAGACATATGCTACACCCAATACCTTTGCAAGGTTCTACAACCTGCGCATAGAACCGGTTTCGACCCGAGTGTTACGGGGTAACAACAGGTAGGCCGGGCGGCTAGTCGGGAGTATCGCTTGCATTGCGCTTTTCCCCTTTTGAGGTGATAATGTGCGCTATCTTGTCCTTAAGCACCTATAATTCCTTAAGCACTATTCGGTGGCGAACTCGGCAGAGGAGTAACGCCGCCAGGCCCGTCAGGTGAGCCCATGTACTTGGGCTCAGTGCTCCATACGTGGTGATTCACCCCTCAGTCGTTTCCACTGTTCGGTTTCCCCTCAGGTGAACCCTGTGTTTCCCCTCATCAGAGCTCTGCTCTGCCTTGGCCACTGTTGCTGTGTACCCACTCCGTACATAGGGTACTCCCCAGTGGCATCATTCCATATGTGAACTTCCCCGTCGGTAAGTCCATGTGAGGTATTCTCCACATGTTAACCTCCCTCTGGTAGGATGTGGTCTCTGTAGTGCTCTCCCTCCTAGAGAGGGAAGAGCACTTCCCAGCGCTATTCTAGCAGGTACTCGGTGGGAAATTGCTTAATATAAAATTCAGGAAAGGCCACCGTGTGTAGCTTCCTCAGGTAAGTGCCTCCTCCCACCCTTATTGGGACCCGGGAGACGCCTTACCTAACTCACTGGAAGGTCACGACGTGGTCGAGCGCTCGCTGCCCGTGTCCGTTCCTCCATATCACTCGACAGTTCAGCGCCTGCAGCATTTCGTATAGGAACCCCTAGTGAAAAAAAAAGACTGAAAGCACTGTTAGTAAATGTTACACGATGATTTTAGAGTTCTGAGAAAATCATAGCCAAATAATATTTTGTGCAATGTTATGCAGTCATTAAACAGGGAGTAAAAGACATTACATAATGCTGTTCCCTATTAAAGAAAGTTTGTGAAAGTACATGATGCAAACAACTGACTAAAAGAGGACGTGTCCTAAATATTGCTGTGAAATTGGATTAATTCTGTTCAGCTGTTAAGATGTTTTCTTTTTTCAGTTGTACTCATTAGACTAGGACCAGGCAAAGAAAAAAAAGTTGAAAATACTTCTTAAAATAGGAATGGAGCTTTACTAAAAGCTGGATATTCCCACACAGAGACTTTGTTTAACATGGTAGCACACAGGAAAATATGTGGAGGTGAAGAGTGGCATTGCAGTGTTGAGGGAACAATGTTAAACAAAGTCTCTGTGTGGGAATATCCGGCTTTTAGTAAAGCTAAAAAAGAGGAAAGTGGAGAATATGTAAATGTAACATTAAGCTATGCTTGATGCACCACACTCACCACACACTGACCTGCTCTAATGGAAAGAGGCAAAAAAGAATGGAAAAAAAATATACAATATACAAAGTGGAGGGAAAAGAGAGAGAGCTTAGACTAGCATGACAGGAAATGCGCTCAATGAGGGTTAGGGTGGTAGCATTAAATTTAACAGAAACATTTACACAAAGCAACTAATAAAACTAGAAACATACAAATTTACATAAACGAGTTAAACATTGTGAAAAACTGGAGCATTTATCGTAATATTTTTCTACAAAAAAGAAGACAAAATGTCTCACAGGGATTGTACATCGACTCAAATTAAGCACATGAACAATACAATGTGATAAAAGCAGCGATGTTGTGTTTTGTCACGCTACCGCTACTGCAACTAAACTATTAAGAAAACGGCTGAACTACTGTCAGGTTACCGAAAAATGTATTTATGTTTGTAGTGTCATTACTTTAAGTTAATTACTCCCTAACAATTGTGGTAGTTTGGGGCTAGTTTAGTTGGTGGACCATCATAGCCATGTTGTTATTTGTTATTTGTTGTTAACTAGCAAAACTTAGCTAAAAAATCTGGTCCACCAGCATTTTCGTTCTGGTAAAGCTTGACCAAGGAAGTCTTGCTGGTTAAGTTAGTTAAGAAACCTGGTGTGACACCATCACCTCATGCTGGGAACCAGCATCCAAAACACAACATAAGCTGGTGGCCAGCAATAGTGGTCTTTTCCCCAGAGAGTGTGAGAAAAAGGAAAGAGATCAAAATATATAGAGAGATGAAAGAGAGGGAGTGAGGTATTTCACTTCTGTGAGAAACGGTTGGATATTGACTCTGCTGATATGTCTGGTTCAATCGATTGGCAGTTAAATGCAGAATGTCGGCATAAATTGAGTGTCAGGGGAATCTCAGCCATTCAACCAGCCTCCTTTTGCTTCTTCATCCTCTTCCCCATCGGCCACTTTGTGGTTTCCAACCTCATGTGTGTACAGAAGCCCATTAAGAGGCACACATCCCCATCCACACTACGCTCGCTGAATCAGAGAGAGCTTGGAATCATGCCACAATACCCAGCAGCTGTTTGACTAGCTAATGAGCACAGCTGATGGAGAAAGAGACGAAGAGAGAGACAGAGAGAGACAGACAGAGAAGTAGAGGCTGATATTAAAACGGTTTGGAAAGGGATTCCTGAGAAAGCACATTTGAGATGCTGAATGTGAGCTCCAGGCAGAGTGAGTCAATGAGACACATGACTCCAGTCTGACTCAACCTCTATCACGCACTTTGCCTCACACTCTGCCACAAACTGTGCCTCAAATTATGATACAAACTCTGTCATCACATCTGCTTCAAACTTTGCCTCAATCTGCCTCAACCTCTACCACAAACTGTCTCAAATTCTGCCTCAACCTCTACCCAAAACTTTGCCTGAAATTCACCACTAACCATGCCTAAAACCCTGTCACAACATCTGTCTTGAACTCTGCCTGAAATACAAACTCAGCCTCTAATACAAACTCTAACTTAACCTCTACCACAAACTTTGCTTTAACTTCTGCCACAAACTCTGCCTCAACCTTTGCCTAAAATTTTGCCCCAAACTCTGCCTCAAACTCTGTCACAACATCTGCTACAAACTCTGCCAGAAATCCTGGTACAAACTCTTTCACAACCTCTGATACAAACTCTACCTTGAGTTCTACCACAAACTTTGCCTAAAATTCTGCCACAATCTCTGCCTCAAATTCTGACTAAACCTATTTCACAGCCCCTGCTACAAACTCTGTCTCAACTAGGGATGTGCATGGTAACCGTTTGTAATATTCGGATAACTGTGAGGGTTCACACACGGTTATTTTGGTTATTCGTCGGGAGCAGGAACTCGAAAATAAAGAACGTAATTATAATAGATATGCGTCGAACACTACTCAAAAAAGCAGGGAATAAAGTCCACAGTGAGCTATGAGCCTAAATAAAACAATACATAGGTTTTCAAATAATAACATCATTCTTAATAAATTCAAACAAAAATAACAACAACAAAAAAAATAGGTAATTTAAGTGCCAAACCTGATACGTGCACTGTCTAGACAGGTTCACACTTCCGTGAGGCAGTTACTAAGTTGCACTGTTGCGGTTTATTAGCCTCTTGTTTTTGCTTTGATTTTTGTACATAAGTAAACACATCAGAGCAAAAAGGTAAAAAACTTTGGCTTACAGTTTATAAAGCACTGAAACTTTGCTAAAGCTTTTTATCTCTTGATGAATAGGATAGTGTGAGTTCGAAAAACAATCTTGAATGAAGTGTTACAGTGTAACAGTCACATTAAGTCCTTTTTGACACCTGAACTTCTTCAGAACATTGAATCTTTGTGACACCTGCACAAAAAACAACAAAAAAAACAACAAAAAAAATAGACGCAGTGTCAAAGAAAAACACACATGTGTGAACAGCATCTCACTCGCCATTTACTTATAAAACTGACCCGAACCTGGCCCGACTGACCGTTTGTAGGGTCCCGTTGGGCTCAGGTCTGGTTACAGACCTCTGTTGCACATATAGAAAAATCAAATAGTGATTTTAGTATTCGAATAGAAGTGCGGCGAACGGTTCACTGAGTGACCAACTACCTGTACCCATCCCTAGTCTGAACCTCTACCACAAACTTTGCCTCCATTTCTGCCACAAATTCTGCCTCAAATTCTGTCACAACCTCTGATGCAAACTCTTGTCTCATCTTGCCTTAAATTCTTCCACAGTCTTTGCTACAAACTCTGCCTCAAATTCTACCACAAACTGTGCCTTGCCCCTCTGTCTGGTTCTAAACACCTGCATCCAGAGTCTCACTCAAAAATAACTTAACCACTTATATAATAAATATGTGTGTGTTTGTGTGGCTATGCCAGCAGCTGTGACACACTAATGCTCCTGCCTAATAAAACGCAGACTAATGAGGACACCTGGGTCAGTCCTTCTCTGAGAGAGATGTGTTCAGAATTAAACTACCACCACCCAGCCTCTTGTGTCTGTGAGTGTGTGTGTGTGTGTGTTCAGCTCCTGTGTTTAGCGACATGCATGACAAACAATAACTGAACGCACTGTGAATATGTGATCCTACCTAACCCTTGCCCTGGTCAAAACACCCACAATCCACAGCACAAAGCGTGACGATTGAGTCTGACAGTTATGCAGATGAGCTCATTAGACAGCACCCCTCATGCGCATCAGTCCCAGTATGGACATGAGAAGAATACTAGCAAACAAACTGTGTCCTGTTGGATTCTCTTAAGTACATCAAGGAGGAGGGTTTGTATATGTGTTTGCATATGTGGCCCATATGCGGGGGCCCTCTTTATGGTGTTATGTGCCAATTATATTACGGTTCAGTTTGTTAGGCCTGGCATTTACACAGAGTGCTACACAAAGGGCAGCCTAAATTTACATAGGAATCACAGCTGCAGGAAACATACGTGAATCACGCACTTCATTTTTTTTAATTCGTGTGCTGGCAAAATGCATGCTAATTGACATGATGGAATGGCAGTGTAAAGATGGTGCAGGAGCCTTTACCTAGTCTAACTGCTTTCCTATGATGTGAAGGAAAGATTTTAGAATTCTAGAATCACAGAATTACATCCATCTGCTTTATATGATTTATATCCATGACTTCACAAATTATGCTTGTGAGTAGGGACCCTGTTTAATGGTTTGCAGGGGGGCCCCAATATTTGCATTACATTACTGCATAGGAGGAAAATTTAGGAGCTAGTTACGTGTGTGTGTTTGGGGGTGGGGGGGTGGGGGGTGGGAGGTGGGTTTATTAGGACATTTTTTTAGGTTACAAACTGGTAATTACAAGGGTATTATGCTATAAATGTGGTTTATGAAGACATTTCTAGTGTCCCCATAATTCAAATCGCTTAAAAAAAACATACTAAACAAAGTTTTTTGAAACTGTAAAAATGCAGAAAGTTTTTTGTGAGGGTTAGGTTTAGGGGTAGGGAACAGAATCTATAGTTCATACAGTATAAAAATAATGTCTATGGAGAGTCCTCATAAGGATAGCCGCACCAACATGTGTGTGTGTGTGTGGGTGGGTTTGGGTGGTATACGAGGACATTTTTTTAGGTTACAAACTGGTAATTACAAGGGTATTATGCTATAAATGTGGTTTATGAGGACATTTTTAGTGTCCCCATAAATCAAATAGCTTAAAAAAAAACATACTAAATTATGTTTTTTTGAAAATGTAAAAATGCAGAAAGTTTTTTGTGAGGGTTTGGTTTAGGGGTAGGGTTAGAGGATAGAATCTATAGCTCATACAGAATAAAAATCGTTATGTCTTTGGAGAGTCCTCATAAGGATAGCCGCAGCAACGTGTGTGTTTGTGTGTATGAGTGTGTGTGTGTGTGTGTGTGTGTGTGTGTGTGTGTGTGTGTGTGTGTGTGTGTGTGTGTGTGTCTGTGTTGATCAGAAGTCACGCTCCAGTCTCTTGTGTGTTCAAGTGGGCGAGATGCTCGGTGGGAGGACTAAATAAGTAGGAATGCTGATTTGAACCACATCAATTTAGGGCGTCATGCTGTTACACCCTCAAAAACCTGCCGTGGTGTATCTGACTGTGTTTTGTCTGTATGTTTTGGGGTATTTAACAGGTTCAGAATATCACTCAATCAATGGAGGTGCTAGATCTGAGGACCTACAGAGACCTGCAGTATGTGAGAGACACGGAGAACCTCATGAAAACAGTGGACGGCAAACTAAAGACTGCCTCTGATAACCCACGCAGCCTCAATCCCAAGAGTTTTCAGGTACTGGAGTCTGGCTTGCCTCTGCTGGCTCTAAACAACACGCAGCAAATACAGAACATTCCCTTAATGTTAGTGTATGGTTCCCAATTCCACCAATTCCAAACTTTCTAGGAATGTTCTTATTAGGTTTTAGTTTCTGACAACCTAACTAACTTATAACCTTACTTTTACAGAACATTATCTAATGGTTATTTTTAAGTTTTATTTTATTTTTGATAGTATTTATTTAAATGTAGAAATGAACATCACAGTGTATCTGATTTACAGCCAATGCAGTATAAAATATAAGTATACTTTTCTCTGCAGGGTTCAGCATGTGTGAAAAGCATGTAAGAATCATAAAATATGTGCCTTTCCACTATCTTCCTATCTTATTCGCTGCATTTGATGTATACTCATGAGGTGTGCTCTTTCGCCTCATAACTTCTATGTGAAATGGATACATCCACAGAGACACTCACCACAGATTTGATTGCTTAATCGAGACATTCTAAAGGTCCTTTTGAGAGAATAGAAATGCACCTCAATTATTTATAACCAGGACCTGGAGCAAAGATGCTGTTGCTTCAGTAATGAGTGTGTATGTGTGTACAAAAGGTTCTGCTTTCTGTTCTTTTTAGCTAGCAGCTACTCTCCCCAAGGCTAAGATTCAGGCCCCTTGATTAGTGGAGCTTTTTATCTCTTGATAAATAGGATAGTGTGTTTGCAACCCTGACGTACACATTCAAGATGATCTCATATTAGATGAAGGACTCTGCCAATGCATAAAGTACCAAATGGCAGAGTGTGTTTCAAGATTAGTAATTTGTAGCCGTCTACTAAAGAGTGTAGAAGGGAAGCCGCAGACACTCTTCATCTCCAGAGTATCACTCTCATTCAGAACGCTCCACCACCACTTACCCATCCTCCTGCTCTTCCGTGGTCTGACTCATCTCCCCGAACGCTGCATAGAAAATGATTTCGAAATGTTCTAGAAATCATTCTTCATCTATCGATATATGTTCAAAGCACCATAATCCTTTTTTTCTTCTTCTCTGCTGAAGCTGTAAAAAATGCAAGAGGTGCGCCTGCGTTAAAAGCACTATTTCAAAGAGTGCGAGTCTCATAGGCTGGCTTTATTTCGGTGGGGCTGCTGATGAATGTGGAGAGCTCAAAGTCGCCCATGGCAGGGCGGGAGATTAAGGAGACCAAATTTTTGTGTCTCGGAACAGGAAAATTTGATTTATGATGTGGCGCTGCGGGGCTGTGAGCAGCTCCATCACCAGATTTACGATAAACATTAACAAGGAGGAAACAGCCCCTCCTGTGGTGAGCATGCTTTATTGATACATCTACTATTCAGACCCACTTTATTGATATACCTCAGCC
This sequence comes from Myxocyprinus asiaticus, assembly GCF_019703515.2. NCBI lineage: Eukaryota > Metazoa > Chordata > Actinopteri > Cypriniformes > Catostomidae > Myxocyprinus > Myxocyprinus asiaticus. Next base: position 35,485,004 of record NC_059357.1, on the reverse strand, counting down.
TACGCTAGGCCTGCCAGCCCTCCTGGCTGTCGTAAATGATTGCCCTCAGTGAGCTGAGATCAGCCTGTAAGTTTGAGCTCTTTCATAGTTGTTTGGTCACGCAGAGGCAGGGAGCTGACAGTGCCGTGATGAGTGGGCCTGTGTCGCCCTGTTGGATGTGCAATAGATTGTAGAAGATGTGTACTAATCAATAATCAGTTAGACAGCAACTAGACGGGAAATGCAGTCCTGTGAGGATGCACATGGACGCAGGGTGGGAAAGGATGCGAAAAAGTTGGTCTGGCCATCTGGAGATGAACACACAAATAGAGCTGTTCAGGAAGTTCCAAAACTACATTAGCATTTAATTAGCATATTTGAGCCATGGATTCCCTCAGAAATTTCCTAGTAATTATAAGGTTAGTTTTTTTATTACTTGATGAGACTTTCGCATTTGGTTCTACCACATAAATTAAACACTCATATCTTAAATGTGACTGTTGAAGCTGTTGTTTTTTTAGATGTAAGTTGCTAACAAGTTGCTGAATGAGGACTACAATTATTACAAGGATGTGGATTTACATGCTTGACAAGTCAGACAACCATTGTACAGTAGTTCTGATGTAGTAACATTAACCATTTTAAAAACAGCAGCTTCAACAGTCGTGTTTGAGGTATGATGTGTGTAATAGATGTTGAAGAACAAAATGTGAAAATCTATTCAAGTAGTGTTAACCACAGACCTTACTTTACTCATAAATCAAAAATCACATTGCCAAACCTCTAAGGGAGGGAGATTAACCCTTTCACTTCTATTTTTTTGTCTCCTTACCACACTTCCTTCTTCTGTTTTCCATTCCCGTCTCAGGAGCTGAAGGATAAAGTTACTCAGCTGCTCCCCCTGCTGCCAGTGGTAGAGCAGTACAAAGCAGATGCAAGGATGATCCTGCGGCTGAGAGAGGAAGTGAGGAATCTGTCCCTGGTACTAATGGCCATTCAAGAGGAAATGGGAGCCTACGACTACGAGGAGCTCAGGCAGAGAGTGCTACTGTTGGAGACGCGCCTCCACTCCTGCATGCAGAAACTCGGTAACATATCTAGTCATTTCATTATATTCATTATATAGAGTTTGAGCTGATTTTAATTTTAAGGAATATGCATCAACAAAACAACTGACTGTGGACTTGCCATTTGCACCTATTGCCAAGCACAGGGTTCCCGTGGAAAACCTAAGGTTTAGTAATATTTGTAATTTTTAAATTGCATTGTTCAAGCCTGGAAATGTAATGTAAAGTAATCAAATCTTAAAAGTCATGTAAAAGTAATGGATTTCTATGCTGAAAAAATATTTTTTTTAGTTATAGTTTGCCCTAAAATATTTATTTCGCTAGATATTGTTCTTGTAGTAGTGATGTCTGGTTCGTAAGCTAATCATTTTCTCAAGTTGGTTCCTTTCAAATAATTGGTCAAACAGTTACACAAATATGAATGATTCATTAGCAAAACACTCTGAAACCAAATTACTTTTAAAACTCCTTATCCAGCAATCAAAATGACTGGAAAGGTCATGGGAAATGTTGGAACCCTGCAAGCAGTATGTGACCTATTACAACAAGAAAAGAAAAATAATTTGGATTTATTGGATTGCCAGTGCAGGGCTTCTTTGGATAACTCTTAGCCACTGCAGGAATTTACTCTTAAATGGCAAAAGCAAAAGTAAACTAGGCATGTTTGATGGTTGGGAAAACCACATTAGACCTAATTAAATCAAAATGTGCTTGCTGTCCAGTTAGATAATCAATTTAAGTCTGAACATTAAAAACAGCCAGCTAGCAAGCCTCATTCTGTGTTACGAAAAGTCCAAAGTTCATTTAGTTGAAAGAGTAATTGGCTTTCAGATGCGTGATGAGGCAAGCTCATGTTCTATCTGAGGTGAAACTGATGACTTCACAAGAAAATCCAAAATAATGATTTAATGAACATTTGTTCTGCTCTGTAAATTTGATGCCAACTGGTTCATCAGAGCTCCGTTGAGCCATGTTGAAGCCTTCCATTTACAGAGTTCACCACTGTGGTTTATCGCCAGGTTGTGGGAAGCTAACTGGCGTCAGTAACCCCATCACTATACGTGCCTCAGGGTCAAGGTTCGGCTCCTGGATGACTGACACAATGATCCCCAGCTCTGATAATAGGGTAAGAGCGACTGTATTCACTGCACTCTATCACTCCATCACTGACACTGCAATGATGAGTGGCCTTTCCCTGGAGACACACACATACACACAAAGTCAGTGTTTTGGTGAAGTGAAGCTGCTCCTCAGTATAGAGAGAGCTGAGTCACTGATGGATGTTTCTTCTCCCCCCCCCCCCTCCTCCCTCCCTTATTCTCTTTCCTTCCCTGTCACGCTTAATGTCTTACCCTCCCACACTTCATCCTTCCCACAATCCTCACTTCTTCTGTCGGAGCAACAGTCCCCATACTAATCACTCTATCAGGGGGTCGGATATTAACACGTTGTTTAGGCAAAAGTTTCACCGAGCACTGTCAGTACTTACTTAAAAGCTCTACCATCATCTGACATTATTGGAGGAGAAGACTTTCACTGTGTACACAAAAAAAAAAAAAAAAAACCTATTCTGAATCAGTATTTTTGACTTGTTTTCCAGTACAAAATATCTAAAGATCCTTAAAACAAGATCATGTTATTTGGGAAGCAAAAATGTATAATAATTAATAATTTTCAGAGAATATATGGTAACACTGTTCAATAAGGTTGTATTTGTTAACATTAGTTTATACATTTCGTATCATGAATTAACAATGAACTATATTTTTACAGCATTTATTAATCTTGGTTAATGTTCATTTTTAAATAGACTATTGTTTATTGTTAGTTCTTGTTAGTTCATAATGCATTAACTTACATTAACGTATACAACGTCTAATGTAAAAAAAAAAACACGTCATGGTTACTTGTGTAACCTCCGTTCCCTGATGGAGGGAACGAGACGTTGTGTCGATGTAGTGACACTAGGGGTCACTCTTGGGAGCCCGAGACACCTCTGGTCTTTGATAAAAGGCCAATGAAAATTGGCGAGTGGTGTTTGCATTCCACGCCTCCGGACATACGGGTATAAAAGGAGCTGGTATGCAACCACTCATTCAGGTTTTATGCTGAGGAGCCGATATAAGGTCCGGCCATTTCAGCGGGTAGTTGGCAGGAGGGACACAACGTCTCGTTCCCTCCATCAGGGAACGGAGGTTACACAAGTAACCATGACGTTCCCTATCTGTCACTCACTCGACGTTGTGTTGATGTAGTGACACTAGGGGTCCCTATATGAAATGCCACAACTGACTGAACTGTGTTACGTGAACTGGCGGTGTGTGATGGGCAGACCACTGTGTGCCTCATAGCCAGCACACCAGGTCGACACGTAACCTCCCCCAACATAGTAATGAGTGTCGAACGGCCCTTTGGGGACAAGTCGACTACACAAAAGATAGAGACAGGCTTAACCCAGTCATGGCCTCTTTTCCCCTTCTCTTTTTCCACTCCCTAAAAAAGAAGGGGGATTATCCAACTGGGCCGCCAGGTCTATTCGGGGGGTGTCCCTCCCAAGGGGAAGACACAGCGGAGACCACACCTCGCCCAAAGAGAGGGGGGGATATTTAAGTGGAAGGATATGTCACATGGTCTTTCCACCATGTGGAAAGTCTTCAAGGTAGATTCTGCCCAATGGGGGAGGAGTTACTACAAACATGGAGACTGGGGCAGAGGGGCTCTGCCCAAGGAAGACACAGTTTGCCAACAGGGAAACTAATTAGCGGAAGATATATATCGCATGGGGTTAGCCTTACAGGGAACTGCCACATGCGGAGTACCTACCCCGGAACAGGACTCTTAGTTAGCACGTGTACTGGGCCGGCAGCGAATCTCTCCAAAAACTCGACTGCCACAGGGCTCGGAGGAAGTCAACCAGGGAACAAACTTGTGAACACTACTGGGAATTAAATGGCGCACATCTTCAGCTCAAAAGGAGGTGGAAGGCGCTATGTGCAAGCGATACACCCGGCCGGCTATCCCAGGCTTATCCGCTTGTGTTGCGTGCCACTACTTGGGACGAAACCGGTTCCACCCGGAGGTTGTAGAACCTTGCAAAGGTGTTGGGTGTTGCCCAGCCCGCTGCTCTGCAAATGTCTGTTAGAGAGACACCCCTGGCCAGGGCCCAGGAAGCCGCTACACCCCTGGTAGAATGGGCTCATAGCCCGACCAGGGGCGGCATGTCCTGGGCGACATATGCCATAGTTAGCACGTGGCGGACCTGTTTTTAGATAAACAAAATTAGTTTTCGCTTGAACGCCCCAATGTCGCTTAGGGGCTGCATGAATTGTTGCTCTCATGCCCTATCATGTGCGCACACAGGAACGGTCAGTCAACAGTTTCACTAAATAATACATTTGTTTCCGGTTTGTTTCTCACCAAACCTTATCGTATGCTTTCATAACAATGTGTCTCATGGAATAATTTATTAGACTTCTGAATTATACTTTTGCGTTCTTTTGAAGTTTGAAGAGGTGGTCACCATATACTGCCATTGTATTACATTATTGAGCACAAAAAAATTTCAAAACTTCTCCCTTTGTATTAAGAAAAAAAAGGAAATTAATTTGGGGTTATAACAACACAGGGGTGAGTAAACAATAACTGAATTTTCATTTTTGGGTGAACTAATCCTTTAAAACAAGAAAAAACTATTTGCTAATAAACTAAATTCAAGATATATTCTTTGAAAACAATATCTTTTGTTTTAATATCTTATGCAGTTTTGTCTCTAACTTTATCTTGTTTTAAGGATGTTAAGATATTTTTCCTAGAAAATAACAAATAAATAAAAATAAAAACAGATTGAGAAAAGATTTTTGCAATGTGTCCATTTCACAACAGGCAGTGAGGCTCATCACTTATTCTATGTTCCATGGCAACATCTAAATGGGTGCCGCAAGCTGAAAGTTCATCTCCCATGATGCACTCCTTTGTCACTGGTTTTAATGATCACATCATTAACCTCGACCGCTTTAGGTCTAATATCAATCACCTATTGTGTAAATTGACAAATACATCATGGCAATCGAGCTAATTGTCATATCAATCAGGCTAACTGTACCTGTATAAGGCATTGTCACCAAAATTCACCATGTCACACATATCCATGCAGGAAGAGCCATCCAGAGATATTACACAGAGGCTGACTCTGTAGGCCGACTGCATTGTGCCGACTGCATTGTGACCACCATGATCTACAGGGACTCATTTAGTCGACAAAAGAAATGCTTTACTTAATGTTCCAATTATCCTGTCTGTCCAGAAGTCACCTGTTCTTCTCATCTCCAGTCACCACGCAGCCCCACAATAGCCTAAAAATAAAACATGCAGCGCATCTCTCTGTGGAATGAGAAATCGGAGAAGACACAGGCAGAGAAGAAGACTGCAGGAAGGAGTAAAGGGGTGGAGAGGAGGCAAAAGATAGCAGGGGAGCGTTAAATCCTAAGAGGGCCTTCATTATGCAGACGCAAGCACATAATAACCATCCTAAATAAGCCGACTGTCTGAAGTTTCATTAGGATGTGATAATAAAGAGAGCATGGTGCATGGCTTGGTAAAGATGGGGGCACAGAATGGCTGTTGTGTGCTTGATAGATGCTTGCATACAGGGATGGAGATTTTTTTTTTTTTTGTAAGTGAGAGAGAAGAAAAGGAAGATGGAGAACTGCTAACAGGATTGATTTCCTGTGAATGTGGAGTGGAAAAGGGCAGGGAAAGCCACTTCAGCCGAGTGCAGAGCCCATTCAGTATCTGCTCTCCCACACAGTGACCAGATCAATAGATTTGACAACACACAAACATATACACACTCTTACACACACACACACTGTGCACAGTGAGAGTCACCGCTGGTTACACAGGAAGAAAGTCTCCTCTGTCAAGAAAGTCAGGAGATGGCGTCTCTTTTGATGTGCTCTACTTTTATCCATGTATATGCTCACCCTCTCCTCCCTCCTGTGTAGGCACACACTCTCACCTTTCATTTCTTACCTGGGTCGTTCTGGTTCTTTCTTCATGTCTATCCACCATTCATTTTATATACAGTGGCCTCAAAAGGTATTTGGAAACCTAAGCTGCAATTAATAACAGTGGTGTGCACAGAATATTATGAACTCTCATAATATTTTCACAATAACAGTAATAAGGTGTCACTGTAAGATTTCCTTGTAAATTAGGTTGAGGTGCCTTTAACAGGACGTGCTGCAGCAGATTATATATATATATATATATATGTATATATATATATATATATATATATATATATATATATATATATATATATATATATTAGGGCTGTCAATCGATTACAATTTTTAATCAAATTAATTACATGGTATTCAGAATAATTAATTGAATTAATCGCATATATAAATGTTTGCGTGAGAAATCCCCTCAAATAACAATTATTCATTAATGACTAAATAATTATATATAGTTAAATGTAAATAATTCTAAAATAATATATATATTATAAAAAAATATAATAAATAATCAGATAATTAAAATGCATTACATTGTTGTGGCAGACGAGTAAAGCATTGATAAGACAAGACAAAAACTGGCTTTAGAATCCAATATATTGTTTATTTCCATATTACTGGACTTAAGCCATTCATTGGCCTACATTTCACAGCTATCCATTTTGCAATTTAATTCATCAGTCAATCCAAGATTTATTATGAGGGCTTGTTTAAGGATGTGTTAATGTACACCTGCGTCAGACGGGCACTTTTGGAGCGTCTCACTTTGGTTGTGTTGCGTCATAATCATACCGTTTTTAGATCGCTGTGTCAAGTTAAATGTAGTTTGAAAACACGTCTTGAGATCCATGCATTCAGAAGGGCGTTCCATAAAGCTGTGTTTGAACACAAGATTGCGTCCTGATGTTGTGCTGTTTGCTGTAAGTGAGTGTGGGTTGTTCTTTGTATAAGCTGCACATTGCCTATACAGCTAGAGTTTCGTTTACTGCCCCCTGGAGAAAATAGGTGGTACTTTAAGCTTAAATTGCTCCAGTGGTAGGAATATTCCTTATTACAGTCTGGGGACATGATTAATTGCGTTAATTTTTTAAAGCGTTATTTTTTATTTAATTAATCACTCTGAATTAATGCATTAAATCGACAACCCTAATATACTGTATATATATCGATCAGCCACAACATTAAAACCACATACCTAATATTGTGTAGGTCCCCCTCGTGCCGCCAAAACAGCGCCAACCCGCATCTCAGAATAGCATTCTGAGATGATATTCTTCTCACCACAGTTGTACAGAGCGGTTATCTGAGTTACTGTAGACTTTGTCAATTCAAACCAGTCTGGTCATTCTCTGTTGACCTCTCTCATTAAATAGGCATCTCCATCCACAGAACTGCCGCTAACTGGATATTTTTTGCTTTTGGCACCATTCTGAGTAAATTCTAGAGACTGTTGTGTGTGAAAATCCCAGGAGATCAGCAGTTACAAAAATACTCAAACCAGCCCATCTGGCACCAACTGCTGTTTCGTAAAGAAATCGGTACTTTAATTCACCAAAGTGGCATTCAGCTGATCACAAAGTATAGTCAGGACATCACTATTTGGAAAAAAGTAATTTCTGATCAAATCTAGACAGGCCCCATTTCCAGCAGCCATCACTCCAACACCTTATCCTTGAGTAATCGTGCTAAATTGCTAATTTGGTTCTAGAAAATCACTTGCCATTATATCAAACACTGCTGAAAGCTGTTTGGTTCCTTAAATTAAGCTTAACATTGTCTTTGTGTTTGTTTTTGAGTTGCCACAGAATGCAATAGACTGTCATGTCTTAAGATCAATATTAGGTCAAAAATGGCAAAAAAATCTACATCTTTCTCTAGAAACTCATCAGTCAATCATTGTTTTGAGGAATGAAGGCTATACAATGCTTGAAATTGCCAAAAAACTGATTATACTCAACTGTTCACTACAGTCTTCAAAGACAAAGGACAACTGGCTCTAACAAGGACAGAAAGAGATGTGGAAGGCCCAGATGTACAACTAAACAAGAGGATAAGTACATCAGAGTCTCTAGTTTGAGAAATAGACGCCTCACATGACCTCAGCTGACAGCTTCATTGAATTCTACCCGCTCAACACCAGTTTCATGTACAACAGTAAAGAGAAGACTCAGGGGTGCAGGCCTTATGGGAAGAATTGCAAAGGAAAAGCCACTTTTGAAACAGAAAAACAAAAAGAAAAGGTTAGAGTGGGCAAAGAAACACAGACATTGGACAACAGATAATTGGAAAAGAGTGTTATGGATCTTAAACCCATTGAGCTTTTGTGGGATCAGCTAGACTGTAAGGTGCGTGAGAAGTGCCCGACATCTAAAAGCCACATCTATGGCAAGTGCTACAGGAAGCGTGGGGTGAAATGTCACCTGAGTATCTAGACAAACTGACAGCTAGAATGCCAAGGATCTGCAAAGCTGTCATTGCTGCACGTGGAGGATTTTTTTTTATGAGAACTCTTTGAAGTAATTTAAGAAGTTCTGAAAAACAAATTCAAATTGTAATAGTAATTTTTCATGTTATTAATGTCCTGACTATACATTGTGATCAGCTGAATGCCACTTTGGTGAATAAAAGTACCAATTTCTTTCCATAAGAGCAAAATCTGTACATTATTCCAAACTTTTGGCCGCCAGTACATATATATATATATATATATATATATATATATATATATATATATATATATATATATATATATATATATACATACACACTACCATTGAGAAGTTTAGGGTCACTTACACATTCTTTTTTTTTTTTTTTTTTTTTTTTTCACATTTTAGAATAATAGTAAAGTCATCACAACCATGGAATAACAGAAATGGAAATATGGGAATTATGTTGTGACTAAAAAAAAAGTTAAAATAAATCAAAACTATGTTATATTTAAGCATACGCCTTCAGATCAAAAGGTTTTTAAGATCATGAGAAACATTTCAACTTTTGAACGGTAGTGTGTGTATATATATATATAATGTTAAAAAGTATATGGACACTTAAGAACTGTAAGGGGGAAGTCACCCACTGGCCCAAGGATGGTATCCAATGGCGTGGCTGAAGGTCTCTTGCGTGTTCTGTCTTATCGTGCGCGACATTAAATAATACTTTGATTATTTGATTTGAGTTCCATGTTTTTTATTAATCTTATCATTAATTCTTTTCTTTATTTCATCTGACTCCAATTATGAAAAACCTCGTTGATGTATCTATGCTCTGAATTTTAGTAATTCTCTCTTCTAGACTGCATTTGTTATTTCAATGTTATTTGGGTCCTGTGCTGGTCAGACACAGGTCCTTTTAACTACAAATTCATCAGTTTCAGATATTAGTAAGTTTTAGACTAAGTCCATATAGTTTCTCGGCTTTATCCGTTTAGTCTTATTTGGCTAAGTTCTATAATAGATTCTCGGCTTACCGTTTAGCCCCAGTCAATTATGTTCTGTTTTACAGGTTTTCGGTCCTACATTGAGTATTCCCATTTAATTCTACTTGGCTAAGTTCTATAATAGATTCTCGGTTAACCGTTTAACCCCAGTCAATTAAGTCCTGTTTTACAGGTTCTCGGTCCTACACTGAGTATTCCCATTTAATTCTACTTGGCTAAGATCTATTATAGATTCTCGGTTTACCGTTTAGCCTCTTACATACTTAACTAATGGGTTACTTCTGGAGTAGCTTAATTAAGCCAACTCTGACCATAGATTTGTAGTTAACAAGAAATATACTAGAAAACAGTCCTTCAGAATGATCATAATAACAATTTATTTACCAGGTAATAGTAATACATTCAAACAATCCAATTAAAATAATAAATCAAACTCAAAGCTATCAGTGAACCAAACATAATAATATATTTAAAGTTGTATTCCATTCAAACATTTACCAAACATAAGAAATACAAATTGCAATACCTGGTAGTGAAAAAACTACATGCAAACGATGAAGCATGGGAGATCTGATTTGCAGATTCCTTCAAACATTTATCAATAATAAGAAATACCTGGTAGAGAAAAAAAAACTACCTGCAAACGAGGAAGCATGGGAGATCTGATTTGCAGATTCCCCGAGCTTCTCTGCCATCCTTCCTTAAGTACCAAACGATTCCATTGTTATTTCAGATGTGTGTGTTTGATGTTATTTAGGATTTGGTTAACAATTTAGGGAGTTGTAGTCAACCTTTGATTGAGTAGGTTGTTTGATGTTTACAAAGAATACACCTAATCTGCATACAGCATCTGGTCTCTGTGTGAGACTTGGAAGGGGCATGCCCCGGATAGAATGCTGTATTTTATTAAGTTCTTAAATCTTACTTGTGATTTGACTTTGCTGAAAGGGAATGAGACCGTTTTACCAGTTGCACTGAGACCTCTTGAATGAAACCAAACATATATGATCAGAAAACCTTTTACATTACAGAACAGGATAAGTCATAACTTAGTTTTTAGTGTCCTTAAAGTGACCTAAGGTGAGAGAGAGAGAGCAGATGTGAGTGTGATTTGTGTTTTGTGTATGGTCCCCAGTCAGTGGGTTGTGTTTTCTCAGGTGGAGATGCTCCTCTGTGTGAGAGTTTTATGACGTTGGTTCTCGCAGAGTTCTTTGACTTTCCCGGAAGTGATGCAGATAATTTTTGTGACAGTCTTACAGTTCTGACTTCATACATCCACTAAATATCCCCTTCAGTTGGTTAAAAGTCATTGCAAAAATAGCTTAGAAAATTTAGTGCTGAGAAAAGCTCTAGCATCATTTATTTGCAGATGCCACCTAATTTGATGTTTTGTATCTAATGCAGTGACATTCATGCATTTTAAGCATGGCTTACGTATCCAAATACCTTTTGGGGCCTCTGCATCTATTATTATCTAAGTCTCTGTCTCACTCACATCTTATTCTCTGTCTCTCAGGTGTGGTCTATGGACGGTTACTTTAAGGGTCGTCGCGTGCTGGAGTACCGTACGATGAATGACTTTATGAAGGGTCAGAATTTTGTGCAGCATCTCCTTCCCCACCCTTGGGCGGGTACGGGTCACGTGGTCTACAATGGCTCCCTCTACTACAACAAATACCAGAGTAACATCCTCATCAAGTACCACTTCCGATCCCGAAGCGTCCTGGTACAGCGCAGCCTTAGCGGTGCAGGTTACAACAACACCTTTCCCTATTCATGGGGTGGCTCGTCTGACATCGACCTCATGGCTGATGAGAACGGGCTGTGGGCCGTCTACACCACTATTCCCAAAGCTGGCAACATTGTGATCAGTCGTCTGGAGCCGCAGAGCCTGGAGGTGCTGCAGACGTGGGACACTGGCTTCCCCAAACGCAGCGCCGGTGAGTCGTTCATGATCTGTGGCACGCTCTACGTCACCAACTCCCACCTGGCTGGTGCAAAGATCTACTTCGCGTATTACACCAACACTTCTACCTATGAGTATACGGACATCCCCTTTCATAACCAATACTCCCACATCTCCATGATGGACTACAACCCTCGGGAAAGGGTGCTGTACACCTGGAACAATGGACATCAAGTCCTCTACAACGTCACATTGTTCCAAGTTATCAAAACCGCAGAGGACTAGGTCTTGCAGACCTTTAAAATGCATTTGCTCACACTGAAATGTACACACACTAATATACACTCAAACATACACACTGTACACACACATTTATGTGGAGGGGGACATGACTAAAGCTTAGACTTTTTTTTACTGCATTCCAAACTTCAGAGTGCTATTATACATCTAATGTTTCAAGGAGAGCAAGATTGGTATTGATATATGGACTAAGCCTTTATTTTCTTTCCTGTGATGATTCAGCATGAGTACTTTCTTTTTATTTGTGAAAAAAATAAATAAATTACAATCAAACTTTACCATTTTCGAGTTTTACCTTAATTTCAGAGGCCAATAATTATTGATGGCCCTGTTCTCCACAGGGTTATGTCCAACCAGGTCTCATGACAAGTCATAATAATAAAACAAGATGGCTAAATTGTATGAGTTGGCTTGTACGAAAAGGTATAAGTACCATAAAGAAAAATAAACAAACCAATGAACAATGCTATTACAATTTTTTCTTAATTTAACCCCTAACCCCAAACCTAAACCTAACCATTAAAGACTAAGCCCTTACCTAAATTCTAAACCATACCATGATTTCAATAGGAAAATAACTTTTGTGTATTATGGAAGAAAGAAAACACTGGGGTTTGGAACAAAATGAGGTAAGCTAATTACATGTTATTGACAAACATCAGTCATTTGTATTGCATAAATCAATAAGGAATTTGATGCCTGTATTGTATCGATTCAAATTTTGATTGGTGATTGGTTGTTCTAAAAGTACCTTTTCTTACGAGCCATGTCGTATGACTTATCTTACAATTTTGCCATCTCGTACAAATTATTACGAGTTGTCATGAGACTACTGTATGTTGGCAGTGTTTGGATGGTTTGCCATCCCAATATTTTAACCTATGATTAGCCAGATACAAACAGAGGTCTGTGTATGACAGACCTCTGACTGAAGAGAATGAGACCTCAAGATATTAAATCGATAGGTGTGACACCCTCGGCCAAAATCAAGATGTTCTAAACTGGCTAATGAGACGTCCACTTTAATATACTGTTACAAGAAGAATTTTAGAGCCATTAGAGCTCATTTGCGGATGGGGCTACTGGGCACAATGTCAGAAATAGAAACCAGGGATTGATAGAATGCTCTGTCACTCGTCACGGCAGGTTAGGACATGGTATTAAGTGAAGTACTATGTGATGCGTCATATGCATAAGGTCAGTGTGTATGAATTAATGAACGTTACATTTATATAGCGCTTTTCTGACACTACACTCAAAGCACTTTACATAATGAACAGGACTCTCCTCAACCACCACCAGTGTGCAGCATCCACATGGACAATGCAACAACAGCCATAGTGCACCAGTACACACACCAGCTGCTGGTGGAGAGGAGAGTTATAGGGCCAATTAATGGAGGGGATTATTGATAAGGGTCAATGGGGGGGATTTGGCCAGGGCACCAGGGTTACACCCCTACTCTTTTCAGGAAGTGTCCTGGGTTTTTTAACAACCACAGAGTGTCAGGACCTCAGTTTAACATCTCATCCAAATGACAGTGTCTTTTTACAGTATAGTGTTCCCATCACTATACTGGGGTGTTAACACCCACACAGACCACTGGGTGAGCACCCCCTGCTGGCCTCACTAATACCTCTTCCATTAGCAACCTTAGTATTCCCAAGGAGGTCTCCCATCCAGGTACTGACCAGGCTCAACCCTGCTTATCTTTAGTGGGCAACTGGTCTTGAGCTACATGGTAATATGGCTGCTCTTGGGACACATGGAACTCTTATCTTGAAATGTCTGCTTCCAGCTGCTTACACAAAACACAAGGGAATCAAAACATGCACTCTTGCAATCATTTACAATGTAATACAAAATAAACACTATTATGTAAACATTGTCATATAGGCAAGGATAATAAATACTGTATGAGCAGTAATTCCTCGACAGTAGATAATCATACATCAATAGTAGATTATCAGCAATGGCTTTTCATAATTGTCTGGTATTCTGGTATTATATAAAATTATTAACTATTTTCCTTTTCTCCAAGGACACCAACAGTCAAAATCAACATGATCATTAACATGAAATTATGATTAACTTATATCTACTTTACAACAAAACTTTTTTGGCTTGTTCATTTCTATAATCTTAAAATCGACCAACGAAAAATAAACTTTAGTGTATCTGCATGAATCTTATGTGACATTTTCCCGCAAAATTGTGAATTAAGATGAAAGGTGAACAGTTTGCTACCCTTGAACATTGTAGCATTGTTCTAACCATTCAAACAGCTAATGTTAGCAGCATCCTCTCCACCTTGTCGGCAAACGTGCAGTTCTCCAATGCAACAATTAGTTATAAACAAATAAATTATTAAACTACCTACTATTCAATTTTGATTGTCTTAAATGGTTGATTTATTGTACTATTACTATATGAAATGATTACGTGTACTGTATACATACCTTGGCTTTTCTCGCTTTGGGCCTCATTCATGAAAACTTTGTAATTATATGAGTAAATTCTGAGTAACATGCGCGTGAAACTTGCCCAAAAACTTGCCCAAAGACTTTCCGCCGGATTGATAAACGCTTCATACTCCCCAGATTTGTTAGAAAGACGTGTGTATGTTATTGAATTCCCAACATTCGTAAAGAGGGGGCATGTGCATGTTCATTCACAATTATCATAATCCACGTCCATGAAAACACCATATAATGAAGGCACCAGACTCGCTAGTAAATGCCGTTAACATCTATGCGGAACAGTAATGAAATCGATTTTATTGATGAAGTGCATTCACATCATACATTTTGATTTATCAAGCACAATAGAGTCTCAAAGAAAGTGAGGACTTTATTATCGCGTGTTTTTGCTGTCATATGACGCTCTTTTGTGAGTCAAACAGTTCAAGAAGTCAATAAATATGGTTTGACATGTAAAAACATTTCAGTTCATGCCAGCAGGAGGATGTCCACCACCATTAACCTTCTCTGGTTCAGTTCACAGGGCATCACCAGCATCATTTGTGAAACTTCTCGGGTAGATCATGATGGTAACAGTGGTATAGGCAACTGGAAGAAACTTCAGAGAATTTAATAGAATGCCTGAAGAACATCTTTGACCGAAATGCTGTAAGATATTGGCAAGCTATACGAAAACGTGTAGGCTTTTTTATTTTTCCCGGTTGTATTATGTACGCACCTGCCTGCGATGTGTTTATTTGTGGATTTAACAGCATTTGCATTGGCCATACGTTATCAACTGAACGCGATTTACCGATTCCTATACTGAATTATGAAACCTAAATTATAAAGCACATATCAAATAAAAAATAAATAAAAAAAACTGTCCAACCAGTTATGTTAAAGGGCATTAATTTCTTCAAGAAAAATCAAGCACTTCTGCTGGAAAAACAATAAGCAGATTTAAGAAAAAAAATTTCATTACTTATTTAATTTCACTTCTATCAAAATGTAGTCATGGCAGTTTGCCCGAAAGAACACAACATGTTCAGATGTCTTACACATGATTTACACATGGTTGGGAGCATGTGTAAATTTAGTTCGTACCAACTAATGTTTTGAAAATACGAAAACTTTCATGAATCTGAGAATTTATGTCAGGACGGCTTTACAAACAATTTACAAAAAAATTAGTTCTGCTCGTGTTTCATGAATGAAGCAACTATCAGCACTGATATGTCAATAAAACTGATTTCCGCTGACCTCTAATTTAAAGTGATCTATAGCTATTTGATATCATCTGCTGGTGGAATCCCCCAACAGCAAATGCAGGAACAGAGGTTAGACTTTGCGCTGAGTATAGACACGGTTCTTTGATGTCTAGGTGCAATTACCTATTTCTCAGGAAAATAGCAAATTGTGATTTGCGGCACTTCATTATTGTACATACACCCACAAATAGCGCAAACACTCCCACCCATGCCCATTTGCGCTGGTACGGAACTTACGCTTCGAATTAGTGCTCTCACGGAAATTGGATGAGGCGTAGGGCACTGTTGTTGCGGGTAGCACTGTGCCCAGCACAGTCATGAAAATAGAGCCCTACACATACAATTTATTATTAATAATACTATTATAATCAACAAAGTTGGGATATTTTTTATGAAACCCTTGAATGAATCTCATGTCGGCCACCTGAGTCAAAAAAGTCTGGACACGTTACTGGTTCTGTATGGAGAGTCTCTGCAAATGTTTGGTCATTCAATATTTTTAGCGAAATATTTAACAAAGCCCTTCTCCAAACTCCAGCTGTAATATAACTAGAGATGTGATGCAACAGTGTGAGTCTTGTTCCCCTTCACTGCTACTGAAAGTGAATCCTGTTCCTGTTTGGTGTCAGCTATCCTGTGGAGAGATGTCAGTCAGGTGGAGCTTCATTCCATTTTGGGCAAGAATGTGAGGTGGCAGAGGAGAAGAGATGGAGACAGCAGAAGGATGAATAAAAAAGCAATAGCATTTAGTTGGACAGATTAGGCCCCAGGCTACAAAGATGCATGCTGCTGCTGCTGCTGTTGTTGTTGTGTGTGCTTGCCAAGTTGCAATCTGCTTCCATTTTTCTGGCGAGGCACAACTCCACAGCAGGATGCACTTTTGCTCTGTAAAAAAATAGACCGTGGGCTTGTCCAACTACCTGTTAGATGAGCTCTTCATTTAATTTGAGATAGCAGCACTAAAACAGTCTATATAATGGCACAGTTCAGTGTGATCAACTCTGATGATTGCTTTAAAGCTGTCTCAGGTACTGATACAACCTTGATGTTGCAGTGACGCAGAGAGAACTTCATTCAATGCACATATTTTCACTAGAACAATGTGTAGTCTGAAAATGGGTCATGTGAAAACTTTCAGAACTCAAAACTTCCTCCCCAGTCCAAAAGTATAATATTGAAGCTGCAAAATTATACGTCATCAAAGGCAACTTTACCTGCCCAGTCGTTGTGAGTTAATAAGTGAGATACTTTCCTAAACACCAAAAGAACTAATGATAAGAGTAAACTGTGTGAAATTCCACGGTTATGCTCATCTTTTCAGCTCAACCTTAACAGTTTAGCAACACATTTCAGTATGGATTGTTTTGTGAATTAGTCAAAATCAGTATGTTTACAAGCACTTTAAAAGTTTTATTTTAGTTGGACTAAACAATAATTTGTCTTTATTTGTCTTTATAATGCTATGTAAATGCTTAAGTCAAGCTAAACAAACAAAAGACATAGATAATGCAATTGTAGCTCAGCTTCATCCAGCATGTATACACGTTTATGGGAGCACAACTGTGTTGTGGTGGTGTGGTGTTGCGCCCATGCTCATAAAGATAGAGGTGATGCACAACATGTATTTAACCTGACTTATTTGACGTCCTTTCTTCAAATATTTGATTATGCTTTGTACCATTTATACTTGGACAGACAGATGAAGACTGTAGCTGCTCAACTACGCAAAAACCCGATGTAGCTCAATAAGAACTACACATGAAAATGTATTGACTATAATGGAGGCTTTGAAAAGAGGCTGATATTGAAGGATTGGACAGCGCAAACAATATCTAGATCCAGCAGCAAACCCATAGCAAGTGCAAGTACAGCAAATGCTTATACTCATTTCATATTCAAAGTGGGTGTTTGCATAGATGTCTTATAAGGTACAGTATCAAATGGCCTGATCAATTCCAAAAGGTTAAAGAGAGGGTGAAACAAAATGGTGAAACAAAATTAATAAAACTAAACTAAAATTGTCAAAATGAACGGTTAAACTAAAATAAGACTGTATTTGGTACAAAAAACATTATCAGGCATAGGAACCATTACAACTAGGAGGAACATGTCCCCTTTACTTACAAAATGTTCAAATTGCATCCCCCAACTTTTGAGGAAATGATCTGTTATATTCTAAGTGTTTCGAACAGTGTGTAAAAAATCGTAGCCAGTTGCATAATCTATCTTTAAGACCCAGCAGAAGCCTCTGCCAACTAGATGCTTTAATGAACTGAATGAACGCGCAAGTGGTAAACGTTAATGTAACACAGCCAGTGCCCACTACTTTTCATCAAGTACTACTGGGCGAACAAAGTCAAGGTCAGGTTTATTGCCATTTTTACACATTTCAGTTATGACAACTCTCAGAGTAAATTTAAGGTGTTATAATGGATATGGAAAAATGGAAGGTTTGGTCTTGGCGGACTAGATCTGCATATGCTGCAGCTGCTGTTGCAGAGCAAGTACAAAGACTTTGTGCTGCTAGAAAAAAACAGACGTGCAGTGTTGAGCATTTAAGACATAATATTTATGTGTACCCAACACTTTTCAGATAATTTCTACACCCCTGATAGCTGTAACTTGTTATATAAAAATAGGATAGGCACTCTTTAAAATAAGTTTTAAAGATGCAGTTAGTACTTGGGTAGGATAGAAAGTCAAACAGGAGAGGTCGAGAAATACAAAAGATCAAAAGAGTCTGGAGCAATTTACAGATGCCACTGTCTCCTTCCCAGTTCTCCACTGTGAATTCAGCACACTCTGTGCATGAGCCCTACACATGTTTTTTAATTTACAAGGCGTAAATAAATGTAGAATGATGTTGATATGTGTCAGACTGCTGCATGTAAGACTGCTCAAGAGTCCTATATAATTATTGCTTAATTCGTATACATACAGGAGAATGAGAGCTTTGATGCAGTAAGGCAGCTAAATATAGAAGATTTCATTCTGAGAATGCAGCAATGTTTAGAAGTCAAGTAACAGAAACCTAAAGTAAGCGCTCTCTCAAACCACTCTTTCTCTTTTATGCACATGCATGCACCTAGGCCTTATAAATCGTCATTGTAGGTGGAACAATATTAGCTCAGCCACATCTCTTATTTGAGTGCCTCAAATCAGCAGGCATCCCCGTTGAATAAAACATGAGCCTTTTACAGCCTCCAATGCATCTACATCGCCCCTTGTCTTACCTCGATTCATGCAGACTGGCGCACCAGGATCAACAGAAAATTTCAATAACACAAGCAAAGCTGTTTTTTTGCATCCTTCTTTATGCCTGTGTAAGTGATGGAGGGGATGTGATGGAGAGAGAAGGACTTCTGGATGCACCACACATTGTGATTGTATGTGTGTGTTTGTGCAATTGAGACATTGATGTGATTCACACAACATCTTCTGCTACTCTGTGAGGCTGCAGCCAACCCAGCATGCACTGCTGTTTAATTAAGACTTACAGCCCAAATGGCGGGCATGACAGCTGTTTCATATGCAGCCAATTAAAAGAGCCACCAGCCCTCCCTTCCACTGCAGTGTAAAAACATCATCTATTACTGTAATATGACCATTTCTCCTTTAGTCCTTCTTTCCTTCTTTATTGTGAAACACACCATTTGACAAACAAATGCAAATTGGGCCAAAATTAACACTTGCCAGGTGCCTAATGTGAGCAAAATTGGTTTTGGCAAGTAAATTAAAAATTAATACTCTCCAGTTGGCTAGTTGGCTTTAGGAATTGCAACATAAGACACAGGCTCTTTTCCCAAACCTAGTTGTGGCTTTGTTGTCTACATAGGCAGCATATTAAAAGCCTCGAGAGATCATGGCAAATTTGCTGCAAATTCACCACTGATTATTTTCACATGCAAATGAGCTTTGTGGCAAACTTGCTACAAATTGTCCATTGTTGTCAAAGGTTTGCTGCAGGTTCACCACTACTGGTGAAGATCTGCTAAATTCTGGCAAACATTTGCAGCGAATCACAAGTTCATTTGCATGTGAAAATAATGAGTAGCAAATCTGTGGCAACCCAGGTAGCACACATACCAACATCTGTCTCCGAGATGTCTGTTTTAGATCTTTTCATCTGGAAAGCATCACATTCTAAATAACATCTGCAAGACATCTTAAAGAGATCAGATTTACAAACATTCTAAATAATAAACGTCTCAAAGACATCTACTGAATGTCTTATTGACATCCGAGAGGAAACATCTTTTAGATGTATTGCAGATGAGCAAACAACCTAAGAACTTCATCTTCCAGATGTAAATACACACATCAAATAGATGTCTAGGTGATGTACGTGTGCTATCAGGGAAGTTTGCGGCTAGTGTGCCAGAACTCTAAGATTTTTTTTTTTTTTTTGTAAGGGAAATGGAACCTTAAAAATGACAAATTATGAATGCTCTACAAAAGCAGAAACTCTGTGTGCAATACAAACAGTGCTTCTCATATAAAGTGCACAGGAATCTTGATACAACTGATTTAAAGTTTGGTGTTAGCATGTTGCCAAGCTAACAACGTGATTAAAGGCATAAAAACACATAAATCAGACAAATATTAGTTAAAATAGTCTGTTTTTAATTACACAGAAATATTTCCATCAATACTTATCAGTATTAAATGACTCGGCTCGAAAGTTTGGTGTTAGCATGTTGCTAAGCTAATAACATGATGTTCTAATAAGCTTAAAAATACATAACACAGACAATTATGTGGTAAAATAGTTTTAATTACACACAGAAGCATTTGTTGTTTTTCAGCTGGAGGACAAGAAGAGCATGCTATGGATTAAACTAAGAGCAGTTCTGTTCACTTACACTAATGTTATCAGGTGTGAAATCACCACCAAATAACGCTTTTCTCTTTTCGAGTGACTGTGATAATCGTTTGCCTCAATTCTGATTCACAGTCTCTACTGTTTTCAAGTTTTCAATCTATTACTGTATAATTTAACAATTTCATTACAAAAAAACATCAGATAAATATGCTTCAAAATGTCACTCTTTATTCCCGCCCATTCCATTTAGGAGAATATTTTGCCACTCATTAACATTATTTAATGTTAACTCTAACATTAAAATGCTAATTTAACGAACATGATCACTATGGATTTCAACTTTTTTTGACAAGTGGCGTTACTCCATGACACTGTCTACAATATACATGTGCATATTTGTTCATTTGTTCATTTGGCAGATACTCATATCCAAAGTGACTTACAGTCAGTGTTGGGGAGTAAACGGAATATATGTAACGGGAATACGTATTTAAAATACAAAATATTAGTAACTGTATTCCACTACAGTTACAATTTAAATCATTGGTAATTAGAATACAGTTACATTCAAAAAATATTTTGATTACTGAAGAGATTACTTTGCATTTTATTGTCATTTGTTTCATTTAATATTTAGTCCTTTCAGATGGAAAACATTTATACATATAAATGATGTGATCCAAAGTGCATTTGAACAGCGGTGAAACACTTTCTTATGATGTGTTACATTCATACGAGCAGACAGAGAAGTAAGTTTGGAGCACAAGAAATAGAAATAAACCTTGTGTAAATTGTCAACTTTACACTAAGCTAAAATGCTGTTTCTAGCCATTTTACATGCACATGTTACCAGGCACGATCATATTTTTTTATCAAGAAAATTCACGTTAGATCATAATTTCTTTTTTCTAGTAAGACCTTTGATATTAGGGCAAAAATCATATTCTTCATAATAATTTTTGTATTGTTTTCCTGTAAAAATATCTAAAAATCCAATCTGATTTATCTTGTTTTTAGAAACAACACTGCATAAGATATTTAGGTTTCTCAGGGAATGTATTTTTAACATGTGTATTTTGTCTTACTATACTGGCAGAGTTTTTATAGTCAAAACAAGTGAAAAAATCTACCAGTGCTGAAGAAGTAATCCAAAGTATTTAGAATACGTTACTGACCTTGAGTAATCTAATGGAATACGTTACAAATTACATTTTACAGCATGTATTCTGTAATCTGTAGTGGAATACATTTCAAAAGTAACCCTCCCAACCCTGCTTACAGTACATTGAAGATATATATTTCGATATGTGTTCCCTGGGAATCAAACCCATGACCTCAGCATTGTTAGGATTACACTGTACGAGTTGAGCTACAGGAGTTTTCTCTGTACAGTTTGTATATGTAATTAAATAATGCAAAATACCATTTTATGGTTGGTAAAATCTGAACTTTTTGTCTGCAAACTTTCTCAATACTCAGTACACTCTGATTGACAGCCAGTATGATGCCTACCCCAAATGTCCCCTTAATTCTCACACATATTACTTCAGTAAGAAATGCACATGTCCTTTTCACTTTTACCTCTTTATTCAATAAAAAAAAGTATTGAGCTGCAATTATACAATACCAACAACCCATCCAAGGAAGTTAACTAATTTTTCTATTTCCAGAGGTGGGTTGTAACGCACTACATTTACTCTGTTACATTTACTTGAGTAACTTTTTTGGGGAAAAAGTAAATTTCGAATGAATTTTTTTTTACTTTTACTTTACAATGGGTGGCGTTCCTGTCATTACATTACTGGGTTAAATTTGAATTAATTTGTCATTTATTGAGAGATTACTGAATGGGACTTTTACGAGAGTGGAAGTTCACACAGCTGCTTGGGTTGGTGCTCTACACAATAGGCTGTGAATATGCATAAGGAGAGCGGTGGTACTGCTGTACAGAACTAATGATCTAAATACTTACGACACTGAAAACTGTAACTACACTGAAATAAGAATCCACACAGGACTTTAAAAGCGATTAAATAGCTAAAGTAGGCATTAATAAAACATGATCTTGCTTTGGTTTATGTTTCAGCATTATATATAATGTCCTTGTGGGACATTTTCACGTTTTCACTGTAATAATTACTAGAAATGTTTCCAAACCTCTCTTATTGACAAATTCATCCAGATCTGACAAGAGTCCTAAAAGGGATAGTTCACCCAAAAATGATGTTGTTCCAAACCAGTGTATTATGTGGAACACAAAATATGTTAGACAGAATGTTAGGGACTGACAGTCTCAGTCACCATTCACTTTCAAAATATGGAGAAAAAATACATTCACTGAAAGTAAATGGTGACTCAGGCAAACATTCTGTCTAATATCTCCTTATTGTGTTGCATGGAAGAAAGAAATTCATACAAGTTTGGAACAACATGATGGTGAATTATATAATATACTAAACGTCTATTATGTCATTTGTGAAAGTAACGAGTTACTCACTACTTGAATACTCTTTTAATTGGAATCTTTCTTACTCTTACTCAAGTAATTATTTATGTTAATACTTTTACTTCTACTTGAGTAATGATTTTATTTAAGTAATTGTACTTTTACTTGAGTACAGTTTTTGGCTACTCTACCCACCTCTGTCTATTTCTTTTAGCAACAGAGAAAGAGACAATCCAGGTTTAAATGAGTTCTGGTGCTCTCAAAAGTTTGGACAGTTGTTCCCCCCATGAGAAAGAGGTTTAAAGAGGACAGACAAGAGGGAAACTGGTTGGAAAAAGTTTTAATTCTTTCTTATCTCCCACGAGACACCGCTTGGTGATTGGCCTAGTAATTGTATCTTTTTTTTTTTTTAAACTCTCATTGACTGGTACTGCTAGCTTTAATTTCAATATGTGCTGATTTGTAAAAGACAATAAAGCAGAAATATGTTGCTGTGAAACCACAGGTCTTTTGTCTTTATAACCCTTCTTTTCGGACAAGGCACTCTCCACTGAGGCAATAAAGCCATAACTGTGGTTCAATAGTATAACGCCAAGTGCACATTGTAAGATTGATGCTCACTGAGACTTCATAATCCTTCCATGCCTGTCTCAGACAGTATTACCTCTCTTTTTCACTCTTACACACACTCATATTCAAGTCAGCCCAACAGCTGCATTATATTTGGGAGTAGACTTCATACCATCAACTACTGATTTTCCCATACTCTCTCTCTCTCTCTTTCTCTCTGTGGGAGATCTGTTTTCTGATGCACTGACTGTTTTCTCGCAGAACCTCTTGAGTGTGCCATCTGTGCTCATGTTGCTGTGGGAGTGTGCGTAGGTGTGCGGGGGCTGGACAGAAAGGCACAAACTAACCCACAACAACAGCAGGACCAAACATTACAATTTCAACAGATTAACCAACACCAGGGGAAACAGTCCCCATAGCCAGGCCCAGACAGAATCTACAGACTGTTTTTGCATGGTCTGTGCTGATTTTGGAGTAAAAATTGATTTTAATGTCAACATAAAAATACAAATGGACCCAATTTGTGTTCTCAATACACGTCACTGTTCTTTTTGTGAATTATTTATTGGTGCACTTGGTGCAAAGAATAAAAAATGTTTGTCTTCGTAATCTTTTATCAAAATGTAATAACTTGCTCTGCCTAGGAAATGTGTCACATAACGGAAGTTAAGGGCTGCGAAAGCCGCTTCATGTTTACATGGTAAAATGTGTTCCATAGACCTTATTCACAGTAGAGCCATCTTTGATTTTCAATGGGAATGACAACAAGGCGGTGAGGAATAGATGTACAGTCTCTTCAATGGGTTGTACTGTTGTTTAAAGTGTTTTTGGATCGTTCCGCTGATGAAACATTGAAAAAATATCTTTCCAATAAATTTTAGTACACAACAAACTCCAGAAAACATGAGTTGTTGAAAATTCTATGGGATCTAGGAGCTTTATAAAGCTTTATACAGTGCATGTAATTGAAGAGAAGGTAAGTCTCTCCCTCACAGCCTCGTTTTCATTTCCGTCAAAAATCAAAGATGTCACTACCGTTAAAAAGTCTATTGAGCTGAGAGTACTACACTCATATTTCAACATTATCACACAGGAACTTGAATGTTTTGGTAGCCTGAAATCAACCTGATTCTGCTGAGTTGCTGACAAGCACCATCCCCCATCAGAGATCTTTGCATCAATTCAAGTGTGTTTACCTTTTCCTGTGGCGATATTGTTAGCGTGTTGAGCAAGTGGCCTCAGAGACATGGGTTCTGGTTCCACGTAAACCAGGAAGTAATTGTGTTCACATAAACAATGGTAAATGCAATTTGGAGGTTGCTTTTTCTCTCTTACACTTTAAATGGAGTAGTATCCCATCAGTTTTAGTGTCTGCAGAAAAATCTGGAGCTCTGAAATAAATGGCCTTTGTAAGAGCTCTCAGTTTTTCAGTGTGATTGATCTGTTCTCTCTGCCTGAGGATCTGGAGCAGTCACAGTTCAGCCGAGAGAGTCTTCTCTCTCACACCAGCCCTGAGATAATTGAGAGACCTGTAGGAGAGCAAATCAGAACAAAGACAGTCAGATTACCACTGCCACAGGCAGAGATGAGGAGAGAAGAGTTAAAAGGGAGCAGCTATACTACAAGCTAATAATAAAGTATATAAGTTATATATTACTAATATAAGTGTGTATTAATATATTACTATACATTACTTTTTTATTTTGACTATTTGTTATTATTATTGCAATAAGAACAGTATTTATCGTGCGTTTTTTGAACTGGTTCATCGGAATGATTCTTTAAAATGTATCAGTCTTCCCCATTCTTCATTTGAGAGAGAGAGTGAACCTTTTAAGATGAAGATTTGTGATTATTCCAAGTGTATCTTTCTGCATCCCACAAGACGACAAGGAACACCCACTACACGACATTCCCACTTCAAGTAACGCTCCCCTTGAATCATAAAGATATTCTATTCACTGAAAGAACTATTAAAATACTATCAAAATTTCCTTCTAGCAAGTCAGTCCACTGGCGGCCATCTCTGAAATGCTCACTGGAAGCTATTTCCAGTCATGAAAGTGCAGCAACAATCTACTTAAATGGGGAAAGACCCATTCAAAATAGTAAAAAAAAAAATAATAATCTGACAACTCTGGAATCATAAATTGTGGTTCTTCACCTCAGATTACGCTAAAAAACTACATTTTCCTTGCTTGTATAGCTAATGCGGATGCACGTTCTCAAGTTGACTGACAGGTGATGTTTGTATCTAAAAGGTGATTGGCTCTTTTACCTGTAAGGCGGGAGTTTCTTTCTACATCTGTTCACCGTTGGGTGTTCCAATTTCCCCATTCGTTTTAATAGAAATGGCCCGTTTCTGCTAAATAGTCTCTGATACTATGCAATCGCTGTATGATTAATGTTTTCTTAACTTTCTAAACATAACAGAGAATAACTTTTAAATTATTTGTCACATATATTATTAAACCATAGATATAAATGGTCAAATTAAACAAAGCCTATTAGCTAAGCATACAGCTGGCTTCTTCTCCTCTTCATTTTCATCACATTTCTCCTCACAGTCGCCACCTAGTGATACGGTGGAATTACTGTAAACTTTTTAAAAACTTTTAAGCTGCTGTATATGTAATAATTTTACAAACATTCCTTTGGGAATCTTTGTGGTTAGGGTTAGGTTTAGGGGTAGGGATAGGTGTAGGGTTGTTCATAAACAGTGTATGAATGTGACATCCAACTGTTGCAAGACTCAATCATTTAGTTGGTTATTTGAAGTGGGCGTAACTTGTAGTGGGTGTGCCTTGTAGTGAGTGTGTCTTATACTAGTCTTGCAGGACACAGACAGACCCTCCTCGATTATTACTCGATATTATAAGTTCGCTCAGCTGTAAAAGCCGAAACATACTCTACGCAAGTACATGAACGCAGATGCATCTTGCAACGCAAGCACAATTTCTCGCATTGTTGCATTCAAAAATGTGTCAGACATCAATTCATAACTTAACGCAACTACTTGTAGCATTGTAAACGTTGCCGCAAGCGGCGCTAGATCAAGATTAGTGTGAACTGTTCACCTCTACTGTGTTTTCTCTTTCAATTCAACTACTGTCATAGCGGAGCAACAGTTTGAAGAGAATATTGCTGAATAAGTAAGTTAAATTCAGTATATTTATAGCCACATACCTGACTAATAACACATCCAGTTTTATGGCACAGACATTTGAAGGAAACTCTATTGCCCCCTTGAGTAATTGAGTAATAAGAGGTTTGTTCCCACCACAGTAACTCAACAACGCACATTAAGCATGTTCAACTGGACTGCTCACTGGCTATGCAGTGGTCAAGTGCTCGCACATGCATACACGTACTTGCGTAGAGTATGTTTTGGCCTTAAGGTTGCACACAACGTAACAATAACAGATCAGTTTGTCACGCTACACTGATAATCGTTGAAAAAAAAATCTCGTTATTGTAAAAAGCTCCTTTGTTTTAAAAACAGCTGAACTACTGTCACGGCACTGAAATATGTAGTTAAGTTAGTAGTGTTGTTACCTTTAGTTAGTCACTCCCCAACACTGGAAGGGAGTGAGAATAAGAGAGAAGGAAAAGAAGAGCAAGATAATGCTTCAAAACTAAACAACTAATTTGTGTTTTCAGTGAGAGGTGAATTCAGAGAGGCTACTCTCAAGGGCCGTCTCATCAGATCTGCACAACCACTGAAATCATACAGTATTCCTTTTGCATTTCTGCTGTATAATGCAGGCTTACTGATAACGATTCCCTTCACATAAATCTTTATTATGTCTATGGACTCAAAATGTCAATTTACCACCATACATAAACATCAGGATATACAGTACATTCAAAGACAGGCAGATTTATAAGCTCTTCTTAGAATTTCAGAGTATACAGCTGTATTAACTAGTTGGTACGTAGAGATTTGATTATGCTTACAATGCAGTTACTGTGTTGTGCTGTACTGTGCAGTTACACATGAAGATTCGCTACATGAATAGTGTTTCCCACTATTATTCATCCAGTGCGTCAGGGGAAAAAAGAGTTGTCCTTGCCAGGGGCGTCATGATCCTATTTGCTTTTAGTGGGCACGAGTAGCAGTACTGGTGTACATGACAAAGAAAAAAAAAAATATTAGTGGTACTATTTGTTTTTTAAACGTGCCAGGGAAGTAGCTTTATTCTGATTAAAAAAATTAGTTGTCACTCAGAGAAGTTGTCTCAATGGCTATACTGTATCTCAGTCACAATGGCCCCGTTTCCACCTGGAATTAAGATGTGTCTCGGTGATCCGATCACATGTAGTCAGGTTAGACACATCACTGTTTACAACTGGTCATTTAAATGTGTCTCCTGTGACCACTTGTGTTCGGATTTGGAGGGAGAGACTCTGTTTCATGACGATCATACATCGCTCACTATGTCAGTGTGTTACTACATGATAATAAAGCGCAACAAAGTCAGAAATGACAAAGAAAGCGTGAAAAAAAACAGCACACTGTTTCTCCCAGATGCGGCTGAGATTTAACCCTCAGGGTTCGACGGACGTGCCGGCGCATCCTGCTGGATTTTTTCCTCATAACAGCGGAAACAACTTAAAATACTCCGTCATGTTTGGGCACACAGATAAGTGTAAGACATCATTAGAGAATATAAAGGGTCTACTTTTATTTGTTTACACTCACAATAACAACAAAACCTTGTGCTTTTGTAAAATAAAGAAAATAAACAGGGTGCGCTTTCAGCCGTCTCTGTCTCCGCGAGCATCTTTCTAAAACACGTCACAAAAATGAACTGAAACTCAGCGAATACTTATCACACAAACATGAAACATATGTCTAAAGAAAGCTTAAAATATCTACCTTTAAATAAAACAATTACAATTTAAAACAAATATTCTCCTACAATGTAATTTGTATGAAACTAAAGAGATGAACAGTTTCTCCTGGCTCAGCTAATTATTGTTAATATGATCCCACCAAAGTGCAGAGGGTGCTATTCATACGGTAATGTGCTGAGGCGATCAATGCAAATTTCATTTCAAAAACCACACATAAACGTTACTTTCTCAAAAATATAAACATGTACATACATGTTGCTCACATATTATTGTAGCCCAGTTTGTGCTGAATACAGTGTTATCAGACTTTAGCCATTAATATGTTTTTAAGCAACTGAAAAAAGCACAAATGTCAAGGCATGTCAAAACGTCTCCAGGGCCCAAAACACCCTCAGACCCAAGAGGGTAAGCACAAACTCAAAATGTCAAGCAGTATTATCTGTTATTTTAGTGGATAACCTGTATTAAAAGAGTTTCTGGTGTTCCCATCTGTGTTGATATCAGACACACTAAAGAAAATCCGTGAAGCTCTCGTGATTGTGTATGTATCTGCTATTTTAAATTTTCCGATTGGACGATTATTTCCTTTTAAAGCCACTCGTAAGCAGCAAAGTTTAAACTCTTGTTTTAGTACAGCGGTTGATTGACAGGTGAGGGGTGGCACTTCTCTACTGCCTGGATGCATACAGGACGGATTAGCGTTTACACCTCAAATGTGATGTGGACACGTGTTTTTAACCACATTCGTATGTGGTTTTTGTGATCCGATCACAAACATTTTTAGACCCCGTTTAGACCTGTATTTAGGGCTGACCACATGTGATCGGATCATCCAAAATGCATTTTAATACCAGGTGGAAAGTCAAGATTTGGAGTCAAAAGTCCAATTGCACAAATGTGTTTTCTGTAGCAGAGGTTTTGTGCACCTGTATGTTGGTTTCAAACACCAAGTTCAACACCCTATGAATTCTTCCCTATACAGTCAATTTTCACTATAATTATATTTTTATTATAGTATATAGAAGCAAACATAATCAAACCACACTGGCATATATTAAGGCAAGGATTAACTATATTATGAAGGCAGATTTTTACTGAAATGTAAAAATAGGACAAAGGTATTTTTTATGAAAGTCAGATCATTTCCATTTTTGTTGTTTACTCTATTTATTTATTTTATTTATTTATTTTTTGCCTCAAAATTGTTTTAATTCTTATACTTATCTGAAAAACCTTAATAGGCTGTTTCATGAAAAGATAGATTTAAAAGAGGTAGATTTTGATTTGATGGTTGTGACGGGGACATGCGTCCCCTCCAATGTTCACATGAAATGCACACCACTGGTTTTATGGCAAATTCTATTGTGACAACTTCCCCCAATAGCGTGACTACATGCCCTGCTTTTGGGGCAAGTTTTAACAAAAGCTCAACATCTTTTTTTCTAGGCAATACCGCTAAACATTTTCAAGAGCTTTTTTGTAGCAAAGACTTTAAGGAATGTGTCTGTAGAAATTGACTTTCAAAAATAAACATACCCTGAGAAATATTCACTTGAGTATAAAAGTGTGATAACTAGCCCTGGTCTTACTCTATTTTAATAACTACATTTAGACATGTGAATGGTGATTTCTTGCACAGAGTTTGACTTTTTTGCCTAAAACAATATCATGCAACTTAATTAGCAAAGACAAACACTTTTTTGGAAGTTGCTTTCATAACCTATTTGGCTCACAAATCTGATGCATGACACTTTGGGTCCTAGCTGAACAAACAAAATACAGCTCCAGGGGTGAGAAAGGTAATAGGTGACTCCTCCTCTCCCCTAAAATGCCTCACGAACAGTGATTCATTAATATGGAAATTGGGGCGAGGCCACAATCACTACGCCTTACTGATCTTGTTATTAAATTAATTTCCTCCAAATAAGCTGCTGGTGCTGCTAAACTAGCCAGTGTATATTCCTCTTGTCTGTGCATTTCAATGAACCTCAATTTAGCATTCATCACAGCTCGCCGGTGTCACTGGGAGAGACTGGCAGGAAGGCACACTGCAGTCTCCAGCCTGTCACCACATCCAAACATTCACACACTACAGTCATCACTCCAGCGCTTACACAGACATTCGTCATCACGGCATGACGAAAGGCCATGCAGGACCCCACACGGCCCTGTGCACTTTCTCGCTGAGACATCCACAGATCCCGCTCAAGTCTCGCTCTCAGCCACTCTCAGACAGTTATGTTCCTGACTTCACAGAGGGATGGTGCATTTCTGTCTCCAAGAGCCCATTTCCCAGGGTCTTTACTGTCAATAGAATGATAAAAGTGTGTCAGAGTGCATTCAAAGCAATGTCGAGAAAGATCAAACACCATTTAAAGCAACAGGTCTGGTGGTGGGACTGGTGCACTTTGTAATTTTCACTTTATAATTGGTCTCCCTGCTGAAAATGAAAGCATGGGTGGTCAGCAGCAGGTTGTGTTTTGGATGTTGGTTCTCAGTCTGGGATGCTGGAGTGCTGGTAGTCTCAGCCTCAGGGAGTCTACACACTAGAGAAAGCTCAGACGGATCATTTGACAGATTGGAAGACACATGCTCTGTTTTGAGTGTGTGGAAAGAGTTGTGTCATTTTGAAATTAGATTACAGAAAATTAGGAGTATGGGAATACAGAA
The DNA here is from genome assembly GCF_019703515.2 of Myxocyprinus asiaticus. NCBI lineage: Eukaryota > Metazoa > Chordata > Actinopteri > Cypriniformes > Catostomidae > Myxocyprinus > Myxocyprinus asiaticus. The sequence continues at coordinate 35,454,197 of NC_059357.1, read as the reverse complement.
AATTCTGATCTGGCAAGCGCGAATCTGATTGCCTGTCTTTACATAACTATGGCTGTCCTGATTTTAGTTTTTCAGAGCCCCTCCGTTATGGACAGCATGCCAAATCAGTTTACCTTAATGCGCTCCAGGACTATATGAACCCGTGAAAATACAGAACTGATAATGAGTTGCCCAATGACAAACTAGAACTGATAACAAGATGACGGGACTAATAAACCAAGTACCAATAAGAACAAAACACATGTAACATAAGGGTCACATGACACAACCAGGAAATCACATGACAGACAGGGAACAGCAACCAAACTTCAAAATAAAAGACTTGGTAAAATGCATGACATGAATATGAACAAAAAACACAAGCGTGACAACAAGCTAATTTTTATGGTAGGAATATGGATGTACATCAAAATTATTACACTGCAATTATTCATTATCTCAGTTTAATAAAAGCCCAGGTTATGGTTTATCAGGTTTTCATGCACAACAGTCTCTAGAGTTTACTCAGAATGGTGTCAAAAACAAAAACATCCAGTGAGCGGCAGTTCTGCAGACGGAAGCGCCTTGTTGATGGGAGAGGTCACTGGAGAATGGACAAGCATATTATTTCTGTGTTTTCTATACAGTAAGTCACTGACCGATACTCCTGCTCATTTATGAGTATGGTTTGTTTTTTCCATGCTGGTGTATTAATATGATATCTACTATTTCAGACAAATCTGTCCCTAAACTGCACACAAAAAACAAAACAAACTTTGGTTGGACACTTTGCAATCGCTTCCTGTCTACTGGGCAGTTCATGGTCAGAATAATCTGCAAAGTAGAATAGACTTTGACCAGACAGTATCTCAATAGTCAAATCTCCAGTTACACAAGACTAGTGTGCTAGTGTCCCTAACAGGCATTATAACTAGCTTAATCAGCAGGGCTTCCTTGGTCAACTAGCTGCACCAGATAAACACTGCTGTTTGACAAACATGGCCAAGGCCGTTGCAAGAAAGTCTGGGCCCCATGACTGTATATTGGTCTGGGCCCCTTTCATATTAAAAATTAGAGTTTAAAATTTGTTGTTGGCCCCCCTGGACCTGTGGGCCCCTAGAATTGTTACCACCTTTCACCCCATTAGCTACAGCCCTGAACATGGCTATAATGAATCCTGTCGTTAGATGACCTTGGACAGTGGCTGCTGATTTGAGACACAGTTTACAATCGTTAGAGCAATTACTACAAAAACAGAAGGCCAAGGGGAGCAGTTACACACTCAGTGTTTAATCTCCTATGCTAGAGGCCAACGGGCACAAGGGACCACTGAGAGAGAGAATGGAGAAGGGAAGATGAAATCCGTGAAAGGTCATTGAAAGTATACAGGTAACAGTGCACAGGAAGAATAGAGAGGGCGAGAGGGATGAATAAAGAGAAACATTTTGCTTGGGGGCAGAGAATTTAGGGAAGAATCCACCAGAGAGATGCTGGAGAAACAAGAATCACTTGGGGGGGATTAGCAGCTGTCTGGAAAATCTTAATTTCCTGTTTCAGCGATTGAAACCATCTTAATTTCCTGTTTAAGCAATTGAAACCATTGATTATACCATTGCAGTGTTGGGGAGGCTACTTTGAAACTGTAGCTTGTCAAGCTACAAGCTACTCATGATTTAATGTACTTAAATTACAGGGAAGCTGTTTTGGAAAAGAAGTTAGTTACTCTGCAACCTACTAACAAAAAGTAGCTAACTGCGTTGAAGCTACATAATGGAGAAACATCTTTGTAAATTATATAACTTAGCATTTACTGTAATTAGAGCCTTCTTTTTTTGACATACAACATAATGTTAAACAGTAACATTGAACTAAATATTTTGTGATAAAAAAAGACCTGAAAATTCAGTACAGGGACTTCCATGCAGAGACTTGAATTTAGTTTTTGAGCAGTTCATTTACATAATCCATGAATCTGACTCATAGGATCACATAACTATATCTACATTTTTGCTAAATGATTTTTGCATGGCTTATACATATCATGGCAGTTTCCTGGTAAAATGAACACAAGAGGCACTACAACAACAACTTTTATTTCCTGTCACACAAATCATGAGGAAAAATGGCAGAATATCATTTCCTCACACAATGCTATCTTATGACATCTAAACACTTTTACTATAGCGCACTATAGTATATATTTTACTACAGATAAAATTTTACTTGCTTTAGCGCTATTCAGTGGACATTTCACCTCAGAACTGCTGTGATACATGTCAGGAAAAGAACCATGTAACATAATTTTGCAAAAATGTTGCCACAGTCACATAATTTTTAAGAGATTGGGCTGTTAAAAACAGTGTAGAATCTTGTTGTACTACACCGGTATTTGCTAGAAAATGTTTGTGACTGGAAAAGCTACACAGTTTTATTGTCTTGCTAAAGATTCAGTGAGGTGAATGTAGTTCACCCAAAATGATAATTCTGTCATCATTTACTCATGTTGTTTCAAATCTGTATGACTTGCTTTCCTCCATGTAACACCAAAGGAGACTAACAGCCTCAGTCACCATTCACTTTCATTGTATGGAAGAAAGATGCAATTTAGGTGAATGGTGACTGAGACTAACTGCCTAATGATTCCCTTTGTGTTCCATGGGGAAAAAAGAAAGTCAAATGGACTAAATGATGACAGAATTGTAATTTTTTGGTAAGCTATCCCTTTAAGTTAGTAGTGTCACTACTTTCAGTTCGTTTCTTCCTAATACTGCACTGTAGCTCCTCAAGACTGAACCACCATAATGACTTTACATTGATTGGGCAATGCCCCAGCTAAGTGCATACAGTAAATATGGAGAAACTTGTCAAAAAATCCAGATCAACATTTTCATTATTCATAGCCTTCATACGTATTGAGTTGCTGTGGACACCTGCAGCGGGTAAGCTCCTACCTAACTCCTGACTGGGTGGGCAGATGGCAGGATGGGGAAAAAAAGAGAGAGAGTTGCCTGCCAGGGGGCTCCAGGGAGAAGGAAGGGGACTTGGTGGAGCAAAGACTCGTTCTGGAGGCCAGGGACACTTAGTGGCCATACATCAGCTAGGAACAAAATAAAAGATTTAGCGTTCTGTCCTACTTACCATCAAACATCCTGGCATTCCCTTGTTATATTAACAGGTTCAATTTTTAATGCAGGCATATGGCTATGCTAAAACCACACCCTGGCCCACTCCCTCCCACTCAAGTTCCTCAAAAAGTCACCTCAAAGACAACGGAATTCCCATCAATCCAACCAAAATCAGATTTAGGAGAAGAAACTGAATGCGTGATGTAGTGTGACATGGTTACAAAGGCTTATCGCTTGCCGTGAAGGTACAAACATTCAGAGAACAGTAGCAGAATTATGTATGGCAGTATTTGTGGTTTCTGGAGCTCAACTAGTGCTTGGTACTAACAATGTCAAGATTTGATTCCCAGGGAATATGCAAACTGATAAAATGCATACCTTGAGTTCACCGTGAGTTGCTTCAGATTAAAGTGTAGCCAAATGCATAAATGTACATTTGAGAGGAAGAGGAATCCCATATCCCCCCCCCCACCCCCAAGCCTAGGCTGAAATGACAAAGCTGTTCAGAAATCTGGGACTCACACAGGTGCATATGACAAATTTCAGCAGGTAAAAACCCAATAGATGTGGTTAACGTAAACAGGAACCCATTTTACCTCCATAATTTGACATATTTTCAAGTGACATATTGCTATTGTGAAAAATGGGATATTTCATATCAGTATGGAGCCAGATATGAATTTGAGTTTACAGTTGATTATGTACACCTCTCTTGAAACACCGTTTGTGCCCAATTTTGAGGAGGCATTTTGACCAGGATGCGAATGCTGAAGGTCACGCTCGTCCAGAGGATCTTGATGTATTCCAGTGGGAATGCTTCCCTGTCAAATATATAGGTGTATATTGTTATCTGGGCTGTCGATTTAACACGTTAATTTAGTGCAATTAAAATTAAAGCAATCATGCCCCTGATCTGTACTTAAATTCTGTAATGGACTTCTTGTACAACTGCTTCTGGGTTCTACAGAGTACAGCTCAGGCGTTTCCTGTTACAGTGTTCAGCACACCTACATGTAGAGGTTTATTCATGGGAAGGCAAATTATTTCTACTTTTCAGGGCTGTCAGTTCATTAAAACATTAAGACATGTTTTTGGAGTTAATGTGACTGATCAAAAAAAAATTATTTGCTGAAAATTGCCTCTATTTATTCCTTTCCAAATGTTGCTTTATTTAGCTTCTGAGTAATAAATCAAACATATAAATGTATAACCTGTAGTAGTCTCTAGATGTCTCATTATTGCATGTTTCATTCATTGATAATATTTCATAACTGTTGAGTTTCAATGCTAAATTCCACAATACAACGATTGCAAATTACTTTGTTAAATGTCCAGGATGAATTAATTTATAAATACATTAGCTGTCTTACTCTGACCAGGTTTTAAAAACCACTCAAGACAGAATGAAGCAGTTTTATTCAATTTATTCAAATTGAATAAATATATGAACTGCAGCAAAATATATTTAAAACACTGCACAATTTAAATAAATTTCAAATGTTATAACTAGGCTTGGGATCGATGCCTTTTTCACGCATCAATAATTGGAAGATTTTCCTAATGATTAGCGATATATGCAATTCACTGACTGTTAAGGTAAGCTTTGTTTGTAGCTTAGTGGCTACTTTAGTGTAGTTGAGCTGGAGTTGAAGTCACTTCACACTTTTAATGCCTTGTAGATTTTGAGCTGCTAATTTAAAAGTGGTGGACTGAGTATAACTTGATACACTGAACTAAAAACATGGCGCTTATGACTAAAGATGCTGATAACAATTGAGATGGGATGCAATCAATTAGATGAAGTTACTAAACGTAATTTTGGGAGGAGTACGGCCATTTAATATTCCAATTAATTATTAGAGTATAAAAGCAACCTCTTTCTTTGTCCTAGGGTCAGTTCTCCCGGCATCCCTTCACATCCCCCTCTCCTCCTTTAGGTATTTCACCATATAATCATCTCCATCCATTAGTAGTCCCAGAGGGTATATGAGAGCACAGTTTGTTTCCTCTTCGAGCCCCTTCATTGCGGATGGCAAACCAAACCTGTTTACCATTTTATACTAAGATTATATGGGCACATGAACTTGTGAATTAGTAGTAATTGGTGAATTATTATAATTTGATGTATTAATATTATTACAGAACATTACATTACTTTTCCTTATATTAACTTACATAATGACACCAGGAACATGTATTAAGATTATTTCCAAAACCACTAATGTGTGCTTTGAGAAATCACCTCCATAATTGCACTGAAAAATAAAAGTGTTGCTGCATTAATGCTGATTTCTCAGTTTATTATTGATAGATGAAGAGTGAAAACTGAACTGTTGCAGGAGTCTTACTTGACAAGCTTTTTGGCACAGGAGAAAAAAGTCATTTGTGCCAATGAAAGCAGAACAAAATTGAGGCAAATGTGAAAATCAAAGCAGCGAGAGAAAGAGAGAGAAAGAGACATCCCTCCAGTGTTGCGGCAAACGGAGGTTTGAGGGATGGCAGGGAGGATGAAGAGGAAGTGATGAGGGGCCCAGAGGAGAAGAGCGCATGATGAAATGATTGCAGGAAAAAGGAGATTAATGCCAGAAACATGAGTCTGTGGCACCAGTACACTCTGTAATCATTGCATCCCTCATTTCCTGCTATTCACCAGTCATATTGTCTTCAACATAAGCACCACATACACAAATACACAATTTCATAGTTGCACACAGCAAGACAAACTGTCAAAGCACATACAAACCTCAGCTCTTTCTTTCCTGAACCATTAGTCTGGTGAAGAGAAACAGCACTGCAAACCTAGCTGAAGAGTGGGAGGAAATGGGCGACCTGCAGTTTCTATGGAGATTTCAAACTTGATCATTCAGCCACCATGGCGGGCTCAGACAGAGCCGTCAAAGGTCATCATTTATTATATCTCTCATCAGCCGGGTATGTGTGTGCGTGTCTGTGGAAGTCAATGGGTTCATGATAGCAAATCACACTGTTCTGTTTACTGTGTATGAATTGTGTTTACCATGTACGGTGACTTGTATAACTTGTCTGCTTTAAAGGAGAAAGACTGACAAAACTGGATGGAAGGGACTGGCAATAGTGATGTCCAGTTCATGAACGAATCGTTCTTTTCAGAGACTGAATCGTTTGAAACAGTTCACGTCTTGAGCAGTGGTGTAGTCCTACCAAAAAAAGTGGTTTACTATTGCCCAGTCCCTGTTCGTCTGACTTGGGGTGGGGGGGGGGGGGGGGGGTCTGTTACTATAGATTGTACTATACTGTTACTGTAGACTGCATAATCTGTGTATAGAGAGTGGTGGAACTGCAACTCTGTACATATCGTAAATGGGTCATTCCTACAGTTCGGTGACATTCCGGCTTTGAAACTTTTGAAAAATAAAACATACTTTTACAAGTTTCTTCATGTTTCATCATTACAGGGATATATTAAAGATTGTATTAGTCATACTGGTCAAGCTAAATTACTAAAAAAATTCAGATGTCAATCCAGTTAAATAGGCAGCATCAGGGTGGACAATAACAGGGTGGACATTCAGTGGATAAATTAGCCACTACATGGTCTGTGATTAATATCTAGGAAACATATTTGTAAACTAATATTTACAATTTTATTTCTGTTAACATATATAAATAATGTATATTGACATTTTAAATTATATTAATTTCCCATATATCTTCCCATAACAGGTTGGACATGTTATGCTTGACCACATATGATTAACACCACAAAATAAAGGAGAACAAATAAAACAACAGAGTTATAAACTTCAAATAACTCAAAATAATTTTGCAGAATGGGTGATGTACACCTCCAGTGTGTGTGATGTAATTTCCTAACATCCAGTTTATCTTCAATGAAAGGTCATATTATCATGACATAACAGGGTGCGCAATAAATCAAGGGACACACAAAAAACCTCCACTATCAGTGTTAAAATTACACATTCACTACAAATGAATGCATGTTAGTGAGAGAAAGTAATACTAAACTCTTAACTGTATGTGGGGGGAAAATAGAAATCGTCCTGGTTACTTTCGTAACCTCCGTTCCCTGATGGATGGAACGAGATGTTGTGTCGATGTAGTGACACTAGGGGCTGCCCTTGGGAGCCCCAAACACCTCTGATCTTTGAGAAAAGGCCAATGGGAATTGGTGAGTGGAATTTGCATACCACTCCCCCGGACATACGGGTATAAAAGGAGCTGGCTCGCAACCACTCATTCAGGTTTTGTGCTGAGGAGCCGAGACAGGGTGCCGGCCATTTCAGCGGGTAGTTCAGTGTTGTGGCAGGAGGGACACAATGTCTCGTTCCCTCCATCATGGAACGGAGGTTACGAAAGTAACCAGGACGTTCCCTATCTGTCACTCACTCAACGTTGTGTCGATGTAGTGACACTAGGGGTCCCTATACGAAACACCACAACTAGCTGAACTGTGTTACGTGGACTGGCGGTGCAAGATGGGCAAAACATTGCGTGCCTCGTAGCCAGTGCACCTGGCCATCACGTTACCTCCCCCAACGCTCCCACGAGCATCGTACGGTCCTCCGCACCTCGGGGACAAGTCAACTGCCCAAAATTGGGACAAGCCGCCCCAGCCGTGGCCTCTTCCTTACTTTTTTCTCCCTAAAAAAGAGTGGAAATCATTAAGCTGGGGGCCATAAGTGTCCACGTTGGGGGGTGTCCTTTCCCAGGGGGAAGACACTGCGGAGATCACACCCTGCCCGAAGGGGAGGCAAATGTGTGGAAATACGTCACATGGTCTTACCGTGTCTTGTCGGCAGTGTCGCATGTGAAGAATTCCCCATGGTAGGTCCTACCCAGAGGGGATGAAGCTCTACAAACATGGCGACTGGTGGCAGAGGAGTACTCTGCCCAAGGAAGACGAGGTTTTACCCTCCAGGAGGGAAAAGGCGTTGTACGCAAGTGGTACACCCTGCCAGCTGTCCCACGAACTTACCTGTTCATACCTAACAACACACGGGATGAAACCAGCTCAAACCGGAGTTTGAAGAACCTCGCGAAGGTATTGGGTGTTGCCCAGTCCGCTGCTCTACAGATTTCTGTTAAAGAGGTGCCATTGGTCAGGGTCCAGGAGGCCGCCACACTCCTGGAAGAGTGTGCTCATAGCCCCAAGGGGGGCGGCACACCCTGGGCGTGATATGCCAAAGCGATGGCGTTAATGACCCAGTGGGCGACCCTCTGTTTGGAGACAGCACTCCCTTTCTGCTGTCCTCCAAAGCAGACAAAGAGCTGCTCAAAGCGTCTAAAGCTCTGCACGTGATCCAAATAGATGCGCAAAGCATGCACCGGACACAGCAACTACAAGGCTAGGTCTGCCTCCTCCTGGGGCAGCGCTTGCAGGTTCACCACCTGATCCCGAAACGGGATCATGGGAACCTTGGGCACATAGCCCAGTCTGGGTCTCAGGACCAAGTGAGAATATTCCAGACCGAACTTCAGGCACGTGTCGTGACAGAGAACGCCTGCAGGTCCCCTACCCTCTTGATGGACGTGAGCGCAGTCAGGAGGGCAGTCTTCAAAGTGACTGTCTTTAGCTCAACTGACTCCAAAGGCTCAAACAGGGCTCCCCACAGGCCCTGCAGGACCACGGAGGGATCCCATGAGGGAATGAGGTGCAGTCTGGGAGGATTCAGCCTCCTCGCACCTCTATGGAACCTGATGATCAGGTCGTACATCCTGAGAGACCTACCATCAACTGCATCGTGGTGCACTGCAATAGCAGCCATGTACATCTTCAAGGTGGAGGGGGACATTCGCCCCTCCAGCCTCTCCTGCAGGAAGGAAAGCACCGACCCGACTGCGCATCTCTGGGGGTCTTCGCGTCATGAAGAACACCACTTAGCGAACAGACGCCACTTCAAGGCATACAGGTGCCTCGTAGCCTGAGTGATCGTGTCTACCACCGTGGGCGGTAGGCCACTTAGGTCTTCTGCGTCCCAACCAAGGGCCAGACATGGAGATTCCAGAGGTCTGGTCGCAGGTGCCAGATGGTGCCCCGTCCCTTAGAGAGGAGATCCCTCCTCAGGGGAATTCGCCAGGGAGGGGCTGTCGCGAGGAGTGTGAGGTCTGAGAACCAAGTCCGGGTGGGCCAGTAGGGTGCTACTAGGATGACCTGCTCCTCATCCTTCCTGAACTTGCACAGGGTCTGTGCAAGTAGGCTCACTGGGGGAATGTATACTTGCGCAGCACCCAGGGCCAGCTGTGTGCCAGCACATCTGTGCTGAGGGAAGCCTCGGTCAGGGTGTACCAGAGCGGGCAGTGGGAGGATTGCCAGGAAGCGAACAGGTCTACCTGCGCTTGACCGAATCGACTCCAAATCAGCTGGACCACCTGGGGATGGAGTCTCCACTCTCCTCTGAGCATGACCTGCCACGACAGCACCAGGAACCATACCTTGTCAGCCTCCCTCATCTCAAGTTGAGCCATAGGTGGCGCTCCTGGGCCACCAGGGTGGACATCGCCTGCCCTAGAGTCGGTGCTGTGACCTTCGTCGCCCGGAGGGTGAGATCGGTCACCGAGCGCAGCTCCTGCATAAATCCTGGGTCAGAACTACCCTCGTGCAGTTCTCTCAACGCCTTGGCTTGGTGCACTTGCAGGAGAGCCATGGCGTGCAGGGCGGAGGCGGCCTGTCCAGTGGCACTGTAAGCCTTAGTCACCAGTGACGATGTAAACCTACAGGCCGAGTACCCCCTGGCAGCCCCACCATCGAGGGTAGTGAGAGCAGAGGAGCTCAGAGATCGGATCCGGGCAGTGAAAGGCGCCTGCCACGACATCGTGAACTCCTCATGCACCTCCGGGAAGAAAGGGACCAGGGTGGGGGGCAGCCGTGAGATGAGCTTCAAGCCCAAGAACAAATCATCAAGCCACGAGGGTTCAGGGTGGGGCAGAGGGTTCCACTCCAGCCCGATGCTCGCAGCTGCCCGGGCAAGCATGGCTGCCAGCTCCGCACTGGCCTGCGACTGGGTGACCGCACCCAAAGATGGGAGCCCAGTCGAGTCCCCAGCGTCAGACTGGACCAGCCCGCTCTCTGATGCTGAGATCGACAGCTCATCCTCTTCACGAGCCCCGAATGAGACTGAGAACTTGCCCTGAGACGAGCCGGCGGTCTCATCCCAGAACTCGACTGGGGTGAACGAGCGTGCTGGGGAATGGGAGGTCCATGGGGGGGGTTACCCGGCGGAGCAGCTCCCGTTGGGGTCCCCAAGTTTCCCCCAGTGCTAACTGATGCGGCCTCATACCCGTAGGTAGAAGGACCGAGGCGGGGAGTCGCTGGGATGACTTTCCCTCTGACGAAGGAAGGCCGCAACCACAACGTTGCCATGGTCATGTTCTCGCAGTGAGGACATAACCTGTCCACGAACACTGCCTCTGCGTGGGCAGCGCCCAAGCACGTGAGACAGCGATTGTGGCTGTCGGAAGCGGAGAGGTAACAACCGCAACCAGGAATTAAACACAGATGGAAAGACATCTTTAAGAAGATGCTCTCCATCAGTGCCACTCTTTTAGTAGAAAATATACACTTTTATTGCAAGAATATATACTCTTTTAGACTGTTGAAGCGCCCGGGGCGTTCTCTGCACTCAACCGGTGCATGAGGGGGAGAAACCGATATAATGCACCGTAAATCCAACAGCTTTCTTAGAGGGAAATGGAATGGCAGAGGGATTCAGCTCACTGAACCCAACCGCTCGGCTCCAAAGAAAAAATCTGAATGAGTGGTTGCAAGCCAGCTCCTTTTATACCCGTATGTCCGGGGGAGTGGCATGCAAATTCCATTCCCATTGGCCTTTTCTCATAGATCAGAGGTGTTTGGGGCTCCCAAGGGCGACCCCTAGTGTCACTACATCGACACAACGTCAAGTGAGTGACAGATAGGGAACCAATGATTTAGCATGATTTAGTCAAATATGTTTGACGTGCAGTTTTTGGGACATGAGAAAATGACATGGGCTCTTTTAAGCCCACAGAAGTGTGTAACATTATAAAAAGTCTTAATTCTTTTTAACAAGCCTATCAAAATTGGAATCAGGTAAAATTAAACAATATAAATACCACACACACTTGTAATGGGGACTTAAATGACACAGAATTGTAGGAATGACCCATATTTACAGGCGTTCCTGTGCGAGACGCTGCTTTACATTGAAAACCAGCTCGAACGGATGCAAAAACGCGTTCAGTGCGAGCGTCCCCAACTAAACTTAAAATGAAAAATGCTTTAATACAATGACCAGGAAGAGGAGAGAAAGGGAGAGAAAAGGCTTAACATGAAAATAGTGTATTTCTCCGTGGATTAGTGTCATTTCGACGATTCCATATTTTACAGGACGTTTGGCATATTTTGATAATTAATTTTACCTGATACTGCTTCAGTGTGAGGGTGACTCTCTCCACTCACTGTCATAAATTCCCTCAGTTGATTATGGCAGTGACAACAGTTGTCAGGGGCGGGAAATGGCAGAATTCAAGTGAGAATGCACCAGTTACAACAAAGAATCTCCAGTTTCACAAAACAGCGTCCAATGCAGTTAAAGGTAAACTAACAACAGTAGATTATGGACTTCTGAAGCAGCTAAACAAATGGTTATTCCGAGGATATACACAAATATTGGTCCTTAGAAGTCATTATACGCAAATAGTCCTGGGAAAAAAGTAAGCATACGGCGTATATGTGCGTATGGCCCTGACTACACCACTGGTCTCGAGTCAATACTGATCCACACTTTTCTCTATCTTAACCTGTCTCTCGGATGTGCCTGACACTCCAAATTGAAATGAGCCAATAACCAGGAGTAATATGACCTTAGAACTGGTGATATCTGCTTTTTCTAACTCTTCTTTGCTATGAATGAACCACTCCAACTAGTTCACAAATCGGACTGAACGCTCTGGTCGAATAGTTCTCGCGTCACCAGTACAATGTCGCTTGTAGCAGTTGAGCAGTTGAGTGAACAGTACACTGAACTGAGAATCGCCCCTTTTGGAGGTGTCCGACATACTGAAAACTGATGATCATGAGCATGCGTGTGCTGTGTAATATAAGTTTCTGGTGTATTTTGCTGAACAGCAGAAAGTATCATAAAAAAAAAAACATACTGGAAATAGTTTTATGACTTGATTGTATTACAGTTTTATTAACATTTGATGATGATGAATCAACAATTCTGCAACAGTTCTGAAGTCACCAGTACACTGATCTGGGGACAGCAGCTCCCCAGTAAACAGTACACTGTGTTGATCATGGCAGTTCTCGAGTTAACAGTACACTGAACTGAGAAGACCATGTGACGTATTTCCACACATTTGCCTCCCCTTCGGGCAGGGTGTGATCTCCGCAGTGTCTTCCCCCTGGGAAAGGACACCCCCCAACGTGGACACTTATGGCCCCCAGCTTAATGATTTCCACTCTTTTTTAGGGAGAAAAAAGTAAGGAAGAGGCCACGGCTGGGGCGGCTTGTCCCAATTTTGGGCAGTCGACTTGTCCCCGAGGTGCGGAGGACCGTACGATGCTCGTGGGAGCGTTGGGGGAGGTAACGTGATGGCCAGGTGCACTGGCTACGAGGCACGCAATGTTTTGCCCATCTTGCACCGCCAGTCCACGTAACACAGTTCAGCTAGTTGTGGTGTTTCGTATAGGGACCCCTAGTGTCACTACATCGACACAACGTTGAGTGAGTGACAGATAGGGAACGTCCTGGTTACTTTCGTAACCTCCGTTCCATGATGGAGGGAACGAGACATTGTGTCCCTCCTGCCACAACACTGAACTACCCGCTGAAATGGCCGGGACCCTGTCTCGGCTCCTCAGCACAAAACCTGAATGAGTGGTTGCGAGCCAGCTCCTTTTATACCCGTATGTCCGGGGGAGTGGTATGCAAATTCCACTCACCAATTCCCATTGGCCTTTTCTCAAAGATCAGAGGTGTTTGGGGCTCCCAAGGGCGGCCCCTAGTGTTACTACATCGACACAACATCTCGTTCCATCCATCAGGGAACGGAGGTTACGAAAGTAACCAGGACGATTTCTATTTTCCCCCCACATACAGTTAAGAGTTTAGTATTACTTTCTCTCACTAACATGCATTCATTTGTAGTGAATGTGTAATTTTAACACTGATAGTGGAGGGAAATGGCAGAATTCAAGTGAGAATGCACCAGTTACAACAAAGAATCTCCAGTTTCACAAAACAGCGTCCAATGCAGTTAAAGGTAAACTAACAACAGTAGATTATGGACTTCTGAAGCAGCTAAACAAATGGTTATTCCGAGGATATACGCAAATATTGGTCCTTAGAAGTCATTATACGCAAATAGTCCTGGGAAAAAAGTAAGCATACGGCGTATATGTGCGTATGGCCCTGACTACACCACTGGTCTCGAGTCAATACTGATCCACACTTTTCTCTATCTTAACCTGTCTCTCGGATGTGCCTGACACTCCAAATTGAAATGAGCCAATAACCAGGAGTAATATGACCTTAGAACTGGTGATATCTGCTTTTTCTAACTCTTCTTTGCTATGAATGAACCACTCCAACTAGTTCACAAATCGGACTGAACGCTCTGGTCGAATAGTTCTCACGTCACCAGTACAATGTCGCTTGTAGCAGTTGAGCAGTTGAGTGAACAGTACACTGAACTGAGAATCGCCCCTTTTGGAGGTGTCCGACATACTGAAAACTGATGATCATGAGCATGCGTGTGCTGTGTAATATAAGTTTCTGGTGTATTTTGCTGAACAGCAGAAAGTATCATAAAAAAAAAACATACTGGAAATAGTTTTATGACTTGATTGTATTACAGTTTTATTAACATTTGATGATGATGAATCAACAATTCTGCAACAGTTCTGAAGTCACCAGTACACTGATCTGGGGACAGCAGCTCCCCAGTAAACAGTACACTGTGTTGATCATGGCAGTTCTCGAGTTAACAGTACACTGAACTGAGAATCACCTCTTTCAGTTCAAAATACTGAGAACCAGGGACTAAAAACGGTTCAAGGAACAAAATGAAAACCGAATTGAACGAAATTTTTAGCAGAACGTAACCGAAAACTGGAACAAAGTGATTTTCAATTGAGTGAAAACGTTATTTTTAAATGCTGGTAAATGGTTTTAACTGGTACATTTTGTTCCAGTCATTTTTTTTTTTTTTAATGAAAATAAAGGCCAAAGGTTAATCATAGTAAATCTATGAAACTACACCACTTCATGTTGCCTGAAAAAATCAAACGTGCTTTGATCCTGAAGGAAACTACTGCATCACACATTTCTTTGCCTAATTGACAGTTGTGGATGTTGCATGTGGTCATGTTGCATGACCTTTTTAACAACTATGTATAATTACTACATATACATGCACAGCTATACAGGAACAAGGAAAACATTATTAGAGGTACAGTAAAAAGTACTTTTCTCAGTTGTTTCCAAGTCTTCACTGAATTATTGTTAGATATGATGCATTAATACAGACTTGATGCTGCTGGGTTTTGCCTCAGAAGCAGATCTGTAAATAAAATTATACTTAACTGTTAATTAACTGCTTGTTATGATTTCTATGGTGATAAATCCACCACAGAAAAGAAATGTATTGCTTATTTTCATTTATTTTGAAGAGGCAAGTGGATTATTTTGGGCTTGTTTTTCCAGCCCATGTTGCTTGTTTCTCTTACGAGATCTGGCAACACTGCAATAAGTATTTCACCCACCCCTTAGTGCAGAGTACTGTCATTTTAAAAAGAACATTATTAACCGTTCTTTTATTTTGTTCTAACCAGTGACCTTTTGTAAAAGTGAGCTGCTCATGAGCATGTGTGAACTGAGGACTTGAATGATGTTTCAGTCGAGAGATGTAAATTAATTTTACTTTAGAGTATTGTGCATGCAGATTATATTTGATGTTGTTATGAGCTGGCAGGGTTGGGGAGTAGAAGAATACATGTAACGGGATTACGTATTTAAAATACAAAATATAAGTAAATGTATTCCACTACAGTTACAATTTAAATCATTGGTAATTAGAATGCAGTTACATTCAAAAAGTATTTTGATTATTGAAGAGATTACTTTGCATTTTATTGTCATTTGTTTCATTTAATATTTAGTCCTTTCAGATGGAAAACATTTATACATATAAATGGTGTGATCCAAAGAGCATTTGAACAGCGGTGAAACATTTTCTTATGATGTGTTACATTCATACGAGCAGACAGAGAAGTAAGTCTGAAGTAAGTTTGGAACAGAAGGAATAGAAATAATTCTAGTGTAAATTGTCAGCTTTACGCTAAGCTAAAATGCTATTTCTAGCCATTTTACATGCACGTGTTACCAGGCACGATCAGATTTTTTTATCAAGAAAATTCACGTTAGATCATAATTTCTTTTTTCTAGTAAGACCTTTGATATTAGGGCAAAAATCATATTCTTCATAATAATTTTTGTTTTCCTATAAAAATATCTAAAAATCCTTAAAACAAGATCAATTTGATTTATCTTGTTTAGAAACAACACTGCATAAGATATTTAGGTTTTTAGGAGAATGTATTTTTAACGTGTATTTTGTTTTACTGTTCTGGCAGAGTTTTTATAGTCAAAACAAGTGAAAAAATCTACCAGTGCTGAAGAAGTAATCCAAAGTATTTAGAATATGTTACTGATCTTGAGTAATCTAACGGAATACATTACAAATGACATTTTACAGCATTATTCTGTAATCTGTAGTAGTATACATTTCAAAAGTAACCCTCCCAACCCTGTGAGCTGGATCATGGTTTCTGTAAAAAGGGTGAGTTAATTAAGACAAGTTTATTCGCTTTATATGCTTTAGACACATAGGACATCCACATTTGTATATCAGTGTCAGTATTGGGTGCTTTAGGTGCAAAACTTTAATGTAGGAAACTTATCCAAGATGTAAGACAACTGAATGAAACACTGATGATTTTAGCTTAACAAAATAAAATGTAATAATCAGCGATATGCGCTTAATTGGCATAATTGAACGTGTTTTGAGTGTGTATTCCACGATGCAGGGGTATTATCATTATAAGCAGTGATTTCATTATATGATGACGTAAAAGAACTGGTGAATCGGTTTTTTGAACTGGTTCATTGAAACGAACCAGTGTTAATATAGTTTTGGATTTTTTATTTAGTTTTTATTTCTATTTTATATTAAATTTGTCATGACAATTTAGTTTAGTTTTCATTATTTTTCACAGTTTGTCTGTTAGTTTTAGTTTAATTTGAGTTTTCTCAGTGTTTTGTAGTTTCTGTTTAGTTAGTTTTTATTTTAGTTTTAGTTATAGTATTTTTTATGGCTGACAAAGCTGAGCTTTTACTGGTGCAATTTACTGGTGCTTTTTGAAGCTTTAGAGTTTTGGTCACCATTCGCTTTCATTGTATGGACATAAGAGCTGAGATATTCATCTAAAAACCTTTGTTTGTGTTCAGCTGAAGAAAGAAAGTCATACACATCTGGGATGGCATGAGGGTGAGTAAATGATAAGAGACTTTTAATTTTTGGGTCAACTTTCCCTTTATCTTTTTGAGGTTTTAAATTGCAATGGTAAAGAAAATGACAGAAACTTGAGGTAAATCTTGTTATGGTTATACAAATGTATAAGTTAACTTAATGTGAAATTGTATATGAAAATATAACAATTTATTCCAAACAGATGTAAATATTTTCTAGAGAATCATTTTCCCTATGTCCCACACTGTAAAAAAAAAAAAAAAAAAAAAAAACATTTTTTTTTACTGACATTTACTGTAAATAATTACAGATTTTTTTCTGCCGTTTTCATAATAAGAGAATATACCTGTAAAATACAGAAGTTTAATTTTATTTAAAATCTGCTTTAAAAGTACAGTCAAAGTCTGTAACTTTAAATTATGTACACGACTGTACAATTGTTTTACAGTTTTGAGTGTTAATTTAGTAGATATCAGTGTAAAAACACTGACCAATAAATTGTTTTTTTTTCCTGCTCTGTGCGCATTTATTGAAAAACACAGAATTTTTGTTTTTTACACGTTTGCTGTAAATTTTAAGTAATAAACACATTATAAAACCTAATGAAAATCAATTTTACAGAACTGTTCTATAAAATTACTTCCAATACAGTGTAATAAAAAAAAAATACAACTGCAACTTAACAGTAATTTTCTGTTTTCTAACATTAAATGCATGGTAAATGTATTTAAGGTCCACATCAACAAAGACATTACATTTAACCAAAAACAGTAGCTTAACATCTGCATTTGACCAAACCTGGACTTATGGTCAAATATTAATGATTTAAAAGTAAAATAAAGATATTTTAATCTCTACACTCTAGCACAATACTTGTTTTTATTATAATGCACTGGTCCTTCATACACACACAGAAACACCCACCGGGAATAAAATAATAAAGGATATTTTGATTCAAATAATTTAATAATGTCAAACTGTTAAAGCTAGGGTGTGCAATCTTTTCCAGAAACATTTTTTGTTATACTGGTTGAAAGTCTCTTCATATCCTGATAGCAATCAATAATTTAAGTGGTCTAAATGTAAAAATAATAATAATAATAATAATAATAATATATATATATATATATATATATATATATATATATATATATATATATATATATATATATATTATACAGTATATATATCTTCTGTGGAAGGGACAGGACTAAAAAATAAATAATCGACCAATCATTGCGTTCGGTCCGAATGTAATGATAGGATGTACTTCCTGTCTGTCAATCTATATTTGCATACCGCCGCGCAACTTGTTCGCGCAGACATCATACGTCATCAGCGCGAGTTCCTTGACGCTGTGCAGAGCGAGCGCGAGAATGAAAGGCGAACCTCAACTACCTTTTGTTCCTCCTGAACCACCAGTGAAAGGAAACAAGAAAAGAAGGACCGTGTTAGAAACTTCTGCAACGCAAAAACGTCTGGATGAAGAGCGTGCTAAAAGCAGAATTAACATTGGCGTTGCTTTTCCACGCTGGAGGCAACTGCGGGATTCAAAGGGTCTGAAAAATGACGCCATGGTTGCTGTTTTTATTTTGGACAGGTAATTACGTGGTTTGATTTATATATATATATATTGTAAGTATTTAGCTCATGTATTTTGTGTACATTTACGAATTATCTCAACGCTAACAGCAGCTACGGTGGAAAATGAAACTTTTTTTTACATGAGGTAATCTGAAACCGTTGAGATGATTCCACCAACACGTCTCTCGTGTGTGTGTGTGTGTGTGTGTGTGTGTGTGTGAGAGAGAGAGAGAGTGAGAGAGAGGAGGCGTGACTTTGGAGACACCTCTGAATTGAGGGCGGGCTCTATGCTTTCAAAGCTAGCTTGCTAACTGCTAGCCTCTCTGGATTACACACCCTAGCTTTAAGTAATTCGTTACCCCTCTCTTTAAAAATATGGTATATTGTAATATCTTATATTTGGCAGAATCCAACTTTTGTAAACCATAGAAAATGAGGTCAGCGAATAGTTCTGTGTTGTGATTGGAGCTGTTCAGCCAATGAATGCCCGAGAATCAGCTGTTTGAATCTGAGCGCCAGCTGCGCCGCAGGAGAGCTGTCTGTCTGAAGAAGGAAGAGACAGCCTGGCTGCACAGAAGTCTGTGTTCATGCCAAGTGTTAAAGTTTTGCATCAACTAAAGGTTCTGACATCGAGCTAAGTGATTTAGTGCAAGGTTAAGCTAAGTTGTCAAAGTGTACAGATTTAAGCTACCAAAACAATATCAGAGCTGAAGTTGTAACCCCTTTAACGAGCTGAGGGACCTTAGTTTTAGAAATTTAATTTGATGGTGCATCTGTTAAGTTCAGTACAGGCAAACAAACGTTACTTAGTTTGTAGTGGTAGTTGTATTATTGAGCTTATTTTTAATGTGCTAACTTGGCAGTAAAAGTGAAAGATGCGGTTAGCTCTTGACAGAAGTCCAAAGAGCTAGCGTTACATGTGATTATTGTTATAAAGCTGACAAAGGTAATAATGAAAATCTTGTTAAATTTGTGTGGCATTTTGACTCAGAAAATGTGTGGGAACTGTACTTAAATAGTGATTACAATTAACCCTTATAGTGAATAGTGGATTTTAACACTTATCTTATTTCTGTTCTTTTTTTCCCCCCTGTTTTTTGTCACTTCTGTCCCTGATATGTCAGAAAACCTCAGTTCGACCCAGTCATCAGGACCATATTTCGCTGTGTTCCCACATGTCTTCAGAAGATTCCTACAAGCAAACACGTGACCAAGGTATGTTTTTTTTTTTTTTTTTGGTTGTGTTCACACAACATTAGAAAATGGAACAACCAAATTGATGCAGTATGAAGGCTGGAATGTTAGTGCTACAACTACACATACTATGATTCAATATTTGTGTTTTTTATGAATTTGCCAGCAGGTTATATCATCAAACTGCTTATGCCAGACAACACACTCTTAAGTGTTAGTTACAATGACAGAGCAGAGAAAATCAGTCATTGAAATTCAGTAACTTCCAGTTGATCAGCTAATTCAGATACTAATACTACAATTACTGATGATAACAATAACAACAACAGTTATCATGATTTCAGATTTTTACATTTTACATTATGATTGTATGCATGCTAAATTGATCTAAAAAGGATGTCAGAATTACTGTACACAGGTTGCAGGTTCAAACAGATAAACGTTTGATTTGATCTTTTCACAGCAAGGCGGTGGCCACTGAGATCATTGAGAGAAGCCGCCCACAGTGTCCAAAGCCTGGAGTTATGGGATTTTCTTCCTTATGGATGCCTCCTAAGATGACTGACATCTTTCTCAGAGTTAATGTTAAAACTGTTATGTAGTGATGACTAAGGGTGAGTGAATTGAGACTGAAGAAAACTAAAGTGCACAGTGATAATGAACAGTGACATGTCATTCTATGAGATATTTGATGTGAGCATTTCATATAGTTAAAGGTGGGGTATGCGATTCCATGACAATACCATGATATAGAGCGAACAACGACACAGCAAGTAATGTAAATAACGTTAGCTAGGTAGTGGGTTAGCTTAGCTAGGTTGCAGGTTAGCAAACTGTCTCTACAGTTGCTGCTACGAAGCTAACAACCAGAGAGGATGAGACGGTTTCCCAGAGCCAGCAAACCAGCTCCAGACAGCGATACTCGCAACTCTCTACAATATATGTAAAAATATTAAGAACGCTTTACCCTATTATTTCACCATTTTAATTCTACTTAATTATATGTGTGTGTGTGTGTGTGTGTGTGTATATACAATTGTGCTCAAACGTTTGCATACCCTTGGAGAATTGGTACTATATGTACTACAAGATAACATGAGTGAGCAGGCAAAACACATTTCTTTTATTTCTTATGGGATTCATATCCAACTGTAGATTATAACAGAATGGCACAATCATAAAACAAAACATGGCAACAAAGAAAAAAATGAAATGACCCCTGTTCAAATGTCTGCATACCAGTAGTTCTTAATACTGTGTATTGCCCCCTTTAGCATCAATGACAGCATGCAGTCTTTTGTAATAGTTGTCTATGAGGCCCCAAATTCTTGCAGGTGGTATAACTGCCCATTCGTCTTGGCAAAATGCCTCCAGGTCATGCAAAGTCTTTGGTCGTCTTGCATGAACTGCACATTTGAGATCTCCCCAGAGTGGCTCGATGATATTAAGGACAGGAGACTGTGCTGGCCACTCCAGTATAGGGATGTGCGAGACTAGTCGACTAAACGGTTCTGATGCTGCTAGTCGACACTGGAATTACTAGTCGGTTAATATTTGCCCCATTAAACTGATCATAATTTTTACACATTTACATTTGGCTTTATATTTTTACAGAGGCTGCACTTAAATTACTGTCATATTAATGTTACATATTTTAAATAGAATTAATAAAACAACTATTACAATAAAAAAAGAGGATATCTGGAGCAGATACAGAGTTTAATTTCACTTCAGGCTGCGTGTGCTTCTTCCCTCTCTCACTCGCGGCGCTCGCAGGAAAATGTCAGCAAAGTAGTTATGATATCACTTCGGTGGTGCGGGAAACGGCTTTCCAAATGTTTGAAAGTCCCTAAGGATGTTTTCACATTTGAGTCTTCTTTACATCTGTGCATGCTTGGATGTTATTTTTCTGCTGAGCAGGCTTTTTCAAGTGCAGGAT
Organism: Myxocyprinus asiaticus; assembly: GCF_019703515.2. Classification (NCBI taxonomy): domain Eukaryota; kingdom Metazoa; phylum Chordata; class Actinopteri; order Cypriniformes; family Catostomidae; genus Myxocyprinus; species Myxocyprinus asiaticus. The sequence goes on along the minus strand of NC_059357.1, from coordinate 35,432,861 downwards.
AGACGCCTCAGGTGAGTCAAGTCCCGTCTTTCACCGGACAATGTCGACATGTTAATTTTACTCATCAAAAAATGTATGCTTTTGAGTAAGTATCCTAGAAAATAACTGTTTTAGACTAGGTATGCCATTTTTTTTAAATCTGCTGATTAAGAAGGCTATTTTCAGCAAGGTGCCAACTGCTGAATGGGTTAAACTATCTTTTATTCTGTGTGCACGTCATGTTTAAAATACATTAGGTTTATTGTAGGCTACATCACAGGCCCATTTTTTCTATCCTATAGCTATTATTTATTTTTTTTTTTTACATCGTAACTGTTATTGGTTAACGTTGTTTACCGAACAACTGTCATATTAGATCAATGGTTAATGCACGGCTGCACGTCGTGAAATACACACAACTTTTCAGAGCATTTTTTTTCTCTCTCATAGATTTGGCTTGGTCTACATGTTAATTATTTTCAACAATGTCCTGACAGTTTTAATATGTTTTAATTTTAATAACTTTTACTTGGTCATTTCCATTTAGAACAGGCTATTAGGGTTGTTCCATTGATCCTGCACTATTAATTCAATTGTTTTCAATAAATATGTATATTAAATATTCGCTAATGTTGATTCAGTGAATGCGTGTCATGTTCTATATTTAATGTACAATGATCATAATTCAAGGCGAGCACGTCGCAGATAAATGCCCCTTTTCAGTGGAATTTAGCATCGGATTTGGAATAGATTAAGAATTTTAAATTTGCTGAAGGTTGGTTTCTCTTTAGACTAGTCGGTTACAAAACTTCCATTTAAACGACAGTCAAATTAGTCGTAGAGCACATCCCTACTCCAGAACCTTCACCTTTTTCTGCTGTAACCACTAGAGGGTCAACTTGGCCTTGTGCTTAGAGTTATTTTCATGCTGGAAAGTCCAAGAGCGTCCCATGCGCAGCTTTCGTGCAGAAGAATGCAAATTGTCTGCCAGTATTTTCTGATAACATGCTGCATTCATCTTGCCATCAATTTTCATAAGATTCCCCGTGCCTTTAGAGCTCACACACCCCAAAACATCAGTGAGCCACCACCATGCTTCACAGTGGGGATGGTATTCTTTTCACTATAGGCTTTGTTGACCCCTCTCCAAACATAGCGCTTATGGTTGTGACCATAAAGCTCTATTTTGGTCTTGTCACTCCAAATTACAGTGTGCCAGAAGCTGTGAGGCGTCTCATATTGTAACCGGGCTTTTTTGTGGCACTGGCGCAGTAAAGGCTTCTTTCTGGCAACTCAGCCATGCAGCTCATTTTTGTTCAAGTATTGTCGTATTGTGCTCCTTCAAACAACCACACCGTCTTTTTCCAGAGCAGCCTGTATTTCTCCTGAGGTTACCTGTGGGTTTTTCTTTGTTTTCCGAACAATTCTTCAGGCAGTTGTGGCTGAAATCTTTCTTGGTCTGCCTGACCTTGGCTTGGTATCAAGACATCCCCAAATTTTCCACTTCTTAATAAGTGATTGAACAGTACTGACTGGCATTTTCAAGGCTTTGGATATCTTTTTATATCCTTTTCCATCTTTATGAAGTTCCATTACATTGTTACGCAGGTCTTTTGACAGTTCTTTTCTGCTCCCCATGGCTCAGTATCTAGCCTGCTCAGTTCATCCATGTGAGAGCTAACAAACTCATTGACTATTTATACACAGACACTAATTGCAATTTAAAAAGCCACAGGTGTGGGAAATTAACCTTTAATTGCCATTTAAACCTGTGTGTGTCACCTTGTGTGTCTGTAACAAGGCCAAACATTCAAGGGTATGTAAACTTTTGATCAGGGCCATTTGGGTGATTTCTGTTATCATTATGATTTAAAAAGGAACCAGACAACTATGTGATAATAAATGGCTTCATATGATCACTATCCTTAAAAGCCTTTTCTCTTTTTTTTTTTCTTGATCAGTTATATTTTCAAAATCAGTGCCAAAATTTCACAATTTCTGCCAGAGTATGCAAACATTTCAGCACAGCTATATATATATATATATTAGGTGTATATGTATGTAACTACGCTATTTTTTTCTGTTAGTCAGACAATGTCTCTCATCAAGAGCAGCTTAATGCTTCATTTGCAGCTCAGTGGGCAGAGGGAGTCGGGTTTGACACACAGTGCTCTTTATTGAATCGAATTGTTTTGAGTCGTGAATTAAGAATCGATTTAAATCTAATTGTAACACCAAGAATCGGAATCAAACTGAATCGTGAGATTGCCCCAAATTCCCACACCTACGTGGCAGTACCACCATGTCCAAATAATATTTTCCCCATGCAATCCTAATCTGAATCTTTTAATAAATGTATACTGATACAGTCCATACTACAGATAAATTGAGAAGGTAATTAGTGCCATTATTCACATTACTGTGTATATTTTAGATACACATTATTATAAATCTTTAAAACCTTAGGAGTATTTTTTGTAAAGATCCACAGTAACCATTTCTTTGCTTCCATTTGGTGTTTATTATGTGTAGAATTGATGTCTTTCAATTTGTTACTTAGCAAAAATGAATACAATACAAAACGGCTGAAAGGGGCGTATTTATGTAAATGTCCATATTGCCTCAATATATATGTGTCAATAAATCAAATGTCATTTTGACTGATGGTTTTTCAAACCTAACATGCTTCAAGATGACATCACTCTGAAGTCCCATGCAAAATTTCACCATGATATGTCAAAAGATGACTGAATTACAGCTGTTTGAACTTGGGCGAAATCTGACAATGCTAGCCACTGGTTCTTTTTTTTAAATATATACAGAAACTGAAAGCAGAAATACTCAGCATTGTGAATAGCTAACTTGGCTAAGATGTTGTGCTGGTAAGTGAAGGGTCAGAGGTTCAAATCCAGCCATAGCCATCATTTTTTGTTTAGGATTCAGACAGAAAGACATGTTTTTTAGGATTCCTCCACTGGGAGGGTTTAACCTTTCGCACGTAAATTGTAAATGATTTAACTGATCCCCCCCAGCGTGAATTTTTTTTCGGCGGTTATTTTACAACGTATCAAATTTTAAACTACAGTGTGACGCACCAAGCTTGTGATGTGACACTCTGGGCAGTCACATGATGGCTCACCGCTGACTCGTCTCGCTTGGAGCTGGAGGACAGAGTATAGGTAAGCGTTGCGAGTCATGTTTACTTCCTCATTGGTTTAAAGCACGTATAAACTATAATAAATGTTTTAACCAACGGTTTACATTGACATTTATTTCTTTTATTTTCTCGGGCTTTGAATTTCCCTCCCACGTGCAACTTTTCTGCCAACGCATTACAAAGTTGCTCCTGGTGAGTACATTTTAAGTCTTTTTCGATTGAGAATTGTTGAAAATTGTGTGCAGGCACTTGTAGACCATGATAAATGCATGAATAATTTGTTTATGATCTGTATTTATCATACTTGGATGTAGTTTACATAATGGCTTGTGCTGTTCACTGCTTGTGTAATGTTGTGGGCATATTGCACATATCTAATGTTTCATCGTGTTCACTTTGATCAAATGCTATTGTGTGAGGTATAGCCTATATTCTAATGCTAATATTAGGAATAGGTTGCAACTGAAAGTAGCATGATATGTAATTAATCAGCAATAAATTCTAATGCAAAGGCAAAATACACATTTTACAAAATTGAGTTATGACTGAAATCTGGTCTCTTGGATTATGATCTGTCATGTGTCTGATGGGTTTCACTCAACTATGCTCATATTCCAACAAACAGAGTATGACAATTGGCTGGACAATTAAAATAAAGTTTGAAGCCATTTTTGTTTTTGTTTCTGTGATGGCATAGTTACTATTTTTGATTTTTTTTTTTAATGTAGTATAGTCACACCATTTCCTTCCATCACCATTAGATGCTCAAATGTGTTACTAGAGAATATAGAGAAATAGCCACATGATGTCAAAAAACATGTATCTTTGCTCTGTGAGAGATAAGTTCTGTATTACCATTATTCTTAAAATTAGATTTTATTTAATTTTATCTATTGATCTATGCTTTTTATATGCATTTGTTTATAGATAATACAAGTTTATTTTTTTATTTTTTTTTAATAAATATCAATATAATGAATAACAATATAAATATTTTAACAAATAAAAGCAACATAACCATAACAGCTACTAAATAGCATTCATAACATTCAATTACATTGCATTTGTGGTAAACAAAAGCCCACAATGCACACATTTCATAGATTATAAACCAATTACAAGGACAAAATACACAATTTACAATACATAACAATTGAAATATAACCATAACTAACATCTGCTTATTTTATTTCACAGTTCTCAGTAATGCATCAGTGTGTGGTACTCAAAACATGGGCTAACACAAAAGGGAGTGTTGCACAGCTCTCATGTACATGGTGAGTACATTACTGCTTTACTACTCTGCTTTTTCTTTGGTCATTTTTCAGGTGATCATGGTCATTCTCATCGTATTTGCCCCCCCTGTACCACAGGCCCTGTAACACGGCTGGGAGAATGTGAGACTGGTATACCAGTATCCTTCCTCACATAAGGTGGCGGTAAGATTATTACATCAGACATAGAGTTCCCAAGCCCCTCATAATGGTGAATGTCTGTGGTGGATCTGATATAAATAATCATGTCTTGCAAATACTCAGTGTGCATGTCACACACACACACACACACACACAAATAATGTGAAATCGGTTTCTTTTTGCAGGTGTAAACTGATGAAATGCCAGCCTGCCCTTCCACTTTGTCACTAATTCATCCATGGAGAGGAACAAAAACATGCTGAAAGGAGTGTTATTCACTTGTAAGTTGTAAATGTCCTGAGTCTGCACGATGTGAAGTACTATGTTACTTGGCTCTGCTTCATCAAGAGGCATAATCAATGACATATTGAATAATGAGTTTTATTACAGTTATGGTTAAACAAGACAAAAATTTCATACACCATAGTAATTTTAAGAACTACTTACAAATTTCATAAAAAACAATAAATATATATATATATATATATATATATTACATATTAACTATAAAGAACATATAAACAACCTTTTATAGGTTCAATAATGTTTGAGTGTGTGGTACTCCTCAAAGCATGGAGTAACACACAAGGAAGTGTTGCACGGCGCACATATGTATTTTTTAAAGTGCCTCTTCTTTCTTTTCCGTGTGTTGGAGATGGACCTTGCAGTGCCGCCTGGTCCTGCTACCCTGGAAAGTGGTTTGAGGAACCTCAGAGGGGAAATGCCTGGCTGTCTGAGGCAGGGCGGCCCCTGAACTGTGCTCCTCAAGCAGCCCTCTTATCAGGCTGATCCTGAATTGAGGGAATCAGTGGAGTGCCCTATCAATAGTAAGGGGCCATTAAGGACATGACGAAGGACCCAGAGATCCCAAGTCCCTCGTAGTGGTGGATACAGTGTAACCAGTGAGTACATCACACAAAACTACAATATAAGCTCAATTATATTAATCTAATTTACATTAGTCAGAACCAACTTTGCCAGCTTTACTTTCACTCCAGGTGGTGTTTTCTCCAGCAGTTCTGCGGAACTGTGGTTTGTTTCCTGATCTTCTCAGCATTAGACCTCTGTGGGAGATGCAGATGGGGTCTGACTTTGAGGTCCAGGAGGGGTAAAATTGCTGGTAACCCTCCAGCAGGTAGAGCTTACCTCCTCCACCTTCTTTGGTGTGGTGTGTGCAGGTGATGAAGCAGTAGCTGAGACATCTTCAATAAATATATTTCTCTGATCTCATCTGTTAATTTTTTTCTTTTAAAAGCAGGTCCCCTTTTTTCTGTGGCAATTGTGTAAATAAAACTGTAAATGCAATTAGCGAAAGAATTTGTGTAAAATCTGTGACGAGCGCCAATGCGAATCTGAGGTAAAAGTGACATGCTGTGACACGTCACTGGGGGAAAGTGAAGACGACGAAGCATTAAAAAAAGAAAGAAAACGAAAACTATGAAGCATTACTGATGTCAACCCTTTATTTTAGATTCTTAGTTGTTAAACAAAACATCTTATTTACATTTAAAAATTTATTACATTCTCATATGTCAAACGTGTGCTTATATAACTTTTATAAGGATCGTATTATTATCGAGATAAATGTAATTATTGATAGGCTGTGACCATGGCCATGTTTGTTTACATTCCAATGCAGACTTCAGTGTCTAGAGCATGACAACATAATATTTGTTTCATTTGAATAAAACATTTACGTTTGAAAGGTGATCATTTTTCTCAGTTATTTTTGCTGCTGTCATATGATTTGCACTGTAAACTTGTATTCTAAAACCTCTGTGTTTTTTAGGATTCCTCCATCGGGAGGGTTTAACCCCAACCCTCTACTGATCAATTTTTAAATGATTTGCCATTTTGAGGAGGAATTCGCATTGCTGCTTGCAGCTATATTTTTACATTATTTTTCTGTATTTAACCAATAGAATCCAGTGCTGTAACAGTGAGATCTCATGGATAAACGGTACATTGTAATAGTTTGTAGGCAGGTCAACCAATATTTAATGGTTATCCACTGTAAATTTATAGGTTAAGAACATTTATTGACAGATTACCTCTGTTGAAAATTTTTAAATAAGATTTAAAAAACAGTAAAGTGACTTATTTAAATTAATTTTTCTTTTACTTTTAAAAATGTGTACTTTGACAGGCGCATGTTGTAGGTTGATTGAACAATTCTATGAAACAACATAATTCTGCTGTTATTTAAAAGATAGCAACCTTCAAATTGTGGGCTTTAATTGTATTTATGCAGTATTTCCTAGATTTTATTACATTTTAGAGATGTTTTCTAACAATAAAAATGTGTAATTTTAAAATTTGGTTGTAATATTACAAAGAATATACAGGTGCATCTCAATAAATTAGAAAGTCGTGGAAAAGTTCATTTATTTCAGTAATTCAACTCAAATTGTGAAACTCGTGTATTAAATAAATTCAATGCACACAGACTGAAGTAGTTTAAGTCTTTGGTTCTTATAATTATGATGATTTTGGCTCACATTTAACAAAAACCCACCAATTCACTATCTCAAAAAATTAGAATACATCATAAGACCAATAAAAAAAACATTTTTAGTGAATTGTTGGCCTTCTGGAAAGTATGTTCATGTACTGTATATGTACTCAATACTTGGTAGGGGCTCCTTTTGCTTTAATTACTGCCTCAATTCCGCGTGGCATGGAGGTGATCAGTTTGTGGCACTGCTGAGGTGGTATGGAAGCCCAGGTTTCTTTGACAGTGGCCTTCAGCTCATCTGCATTTTTTGGTCTCTCGTTTCTCATTTTCCTCTTGGTTCAGGTCTGGTGAGTTTGCTGGCCAGTCAAGCACACCAACACCATGGTCATTTAACCAACTTTTGGTGCTTTTGGCAGTGTGGGCAGGTGCCAAATCCTGCTGGAAAATGAAATCAGCATCTTTAAAAAGCTGATCAGCAGAAAGAAGCATGAAGTGCACCAAAATTTATTGGTAAATAGGTGCAGTGACTTTGGTTTTCAAAAAACACAATGGACCAACACCAGCAGATGACATTGCACCCCAAATCATCACAGACTGTGGAAACTTAACAGTGGACTTCAAGCAACTTGGGCTATGAGCTTCTCCACCCTTCCTCCAGACTCTAGGACCTTGGTTTCCAAATGAAATACAAAACTTGCTCTCATCTGAAAAGAGGACTTTGGACCACTGGGCAACAGTCCAGTTCTTCTTCTCCTTAGCCCAGGTAAGACGCCTCTGACGTTGTCTATGGTTCAGGAGTGGCTTAACAAGAGGAATATGACAACTGTAGCCAAATTCCTTGACACGTCTGTGTGTGGTGGCTCTTGATGCCTTGACCCCAGCCTCAGTCCATTCCTTGTGAAGTTCACCCAAATTCTTGAATCGATTTTGCTTGACAATCCTCATAAGGCTGCGGTTCTCTCGGTTGGTTGTGCATCTTTTTCTTCCACAATTTTCCTTCCACTCAACTTTCTGTTAACATGCTTGGATACAGCACTCTGTGAACAGCCAGCTTCTTTGGCAATGAATGTTTGTGGCTTACCCTCCTTGTGAAGGGTGTCAATGATTGTCTTCTGGACAACTGTCAGATCAGCAGTCTTCCCCATGATTGTGTAGCCTAGTGAACCAAACTGAGAGACCATTTTGAAGGCTCAGGAAACCTTTGCAGGTGTTTTGAGTTGATTAGCTGATTGGCATGTCACCATATTCTAATTTTTTGAGATAGTGAATTGGTGGGTTTTTGTTAAATGTGAGCCAAAATCATCACAATTAAAAGAACCAAAGACTTAAACTACTTCAGTCTGTGTGCACTGAATTTATTTAATACACGAGTTTCACAATTTGAGTTGAATTACTGAAATAAATTAACTTTTCCACGACATTCTAATTTATTGAGATGCACCTGTATACAGGGAAAAGCTGTAATTTTATGGTAACTGTTTGGCAACTTTTGCTACTGGACATTTTACTGTTCTTTTTTTTTATTTTATTTTTTTTATTTTATTTTTATTTATTTTTTTTGACAGAGGTAGAAGATCCTAATCTTTATTCAAAGGTATAATCTTAGGTTATGTGTTGTTTAGATCATAATTCAAAGTGTCAAGAAATGTAACATTTCCAAAAGCGTCCCACTTTGCCCATATTCACCCTAGTATATCAAAAGCTAAAAGTAAAATTAATTTGAAATCATTTTGAAAGTTATGAAAAAGTATTTTAGTTTAGTTTCAGTTTTTTTTCTCTAATAATTTCCATTTTAGTTATCAAATTATTTTAGTTAGTTTTCATTTTAGTTTTTTTTAACTATAACACTGAAACTAACCTTCTGAAAGAACCGGTTTGCAGAAAAGAATCAGACTTCCCATAACTAATGGGCAATGGAAGGAAAACATAAGCTCAAATCCAAAACCTAGTGAACTGCCTCGCTGCCTTCTAAGACAGCATCCTTGCCATCATTAAACCTCATAGGTGACCGATTTGGAATGCTTAAAGGCAGCAAGTCAAAAAAAATAAAAGTGTACAGGGCATATATAGTGCTCCGCACAGGAAATGCAATACACAGTTGATTACAACAGAGCGCAACAGTCGGTTCCGGAAGTAAAAAAGTATTTGCGGAGTGACAATTTGCACCCAGGTGTAAATACTGTAGCACCTGCCACACACGTGGCTATTTGCACCTCAATAGTCAAGTGGAAACGGAAATTTACAACAAACTGCATTGTAAGCATCATTACATACAAGATAAACTGTAATAATATACAAAATACTTAATACAAATGAATATAAAAGTAGTAACCGTGTTTTTTGGTGAAAACGTCATGGTTACTTGTGTAACCTCCATTCCCTGATGGAGGGAACGAGATGTTGTGTCGATGTAGTGACACTAGGGGTCACTCTTGGGAGCCCAAGACACCTCTGGTCTTTGATAAAAGGCCAATGAAAATTGGTGAGTGGGATTTGCATGCCACTCCCCCGGACATACGGGTATAAAAAGGAGCTGGTATTCAACCACTCATTCAAATTTTATGCTGAGGAGCCGGCCATTTCAGCGGGTAGTTCGGCGTTGTGGCAGGAGGGACACAACGTCTCGTTCTCTCCATCAGGGAACGGAGGTTACACAAGTAACCATGACGTTCCCTGTCTGTCACTCAGTCGACGTGTCGATGTAGTGACACTAGGGGTCCCTATAAGAAACGCCACAATTGGCCGAACTGTGTTACGTGAACTGGCGGTGTGTGGTGGGCAGACTACTGTGTGCCTCATAGCCAGCACACCAGGTCAACACGTAACCTCCCCCAACATAGTTATGAGTGTCGAGCGGCCCTTTGGGGACAAGTCGACTACCCAAAAGATAGAGACAGGCTAACCCAGTCGTGGCCTCTTTTCCCCTTCTTTTTTTCCACTCCCTAAAAAAGAAGGGGGATTATCCGACTGGGCCACCAGGTCTAGTCGGGGGGTGTCCCTCCCAAGGGGAAGACACAGCGGAGACCACACCTCACCCAAAGAGAGGGGGGGATATTTAAATGGAAGGTTACGTCACATGGTCTTTCTGACCATGTGGAGAGTCTTCAAGATAGATCCTGCCCAATGGGGGAGGAGTTACTACAAACATGGAGACTGGGGCAGAGGGGCTCTGCCCAAGGAAGACGCAGTTTGCCAACAGGGAAACTAACTAGTGGAAGATATATATCGCATGGGGCTAGCCTTACAGGGAACCGCCACATGCGGAGCACCTACCCCAGAACAGGACTCTTAGTTAGCGCATGTACTGGGCCGGCAGCGAATCTCTCCGAAAACTCGACTGCCACAGGGCTCGGAGGAAGTCAACCAGGGAACAAACTTTTGAACACTACTGGGAATTAATTGCGCACGTCTTCAGCTCAAAAGGAGGTGGAAGGCGCTATGCGCAAGCGATACACCCGGCCGGCTATCCCGGGCTTATCCGCTTGTGTTGCGTGCCACTACCTGGGACGAAACCGGTTCCACCCGGAGGTTGTAGAACCTTGCAAAGATGTTGGGTGTTGCCCAGCCCGCTGCTCTGCAAATGTCTGTTAGAGAGGCTCCCCTGGCCAGGGCCCAGGAAGCCGCTACACTCCTGGTAGAATGGGCTCGTAGCTCTACCAGGGGCGGCATGTCCTGGCCGAGACATGCCATAGTTATGGCGTCAGTGAGCCAGTCCTCTGCTTGGAGACAGCGCTTCCTTTCTGCTGTGCACCAAAGCAGACAAAGAGCTGCTCAGAGATTCTAAAGCTCTGCGTGCGATCCAAATAGATGCATAAAGCACACACCGGACACAGCAATGATAGAGCTGGGTCTGCCTCCTCCTGAGGCAGCGCTTGCAGGTTCACCACCTGGTCCCTAAAAGGAGTGGTGGGAACCTTGGGCACATAGCCTGGTCAAGGTCTCAGGGTCACGTGAGAGTAACCCAGACCGAACTCCAGGCACGTTTCGCTGACAGAGAATGCTTGCAGGTCACCTACCCTCTTGATGGAAGTGAGCGCAGTCAGGAGGGCAGTCCTCAAGATGAGTGCCTTAAGCTCGGCTGACTGCAAAGGCTCAAATGGGGCTCTCTGTAGACCCTGAAGAACTACAGAGAGGTCCCATGAGGGAACGAGGCGCAGTCTGGAGGAATTCAGCCTCCTGGCACCTCTTAGGAACCTGATGATCAGGTCGTGCTTCCCTAAGGACTCACGTCTGACTGCGTCGTGGTGTGCTGCTATGGCAGCAACGTACACCTTCAAGGTGGAAGGGGACAGCCTCCCTTCCAATCTCTCCTGCAGGAAGGAAAGCACTGATCCAACTGCGCATCTCTGGGGGTCTTCGTGTCGGGAAGAACACCACTTAGCGAACAGATGCCACTTAAAGGCATACAGGCACCTCGTAGAGGGGGCCCTAGCCTGAGTGATCGTGTCTACAGTCGTATGTCCAGGGGCCAGACATGGAGATTCCAGAGGTCTGGTCGCGGGTACCAGAGGGTGCCCCATTCCTGAGAAAGAAGGTCCTTCCTCAGGGGAATTCGCCAGGGGGGAGCTGTTGCGAGGAGCGTGAGGTCCAAGAACCACGTCTGGGTGGGCCAGTAGGGTGCTATCGGGACGACCTGCTCCTCGTCCTCCCTGACCTTGCACAGGGTCTGTGCAAGCAGGCTCACTAGGGGAAATGCATATTTGCGCAGGCCAGGGGGCCAGCTGTGTGCCAGCGCGTCTATACCGAGGGGGGCCTCGGTCAGGGCGTACCAGAGCGGGCAGTGGGGAGGATTTTTGGGAGGCGAACAGGTGCACCTGTGCCTGTTGAATTGACTCCAAATCAGTTGGACCACCTGAGGGTAGAGTCTCCACTCTCCCCTGAGGGTAACCAATCATGACAGCACGTCCGCTGTAGTGTTGAGGTTGCCCGGGATGCGCTTTCAGCGACTTGAAGTGCTGCTGACTCCAGTGGAGGAGACGTGGGCGTGTTGTGACATACAACGAGAGCGCAGACTGCCTTGGTGGTTGACATATGCTACCATTGCCGTGTTGTCTGTCTGAACTAACATGTGCTTGCCCTGGATCAACGGCCGAAACCTCCATAGGGTGAGTAGAATTGCCAACAACTCGAGGCAGTTGATGTGCCAATGCAGTCGCGGACCCGTCCAGAGGCCGGCGGCTGCGTGCCCATTGCAAACAGCGTCCCAGCCCGTTTTGGAGGCATCTGTTGTGAGCACGACGTGCCTGGAGACCAGTTCTAGAGAAACACCTGCCCGTAGAAACGATAGGTTGGTCCAAGGGCTGAAAAGACGGTGACAGACCGGTGTGACGACCACGCGATGTGTCCCGTGGCGCCATGCCCATCTCGGGACTCGAGTCTGAAGCCAGTGCTGAAGCGGCCTCATATGCATCAACCCAAGCGGGGTGGCCACCGCCGAGGATTCCTTATGCCCCAGGAGCCTCTGAAAAAGTTTCAGTGGAATCGCTGTTTTCTGTTTGAACGCCTTCAAACAGGCCAGCACCGACTGGGCGCGCTCGTTCGTAAGGTGCGCCGTCAAGAAGACTGAGTCCAACTCCAAACCGAGAAAAGAGATGCTCTGACCCGAGATGAGCTTGCTCTTTTCCCAGTTGACCCGAAGCCCTAGTCGGCTAAGGTGTGAGAGCACCAGGTCCTTGTGTGTGCACAACATGTCTTGAGAATGAGCTAGGATTAGCCAGTCGTCGAGATAGTTGAGAATGCCAATGTCCACCTCCCTTAACGGGGCAAGGGCAGCCTCTGCGACCTTCGTAAAGACGCGAGGAGACAGGGACAGGCTGAAAGGGAGAACTTTGTACTGATACGCTTGACCCTCAAATTCAAACCGCAGGAAGGGTCCGTGTCGAGGAAGGATCGAGACGTGGAAGTACGCATCCATCAGGTCTACCGCCGCAAACCAATCTTGATGCCGGGCGCTCGCCAGAATGCGTTTTTACGTCCGCATCTTGAACGGGAGTCTGTGTAAAGCCCAGTTCAGTACTCACAGGTCCAAGATTGGCTGCAACCCACCACCTTTTTTTGGTACGATGGGGCTGTAAAACTCCATCTCAGCTTGAGGGACAGGTTCTATCGCGCCCTTCCGTAGGAGGGTAGCGATCTCCGCACAAGGTAGCAGCGTTTTCGTCCTTCACCAAGGTGAAGTGGACACTGCTGAACCTGGGCGGACGCCCAGCAAACTGAATCACGTAGCCGAGTCGGACGGTCCTGACCAGCCATCACGATGAATTGGAAAGCGCAAGCCACGCGTCCCAAGTTCCGTGCAAGAGGGACCAAAGGGACAATGTCTTCGGACATACCGGCAGGTGGGGCGGAGCTCGAGGTGCCACACCATGTCATGGCTGTGCTGAGTCTAAGGACATCGAAGCACTTACCTAGCTCCTTGTGACCACCCCCGGAACAGCCTGGGATTTGGGAGGATGAGGCCTGTCCTCATGACCCGTGGAGGCTGTCACATCGGGGGCGGATTTGTGCCACAGCTGGGCGCTCAGGGGCGGGAGACCGCCGCTGGAGCGCCAAACCTGCCAAATAGAGTGGTGGACGGTGGTCGTGATGACGGCCGTGCACACCCAATACGTGACCCAGGGAACAAGGAAACTGCTCTGCTAAACTCTTGAGTACTGCAGCCACTTTGGCATGTAGTGCAATTAAATGCAAAGGTAACAAAAAGATGGAGAGGTCTGCTTACCAGCTCCAGAGCAGCAGGTTTCGTCGTCCCTGGGTCACCCGTCTCAAGGGCGCTTTGAAGTCTTTCAGGGGTTCTGGGTGGCCGCGAGATGGGTGGCGTCTGCTTCCTGCGGTGGGCTCCACGCCAGGGCCGGGCCGAAGGGGTGGGCTGTGGCGGAGCCAGTGTAGTCACTGCAGGGGGACACCCTTGGCGACGAGTAGACGGGGTGCGGGATCTTGAGCCGCGCTGGGGCAGGATATGCCGGATAGCCTCTGTCTACTTCTCCACCATCGAGAACTGCTGGGCAAAGTCCTTGACGGTTTCGCTGAATAGGCCAGCCTGGGAGATGGGGGCAGCAAGGAATCGTGTCCTGTCGGCCTCACACATCTCGACCAGGTTGAGCCAAAGGTGGCGCTCCTGGACCACTAATATGGACATCGAGATACCACACCGTGACCTCCGTCGCTCGGAGAGTAAGGTCGGTTGCCGAGCGCAGTTCCTGCATCGATCCCGGGGCGGAACTACCCTCGTGCAGTTCCTTTAGCGCCTTGGCGGACTTGCAGGAGAGCCATGGCGTTCAGGGTGGAGGCGGCTTGTCCAGCAGCACCGTAGGCCTTGACCGTCAGAGACTACGTAAATCTACAGGCCTTGGACGACCAAGACTTTGGTCGAACTATAATCAAACTAATGTATAACAATTAATTTTCAACATATTGTATTATTTTTATCAAATGAAGTGATTTTATACAGAACCTCACAGCACAATCTAAAATACAACATTGTAGTTTTCTTTTTTAAATAAAGTGCTGATGTGAGATATTACTTATAATAGAAATACTATTGATTTATAAATATTATTAGTATTTGTATTATTACAGTGAATATTACGCAACTACAGTAGTGATCGATTTCCGTCATACTTTTTTCCCTTAAATTGAGCTTTTATTTTGATGGATCTTTTATTTTGAAGTGTTTGTGTTATGATGGTAGCTTCCCACTCTGGAAAAAGCAATGTGATTCAAAGTGATTATTAAACCGCAAAAGGCTGCTATTTAATAAAATAAATATGTAGTCTGTATGTGTCTCAAGCTACAAACTGAATTAGCGCTCTGCCTACTGTCATCTACTGCAAATGGCGCATTCGATGCTCATGATGGTGTTTTCCGTGTATGAGTCAAGGATCTCTAAAAGGTATGAGCATTTGAGTCTTTATGTCAGCACAACACCGGCTCCACACATTCACAAGCACTTACATTTAATTGTACTGTGCTGCACATGCAAATTGTAATGAGGAATCAACAGAGTTGAGATCCATGTGCAGCTTTTAATAATAATAAATGTAGTAATACAGACAGGCAGGGGTCAAACATCAGCAGCAGTAATATCAAAGGCAGTCCAGAGGGGTATACAGTAAACATGCAAGAGGTCGGGGCAGGCAATCACAGGTTATTTCCAGGTAAACAAGGCAGAAACAGTCCAGGATAATGCATAGATAATACAGTAACCTCAGAAAATGCTCAGAAATGTCAGCCAGGGCAAAACAAGACTTTGCAATGATAGAGAGTGAGACTTAAATAGCTGAGTAAATGAGAAACTGCTGAGCAGGTAATCAGTGACGGGTATGGGGATTATGGGAAATGGAGTCCAGAGAGTTGAAGGCTGTGTCTCGTTTGGAAGGATGCGCCCTCCGGAGGTCACATTTGTCAGCCGCATACGTCATCGAGGCTGTCTCGTTTCATTTTTTTTTTTTTATTGGGAATGCAAAAAAGGTTAACGATTTTATAAATGTAAGTGCATATACATAAATGGCTTTGACAATAGATAAAAAATAAGAAAAAAAATGAAACGAGACGGCCTCGATGACGTATGCGGCCAACAAATGCGACCTCTGGAGGACGGTCTTCCAAACAAGACGCAGCCAAAGTCAATCCCCAGGTGATGGAGCCCTTTGGTGGTGAGTGGGAGGAACAATAAAGGTGGGATTCATGACACAAACTATATATTTATCACATTAAATCGCAGCTTTTGCTGTTAAATAATCTCAGGACAAGAAGTGATTTTAATTTGTGCGCTGAATGTTTACGTAATGACATTCAAACGTCAGATGGTATCGGTTTTTGGCACCGGAGCATTTTTACGAGCACGAGTACAAGTACATCAGCGTGGTATCGGACCCGATTCCTATACCGGTATCGGGACATCCCTAGTAAATAGCATCTACCTTTATTTGCCCCAGGTGCAAATAGCATCTGCAATTATTTTTTTCACTTCAAAACTTTTAAAGTCAGACCTACCATGAGATCTGAGGTTTTTAATCGATGGTAAATGATTCTGTTGCCATCAGTCCACATTATGTCAGCATCATCTTTTAAATAATAGAGGAATTCCTGGTGAAAAACTACACTACCCATAAATCATGAAGATAACAATCCATCAGTTAGAGAATCGTGACAAAGCACACCAAATACTTTCAGCAGCGACCACCTATTTCCACGATGCGCTGTAAATGATACAATCAACTACTTATATATTTGTATAAAGTATATCTGAATATTTTGTAATAAACTTAAAAGATACTGTTTCTATACTTACAATCAACAACCTAAAAACAATAGTTTTATATATTTCCATTGTTTTTCATTAAATTACATCATTTACAATGGAATTAGTAGTTAATTTCCTCATTATTGAATTTGTTAGATTTTCAAATACTAAGCAAATAAAAATACCAAGCACACAAAAATATTGGATAAAATAATCAATTTTTCATTACAGTTTTAATTTCCTTTTTCAGTATTGAATTTGAGCGACATCTCTCTCAACTCTATCATTTTGGATTTTGTTCACAATTTTTAATTGCCTTTTCCACAAAGGATCCATGTGATGCTGCCTTTAAATTTGGGTAAAAGAAACTATCTTCGGAGGTAGCAAAATTAAGTTGCCTACCTTTTGGAACTGCCTTCATGTCCAGAGTGTGCCTATGATGCCTTAAAATGCTGCCTCTATAGATAGCTCACTAGGTTTTGGAACAGAACAAGTGTAGGAAGGCAGGGAGTGGCAATCATGTCACTCAGTCACTGGGGCTTTATTAGACAGACAGCAATGCAGCAAGTCTGTCATGAGATAGCAAAGCATTTCACACAGTGCTTTGCATCCCTCCCTACCTCTACCTACACTTCCTAATTCCTTTTAAATCTCTGCTGTAAGTTTTCTGCTATTTTCAGTGATTCTTTAACCCTGGCGAGGGTCAAAGCTTCCATACTGAACTTGTGTCTCTCTGTCAAATGGGTACCTAAACACAAAAAGAAAGTGAGACACTGAAAGAGAGAGGAGGGCTCTGGCATTGTATATCCTGTATACAGTATATATTCTGCATGGCTAAAAGTATGTTGACACCCAAACACCTGCTAAGTACCATCAAACAGAGGTTTAAGCACCCTCAATTGAACAACGATGGTGCTTTATTGCATCTTCACTTTAACTACTAGAACACCTCCACTAAATTCAGAAGCATCCTCAGAGATTTAGATCTGAAACCGGGCCTGGCTTTATGTGGGCAAGTCAAGTTCTTCTTGGACTGGGTAAACCATTTCTATACGGATCTTGCGTGTGCACATTGGCATTGTCATGCTGGACAGAATAGGTATGCTTCATTCTATTGGCATTTCGATAACATGTCTATATACTTGATGTTATGCACCTGTTAGTAATAGGTGTATCTGAATCAGCCAAAAATGTTAATTAGAAGGAGTTGCCTAAAACATACTTTTGGCCATGTCGTACACAGCGGGGTCCAAAAGTCTGAGATCACTAGCGAAAGTGTTATTTTCTTACAATATTTCCAGGTTTAAATGTGGTCTCAGACTTTTGGACCCCACATCCTCAGGTCTTACCAGAATAGCGCGTTCTTGTCTGAAAGCATATCTCAAAACTATCAAACATAGAAAGCATTCTTCCTGATCAGACACAGTGGCTTTACAGCAACAAATAACACCAGAACAAATGGTTTATTGGCGATTATTCGCTTCAAGGTATATTGTTGTGAGCTACAAAGGCATGAAAGAAGCTACAGAGGCAGAAGTAAGAATGGCAGGCATCTGTTAGCTGCAGATGAGTGAAAGATTGAGGTCGTCCTCCTACAGATCCTCATTAAGTATTGAGGCTCCAAATCGGAGTCTGCAAACCCTGCCATTCCACACGGTGTCAAATGTCTGATCACTATCTCCAGCTGCAGTCTGAGTAGTAGAGCGCAGGGACCTCTGTGCAGCTCAGAAACCCACTGTTCCTGTCAGACTGGAGCACAGACAGCCTGCAAGTGACTGGGAAAAAAAAAAAAAAAAAAATCACAGACAACTCTTCTGCTGACTCACGTTCAATTTTGTTTCATGTTATACATTGAAATTCACATTCAGTCTTTCTACAGGGGTTTAGGTGAGATGCTTGTGCACTCAGCCTTGTTGTGTTTTTGACAAACAAATGAAATGTTCATCTGACGCAGTCAGTACCAATCTCACTCTATGTCACCAAATTATTATTGTCTATATCGCAAAGATGTGGCTTTTGATTTCTGTGGGGCTTGCCATTTTGACTGACCTATGGCACCTAATGTATTTTGCAAATATTGAATGATGCCACTGTTACAACAACAGCTTCATGGGTTCATTAAATGTTCATATTTATCCGTTTCTTCACCATATTTTGGTTTGCTAAATGGCAGTTATGAATTATCGCCAGCCACCTCCAAGCTATTTAGGAGAAAGCAGTATGCAAGTGGTGTTGTGGTCATGAACAACTTGGTGAATTTAAATCAGACATCCAGTTAAATTCATAATAGGGCAGGTTGTGAAGAAGCATATAATTGATTGGACGAGCTTACCAGATGAATACATCCCTTCACTGAATGAGATGGTGATTTAGGTCTGAACAAATGAGTGGAGTGGCACTGAATGAGACATGGTTTTCATAAACTATAACATGCACCTAATAAATGACAATGACAGAACAAAAGGGGGCATGACATTTTTTCAGTTAGTTATGAGAGTCTATCCTGTTCACAAAGAGGAGAGAAAGGGGACCCAATTCATGAATGTACATAAATGACTGATAACCATAGCAGACAATTACAATTATGTTTATGGACATTGAGACTCAGGCCTTCCATCCACACTAAGACAATGGCTGTGTCTCGTTTGGAAGGATGCGTCCTCCGGAGGTCGCATTTGTCGGCCGCATACGTCATCAAGGCTGTCTCATTTCAGAAAAGTGAGTAGGACACTTCGAATGCGACCTTCTTTCATGGGAATTCGGAGGATGCATGAGGTGTATCATTCGTGGGAAAAAAAAAAAAAAAAAGACACCAATTTGATGTTCAAACGCAAGTAATGTTAATTCCCAAGTTGATGTACCTCAGTAGATGGCTGCAGAGTATATAATGTATAATTATATTAATATATAAGTATTAGACTAAAAGTATACCTGTAAAATCTATTTTCTTTTATAATGATGTAAAGAGAACTCTCCTAAAATGTACCTCATGCATTCCCTTCCAGAGGGACTTTGTTCACTTCTCACTCAAAGCGCTCACGCTTGTTAAAGAGTGACGTGCTGTCATAGCAACCATGTTACGTTCCATTTCCATTTGTCCTACGAAGGCTGTCTCGTTTAAAGGAGGACACTCGGTATACTGTTCTGGATATAGGACTCTGACGGCAGCAGCTGCAGTGGGGAGAGAGTAGAGGTAATGTATATTCCAGGGTGTGAGATGGCTGAGAAACAGAGGTGAGAAATCCTGGTGAAGGGAGCTGATGGTAATGGCTGGAGCACAGGAAAATAGGCAAAAATATCCAGACTAAAAAATACAGTGAACAACGTGAGAACACAGGTAACAAAGCACACAACAAGAGAACGATTCAATACTGAACTCACATAAAAGGGCTGCTTATAAGGGAGAGAGAAGATAGTGTGCAGGTGCCGAGCTAATCAAGCAACGGCTGGTAATGAGCGTTGCTGGGCAATGCTGCCCGCGCGATTAACTCTGCACTAGCAGCAACACAAGGGAGACACACAGAAACAAACCAGCAGAAGGAATCCTCCCATGACAGGACAGGGAAAACGGAGATATCTGAAAACAATGACATATTTGTTGTCATGTAACGTATTCATGTTATCCATTCAGCCTAAAACAATCAAGATGGCAGCCCATGTTGTATTGGTGTTGTTGTGCCTGATATTTATTTTGATAAAGATAAATGTTACTTTGTACAACCTTCACATTACATTCCTTCAAAGGCGATGGGAAGTTTACTCAGAATTGCTGCCCGCTGACAGAACATGAGGAAAATAGTGTATTTACTATGGATTTAAGTGTTCTCATACGCCGATTTTTTGCCTTCGTGGTAAGGGGATTTAAGTGTTTTCATATGCCGATTTTTCGCCTTCGCGGTGAGGGGATTTAAGAGTTTTCATTCGGGAAGTTTACTCTGAATTGTTGTCCGGCGATGGAACACAAGGATAATTGCGTTTCAGATCTTATGTTGAACGGCAATTTTTCACATGTGCAGTAAGGGGATTTAAGAGTTTTCATATGTTTATATGGGAAGTTTACTCAGAATTGCTGTCCGGCAATGGAACATGAGGACAATTGCAATTCAGACCGTGCATGGAACGGCAATTTTTCACATCCACGTAAATGGGATTTTGTGCACTCAAACATAGGTATTACTAAAACATGAACTGCAGGGATGCTGAGGCGGACTGAACACTGTACACTTCGGAATAATTGAAACACCTCCCCTGTAGCCTCCCATTGGGATGAGCATCTCATTCATTCCGCCTGCTCAGGGTCATTAGCATCCTTGTGTGCTGTGCAAATACAGCACCTTAACCATTAATATTTGGACTTGCACAGAAATTAAATCACGTCTTGCTTTAAATACACTGGTTTGCAGTAAATGGAACACATAACCAAACCTTTCAGGCTCAGCAATATTCAGTTAGCACCGCTGTGGAGATTCGCATTCACACACACACCCCTCTCATTACATGGCACGTGTCGAGAGAGCTTGTTGCAAGCAGGCAGGTGTGCTACGTTCCACTCTGCCTCCGAGGAACCAGCATATTTAATTAACCTCCCAGCTGGCCTTCTACCTCTCCCAACTCGCGCACACACAAACCAAACATATGCTCCTTAATTACCATGCGCATTTCAGTGACTGCTAAGAAAACAGTAGATTGTGTGGTAGATACATGCTGATACTCCATGCAAACTTAAATATGCATGCACTAATTAATATGCAAGCCTGTTTCTGCAATAAGAACCCAAGATGTGCACAGCACACCTCACATTCTGTAATATAAAGTTTGCTTTGTAAATGCCACAGCATTCTCCTGCATACTAATAAGGAAAACTGAATTCAGAACCTTAGGAACCCTAATGTTTTTATACACTCCGTCTGTACACCAGATCTTATTCATTCTCACAAGGTGTTATTGATGATACTCATTTCTATTTGTGCAAAACTAGGTCTTCTGCAGTGGGCTTGCTTCTCCTGCATGCAGGTTAGCCTAATTAAACGTGCTATAAAATATGGATGTTCGCCTTGTAGTTATGCTCCTTCTGTTTCGTATGGAAATGGAATTAAAGCAAGTGAGAAGAGAGAAAAGTCATCAGTAAGAAAACGGGACGAGGCAAGTGTTTTTACAAGTGGAAATCAGTGGGAGTTGAGGCCGTGTAAAGCAGGAATTAGCCTTTTAATGCCTATCCCTGAGACACCATGCACTTAAAGCAGTTAACAGTAGCAGGCAGCGATGAGATCTCGTGAACGCCTGCAGCGACTGACCTCCCATTTATAGTAACGTCTGTCGCACTTCAATCCACCTGACATTTACCTGTTACCCTTCAATCATTTCCGGACATCTCTTAGCTGGAGAGAAACTAGTTGTCACGGGTCATGTGTGTTTAAAAGATTAAATGTCTTTGCTTCAAAAAGAAGATGTAAATTAACATTATAAAGTGGCAATGTCGCCAATAAATAATTCTTAGGAGCTGGTTCTTCTTAATGAATCAGTCTGAATCAGTGGGGAAAGAACCAGTTGAGCTACCTTTGGAGGCTTTTAAAAATGGTGTTCTAACCCTAAACACAGTGGCATACCACAAATCTGTGCATGAAAGTTTGTTGCGAAAGGTGAAGTAATGGTAGTGGATTTCGGCAATCCAGCCCTCTTTCTTTATGTTACCTTTTTGTGCTTTGCTGAAATGTTTCCTGTAAATATTTGTGGATTATTGTCATTTAAAAAGTTAAAATCAGGCAGTCTGCTAACTGTGCCGCTGTTAATCAGCATGCAAGTTGTGAACAAGAATCAACAATCAGCTTTCGAGTGTGTGATACACTGACCTTTTTTACACCTGGTATTATTATTATAGTGTGGCTGTCAATAAAAAAAAGATTTAATCAAATTATTTACATAATATGCAGATTAATTCATCAAATTAATCGCAAGTAATCACATATTTCAATATTTGCAGAGAAAGGTCCCCAAATAAAAATAATAAAAAATATTATGATTAAATAATTATAAATAATTATTAGGGCTGTCAATCGATACATTTTTTTTTTTTGATAGAATTATTTACATGATATGCCGAATAATTAATCAAATTAATCATAAGTAATCACATATTTAAACATTTGCAGATAAATTTCCCAAAATAAAATTAATTAATTATATAATGATTAAATAAATATAAATACATTTTTGTATTGAATGAATTGATCAATAAATTAATTCATAAATTTCCTAGTTTTAAATGATCTGATTACAAGTGGATAGTGCTAATACAGGTGTAAATTGTGTCAAAAGTGTCTTCTAATTGAATACAAAAATAAAGTACTGTCAGTTGATTAAAATTTTTAATTGCGATAAATCGCATCTGGGTTTTGTAGTTAATCGCGATTAATCACAGATTTTGAAAGTACTGTAATTTGACACTATATATATTTATTTTCATATCAAAATGCATTTATTTTCATTTTAGGAATGAAAACAAAATATGTAACAATATAATGCTTTATTAAAATTTTTCAAACAAAGCCTTCCACAGTATAATGATAGAAATACACTATAATATCACCAATTCAAGTAACATTAAACATTTCCTAGTCTAAGTGGGAGTTTCACTAATTGAAAAAACTACTCCTCGAATAGGTTGCAAATTCATTGCAGTGGCCAATAAATCTCTTAAACTCTCATTCTCCACAATATTAATTTGCCGGGAGACATATCAGAGATGCATCTTAAAGGGATAGTTCACCCAAAAATAAAAATTCTCTCATCATTTACTCACCCTCATGCCATCCCAGATGTGTATGACTTTCTTCTGCTGAACACAAATGAAGATTTCAGCTCTGTAGGTCCATAAAATGCAAGTGAATGGTGACCAAGACTTTATAACTCCAAAAATCACATAAAGGAAACATAAAGGTAATCCATGTTACTCTAGTGGTTAAATTCATGTTTTCAGAAGCGATATGATAAGTGTGGGTGTGAAACAGATCAATATGTAAGCCCTTTTTTTACTCAAAATCTCCACTTTCTCTTTCACTTTCAGATGTGAAACTAAACACCACATGTGACTTTCAGATTCCCTTATATGATTTTTGGAGCTACAAAGGTCTGGTCACCATACACATGCATCGTATGGACCTACAGAGCTGAGATATTATTTTATAAAATTTGTTGTTTTTGTTCTGCTGAAGAAAGTCATGAGAAAATGATGAGAGAATTTTCATTTTTGGGTGAACTATCCCTTTATTACCATGTGTAAACAGGGACATTGCTTCCCGCAATTGTGATTCCAGTGTATAAACATTTCTGTCACATTACAAAGTCGTGTACAATGCTCCCTTTCATGGTATATACTGTATGCTGCTTCAGATGTGACTTCCCTTGCAGTTTAAAGACAATCTAGTCAGAATATAATTGGCTTGTATCCCCTTGAGGAGGCTGTGGGGGTGTCCTTTGTGCCAGTGCCTAAACCTGACAATTCTGACTCTTTTTCACAGTTTCCCTATAACCAGACTGAGATTGACCAGACTATACAGTATGTGGTAATGCTAATTAAAATGCTGAGAGAGAAGTAAAAAATAATTTAGTTAGACAGTAAACACTTTCAAAAGCTTCTCAAGGGCCAAATTAATAAAAATGAGTAGCAGCAATGATTTTCTTGCGAATTAATGATGCTTCATCTCTGTTTCTCATCTTGGGAGAGAGAGAAAATCAAAGACATTTGGCATGGAACTGTTTGTTCTGCTGCCAATAATACTGATTTGAATTTTAACATTAGTCAGAGGACATGGGCGGAGAAAGAACGGGACAAAGAGTGAGAATGAGACAGAATGAGAGAGGGGGAACCGTGGCTGATGAGTCCAATCAGTCACAGATGATTGTCATTTGTCTCAGTCCGAGAGGCACTCATTCAATTATTCCTTAACTGTTTGGGAACAGAGACATGCAGGCGTGAGTATTGATTCATTTATTTTTACACCACACCATTAAACAGCAATACAAGAGCAAAATAAGATTGAATTAAGGCTTCTCACTTCCACCGTAGCAGCAGATGAATTTAAGGTAGTGCTTATCCACTGGTCACAGGCTCCCTCACTCCCCCTTCTTTGTGCATGTTTGTGAGAGCAGTGGGGTATAGCAGTAAATCGTTACTTGTGAGAACACAATAAATTGCTGACTCATGTAAAGAGATGGTGCCTAATTATACAGCAAGACTACTTGGCACTCTACTTCTAATTGAACTGCTGTTTGAGCTCTTCAAAGTCATTAGTTATTTCAAAGATTTTTTTGTCCATGTAAAAAATGTGTATAAAGCCAACGTGCACAGCCTGAGGTGAGGACTGAGAAAGTGGCATTTACAGCCCAAATTAAGTTCTTGTGCATGTTTGCATCAGCGCAGCCTCCAGCAATGTTTGCTGGTTGTTAGTGCACTTGCATTACTTACAAAACTTTTCCATCACTTTGTAAGAGGTCCCCCGTCATGTGTGATATGCAGCCAGTGAGCCATGCTGCTCTAAGCAAGGACAATTATTCAGTCTAGCAAAGGCACAAGGCTAAAAAAATCCAATTTGAAAAAGAGAATCTAAAATGAGGATCAACATGGACATCCAAATAGAGGGTAAAAGAGTAGATAGGCTATGATGGGATTTAGAGTGCTGACAACAACAACGGCCGGGAGAACAGCAGGTTTGTGAAACAACTGTAATAGCAACAGCAATGCAGGAGTGGTGTTCTCTAAACAGCCAAACAAATTCTATAATTTAATATATTGAATGATAGAAAAAAAGGTCTGCAAAACATATTAGAGTCGAGACTAGACCAAATGAGGAAAGAGGAAAGGCATCTGATGTTGTTGCAATAATGTAATAAGCAGAACAGTGAAATGATCCATCTTTTCAAAAGGCAGCAGTTTATCAGTTCATCAACAAACTGATTACTTTCAGACTAATACAGTGTAATAGACTATTCACAGATGCTACGTCAGTTGAAACTGGAAAAGTTTTGTACCCCCTCCCCAAATATACATTTACATACTGTAGTTTTCCTAAGCGAATTACAAATGAGAAAAAAGCACAAGCAATTTAACACAAATAAGCCCTCAATATTAGCATTGAAGTTATGTTAACTTTTTATTGAAAATGGCTTTTTTGAAAGGAAGCATAAAAAATTACACTCTTTAATGAAATAAATTAAAATGAATTAACGTTTTATCACCAGAAATACATTGTTGTTATTTTCTGTGCTTTAAAAAAATTATAACAAAATATATGAATTATAAGTAGAAAATGCCTGACGTTCCCCTTTGGTTTTCGGGGTATGGAGGGACAGACATTTAGAATTAAATTAAGGGAATATCTCAAAGAGAGACAAAGTGCTGGTGTGCAGGGCATGGACAGAGGCAGCTTTAGAGTAAACTCAGGGGTGTTTATTTTTGTACAGTGCCAGTGGTAGTGCAAAAACATTTAGGAAAAGTAATGATATTACATATGCAATATTTACAAATCAGTCATTCAAGGGGGCCTGTGTAGCACAGCGAGTATTGACGCTGACTACCACCCCTGGAGACACAAGTTCGAATCCAGGGCGTGCTGAGTGACCAAATTGGCCCGGTTGCTAGGGAGGGTAGAGTCACATGGGTAACCTCCTCGTAGTCGTGATTAGGGGTTCTTGCTCTTAATGGGGCGCGTGGTAATTTGTGCGTGGACCGCGGAGAGTAGCATGAGCCTCCAATGCTGAGTCTCCGCGGTGTCATGCACAACGAGCCGTGTGATAAAATGTGCAGATTGACTGTCTCAGAAGCAGAGGCAACTGGGACTTGTCCTCCGCCACCCGGATTGAGGTGAGTAACCGCGCCACCATGATGATCTTACTAAGTAGTGGGAATTGGGCATTCTAAATTGGGAGAAAAAAGGGGATAAAAATTCATTTAAAAAAAAAAATAAAAAAATAAGTCAGTCATTCAGCAGAGAGGGAAGAAAGGTTGTGAGCTGCTCAAAACAATGAAATAATCCAAACAAAATGATCTAACATATAACAAACCCTCTAAACTATCTAAGAAAGCCAAGAATTAAATGAAAAGACTTCGGCATCCGAGATGCTCTAATTAACTACTCTCTCTAAAAACAAAACATACAGCGGGCAGCACACACTCCTTACCTAGTTTTCTAGACATCAAAGATTCCTATGTGCTGTACAATGTATACCATATGGTGTGCTTACCTGTTCTATCCTCCCCGTATCTCGCAACAGTGTGGTGAATGATGAATGAATACAAGATAACGGAGGTCAAAAGCAGGAAACAACGATAATTAAACAAGGTTACATTTACAGAGTAGGTTACCAACAGAGAAACACAACAAGAGTGGCACTGCAGACAACAATAGCATGAATACGGAAGTCAACAGCGGGAGTTTGCAGTGGAAGTCACTCCCTTCTCTTCTAACTGCAGCGATTTATACAGTGAACCCTCATCGTGACTGGCTGCAGTAGAGTGGTGATGTCAGTGAGACAATGATGATTGACAGGGAGTTCATCCAATGACCAGTTCAAAAGCATGTTGACATTCTGGCATCCAATCAAAGGACCTGGAGGGGCTAAGCAAATCTGTGAGAGGAAGAGCAACAGTAGAAAAATTATTTCAAAAGCTTCTATAATACCCGGCCATACCAAGGAATCTGCGTAATCCTTGTCTGGTAGTAGGTGCAGGAAACTCCAGAATAGCAGAAACCTTGGCTTCAACAAGGTGGACTTGACTTTGGCCAACTTGTTTACCTAGATAAGTAACAGTGGCTTTATCAAATTCACATTTGGCAAGGTTAAGAGTCAAGGATGCCTTCTCAAGTCATTCAAATACACTTTGCAATAGGAATACATGCTCAGACCACCTTGACAAGTACACAGCTAAATCATCCAAGTAGGCATTGCAGTTGGGAACTCCAGTCAATATCATGTTAACTAACTTCTGAAAAGCTGCAGAGACATTCTGCATCCCAAAGGCCATTACTGTATACTGGAGGAAGTGATCAGGAGTGGCAAAAGCAGATATCTCACATGCACTGGATGTCAGAGGGATTTGCCAATATCCCTTTAAGTGATCCAACTTGCTTACGAACTTAGCAGAACTCAAGCTATCGAAACAGTCAGGTATGGTCACAGCATTCACTTTACGATAATCTGTGCAAAAAAAAAAAAATATATCCCATCAGATTTAGGGACAAGAAGGCATGGGAAAAACCGTGGACTACAGCTATTTTTAGCTAACCCATTCTTAAGCAAGTAGCTTGCTTCATCCTCATTACAGACCGTTTAATAGCATTCACTTGATAAGCATGTTGCTTAATAGGCATCGAATTACCAACATTGATATCATGCTGCAACACATTGGTTTGAGTGGGTACATCACCAAAAATACAAGGAAAACTAAGAATAAGCTTTATTACATCCTCTTGTTGGGACTCTGACAGATGGGAGAATCTTGTTTATTCTTTCAACTTCTCAGAATTGGTTAATTTTGTACACTGTTCAGGGGCATTACGCAACATAACACCATCCTCATCAGCTTCAACATTACCAGCTGTGGGCGGACTAACCTCAGAGACAACATCCACAGCAGAGACTGTGGGCCCTGCACTTCTCTTTGTACAAGAATCTGACGGTGAGTGGTCTGTGGAATGGTAAGCTTTACGCATGTTAACGTGACATACGCGTTTTTGGCTCCTCCTGTCAGGTGTTTTGAGATCACAATCTGTCTCACTTAGTTTTTCAGCTATTTCATAGGTACCAGAAAACCGTGTGGATAAAGCTGACCCCGGAACAGGCAACAATACAAGAACTTTGTCCCAGGCGAAAAAGTAAGCTGAACAGCCTTTTCATCAAATTGCCTCTTCATTCCCTTCTGAGCAGTAACTAAAGATACTTTAGCAAGCATGCAGGCTTCATGAAAACGTTCACGAGACTTACTTACATACTCCAACACATTGGACTTACCACTGGTACTAATGCCCATCATCTGTTCTTTCAGGACCTTTAACAGACCTCTGACAGAATGTCCGAACAAGTTCAGCAAGACTAAAATGAAGAGACTCCTGAACTGTTTCACATATTGCAAATAAAACAAATGGAACTCCCTCATCCCAGTCTTTCTCTGTGTCCATACAGTATTTCCTCAGCATGGACTTTAACATCTGGTGAAACCTCTCTAATGCTCCTTGGCTTTCAGGGTGGTAGGCACTTGATACTCTATGTGAGATATTGAGAGAACTCAGGACCTGTGTAAACAACTTGGATAGAAAGTTGGTTCCTTGATCTGTTTGAATCATTTTAGGTAATCCAAAAGTACAGAAAATTTGAGGAGAGACTTAACAATGACAGATGCTGTAACTTTGCATAATGGGATAGCTTCTAGGTAACGAGTGGCTGTACACGTAATTGTAATGAGAAACTGGTTACCTGACTTTGTCTTCGGTAATGGTCCAACACAATCCACGATGACGTGTTCAAACGGCTCACCTAGTACTGGAATAGGCCCAAGAGGAGCAGGAGGAATTACTTAATTAGGTTTTCCCATGTACTGAAAGTATGACAGGTTTTACAGTAACCGAGGACATCTTTCTTGAGCCCAGGCCAGATAAAATGTCTCACGATTCGATTATATGTTTTGGTCACACCTAAATATCCAGACAAAATGTGATCATGGGCCAGTGACAAGACCTGTTGTCAATAAACAGCAGGGTGTTGGGCCTCATGTATTCAGATAGAAGACAAAGGCAGGCCTAACACAGTTGTAAAACCTAACTCAGGCCCCCACATAAGTCATAAATCTTACTGATAAAAACCGTGGCAAAATCAAACAAAGGGAGTCCAAAACAGACTACAAATCCCATGAAGCCTTGCTCACTACAGGATCGAACTCTCAACTCCTATTGGATGAGGCACACGACAGAACGCACCTCAATCATGACATCATCAGGAGTAGAAATACCTCTGAAATGCTTCCGGGATTTGCTTCCAGCAACTTTGCTCTCCGTGTGTAGACGCAGCTCATTGCTGCTCTCAGGTGCAGCCTCGTGGCACAAGGAAGTAACATCCAACTTGAAACTGTGGCCATACAATCTCCATCTCGCTGGACGAGTTGAGATTACTCTGTGTTCCACCGAACACTCTAACAGATCCGAAGGAGACTGCCGAGCAATCCGCATCTTCATCCGTTTGCCTGCAGAAGTGAAGTGAGAAAAGATTTCTCTCCCATCTTCAATCAAGTCGACGTTGCTGATTTCTCCATCAGCCCGCCGAGAATCAGCAGCCGTACCGCCTGCCGACAGAGCGAGGAAACGGCCTCCCGTCATCACCCGAGCCTCAAGGAACCGAGTCGGAGTTAAAGGATGGATGAACACACATTCTAGCTGCATCCTCATGCGATTCAAGTAAGAGGTTTACGTCTGGGCAGAGATAGAATATTATAGTGTGTTATTCTTGTGTATCAAGGTTATTGCTTGTACAGTTTACGGACTGCCATGTCCGCTCATTATTAATACTCAGGGTATTAATTATCACGAATTTGATTTGCTGTATTGTAGTCCAACCACATTGGACTGTTGTGCACATTGGATTGCTGCTTTCACCGTGTCATATTCAAACTATCCTCTAGAGATAGATCAGAGAACACTTCAAGAGCTTTCCCTAATAATCTACATTGTAATAACAATGTCCAAACATATTTTGGTCAGTGAAGGGATGATGCTACTCTCTCAAATGCACTAAAATTGGTAACCACTTCCGACTCCTGGAAATGAGGCACAAGAGCAATATGCTTACTCACATCAAACACTGTGGAGGAAGAACCAGTCTCTGTGGAATCATTACTTAATGAAGCGAAGGATGGCTGCGCAGCTGAGGAAGTGGTGACCTTCATCGCCTCTAGCTCAAGTTGTCGCAACTTCACCTCTTTTTCAGCTTCAATCTCAAGTCTGCGGACGGTGAGATGCCAGTCATACTCTGCTTGGCATGCTTGTGATTTAACTTGTGCTTCTATCTCGAGACGAGCTAGGCACATTTTTAGTTGAGCATCCACTCTAGAACTCGGGGTAATGGGGGAGAACGGTTCAAAGGGCAGCAAGACTGCTCTGCCATCAGCCTCCGCTTCAGTCACAGATGTCTTGCCTTCTTCCTTTTCCACCTCATCACTCTCGCATCACCAAAAGGCTCCGTCTCTCTAGCATCCACATTAGGCAACACCAGAACTTTCAGTGTAACCAGCTGATCTAAAATGACACTTTTAATTTGTCTTTATAATGACTGCTTCAAAACAGGAATTTGGAAGTGTTCAACAATAACAAGTAAATCATCCTTTCTACATTTATCCAATGCCTCTAGAGAAGGATTATCAAGAAATGACTTTAAGTTAAATGCCATCATCGAGAATGACCACAAGCAAAGCACTAACAAGGCACCGAACCAAATTAACACTACTTCTGACCTAAACAGTACAAATTTACTCACACCCCACAACTCAGCACAATTCAGTCTCAAATCTCTTTGAAATATATATATATTTTTCATGGAAAGGTATGCAAAAAATGGTCCTACTCCCTGAAAGATATTAATAAAATAAGTGTCGTGAGATATCTCACCAGTCTGACAGCATTACACTTTGTAAACAGCAAACAAAACAGTGTCAGCGGGCCACGGACAATGACGCTTTCTGCATGTCAATAATTTTTTTGCATTCTCATAGTATTGTCCTTGCTGCGAATTACTGAGGCATAACAGTTGTCAGTTGAGAGCGCTATTTTGCTGCTGTTGTTTTTGACAACCGTTTCTGCTCGTGTTGGTCTCAATAAAGCTCATTTGTTGTCTTTGGGTGCAAGGTTTTGGGGAAAGGGGGCGTGGCTAATTCAATGGCTCAGTTTAAAAGCTTGTGGAAATTCTAGAATGGATAAATTTGCTTACTGCACCTTTAAATTATACTGTATTTTCTCTGTAAAAAGATTTTTTTACACTGGAAGAACTCTTTTTTTTTTTTTTTTATAGACATATTTTAACCGGGCATTGCAGGTTAAAATTGTATTTTCACATGTGAAAAACATGGCGTTTACCTTCATTTAAAGGAGAATGCTAGTTTTTTCAGTAGCACATACAGTATAATCAATTAAGTAACAGGGAAAATGTACATTTGGTGTAAATACACTTATTTTAGGGGAATTTAACACTTTTATTGAAAAATGGGGAAGGCATGTTAAATTATACTGTATTTACTCTGTAAAAATAAATGTATTTTTTACAATGTATGGACTACCTCTATGAGCCCAGACAGTAAGTTGATCTGTCAGTGTCTAAAAGAGAGTGACATCATCACTGCTTCACTGCATCACACTTCACAGATCTCAAAGGTGCTGTAAGCGATTTTAGCCATTTCTAAAATTTCCCCAAGCTGAGTTGTTGGATTAGCCACACCCCCTTTCCAAAGCCCAGCACTCCAGAGATACCAAATGAGCTTCATTGAGACTGATAATGAGCAGAAACAGTTGTTAAAAACAACAGAAGCAAAACAGCACCCACAATTGACAACTGTTATGAACAACATAGCATAACAATGTCATTAAACCTCAATAATTTGCTGCAACTTCAATACTATGAGAATGCGAAAAATGATTGACAGGTAGAAAGCGGCAGAAAGTGTCATTGTCCATGGCCATTGTTCACGGACACATTTTTGTTTTCTGTTTACAGAGTCTAATACTGTCACAGAGACCGGTGAGATATCTCACACTTATTTCAGTAATATCTTTCAGGGAGTAGTAAAATTTTTGCATAACTTTCCATGAAAAAAACATCTTTTACAACACCTTTAATTACTAAACGTAAATGTAAATAAGGAGAAAAAGAAGAAACTGACCAAACTCCAATGGTTCTCATGTGTGCCGTCACTGACTGGCCATGACTGGTAGATTTGAATGTAAGAAAGTGAGTGAGATTTGAGAACCGGGGAGTCTCCCGAACCCCCTTTCAATACCAACTTAAACCCAGATAATTGTGACATTACATTTACATTTATTCATTTGGCAGATGCTTTTATCCAAAGCGACTTACAAAAGAGGAAAACATAAGCGAATCATCTTAAGGAGACAGTGGAATGAAAAAGTGCCATATTACAAAGTTTCACTAGCATCAGAATAGTATTCAAAACAGATTAAAGTGCAACAAGATTTTTTTAAATTAGTGACTGGTTAAGTGCTCATGGAAAAGATGTGTTTTTAGTCATTTTTTGAAGACAGAAAGTGAGTCAGCTTCACGGATGGAGTTGGGAAGGTCATTTCACCAACGTGGTATGATGAAGCCGAAAGTCTGGGAAAGTGTTTTGGTGCCTCTTTGTGTTGGTACAACAAGGCGACGTTCCTTAGCCGACCGCAGGCTTCTAGTGGGCGCGTAGCTCTGCAGAAATGATTTTAGGTATGCAGGAGCAGACCCAGTGACAGTTCTGTATGCCAGCATCAGAGACTTGAATTTGATACGTGCATCAATCGGCAGCCAATGGAGAGAGACAAGGAGTGGAGTAACATGCGCTCTCATTGGTTCATTAAAGACCAGTCGTGCTGCTGCATTCTGGATCATTTGCAGTGGTCTAATTGCGCATGCAGGAAGGCCTGCAATGAGAGCGTTACAGTAGTCCAACCTAGTTATGACAAGTGACTGGACAAGCAGTTGTGTGGCATGTAATTTTTTAAAGAAATGTCATCTGTATAATGTGCAAACATTAAATGTAAAAATAATTTACTGCCCACAGACTGGAGTACACTTGGGCATTCAACACTTGCCCACTGAGAGGCATTTCCACCCATTGGTATTCTGCCACTCCTCTGCTGCAGCCTCCTTTATAGGCTTTCTCCTCAGGTCAGACCTGGGGTTACGCTGAGAGACGGCCTGTCCACACCTAAAATCCACTTTATATACAGAGCGTCTGCTGAGGAAGGGAGCCACAGTTACTTGGCATCTTCTGTGAAGGGAGTAAATAATGTTTTTTCAAGGAGGGTAAGAGGGCATGATGCTCACAGACATGGGGGTAAAATCAACAGTGCCACAGACTTATTGATCATTGCTGTGAAGGGCAATGTCGCCACAAACATGGTCTGGTATCCAGAACTCAGATTCAGGCATTATCTTTCCAAAAATATATGCTTTGTTTGGGCCATTAAATAATGATTTTAATTACAGGGATAGTTTACCCAAAAATTAAAACTGTCATCATTTCTCACCTTCAGCATAGATATGCTGGTCAACCATTGTCACCAGCACTAGAACAGCACCAGTGCCTGGTAGATTACTTCTTTACTTGTAATCTAGTACTGATTACAAATTACATGACTAAAATTGTAGTCAGTAATGTAATCTATTGGATTACATTCATCAAGTAATGTAATCAAGTTGCTTTTTGATTACTTTTGAATTACCTTTAAACTAATTCTTGTTTATTTGATGTCTCATGCATTTGAACAGGATAATTTATACCATTTTGACATAATGTTGCTTAAATGCA
Organism: Myxocyprinus asiaticus; assembly: GCF_019703515.2. Taxonomy (NCBI): domain Eukaryota; kingdom Metazoa; phylum Chordata; class Actinopteri; order Cypriniformes; family Catostomidae; genus Myxocyprinus; species Myxocyprinus asiaticus. The sequence continues at coordinate 35,399,060 of NC_059357.1, read as the reverse complement.
TTAAAGAAAACTTAATGAATCAAAATATGAGAATTGATATTGTGTGTGTGTGTGTGTGTGTGTGTGTGTATTTGAGAAAGAGTTGTTTTTTGTTGTTTATGAGGAAATTTTTTTAGGTTACACACTAGTAATTACGAGGGTATTATGCTATAAATGTGGTTTTTGATGACACCCCTAGTGTCCCTGTAATTCAAAAGGCTTTAAAAACATACTAAACACATGTTTTATTTATTTATTTATTTATTATTTTTATTTTTTGAAAATGTAAAAATGCCAAAAGTCTTCTGTGATGGTTAGGTTTAGGGTTAGGGGATAAAATATATAGTCTGTACAGTATAAAAATCATTATGTCTATGGAGAGTCCGCATAATGATTCTAAAAAGCACATAAAGGCAACATAAAAGTAATATATATATATGACTTCAGTGGATGAATTTATGTCTTCTGAAGCAATATGCTAGGTGTGGGTGAGAAACAGATCAATATTTAAGTCCTTTTTTACTATACATTTTCCTCCGAGAACAAAATAATTTGCGAAACTAAAACTAACTTTACGGCACTAATGCAATGAGTTCGGCATTTATGTGTGGATTACCACACATGTAGGCTGATTTAAAATAAATTTTAGTTATTTAAAAAGAAGAAGAAGAGGCAATCAAGTAATTTATAAAAAGTAACTGTAATCTGAATGAGTATTTTAAAATTTCATTTAATCTAATTACAAGTACTTGATTTTTGTAATCTGTTTATGTAATCCAAATCACGTTATCCATTAGTACCCAGAACTGAAAAGCACTAACTAGCGCAAACTATCCAGGAACTGCAAGAAATATTCATGGAATTGTCAGTTTTCTGAGCGAAATATTGCAAATTCTGCAACCTTAAAGAGTTACTTTCTCACCAACAAAACCAGCCTTATTCCTTTATTCAGTTCCCAGACATTTAATATAGAGGAGAGAAAAGAATGAACAGACATTTTCATAAAATGTTCGGTAATTTCCTGACCTTCCTGCACTAGTCTGTGCTCTCTCTGTCCCAAGGGCACAAGAAGAGATTGAGCAGAGGATTTCAATCTGTATAAGTGTGTGTGTGTGCGCGCGCGCGTGCGTGCATGTGCATTGAATGAGATGGGTAAAGAGATAGTGGAAGTGGAGAATAGGGTCCTCAGGGTAAAGCGCTGTGCTAGCAAATCAGACTTTTGATCATAAATTAGGAAATTCATGAAATATAATTTGAATATGAATGAGTCAGCACAATTACTGCCAAATTTGACTTTGGCAGACATTTAAATATAATTTATCCACGATTCATCTCTGTATGCCGGCGAGTCTGATGTGTGACCGGCGAGTACACACGTGTAACAATATTACAAAACTTCTGATTACACAACGATCCCATCTGTATAAATGTAAGAGCTGCTTTTAACTCATATAGAGTACACAGAAAGCAACCAAGGCGAGCACACCACAAGTACACCTGAAGTTACACTATATTGCCAAAAGTATTCGCTCACCCATCCAAATAATTGAATTCAGGTGTTCCAATCACTTCCATGGCCACAGGTGTATAAAATGAAGCACCTAGGCATGCAGACTGCTTCTACAAACATTTGTGAAAGAATGGGCCGCTCTCAGGAGCTCAGTGAATTCCAGCGTGGTACTGTGATAGGATGCCACCTGTGCAACAAGTCCAGTCGTGAAATTTCCTCGCCACTAAATATTCCACAGTCAACTGTCAGTGGTATTATAACAAAGTGGAAGCGAATGGGAATGACAGCAACTCAGCCACGAAGTGGTAGGCCACGTAAAATGACAGAGCGGGGTCAGCGGATGCTGAGGCGCATAGTGCGCAGACGTCGCCAACTTTCTGCAGAGTCAATTGCTACAGACCTCCAAAGTTCATGTGGCCTTCAGATTAGCTCAAGAACAGTGCATAGAGAGCTTCATGGAATGGGTTTCCATGGCCGAGCAGCTGCATCCAAGCCATACATCACCATGTGCAATGCAAAGCGTCGGATGCAGTGGTGTAAAGCATGCCGCCACTGGACTCTAGAGCAGTGGAGACGCGTTCTCTGGAGTGACGAATCACGCTTCTCCATCTGGCAATCTGATGGACGAGTCTGGGTTTGGCGGTTGCCAGGAGAACGGTACTTGTCTGACTGCATTGTGCCAACTGTGAAGTTTGGTGGAGGAGGGATTATGGTGTGGGGTTGTTTTTCAGGAGCTGGGCTTGGCCCCTTAGTTCCAGTGAAAGGAACTCTGAATGCTTCAGCATACCAAGAGATTTTGGACAATTCCATGCTCCCAACTTTGTGGGAACAGTTTGGGGATGGCCCCTTCCTGTTCCAACATGACTGCGCACCAGTGCACAAAGCAAGGTCCATAAAGACATGGATGAGCGAGTTTGGTGTGGAAGAACTTGACTGGCCTGCACAGAGTCCTGACCTCAACCCGATAGAGCACCTTTGGGATGAATTAGAGCGAAGACTGTGAGCCAGGCCTTCTCGTCCAACATCAGTGTCTGACCTCACAAATGCGCTTCTGGAAGAATGGTCAAAAATTCCCATAAACACACTCCTAAACCTTGTGGAAAGCCTTCCCAGAAGAGTTGAAGCTGTTATAGTGCAAAATGTGGGCCGACGTCATATTAAACCCTATGGATTAAGAATGGGATGTCACTTAAGTTCATATGCGTCTAAAGGCAGATGAGCGAATACTTTTGGCAATATAGTGTATGTTGTCATGCTTATGTTGTCAAGTCTCTTTTGGAGCATAGTTATTTTAGTAATTCGGTTACTGGAGTGAAGTTCATTTAAAAATATACAGTATTTTCCTCATCAACTTGCTGTTTAAATTTGACTAATATGTTTACATTGTAGTCTGGTGTTGTGAATGAGTAAAATCTGTGCTTCTTAATGTTATTAGCTGTTGTTTAAAATCGTCTTATGTGCATTTCCAGTTTAATTGTATCCAACTCAATAATGTTATTAACATAACTGACACGTGTACAGAACATTTACATGTCTCAATAAACAAGTAAAAACCAATAAGTGTTTATCTGCGCTCTCCCTCTTCATCACTGCTTGACTTTGGCAAAATGAAGCCATGCCACTTGAAAGATATAACTTTATTCAGAGAAAAATTATGTTTTGGCTCTGGTAAGTAAACAGCAGTATTACTTCTCCAAGATTTAGAAATAGAAACAAACATTTTGCAGATGATTGCCGCATCCCACAGCACAGCACACTGAAGGCATAGTATATGTAATTTTGGTCACACACATGGCAGCACGGTCATACAGTGACGTCACATGAAACAGGTCAATAAATCTATATCACACTGAAATGACATTTAATTCACACAAAAGACTTAAAAAATAGTTTTGCAAACCAATCAATATAGTGATTATATGCAGCAAATTTCTTCTTCATTGATAGCCACAGTAATGACATTAGTATGACAAAGAATTCTTTTCTGATAAAGGGTTTTCAGAATGTAGTATTGGACTGTGGTGTTTGCAATCGACAGGTTTTTTCCCAGAATATTCCAGGCAGAAAATCAATGTTGAGCTTAATTAATGAAACAGAATATTCCTTTAAGTCTCATATTTTTGTGTGTTCAATACAAGTTGAGCTCAATCAGCAGCATTTGTGGCATAATGTTGATTACCACAAAAAACTATTTTCGACTCATCCCTCCCCTACAAAAAGCAAAAATCTGGGTTACAGTGAGGCACTTACAATGGAAGTTAATGGGGCCAATTTTTGGAGGGTTTAAAAGCAGAAATGTGAAGATTACAATTTTATAAAAGCACTAACATTCATTCTTCTTTAAAAACTCGTGTATTATTTGAGCTGTAAAGTTGTTTAAATTATAATTTTTACAGTCATTTTAGGGTTTGTTGACATTACATTGTAATGGCAATGAAGTTGTAAAATTGGCTATAACTTTACACAGAAAAAGTTAGTAAGTGATTTTATCAGACTAAAATCATGTTAACACACATATTGTTTATTTCTTGTTGCTATACTTTTGAAACAGTGAGTATTTTAATGTTTACTGATTGGCCCCCATTCAATTCCATTGTAAGTGCCTCACTGGAACCTGGATTTTTGCTTCTTTTTTAAGACAAGGAGGGACGAGTCAAAATACATTTTTATGGTAATCAACATTATGCCATAAATGCTGTCGATTGAGCTTAACTTGTATTGAACCCGGAATATTCCTTTAAGTACACACTCTTATATCTTCATGCTCATGTAGCACTGGGATGTCCGTGGCTTTGAATCATTTTTGAAACATCCAAACAAACTACTGTTTTTTCTGTAATATAAGTTGCTTTTTTTGTCATTCTAAAGGTACTGCAAATTATAGTCCAAAGAGACTTGTTTGATTTATTTCCTCCTCACATCTCCACAAAATGATATTTCATCACACCCCTAGAAAAATAATTTAGTCAGTGAAGAGGATAATTAGTGCATAGCAATAGGCTTGCAAATATCAGAAATATCCTTGATCGACAGTCACTATTGATAATGAATGGAATACAACAAGCATATGGTTTCATTCACAGACTAAAATGTGTTAATTTGTATATGCAAGCACAGAGTTATGTGTTACAAACGGATGTGGATTATTTGTCACATTTATTTTTTCATGCAACAAACAAAATGTGAAAATTGATTACATAAACTATTACTTAAAGGAGATTTTCCCAATTAAAATGTGCACAACATGATACAATGGACAGATTTTGAGATTTTTTTCGTCACAGTCACTTCAGGACTTGACATGCTGTGTGGCTGAAGGGAAGTCGGCGACTCATGGGTCCTAATGTCTGCTGCATACATCCACTATCAGGCTATCAGTGTGACCAATCTTTTTTTTTTTTTTTCTTAACAACGCAATATTGACCAGGTGTAATAAAGATATTACTTTAAAATACAGTAGTTCATTACAAATAAAGTGACTTTATAACTTTAAAATACGGTAGTTCATTACAATTAACAAAACTCTGCTTTGTTCTCCAGAAGAAAATGTGGAGACTTTATTATAGCAATTTTCTCAATACACATTGTTTAAAAGCAGCTTTAAAGAAAATTATACTGTAACATCTTAAAAAGTCTAAAAGGCTCCAGTAAACAGCCTTATAGAAAATCATGCCTTAACATTTTTACGTTTTATTTCAGTTTGTTTTTGTTTCTGTCAAACACATGAAACTGACCTTTTTTTTTTTTTCTTTTTTTTTTTGCATAAGGATAAAGAATGCTTCACCAGTCTGCTGAAGGGTGCACACAGAATGCTCAGAACCAGCGCCAAGTCTGGAGTCTTGACAGGCCACACCACCAATACTTTACCATACTGTGACATAGCACACACAAAACACACACAGGTTATTCTCAAGATCACAGTTTACAGAGATATCCACTATTGCTAAAAGGGTGGTTAAGATCGGAATAGCATACGTACTACCTTACTACTTTTAATGTTGTTGTAGTATATAGTTTATATATTGTGCACAGTAAGGATGTCAAACTAAAATTAGAAATTCAAATATTTGTCAAATTTAAGATAAAAATGCACATTCAAATGCAAAAGCTGTGCATTTGAATTTTAGATGTGTGCCGAGCACTGATGATGTCTTGGTGGAGGTCTTTGGCTGTTGCGTCTTTCTCTTTTATCAGCGTCTCACAGCATAAGCAATGCATTTTGTGTCAGAAAAGGTGTTCAATTTTGAAAAATGCATTTTCAAGATCCCTGCCCTCTTTTTCCATTCTGTTGCGCTCTGTGTTCTTCGCAACAACCAATTTAACACTGTGCTGTTTGGTTTATACTGTGTGCATTCGCCCTCTTGGTGACGTTAATTAAAAAATCTGGTGATTACGGAAGTCTTGTAGCTCCCCAAACTGATATAATGTCTTTAAAATTTTGATATAATTTGATGTAAACTTTTTTAAATATTTAAATAAAACCTAAATAATAATAATAATAATAATAATAATAATAATAATAATTTTAAGCCCTGTTGACAGCCCTAGTGCACAGTATGCAAATTTACTGTATGGACAGAATATTACCTACGACATGGATGTGCAAGGATGGTCGACTAACCAGCTAGTCATCCAGCAGCAGTCTAGTTGATTTGTGAAGTCGACTGGTGAATTTAATATTTTTAGTAGTGGTGATTGTAAAGGGAGATGCAGTTCTCAAATAATTGATAGATACAACTTCTTGGAGTGTTTTAGCATGTTGTGCTTTAGCGTGGTAACAGTCAGCACGGTAAAACCCCCTCTCCTTTAAAACACTGCTGCTATATGACATAAGCACAGATTGTGTCCACAGATTTTACCATCTTCAAAAATACATTTTAAGACTATCTGTATCGGATGTAAAATAGTCTGCTGTGAATAATGTTTCTTTTATTATGTATAATTCACAGGTTTATTTGTGAGGTATTTGGATTAAAGAACAGCATTTTTCTGGAGTCTGGTTGCTGATTCTTGATGGTGTTGTACTCGCACCCGAGTGTCAGTCAAAACACTGCAGTCAAGACATTTTCACTCAAAACTGGGTTAAAAAAGGCAAAATAACAATTAATTTTTCCATGATGATAACTGGAACTCAATTAAAAAGGCAATGTTATGAGGTCATGTGACAATGAAGCTTACTACTGTTAAAAAGTTTAATGTGGAAAAATACCTATTGTTTTATTGGCCAATTATAAATTAGAAGTGTATACTGCACTGTATTCATCAAGCAGTATGCTAGTATACAATCCCAAACATACAGTGCTGTGAAAAAGTATTTGCGTAAGTATTTTCTTCCATTTTTGTGTATTTTTCATACTAAATTGTTTTCAATCTTCAAACGAGATATAACATAAAACTAAGGCAACCTGAATAAACACAAAATACAGTTTTCAAATATATATATATATATATATATATATATATATATATATATATTTTTTTTTTTTTCTTTTTCTTTTTTTTTTATTGAAGCAAAAAAAGTTATCCAACACCAATGTCACCCATGTGAAAAACTAACTGCCCCCTTAAACTTAGATAACTGGAGATCAGTCTTAACAACACTGTGGTGGCATTTTGGCCCACACTTCTTTGCAACACAGCTTTAGTTCAGCCACATTGGAGAGTTTTCGAGCATGAGCTGCCCGTTTAAGGTCCTGCCACAGCATCTCAAATGGGTTCAAGTCAGGACTTTGACTAGGCCACTCCAAAACTTTAATTTAGCTTATTTAAGCCATTCAGAGGTGGACTTACTCCTATGCTTTGGATCACTGTCTTGCTGCATAATCCAGCTGTGCTTGAGCTTCAACTCACGGACTGATGACCGGACTTTCTCCTATAGGATTTTCTGGTAGAGAGCAGAATTCTTCATCATGTTCCTCAAACCATTCCCGAACAATGTGTGCAGTGTGGCAGGGCGCATTATCCTACTGAAAGAGGTCACTGCCATCAGGGAATACCATTGCCATGAAGGGGCTGGTCTTCCCACAGTGTATCCTGGTGCCATCACTTCCCCAGGTAAATGGTGCACACATACACGGCCATCCACGTGATGTAAAAGGTAGCGGGACTCGTCGGACCAGGCAACCTTTTTCCACTGCTCCAAGGTCCAGTTCTGATGCTCGTGTGCCCATTGTAGGTGCTTGGACAGGGACAGGGGTAATCACGGGCACTCACAAGGGTGGCTACTTAGCCCCATAAGCAGCAGAGTGCTATGCACTGTGTGTTGTGACACATTCCTCCCATTTCCATCATTAACAGTTTCTGTGACTCGTGCCACAGTATACCTTCTGTTGGTTTCTGACAAGATGGGATAGCCTTTGTTTCCCTCGCACATCGATGAGCCCTGTGCGCCCAACACTCTGTCGCTGGTTTGTGGTTTGTCCCTCCTCGGACCACTGTCGGTAGGTACTCACCACTGCTGACCGGGAGCACCCCAAAAGCCTTGCCATTTCAGAGAAGCTCTGACACAGTCATCTGGCCATAACAATTTGGCCCTTGTCAAAGTCATTCAGGTCTTTACTCCTGCCCATTTCTCCTGCATTCAAAACGTTGACTAAAAGAAATGGAAGCATAAGCGGTAGTTCTAGCAGGAAGCCTCTGGATCCTTACGCTTTCATTCAATCAGGCATCTCATCCAATCACATAACATCCTCCACTTTATAAGCCTACACACCTGTCTTTATTGTTTGCATAATTTTGTTGTTTTCACCCCCCTCCACACCATCTTCACAGGTTTAGGTCCTGTCCTGGGCGGGGGTAAGCTCCGCTCCCCTGCCGTCATCGCCTCTGGCAGGATCTGACGGTTCAAGCATTTATCTGAGCGCAAAATCATAGGATGGGCTTACGCCAAATATTAGAAGTTTCTCTACATTCGTGATAATTCCAATCATCCAGAGTCTTTTCTGATAGAACTGATTGTTCGCTTACCATCTAATCTACCCAGACCTTGACATGTGGTCTTGTTAGGAGATGATCAACATTATTCACTTCACCTGTGAGTGGTCATAATGTTTTGGCTGATCGGTGTTCATATATATATATGTATGTATGTATGTATGTATGTATGTATGTATGTTATGTATGTATGTAAATATACACACACTGATCAGCCACAACATTAAAACCACTCACAGGTGAAGTGAATAACATTTATTATCTCGTTACAATGGCACCTGTCAAGGGGTGGGATATATTAGGCAGCAAGTGAACAGTCAGTTCTTGAATTTCATGTGTTGGAAGCAGAACAAATGGGCAAGTGTAAGGATCTGAGCGACTTTGACAAGGGCCAAATTGTGATGGCTAGACGACTGGGTCAGAGCATCTCCAAAATGGCAGGTCTTGTGGGGTGTTCCCGGTATGCAGTGGTTAATACCTACCAAAAGTGATCCAAGGAAGGACAACCGGTGAACCGGCGACAGGGTCACGGGCACCCAAGGCTCATTGATGCATGTGGGGCGCGAAGGCTAGCCCGTCTGGTCCAATCCCACGGAAGCTGGCTGGCTGGCTGCTTAGCCGCAGACCGGTCAGAGTACCCATGCTGATCCCTGTCCACCAACGAATGCATCTACAATGGGTACGTGAACGTCAGAACTGGACCATGGAGCAATGGAAGAAGGTGGCCTGGTGTGATGAATCATGTTTTCTTTTAGATCGTGTGGACAGCTGGGTGCGTGTGCGTCATTTACCTGGTGAAGAGATGGCAGCCGGATGCACTATGGGAAGAAGGCAGGCCAGCAGAGGCAGTGTGATGCTCTGGGCAATGTTCTGCTGGGAAAACTTGGGTCCTGGCATTCATGTGGATGTTACTCTGACACGTACCACCTACCTAAAGATTGTTGCAGACCACGTACACCCCTTCATGGCAACGGTATTCCCTGATGGCAGTGGCCTCTTTCAGCAGGATAATGTGCCCTTGCCACACTGCAAACATTGTTCAGGAATGCTTTGAGGAACATGACAAAGAGTTCAAGGTGTTGACTTGGCTTCCAAATTCCCCAAATCTCAATCCGATTAAGCATCTGTGGGATGTGCTGTACCAACAAGTCCGATCCATGGAGGCCCCATTTTGAAAGTTACAGGACTTGAAGGATCCGCTGCTAATGTCTTGGTGCCAGATACCACAGGACACCTTCAGAGGTCTTGTGGAGTCCATGCCTCGACGGGTCAGAGCTGTTTTGGTGGTACGAGGGGGACTTACACGATATTAGGCAGGTGGTTTTAATGTTGTGGCTGATCGGTGTATGTGTGTATTTATATGTACACTACCGGTCAAAAGTTTTGAAACACTTCACTGAAATGTTTCTTATGATCTTAAAAATCTTTTGATCTGAAGGCATATGCTTAAATGTTTTGTAGACAATGTAGGCAAAAATATAATTGTTCCACCATTTTAATTTAATTATAAAACTAAAATTAAATTAACATTTATTTTTTTTTTTTTTTTAATTGATGACTTGGACCAAATAATAAAGAAAAGCAGCCAATAAGTGCGCAACATAGATGGGAACTCCTTCAATACTGTTTAAAAAGCATCCCAGGGTGATACCTCAAGAAGTTGGTTAAGAAAATGTCAAGAGAACATGTCTGCAAATTCTAGGCAAAGGGTGACTACTTTGAAGATGCTATTTTGATTTAGATTTGGATTTTGTTTAGTCACAACATAAATCCCATAGATACACTACAGATTACAGAATACATTCTGTAAAATGTAATTTGTAACATATTCCATTAGATTACTCAAGGTCAGTAACATATTCTAAATACTTTGGATTACTTCTTCAGCACTGGTAGATTTTTTCACTTGTTTTGACTATAAAAACTCTGCCAGTACAGTAAGACAAAATACACGTTAAAAATACATTCTCTATAAATATCTTATGCAGTGTTGTTTCTAAAACAAGATCAATCAAATTATCTTTTTTTAAGGATTTTTAGATATTTTTACAGGAAAACAATACAAAAATTATTATGAAGAATATGATTTTTGCCCTAATATCAAAGGTCTTACTAGAAAAAAAGAAATTATGATCCAACGTGAATTTTCTTGATAAAAAAATATGATCGTGCCTGGTAACGTACATGTAAAATGGCTAGAAATAGCATTTTAGCTTAGCGTAAAGTTGACAATTTACACAAGGTTTATTTCTATTTCCTCTGCTCCATCCTTACTTCTCTGTCTGCACGTATGATTGTAACACATCATAAGAAAGTGTTTCACCGCTGTTCAAATGCACTTTGGATCACATCATTTATATGTATAAATGTTTTCCATCTGAAAGGACTAAATATTAAATGAAACAAATGACAATAAAATGCAAAGTAATCTCTTCAGTAATCAAAATACTTTTTGAATGTAACTGTATTCTAAATACCAATGATTTAAATTGTAACTGCAATGGAATACAGTTACTTATATTTTGTATTTTAAATACGTAATCCCGTTACATATATTCCGTTTACTCCCCAACCCTGTGTGTGTGTGTGTTATATATATATATATTTATACACGCAGCGCATCCGGAAAATATTCACAGCGCTTCACTTTTTCCACATTTTGCTATGTTACAGCCTTATTCCAAAATGGATTAAATTCATTATTTTCCTCAAAATTCTACAAACAATACCCCATAATGACAACATGAAGGAAGTTTGTTTGAAATCTTTGCAAATTTATATAAAAATTTAAAAAATAACAAAAAAAAAATCACATGTACATAAGTATTCACAGCCTTTGCTCAATACTTTGTTGAAGCACCTTTGGCACAAATTACAGCCTCAAGTCTTTTTGAGTATGATGCTACAAGCTTGGCTCACCTATTTTTGGGCAGTTTCTCCCATTCTTCTTTGCAGGACCTCTCAAGCTCCATCAGGTTGGATGGGGAGCGTCGGTGCACAGCCGTTTTCAGATCTCTCCAGAGATGTTCAATCAGGTTCAAGTCTGGGCTCTGGCTGGGCCACTCAAGGACATTCACAGAGTTGTCCCATAGCCACTCCTTTGTTATCTTGGCTGTGTGCTTAGGGTCGTTGTTCTGTTGGAAGATGAACCTTCGCCCCAGTCTGAGGTCCAGAGCGCTCTGGAGCAGGTTTTCATCAAGGATGTCTCTGTACATTGCTGCATTCATCTTTCCCTCGATCCTGACTAGTCTCCCAGTTCCTGCCGCTGAAAAACATCCCCACAGCATGATGCTGCCACCACCATGCTTCACTTTAGGGATGGCATTGGCCAGGTGATGAGCGGTGCCTGGTTTCCTCCAGGCATGACGCTTGCCATTCAGGCCAAAGAGTTCAATCTTTGTTTTTCATGGTCTGAGAGTTATTCAGGTGCCTTTTGGCAAACTCTAGGCAGGCTGTCATGTGCCTTTTACTGAGGAGTGGCTTCCATCTGGTCACTCTACCATACAGGCCTGATTGGTGGAGTGCTGCAGAGATGGTTGTTCTTCTGGAAGGTTCTCCTCTCTCCACCGAGAAACACTGAAGCTCTGTCAGAGTGACCATCGGGTTCTTGGTCACCTCCCTGACTAAGGTCCTTCTCTCCCGATCGCTCAGTTTGGCCGGGTGGCCAGCTCTAGGAAGAGTCCTGGTGGTTCCAAACTTCTTCCATTTACAGATGATGGAGGCCACTGTGCTCATTGGGACCTTCAATGCTGCAGAAATTTTTCTGTACCCTTCCCCAGATCTGTGCCTCGATACAATCCTGTCTCAGAGGTCTACAGACAATTCCTTGGACTTCATGGCTTGGTTTGTGCTCTGACATGCACTGTTAACTGTGGGACCTTATATAGACAGGTGTGTGCCTTTCCAAATCATGTCCAATCAACTGAATTTACCACAGGTGGACTCCAATCAAGTTGCAGAAACATCTCAAGGATGATCAGTGGAAACAGGATGCACCTGAGCTCAATTTTGAGTGTCATGGAAAAGGCTGTGAATACTTATGTACATGTGATTTTTTCGTTTTTTATTTTTAATAAATTTGCAAAGATTTCAAACAAACTTCTTTCATGTTGTCATTATGGGGTATTGTTTGTAGAATTTTGAGGAAAATAATGAATTTAATCCATTTTGGAATAAGGCTGTAACATAACAAAATGTGGAAAAAGTGAAGCGCTGTGAATACTTTCCGGATGCACTGTGTGTATATATATATATATATATATATATATATATATATATATATATATATATATATATATATATATATATATATATATATTCCTCCTGAAGTCAAATTGAAGACAATTTTGATGACATTAGCAGCACTAAGTCTACCCTGTTGTTCAAGTGGGTAGAGGGACCATAATAACGTTCGATTTTTGGAAGGAAATGTGTCTGCTAGTGGTTGAGAGACAACAGGAGGGTCAACACTAAGAGTCTTATTCTCATCAGAGGAGGATGCCTCATAATCAGGGTCCTCCTCAACATTATCCTCTGTCTCAGACACATTCTCCTCTATGTCAAGAACTGTGACAAAATCTCATTGACAGAAAACCTTTGCTTAGAGGTCATTTTCAATTGAGAGACAGCATAAAGAGAGAGCCCACAAAGCACCAAGAGAAATGGTTTAGAAGGCTGCTGTGCAAGCTTTTATATGTTTGCTCCTCCCCTATGTTGGGTGAACTATCAATGTCCTCGCAATACTATAGGTATGGTTATGTTAGGTTAGGGCCCTAAAGCAGAGCAACTTTTTTGAAGATTATAAAATTGCATGTTATAGTGACCTAAATATCATCTAAAACAAATGTGTGTAAACATTTTATATTTCTTATATGTTTTATACAGCTAAAACAGCCAGTTTGACCCCAAAGACCACTGATGCTACAAAATGTGTACAGGACATTGAAAACATATCATTATGCTAATTTTATGTTTACCCAGTTGTCCCCATTAAATCAGGAAAAGTAATTAAATAAGAAGCAAAAAAAAAAAAAAGTCATTCATGTATTTAGAGACGTTAAACATTGAATGGGGTCAAATTGACCCCAAAGATAATAGGAGGGATATATATATACAAACACATATATATGTGGTATATGAAGAGTGTATGAACATGTGGCAAACAATCTTCCCCAAACATGAAAATCCATCAGGCAGTGAGTCATGAATGAGCTTAAACACAATGTTTACATTATGCATTATGCATTTAACCCATCTCACAAGGCATATGAGGGGAAAGCCAGTAAAGATTTGATGTGATCAAAGCTAGTGTATTTCCAGAGGGACAGAAGGCTGAATCTTGAGAGAGATTTTTGTTCTGCTCATATAAAAAAGATGATATACAAAATCAACTTCCGGGATAGGAAAGGAAAAGAAAACCTACATATCCACTGAGGGTACAGAGAACCCAATGTTAAAAAAAAATAAAAAAATCTGTCATTATTTACTTACCCTCACATTGTTTTAAACCTATAGGCTGTTATTTAATTTTATTTTCTGTGGAACACAAGAGGATACATTTTGAAGGATTTTTACACAGCTGTCAAGTTCAAAAAGGACATACAAAAAAACAACAAAAAAAAAAAACACAGAAAATCTTCCCCTCTGTGCTCTCTGAAGCACTGAAATATTGTTCACGAACACATTCACATTCTAAAGTGGTGCCAACAAATTGCATTGGGTCACTTTAAAAGCCATTGGTTCTTGCATGTGTCAACCAAACGTGAAGCATCAGTTTGATGAACAGCGATTGAGAATAACATTTGAGCGATGCAGTAGAGTGGAAGGTTTTCAGTGAATAAAACATAAATTTCAGTCAGTTTTCACAAAAAGCAATCATATGGATTCAGAAGACTCATATGGACCACGTTTATGGTTCTGTTGTGTTTTTTTGGTCCTTTTGGAGCTTGACAGCTGAGGTCATTATTATTAATTTCTATTGTATGGAAAAGAGCAGCATGAAGACTTTAAAACTTCTCATGTTCCATTGGAGGAAAAAAAAAAAACAGCCTATGAAAATGTTGAGCCTATGAGAATTTTCATTTTGGGGTAAACTATTCCTAGAGTGAAAAGAATGGTGCAGAAAATAGGTCTGTGTTTGTGCGACCTTGATTAATTGTGTATATGCATGATAATTTAGATGAATGTTTGTCTGTGTGTGTGTGTGTGTTGGGGGGGGGGGGGGTTGTGTGTTTGAGAGCATGCCTGCATGCCCCTGCATGCATCTTACCTCTCTGCACCCCCTCCGCTCAATATGTGATGGACTTCATTGGAAAGACAAGCTGACAACCATGTTTAATTTCCCTGAAATAACAGAAAATTGAACGCTCCAGGAGGACTGTGGAGCGAGAGGGCTCTTCATCAAGAGCACTATAATGTTATAATACTGCTGCATGCCCCACACACACCTACAAACACAATACACCTGCGTTACTGTCACGTTACGAACAGGCTTTATAACACTGTACTGAAAAGGACAAAGGAAAGGACAAAAACTGCATTAGCTGCCTGATCCAGGACAAACAAGAACATTAGGGTGGCATGATCACTGAAATGTGTCAGAGGTGACCTTCCCCACCTAAATAAAAGAGCCTAGAGCGATTATTTTGTGAAACAGAGATAAAACCATTAAGGCATGTAGATGAGTCTGAGCATTGTGTGTTCCTTGTCCAGCTTCCCCTGAGTGTGGTATATTGCTGATCCCAGGGTAGGGTTGCAACAGTCACTCATAAGGTCTTACTTAAATTGGGACATAAAGCTCACATCGAACGGCATAGTAACTACTAGTTAGTTGTAACAAGTTTGCTGTCATTTCTCCTTCTTTAGAATTCAAGCCAGCAAGCCCATACATAACAAAAGGTAATTTGGGGTATGGAAATTTTTGGGAGGGAAATGGTACACCTCTGAATAAATATACCTCATCACCATCTTTGCAGAGAAAAGTCTGTCATATCAGTGGAAAAGTAAGTTATGCAGGGGTGGATCTAGAAATGTTTTCATGGGGTGGCAAGGGGGTGGCATAAAGTCTATTTGTAACGTAGGCTGGCAAGCAATGACAGGCAGGAACAGATGATGAAGTGTAGAACGCAAGTGCAGCTTATTACTTGAAGTGTGGTAAATCCAGAAACATGAATCCAAACAAACAGACTTGAATGACATAACATTAAACATAAACATGGACTTGACCTAAGTACGCCAACACAAACAAACTTACAAACAATACTTGACCAAGACACAATGGAAACATGAGACTTAGAGTGTGTTCACACTTGTAGTTCGGTTCTCTTGGTCCGGACCAAAAAAGAAATTGACACATTTAGTCCTGGTTCGCTTAGCGTTCACACTGGCATTTTTAACACCGAACCTAACGATACAACACAAAAGGCATCAGGAAAAATCACAACCTGATTGGAGAGCTTTTATGACGTATATTTTGCGATGGAACTTTCTGAACATCCAAAACAATGCTGGCTGCTAGGCTAAATGCGCTCGTTATATTTATATATGTATATATGTGGTATTTTTACCAGCTGAGAACAAACGAAGAGCTAATAAAATGTGTAAAGGAGTCAAAACAGTGCCAGGAATTCCTCCGTTGCACACACAAACGAAGATATGCTGCAAGGACGGCTGACGGTGGTTCCGACGCCTGTACCGAACTGTAATGGGCAACATAGGTTCTATGATGAGAAGAACCAGGTATGCTTGAGGTCAGTATTAGGCTAATTACTTCCTGTTTTTGGTCCGTTTAGACGTCTTTGGTCCATGTTGTGTTCATATATCAATCGAACCGCACCAGAGTTCGTTTGGAAGCGGACCGAGACCCACTATTCAGGCGGTCTCAGTCCGCTTGTTTGGTGTGCACCAAGGTTCAGATGGCAGCGTTCACACTTGTTCAAATTATCCGCACTAACAGAGCAAGCGCACCAGAGTTCATTTTAATCGAACCAAACCTGCCAAGTGTGAACACACCCTTAAATACATGGACATGGGAAACATAAACCAATGAACAAACAACTCTAAACAAGATAACAAGACAATGAGCATAAACCAATGACATGACAGAACCAATAACAAGACTATGAACCAATGGGAAACAGACACAATGAACATGAGGGAAACAGGATGATCACATGACTTGACATGGAAACAGGAAATAACATGACATGGAACTACTTTTCAAAATAAGACAAACACAAAACATGAACACATCTAGATGTGACATATCCCCCCCACTAGGGGAGACTCCCGACACCCCAAAAAATAAACAAGTTCAATAGGGAGCCGTAGCGACTTGACGTGGCTACATGGCATGACATGGTAACATGGTAAGACAGGGTCACTGATTTGGCCGTGGTAGGTGTGGGTGCTGGCTCGTTGGCCGTGGCAGGCATGGGCGCTGGCTCGTTGAGCAGAGGCGGGCCTGGACCGTGGAGCAGAGGCGGGCCTCTGTATTGCTGTGACATGGCATGGAGCAGGCTGAGGCATTGCTGTGACATGGCATGGAGCAGGCTGAGACGTGGCTGTGACATGGCATGGAGCAGGCTGAGGCGTGGCTGTGACATGGCATGGAGCAGGCTGAGGCCTGGCTGTGACATGGCATGGAGCAGGCTGAGGCGTGGCTGTGACATGGCATGGAGCAGGCTGAGGCGTGGCTGTGACATGGCATGGAGCAGGCTGAGGCATGGCTGTGACATGGCATGGAGCAGGCTGAGGCTTGGCTGTGACATGGCATGGAGCAGGCTGAGGCGTGGCTGTGACATGGTATGGAGCAGGCTGAGGCGTGGCTGTGAAATGGCATGGAGCAGGCTGAGGCGTGGCTGTGACATGGCATGGAGCAGGCTGAGACGTGGCTGTGACATGGCATGGAGCAGGCTGAGACGTGGCTGTGACATGGCATGGAGCAGGCTGAGACGTGGCTGTGACATGGCATGGAGCAGGCTGAGGCGTGGCTGTGACATGGCATGGAGCAGGCCGAGGCGTGGCTGTGACATGGCATGGAGCAAGCTCAGGATCTGGGGTAGAAGGTGGCGCAAGCTCTGCAGCCATGACATGGGACCCTGGCTCGGCGGCCATGATGTGGGACCCTGGCTCGGCGGCCATGACGTGGGACTTATCCACCTCCCCCACAGTGAAAGCTGAACCACTTATCCGCAGGGCAAGGTCGATATATTGAGCCAGATTGAAGGTACTCCAACTGCCAGGCATCCAGGAGTACACCACTCATTCAAGCCTGCACGAAAAGTGTTTGAGGGTGATCTCATTGAAGCCTACCTCGTCTGCCAGGTTGCAGAAGTCCTCCACGTAGTCTTCTATAGAACATTTTCCTTGACGTAGACATAGTAGTAGATCTGCTGGGTTCATTTTGGTGGTCAGGTATTCTGTAACGTAGGCTGGCAAGCAATGACAGGCAGGAACAGACAATGACGATGAAGTGTAGAACCCAAGTGCAGTTTATTACTTGAAGCATGGTAAATCCAGAAACATGTCCAAATCCAAACAAACAAAACAGAACAGACCAGACCAGACCAGACCAGACCTGACCTGACCTGACCTGACCTGAGTACGCCAACACAAACAAACCTACAAACAATACCTGACCAAAACACAATGGAAACATGAGACTTAAATACATGGACATGGGAAACATAAACCAATGAACAAACAGAACTCTAAACAAGATAACAAGACAATGAGCATAAACCAATGACATGACAGAACCAATAACAAGACTATGAACCAATGGGAAACAGACACAATGAACATGAGGGAAACAGGATGATCACATGACTTGACATGGAAACGGGGAATCACATGACATGGCAGGGAAACAGGAAATAACATGACATGGAACTACTTTTCAAAATAAAAGACATAAACACAAAACATGAACATGAACACATCTAGACGTGACATTATTAGGGGTGGCAACACCAAAGCAAGTGCCCATGCCTAGTTCTTGTGGGTTAAGGTAAAAATCTCTATTAAATCTCTATTAAACACATAAAAAAATTCTAAATGTTCCTTAGCTTGATATATAGAACTGGCAGTCTGAACTAAAAATCATCTTATGCAGGCCAAATTGTTTTATTTTGTTAAGTGTACCCATGGACAGAGAGTGCATGCATATCGCATGTTATTCTGCTTATAAAATCCTGTAGACCTATCACCTTTGTAACAGCTGGAATAAGCCATTTGAAAATGAACATTAACACAAATTTAGGCCTAAAAAAAAAAAAATAAAGTGTATAATAATTGTACTGTGGGGGTAGGGGCAGTGCTGCAAAACTCATGAATATTAATTATGTTATGCACAGTAAAAGATTCTTTTAAATTACCTGTTTTGATAAACAGTTATTCTGACCAATTCAAGCACTCACATAAATATTTCACATCATATAGTCATTTTATATCTACAACTGCCACTATCAGTCTTGGGATTTTGTTATTCAGTAGATGAACACATAGATAAGCACTTTAATTAAGAACATGACTGACTGGTCTGGTGTTGACTTTTTGCCTCTAGTTTTTAGAGGTTCCAGGTTCTAATTCACCCTAGGGGTTGCATAGACTAGTTTACTACAATTAACCTAGTCAATGCTGTCAGCCTGTTGTCGACTAGTCGCTCTCCACATGATTTATAAAAGGCGTCTGTAGGAAATACAGCAGGTGTGAAGCCTGGTGGCTCTGCACTGAAAAGGCACATTGGCTCAAATTTAAGATGAGATGTTCCGCCTGATTCACATTAAAAGACCCACACACAGAATGCACTTCAGAACTGATGTTTGTTTACTGTGTCACTCTGCTCAACAACACAATGTATCAATAACAATCTTACTTAAATTGGAGTACAATGACATGATGGAATCCACCGCCTTTCACGCTGGATCCCCTCAAGAACTCCTACTCAAGAACTGGAGAAGTTTCAACTGCATTATACATACTATATCTGACGAAAGGGATTTCAAAAAGTGTTGAGGACATGTCTCATCCATCTGCAACCATAATTGAAAGCGATGTATCTAATAATCATTCTGTGATGACTTAGAAACAACTGAGATATTCATCTTTGTTCCATGTATCTGTCCATGTTGTCATTTTTTTTTTTTTATGCATTTTTTTTTTATGCATTTTTGTGCATCATCGTTGTGGTGTACGTGGGTCAACCTGTGCCATGAGTGCTCAAACACTGTACACGCACTGCAGCAGCACAGCACATCCGTGACTGGCCACTGATGTAATCTATCACACAAGTGGGCGCTGATGTAATCTATCACACGATTGGGCGCTGATGTAATCTATCATGCAATTGGCCGCTGATGTAATCTATCATGCGACTGGCCGGTGCTGTGGTCACTCACTCAATAGGTCTGTGTTGTGGGCTTGGTTAAGGCATTTAGAAAGAAATAAACCCCTACACAATGTACATTTATTTTTTTTTACATCAGGATACTAATGCTGGGGTGGCAATGCATTTTCTTAGGGTGCCACCCCTGAAGTTATGACATTTTGATTAAAGATTACAGGGTAAAAAAAATTATATATATATGTGTGTGTGTGTGTGTGTGTGTGTGTGTGTGTGTGTGTGTGCACAGATTAATCGTTCACAATAAGACCAGTAACATGCATTAAGAAAATAAATCAGGTAAATTTAGATTTCAGGCCGACTTCAAAATGGTTGCTCTTCTCCATCTGGAACATTTGTGTTGATAGTTTCTTATGGCAATTAGAATCATCTATGGAAAGCCAAACTGACTCATTTGCAGGATATAAATTGTTGATATCAACAATTACATTTTCACTCTTGTTAAAATGTTGATTCTTGATACCAGGAATGCAATTACTACTAGTGAAAACAAATTTTTTATATTAAAGGTGCAGTATGTAAGATTCAGAAACCCTTGTTATTAATGACACCTGTGGCCGCTTAGTGAACTGCAGTCAGCTACCTGTTGCTTGTGCTGGCGCTTGTGCTCACACTCCATAGGGATGCGAGTGAGCGAGCATCGGCAAAACAATGACGTAACGTACAATGAGACTGAACGTGATCCACCGGCATCATGCTAATATATGAGGTAGCATAATTAAAATTACACAGTTATGATTGTTTTACTACAAACTTTGAGACTAAACTAAAGCTACTTATCAGCTAACATAGCATACTGATACACACATACATCTACATACTACCAAACTATACCAGACAGTTTACTGTTGCACTCCACTGTTATGTTGCACTATTGTACGTTTTGAATGTCATATGTTGTACTATGATCAAGAAACCAGCGTATTTGCTTAAATTTATCCTGTATAGCTAACTTTTAGTATAAAGAGGAGATCTTTGAAATTATTTGAAAGTTACGAAGCAAGGTAGCTTGCAATTCGTCAGCATTAGCAGGCAAGATCAAGTTAGCTAAAATTACACCGATCAATCCTTATGGCACTATATTTCACATGCTTTGCAGTTATGTAAGCTTACCTGTCCAATAAGAAGAATGCTAATTCAGGGTCGGTTTTGATGCCCAAAACCTCGGGGATCGACCAAGATCACGTTCCCGCTTAACCAGATGAGATTCAGTAGATAAATGTTTTTATTTTTTTTTTATTTTTTTTTTGGCTTACTCGTGTTTGTGTAGGAGTTGGTGTTGTGCTGGGAGCCGGACGTTTGCTGGATTCCATCTCTAAGATAACATTACCTAATGTTGCAGTTTGTTGTTGCTGTTGAATAGTAGAAGAGATGTTATTACTGTCTGAGGCAAGGCTCTCTGGAGTGCGCATAAATGTCACATCCTTTGGATTTTCCCGGCAAAAGCGACCCGCTCCCTTCGCATGAAAATTAGTCTACAATCTTTAATAGGCAACATAGGAAGTCTGGGTAGGGCTAATTTTTTAGTTGCATTACAAGCCATTCACACATTGGCAAAAAAGGGCAAATATTACATTACATTATTTACATATTGCACCTTTAATAATTACATTTGAACTAGGAAAAACGTTAATTATTGATATAAAAAAATGAAGTCATCAGAGTTAGGTCTGAGTCCAACTTAGTTGAGTCCGATTCAAGTCCAAGTCTTTGAACAATCGAGTCTGAGTCGAGTCAGAGTCCAAAAGGAGCTGAGTCAGACTCCAGACCGAGTCCATAAAAGGCTGAGTCTGTGCTGAGTCTGAATGAATCTGTTCATGAATTTGAATTCAAATTGTAACCATAAACTCAACAACATTTTAAGCTTATTTTAACCTTCACAACTAAGAAAAACTATTTGTCAATAATTTTATTTCGTTTCTATTTCTACTTAATTTTCAATATGTCCTTCAATTTAGTTTAATTTTATCTTATATTATCCCTATCTAAAGAAGAAATAGTCTGTCCTGAGATTTCTTTCTGATTCTCTATCTGCTGACTGGTTTGGGAAAATACATACAAATGAGTCAACACAGTAGTAATTAGCACTTGCTAATGCTGCATCAAAAAACACTGGAAAAGCCCACTGCTAATATTAAGGCCATTTAACATGGACATGGTTAATTAGCGGAAAAAGGCACAATGCGGGGCAGTTCTGCATGCTGCTCGTGCACCTAAAACCTTGATGCGTCCGGGTACGTCTCGCAGAAGCTGCTGCCAAAGCTAAAAAATATTTCATATTTGCTTGAGCGGCAGCCGCATTGCTCTGCAATAATTATTAAATCTTTAAATACCAAAGAAAATTTCACTGAGCCCTTCTTTAACTGCAAAAACATGGAGAATAATAATATTGAGTCATAAATTTAACAGAATTGTCCTTCAAAAGTCAGAGATATAGGCTAAAAAAAAGATGTGCATAAGTTACCCGGTGGTTTATAATAATAATAAAAAGAAATCTTTAAAATAAAAACATCATAACCAACTAATTTAATCCTGTTACATGAAGTTTAGCTTCATACACAAACTCTGCCATTGAATAATAAACTTTATTAATTAAATTATAAACAAAACATTTCACTGCCCAAAATATACTAATATTTTATTGTGCATGGTTGAATGTTGTGAATGGTGGACAAATGCTGTAAAAGAATGTATTTTAAGCAGCTCATCAATGCTTTGAAAATAGTAAATCAATGATAAATAGGTCCTATTAATCTGTTTAGAGTTGCTGTCTGCTTTAGCAATAACAATTTTTTTTTTTCCCGACTACTTAAAAATGTACGCAGTTACTTCATCAAACTATTATGGACCATTTCAAGCTGACAACACTGTGTGGACCACAAGAGACTACAGAAGCCTACATGTGTGGATACATTACGCTTAAAAACACTTAATAAATAGCCCAATATTAATATTGTATTTTCTGATTTTTTTTTTTGATAAGTTGTTTTTAGTCAACTGTGAGAGACATGATGTGGGTGACTTAACTCAATTTTCTGATTTGAAGTTCTGAACCACAATGCGAGCCCCGTCTTTGCTGCACAAACGTGCCCTGGATGAGTTCTTGTGCCCATGTGTGCTATTTTTAATTGTTGGCTTAGAAAACATGCACAAGATGGACGTCTTTGACCGTTTTGATACGTTTCTCGCGATGTGCACCTCAGTGCAGGATGATACTGTGTGCGTGTATGTGCGTCTTGTTTCGTTGTGCTTTGGACAATGTATGTGAGGGCGTTTTTGTTTTTTCAGCTCATGTCAGTGTGGATTGCTTGTGAACCAGTCATAATATGATTCAAGCTTTGCAAAGGAACTGTTATTGCAGCATGGGGCAGTTTAAAACACTATTGGACCCGATCGCAAGTAAATGTAATAAACAGTGTCATTCATGAATGTTTCAAATGTCATGACTGTTTAATAGTTTATGGTGCTGCTGTGCTCAATGTGTTGGATGTGCATTATAGTGTAAACCCTGAAATTTAGTTTTATAATGTTGCGTAGCTTGTACATTCTCTTCCAACTGAGTTTCAAATATGGCTGTATTCGAGGGGCTGCACGATTTTAGCAAATCATAACAGTGTGTTATGTTACGTTAAAGTTTTAAAGAGGTACTTAGACCTTAAAACCGAGCATTTCAGACAAAAGGCCAGAAACAGTGTGGACATTTTTTTATGTGTTACTAAATTATGACTATTTTGGTGCAAAAAACTAAAATAATTTACTAACATTAGCAGTGGACCTCAGGGAAGACAAAAAAAAATTATATACACTACCGGTCAAAAGTTTTAAAACACTTGACTGCAATGTTTCTCATGATCTTAAAATCTTTTGATCTGAAGGCGTATGCTTAAATGTTTGAAATTAGTTTTGTAGACAAAAATATAATTGTGCCACCATATTAATTTATTTCATTATAAAACAAAAATGTAATTAAAAAAAAAAAAAGTTTTTGAAATTGATGACTTGGACCAAATAATAAAGAAAAGCAGCCAATAAGTGCGCAACATAGATGGGAACTCCTTCAATACTGTTTAAAAAGCATCCCAGGGTGATACCTCAAGAAGTTGGTTGAGAAAATGTCAAGAGTACATGTCTGCAAATTCTAGGTAAAGGGTGACTACATTGAAGATGCTAAAATATAACACAGTTTTGATTTATTTTGGATTTTGTTTAGTCACAACATAATTCCCATAGTTCCATTTATGTTATTCCAAAGTTTTGATGACTTTACTATTATTATAAAATGTGAAGAAATAAAGAATGAGTGTTTCAAAACTTTTAACCAGTAGTGTGTGTATATATATATATATATATATATATATATATATATATATATATATATATATATATATATAAGAATACAGTATGTCATGACACCTGGTCAGTAGTGGTGAAAAAATGTAGGTGTCAATTTTAGTTTTGACAGTTTTCACTCTGTGTCTTGTAGTTTTTATTTTATTTATTTTTTTTTTTTCAGTATATTTCAATATTTTTTTTACTTCTTGTTCTTAGTATTATTAGTAGTTAATTTTAGGGCTGCCAAAGTTAATGCATTAACTGATACATTATAATTTATAATTATTGTTAATAACATTTAATTTCTCAGGGACGTCTAGTTTTATCATTTTCTAGTGGCTTTTTCATGTTTAAAGGCAAGTCTTAAAAGTTTAAAATGTTATAATATACCGTGTAACAAAAACTAAACCTAAAATTAATATGAGGTCATTTTTATTTAAGTTACTTAGACTTGTTATAGTTTCATAGTTTTCTTTTTCTTTCTTTTTTTTTTTTTTTCTTTTTTAAGTTCTGTTTTTATTTCAGTTAATAAAAAGGTTTTAATCTGACTTCAACTAGCTAGGCTAAGTTGTGACATACGCATGGCTGGTGCAACCGGCAAATGGTCTGTAATAAGACTAAAAACATCACCTCCGCAGTGTAGCTAATGATGCACTCACACTGATCCAGCTTCTGCTGCTAATCATGTTTCAGGCAGCCAAGCGCAGCGCCTGATCCTCGCTCACCTGATAACAACAACAGTGAAGGAGAAAAAAAGATAAAATATACACCCACAAACTATTTTCTGAAACTCAGTGCAGAGAAAGTATTCGGGCTGTTGATGCAAATGATGATATAACAGAGCATGTAGGGGAAGAGTTGCACGCCTCTCTCAACCTCTTGAGCTGAAGGCCAAAACACATGGCAAAAACTGCTGTTTTCAGAAAAACACAGTTCAGTGTGCTGTCAGAGAGCCATGAGAGTCATCCATTTGTTTAAACCTGTGACAACAGAGCTCTTCAGGAACAGTCCTGGAGGGTGAATTGGAGCATTTCTGAATAAAATACAGAATACGGCTATTTTTTAATGGGTTTGTGGCACAAGGAGGTTTTCTTCCTCAAACAAAGGCTGCTGTAGAAATAGGCAAAATTATGTCAGCTCCTTATGCATTAAGCACTGCAGCACAGACAAAGACACATAATTCTGCTACTAATTTTAAAATTTGGGAGTTTGAGAGGGGGCCTGATGCTGACATGATAATAGAGCCATTTTGCACTGGCTGTTTAATAAGATAGGACACAGCTGACTCAGACCTCCTGTTTCAGTTTGAACATGGACTATGAGTAATGGCTGGGGTACATGCTGAGATCTGTAATAATAGTAATAGGATAAACGTCAGCCAGCACAATGTGAACTGCGCTTTTTAGCTCTACTGCAGTGTACCCAAACAAAGCGAGTCAACTGTCTGATTTCTTTAGTTTGCAAAAGCCCCATTTAAAAACTCTCAATGTACACAGAATGTTCCTATTTCTCAATTAATGTTTGTTATACAGACTCTTATGTTTAATTCATTTTCTCAACTGCATCTTAACTCAATTTAACCTACACTAGCTTGCTAATTAGTTGTCCTACTAACGACCCTAAAATCAGATTGATTCAATGATTGGAAGGTTGTTCCAGGACCAACAAGGATGTTTGCTTGGAAAAATCATTGTCACCCATGATTTAGCCAAGTAGGACATGTTTCTGGATCAGTATCCAACCTGGTCTCATAGAAGCACATTACTATACCAAAGTTTTTTCAAAATGATTTATACTTACCTCGCTGGACATATTGCTGCTATTTCCTAGTGAAATAAACCGCTGTCTAATTGTCATTAAGTTGTTGCAGAAATAACATAATGGTTTAAAAATATATCAGTAGTCTAATACCACTCGTCAATGTCATATGAGATTGTCATATGTCACCAATCAAATCGATGAAGGTGGGACTCAAGTTTAAGACGCTAAGCGGGAACCTCGTGGATTATCCCAGTGCCTTGCATCAGCTAGCAGTTCAGGTTAGTGTTTGTGTAATAATTTAGATAATAATTTAAAATCAATTTAAGATTTTCTAATTAATTTCATTTCTTTGTCTTTAATTAATTCAGAATTTTGTACCGCATCTCCTAAGAGTCTTCTTTTGAAAAATGTTATTTTGAGTAAGTCCTTGACAGGTTTGTGCTCAAAATGAGCCACCAGTTAAAAGAGTAGTTTACCTAAAAATTTACTTTTACTCACTCAATTACCCTTATGGTGTTCAAAACCCATATGATGTTACTTTTTCTTGAAGCATAAGAATAGATATTTTAAGCAGCTCTATTCCATAGAATAACAGTTTATAGTGAGCTTGACAGCTTCAAAAAGGACAAACACTATAAAGCGTTATTAAAGGTTCAGTATAAAGACCTCAGAACAGTAGTCCATATGACAAGTGCACTATATTCCAAGTCTTCTGGGGTCATAGAGCAGCTGTGTGTTGTATAGACTACTTTTATGATATTTTTATAATGATTTTTTATTTACTTATTTATTTTTTGTATGTAAAAGAGCAGCACTATGATTCTTGAAGAAATGATTATGTAAAGATTCTATTGGGAGGAAAAAACAATGAGGGACAACTTGAGGGCAGTAAATAATTTTGTGTATTTATTTTTGCTAGTCAGCTGTTATTTTACAGATACATCAGTGATAAAAAGAAATTCAAATAATATTTATCTTCTCTTTGAGACAGCACAAAAAAGAAAGATAAGATGACTGAAACAGAAAATTGCTAGCAATGCAGACACAATGTTTGTATTGTACTGTGTGAACTTTAAAAATACATGTACTGTAGCTTTTAAAACCAAAAATTATAAAATTTTAGGCCTTTATCACAATTCAAGCCTTTATTCAGAAATTTATTGCATTCAGGGCCTTTACTATATTAAAGGACCAAAGAATTGTGTATATTTTTAATCACAACACCCCCCCATGTTCAAGACATGGTTACGACCTTGCCGCTCACATTTTAATTAATAAAGATGTCAAAAATGCTAAAACAATCAAGTATTATTTTTTTTTATGGATTTACACTACAATACTGCACATCGAGTGAACTTTTATTTGACCTGTTACTCATCTGAGGCAAAGCCACTTTGATAACTGAATTGCCAAATAGGTACTTTGAAGGGTACCTACTTCAAAGGCTCTGCTCTTCAGAGTGAGTAGATCATAGGGATGATTACTTTCAACTGGAATTCACCCCAATCTGCTGTAGGGTACGCTGTTAAAGGGACAAGGATATAGCTGCAGGCTGAGCTCCAAAAAAGAAACGGGAGTAACCCCGCCCCTTCTGGAGTAACCCCGCCCTCTTTTGAAAATTCCGCCCCATTTGGAAACCTCCGGCCTGCAGCTATCCACAATATTCTCAGAGAGTCCACTGTATTTCGCTAGGTGGGCGGAATTTTCGGTTGGCTAGCAGAAGTGCGATTGGTTGGCATTTTGTATGTCGCCGGTCTCTGCTTGCTTGTGTGTCATACGGTTAGAGTCTTTAAAATTCCCTGGACAATGTGTGCAGTTAATGGTTATCCTAAAAATCAAGCGAAACTAAAGTTTTGCCTAAAACAGCAATGCTATGATCAGAAACCACTCGCAAAGCGCAGCGCTCCTGTCCCAGATGCTGCTTCTTCCATCGGCTGCCTAAAGAAGGATTGACTTAGGAACATCTGTTTGAAAAAGCTTGGAATAATTTGTTTGTGTGTTCTTTTCACTTTATTGGCAAGAAGTCAACAGCAGAGATTACTTATATTACCCACCGTTACGGTCCGGCTGCGATAGACGTCCAGAAATGGAGCGCAAAGAATTACATATAAAAAATAGCATTATTGTGCTAACAGGTGTGTGTGCATGTGCTGAAAGTTCATTCGAAATTTTGAGAGTTTGTGGATTTTTAGTTTTTTGGGGGGGTTTCCCCAATTTGGAATGTCCAATTCCCAGTGCGCTTTTAAGTCCTCGTGGTCGCGTAGTGATTCGCCTCAATCCGGGTGGCGGAGGATGAATCCCAGTTGCCTCTGAAAGCATCAACCCGTGCATCTTATCATGTGGCTTGTTGAGCGTGTTGCCATGGAGACATAGCGTGTGTGGAGGCTTCACACCATCCACCACAGCAACCACACTCAACTCACCATGCGCCCCACCGACAACGAACCACATTATGGCGACCACGAGGAGGTTACCCCAGGTGACTATACCCTCCCTAGCAACCGGTCCAATTTGGTTGCTTAGGAGACCTGGCTGGAGTCACTCAGCATGCCTTGGGATTCGAACTAGCGAACTCCAGGGGTGGTAGCCAGCATCTTTTACCACTGAGCTACCCAGGCCCCCGAGTTTGTGCATTTCTATTCAGTGTTGGCCTTTGTGAATGTTTCACGTTTTTTGAAAAGGCATTATTACTGAGTATAAAAAGGAACAGTGTTTTTCCTGAACTGTCTGTGAGTAATGATGATATTTTCAACTGTTTTCATGCTGTGATGCTAAATGGATAAATTCTACAGTGGAAGACCGTAATTATTAGATGAGACATGTACAGTAGTGAGATGTTTTATCACGTTTGAAATTAACTGTATTCTAATTTTCCTCTTTCCTGCATTTGTCCTGCCTGCAATTCACTTTCTTTTGAGTGTCTCTGCAGAATGTGCATGTCTTCCCTTAAGGGGAAAAGGTGATTTGGAAAACAGTGTGGACATTAATTCAGTATCAATTAAATGTCTTTGTACATTAATTTAATAATACTTACTCTTTTATAGTTGCTTTACAGAGAGCATTGAACTTTTGTGTAGAGTGTTTATAATGTATGTCCAAATAAATATATTTATTTGTATTGCATTTAGATCTTTTTGTACGGTACAGTTTATTGTGTGGCTGCTAAGACATCGTTATTTCCTACACAAGAACAATAAATTCAATTTATCAGGATCAGTTGTTCAGTCAACACTAAAACATGTAATGTAGGTTATAGCATTTAGATATGGAGATTATGTGTGTAAACTAACAATTATAATTATAATTACACATTCATCTCCCACAAAATAATTGTATTTTATCCGAAAAATGGCAGCATGACAGTATCATCACCTGAGTCCTGTAATACACGAGCATCCTGCTGTCTGGACCTCCCCTGTTTCTGCAGTAAATACATAAACTCGGTACAACAAACTCTTAAGGTTCTGACTAGACTCAATTCATGCTTTAAAATAACCATAATTATCTACAGTTCTCAAAACATGTCCAACTTTACAGATGTGAAGGCGCTAATAGGCACATAGCTTTTCAGGTTAGTCTGCTCAGGTTCTTCTATCGATGGATAAAGATTCATCAAAATAACTAAAATGCTTCTATATTTGCGATATTTGGCCATCATCTTCAAACCCATAATCATTAACAGACAGGTGGGGAAGAACAATATCGCCTCGCTATAATTCTGTGATCATTTGTTCTCAAGTTTCCGTAATTTTTTATGCTGCATTAATACATAACATAACGATTGTTTATGCTTAACCGGAAGTTCGAACCACATCACCTGCAAAGCATCATGGGACTCAGGAATATTGTGGATACCTACTTGGTTAAAAGCGAAAAGGGTATAGCTGCAGGCAGAGCTCCAAAAAGGGGCAGGAGCTCCAAACCGCCAGCAAAGATATAGGGAGCCCCTTAACCTAACCCTTTCCCTAACCATAACCGTGAGTGGAAGTGATACCTCTTTGCAGTTGGCGCAACCCCATTTTGGAGTAGCCCTGCCCCCTTCTGGTGAAACCCCGCCCTCTTTTGGAGATTCAGCCCCCATTTGGAGTTCTCCGGCCTGCAGTTATACCTACTTGTTAAAAGCACCTCCGCCTAACTTTCTTTGATGCTTCCGCGGTATACGAGGAAATCTCACATTGACACATTATTTTAATTTTGTTTTATTTAATAATTTTATTTTAATTTGTATAATTTCCCCCCTTTTTCTGATGACCAGATATGTATCGCGTACCTGTAATTAAGGTTACATACAATGCAAGTTAATGGTGACCAGAACTACAAAAGGTTAGGGTTAGGTCACTTACATTGTATGTACCTACAGAGCTCAAATCAAAAAACAAATCACTTTTATTGTCACACAACCATATACACAAGTGCAATGGTGTGTGAAATTCTTGGGTGCAGTTCCGAGCAACATAGCAGTCGTGACAGTGATGAGACATATACCAATTTACAATAAACATCAGATTAACACAACACAATTTAAAGTCTAATATACACATAATTACACACAACACAATATACAAATAATAACATACACTGTACAGTATACAATACACACAATATAGATACACATTATTCAATAAAAAAAGTATATATAGTATATATAGAATGTACAGTAGGTTGTACAGTACTGTATTGACATTCAGGCTGTCGGTTGATTGTAAGTTGTTAAGAGAGAATATAATATAATAATAATATAATTTATGACAGTCCGGTGTGAGATATAAGAGTAATAAAGTGCAGTGCTGATGTATTTTGATCGTGGGAGATCAAGAGTTCAAAAGTCTGATTGCTTGGGGGAAGAAGCTATCATGAAGTCGGCTGGTGCGGGTCCTGATGCTGCGATACTGCCTGCCTGATGGTAGCAGTGAGAACAGCCCATGGCTCGGGTGGCTGGAGTCTCTGATGATCCTCTGAGTTTTTTCACACACCGCCTGGTATATATGTCCTGGAGGGAGGGAAGCTCACCTCCGATGATGTTTCTGGCAGTTCGCACCACCCTTTGCAGGGCTTTGCGGTTGTGGATGGTGCTATTGCCGTACCAGGCGGAGATGCAGCCAGTCAGGATGCTCTCTACAGTAGAACCGTGTGAGGATGTGGCGGTTCATTCCAAACGTCTCAGGAAGAAGTGCCGTTGATGAGCCTTCTTCACAACTACTTCAGTGTGGATGGACCATGTGAGTTCCTCAATGATGTGGACACCCAGGAACTTGAAGCTGCTGACTCTCTCCACTGGTGCTCCATTGATGGTGATGGGACTGTGTTCTCTGTCTTTTCTTCTGAAGACCACCACAAGCTCCTTTGTCTTACTTACATTGAGGGAGAGGTTGTGATCCTGACACCAGTGTGTCAGAGTGTGCACCTCCTCTCTGTAGGCTGTTTCATCATTGTCAGTGATCAGACCTACCACTGTCGTGTCATCAGCAAACTTAATGATGGCATTGGAGCTATGTGTTGCCACACAGTCATGTGTGTACAAGGAATACAAGAGTGGGCTGAGAACTCAGCCCTGTGGGGCTCCAGTGTTGAGGGTCAGTGATGAGGAGATGTTGCTGCCTATTCTAACCACCTGGCGTCTGCTTGACAGGAAGTCCAGGATCCAGCTGCACAGCGAGCTGTTTAAGCCCAGAGCCTAGTGAGAGAGGCAGCACAGAGCAGATGTAATCTCTGATTAGTCTCTCAAAGCATTTGCTGATGATGGGGATCAGAGCAACAGGACGCCAGTCATTTAAGCAAGTGATTTTGGATTGCTTTGGAACAGGCACAATGGTGGATGTTTTGAAGCACGTGGGGACTACAGACAAAGAGAGGGAAAGGTTGAAAATGTCCGTAAAAACACCAGCCAGTTGGTTCGCACTTGCTCTGATGACGCGGCCCGGAATGCCATCTGGACCCGCGGCTTTGCGGATATTCACCTGTCGCAAGGATCGGGTTACATCCGCTACAGAGACGGAGAGTGAACTAACCTCTGTATCTTCGGCCGCGAGAGCTCTCTCCGCGAGGGCGGTGTTATTTCCTTCAAAACGAGCATAAAAGGTATTTAGATCATCCGGGAGAGATGCAGCGGTGTTCATGGCAGAGTTTTTATTCCCTTTAAAGTCCACGATGATGTTAATTCCCTGCCACATGCTTCTAGAGTTGGTGGTGTTAAACTGTCCTTCAATCTTGTTCCTGTACTGACATTTTGCTGTTCTGACAGTTTTTCAGAGGGCATAACTGGCTTGTTTATGCTCCTCCGTGTTCCCGGAATTAAATGCGGAGGTCCGCACATTAAGTGCCGCGCGAACATCGCTATTAATCCATGGCTTCTGGTTCGGATAGATCCGTATTGTTCAGGTCGGAACAACGTCCTCTACGCACTTTCTGATGAAACACATTACGCTATCAGCGTAAAGCTCGATGTCATCATCAGAGGCGGACTGGAACATCTCCCAGTCCGTGTGATCAAAACAGTCTTGTAGCGTAGAGTCTGAATGGTCCAACCAGCACTGGATCGTTCTGAGGGTGGGTGCTTCTTGTTTCAGTTTCTGCCTGTAAGCGTGCAGAAGCAGAATGGAAGAGTGGTCCGATTTGCCAAGTGGTGGGCGGGGGAGGGATTTGTTGCCATCCCAGAAGGGAGAGTAGCAATGGTCCAAAACCCGGTCCCCTCGTGTGTTGAAACTTATGTGTTGGTGGTATTTTGGTGCGACTGATTTGAAACTGGCTTTATTAAAGTCCTCGGTCACAATGAACGCGGCCTCAGGGTGCGCAGTTTCCTGCTTGCTTATAATCCCATACAGTTCCTTGAGTGCCCGGTCTGTGTCGGCTTGTGGCGGGATGTACACAGCAGTGATAATGATCGCTGTGAATTCCCTCTGTAGCCAGAATGGTTGACACAGAAGCATGAGAAATTCCAGATCAGGAGAGCAGAAAGACTTGATAGAATGTACGTTCCTCTGATCACACCAGGATTTGTTGATCATAAAACATACACCACCACCTCTGCTTTTACATGAGAGGTCTTTCACTCTGTCCGCTCGGTGCACGGAGAACCCCGCAGGTTCGATGGCTGAGTCTGGAATCTCCGCAGACATCCAAGTTTCCGTTAGGCAGATAATGCATCAGTCCTTCATCTCTCATTGGAAAGAGATCCGCGCTTTCAGCTCGCAGAGCTTGTTATCCAGAGACTGAACATTTGCCAGTAGAATACTGGGTAGCGGGGGTCGATTTGCGCAGCGTCTTACTCTGATGAAAACGCCGGCTCTGTTTCCCCTTTTCCTCCTGCATTTCCACGGCTGGGCAGCCCAGACAAAGGGCTCCACTTGCATGTTTGTAAACAGCGGGTCGGCATTGAGGAATTTGAAGTCCGGTTTACAGTGTGTAATTGCTGAACCAATGTCCAAAAGTGTTTGTCTGTCATAGACAATAAGGCAGACAACATCCAAGATAAAAAACATAAGAATTGTAAACAAAACAAACAAAACAAGCTCGCAATGCAGCAGCCATACTCGGCGCCATCTTGAGCATCAATACTTGAGCTGAGATATTTTTCAAAAAATCTTTGTTTGTGTTCAGCAGAAAAAAGAAAGTCATACGCATCTGGGATGGCATGAGGGTGAGTAAATGATGAGAGAATTTTCATTTTTGGGTGAACTAACTCTTTAAAGTTTAGGGTGAGGAAGGTTTTGTTTATTTAAAACTTTAAAAACTTCATCTGTTTGGGAGAAAATGTAACTCACTTTTAGCGCCAATCAGTGGCCATTTCACCTCTGAACTACCACAATAAGTTTAAAAAAACACTTAATATAATTTTGCAAAAATGTCACCACAGTCATGTAATTTTCATGAGATCAGGCTGTCAATATCCTTTGTTGGTCCTGGAACAACCTTCCTATCAAACAAACATGTTACTAATTCTAACCCAAACCCTAACCATAACCTACCCCCAAAATCAGAAAGAAGTTATAGGGTATTCAAGTCCCTAACCCAAGCCTCAACCCCTATAACCCAATCCTTAACCCGTGCCCTTTCCCTAAAACCTGATTGGTTGATAGGAATGTTGTTCCAGTACAAGGACCCAGAAACATGTCCTACTGAGGAAAATAACGTCAAGCATGACACTTCAGAGGATTATGGAAGAATTTAACTGAATAATGACTTACATTTTGTGTTGTTTTTCACCAAAACATATCATCTGTCTTCAGAAAACTTGGAATATGACATATGATTCACATGGACTTTTTTTTATATCACTTTTGTGTCCTTTTTCCAAGCTTGAAAGTGGAAGCACTATCCAATCCCATTGTATTAAAAAGAGGGACTGGCAAATTCTTCAAATGTTTTCTTTTCTTGTTCATCAAACAGATTTGAAACAAAATGAGGGTGAGTAAATGATGACAACATTTTTTTTTTTTTGTGAACTATTCCTTAAAAAGCAATTCTGGAGAAAAACTACAACCTTGTGCTGCAACACCCAAGTTGGGTACCAAGGTTCTGTTGTGTAATGAGTTGAAACGTAATCCCTCTTTCAAAATTGTCTGTTATTACATGAATCTATTTGAGGATTTATAAAAGGAAAGTATGATCAGTGGAATGTAGAAATTAGATTTCCATAAATACCTTAAATCTAATTCCAATCTAAGGGCTCTTTCCTAAGAGCTGTTTGGAAGCCTGCCAATGTTGTTGAGACTGTGTGGTTAAACTGTATGAAAGTATTGCAAACAAAATGTTCCGAATGGATTGCAGGACTTTGGACAGCACACAATAAGAAAATGCAGAACTACATAAGTGAACAAAGCCCAAGTAATTTAATACCTCCTAAAATCTGCATGCAGAGTTTATGGCATTGGAGCAGCAATATCTATTCATTTAAATTATATCATAATGCAAATAACCCTGTACTCTTCGAACAAGAAAACTACATAAGCTGGCTCTACACTAGCTGATTTTTCCAATGATTTTCAGGTGTTAGCTTCATTAACATAATCACTGGCCATGTAGAGGGATAAAGTGTACACATTAGCACCTTTCAGAGGTGTTAATCACCTGGCCGTCGACACACCCTGATGTGATAATGGCTTTGTGCACTGAAAAAACACATCAGTTTTGTTAAAAAAAATCATTCATTCTGTCAATAAGAACTGACAAGATGACAAGCTGATTGGAACAAATTTGTATCACACTCAGCTGCATATCATCGCAAATGCTAATTAAAATCCATAGTGATTCTGTCATTCTGCAGAAATAATAAAAAAGCAACTAATGACTGATAAAAATAACCTTGACGGACATTTAACAGTTTTAGTGCATTTTAAAATATAACTTTTGTGAAAGCCAACCGAACCATGAAGAAAATGCAACATTGTAATTATTTTATCCCGTTTCGGAAAAATCAAGCAAGTTACAGGTCTGAAAACGCCCCAAATCACTCTATTGCAAGTGCAATTTTACTCATGTTGTTATTTTGTCAGAGAGAGAGATACTGTAGTTGCGGTGAGTTGTTATGTGTGTTACTCCTCCACCCTTTTTAATTGGCAAGTGTGTCATACCTCTGGCTGAAGAGAGTGAGATCTCAACAAAACAGTCTGCATGTGTGTCACCCTTGGCCAAAACGAGTTGTTTTGAGTCTGCTAGTTTAAAGCCAGCTTTAGTCTACAAGTGCTGGGCAGCTCTCATATTAACATACATACAGATTCCAAGCAGAAGTCCATTTATGATCCACCATCTTGCCTTTTTCAGACCGCTACAGGGCACACTGGCATTTCTAGACCAGTACAAGCTTGACTTATCCAGATGAGTGATGGCATCTGAGACTATATGAAATGTAGTGTGTGTCCTTGTATTTGTTTGGCTGCACTGCAGCAGTTATTCTGCGTAAGGCAATTTGATAATTTCTGCAGCTTTTATAAAGCTGTGGTAAAAAAAAGACTTGATAATAAAAACATGTTTTGAAAAGTTGCAGAAGTGTTTGGGGATTGTGTATAATCTAAAAGATTGATGCCACCTCTTGTTCTTATTTTGGCTGAGGCTGCTATCGTTGCTTTCTTTGGCAGAGAGGGATATGTTTACTGTGGCAACAAGAGGAACGGCACGTGATCGTTCAAGATGCACAGGCTGTGCGTGGATACTTCACACACATTCATTTTCCCATCTGCACGGTCATGTGGATACCCAAATATGCCATTCTGTTGGAAATTTCTAAAAGGAATTGGGCCTTTTTAGGGTATAAAAATTTACCCTAAAAAGGAAGATTAACTGAAGATTTAGGATATAAGGGTCGGCAATCCAAGATTTTAAAATCACAGGACTAAGGCAACAGGTAAAGAACATGTCACATGCTCTACAATGGACCAATTAAAGAGCTCTGAACAGAGAGCAAGATCAAGCATATGTTTGATGAGAGAGAATTTCTCCCAAGATGGACTATAGCCTGCGGTCAAAATTGCAGAGACTGGTTGAGGTTCTCAGAATGATGCATGCTTGATATTTGAAAGTTTATTTTGCTAAAAGAAAAAATGATGCCTATTTTTGGGATTGTCACATGACAAAAAAGCACATTTTACTGTATCCTCAAATTCTCCTTACCGTAATGCAATCATACGTCTTACAGTAGATTTGAATGTATTTGCAATTCCCAGTAGTGCTTGTCAATAGATTTTCCTTACATTAATATAGTAATGTTGTGCTGTTTAACTGTACAAATTACTGTAATACAATGTTTTTATTTAAATCATTATAAATCAAAGTACAACAAATATTTCCATGATATTTAAATATTATACATTTATTTTACATCCTTATTTTTTTAATAGTCATTATTTATTTATTTATTTTAGCATAACAGTAATAAGAAAGTAATTTTGTTCATTACCGTAATGTGAATTTGGGTGTTTAAAAGAATATTCCACGCTCAATACGTTATGATCAATCGACAGCATTTGTGGCATAATATTAATTTTCTTGAAGGACAAGAAAATTATTTTGACTTGTCCCTCCTTTTCTTTAAAAAAAGCAAAAATCTGGGTTACAGTGAGGCACTTACAATGGAAGTGAATGGGGCCAATCTGTAAACTATAAAATACTCACCGTTTCAAAAGTACAGCCACAAGATGTGAACAATATATGTGTTAACAATATATGTGTTCACAGACTACATCTCACAGACAGCACGATCATGTAGATTTACACTCTACAATATCAGGAAAATAAGACCCTTGCTCTAAACCTCCCACACAACTCCTTGTTCAGTCACTTGCAGGGTTGGGAGGGTTACTTTTGAAATGTATTCCACTACAGATTACAGAATACATGCTGTAAAATGTAATTTGTAACGAATTCCGTTAGATTACTCAAGGTCAGTAACATTGTAGAGCCGAGGAGGGCGGGGCCGGGCTGGAATGAGACACACCCGGTCCCCAATCAGCCTGATGGGGCGCACGAGGGATAAAGGCGGCCGGGGACGACAGTTCGAGAGAGAGAGAATTGCAGGCAGCTGTACTGTGTGTTTTCAGTTGTGTGTTTTGGTTGTGTTTTTTGGTTAATAAATTGTTATTTAAGTTGTCAAGCCGATTCTCGCCTCCTCCTTTCCACTAAACCCCCTTACACTGGTGCCGAAACCCAGGAAGGAGGAGGGATTCCCGTCACAGGGTCCTCGACACTGCCGTCCACCCAGGGGAGCGCCGCTGCCGTCCGACGGGGGACGGAGTAGCCCGACCACCCGGACGCCGGGAACGGCCGCCGTCCGCGAGGTGAGTGGGGACGGGACTCCCCGACCGCCTGGAGCGAGGGAGCCGCTGCCGGGGGCGGAGGAGTGCCCTGCCGTCCCCCGGGAATGCGGAGGGGTTGAGAGAAGACCGCTGTCCGCGGGGGGAGGAGGGAAGCGACTCCCCGACCGCCTGGAGTGGTAGGGCCGCTGCCAGGGGCGGAGGAGAGTCCCCACGGGACGTCGGGAACGCGGAGGGGCGTTCTGTCCGCTGGGGGTCGGAGGTCTGACTCCGGTCCGCCTGGGGAGGAGTGGCTGCAGTCCGCCTGAGAGGGTGGAGTAGTGATCGAGGACCACGCGACGGCGCATCAGAGAACCGGTGAGTTTCTTTTTCTCTCTCTCCCCTCTCTCTCTCTGTCGCTCCGTGTTGGCCTTTCCCTCGCCATTTTGTGTTGTTTTTTTCCCCTCCTGTCTCCTCCCAGGTCGAGGAAGGTGGGGAGGACCCGCTGGCAGTCGGGGCATAAGGCACGTCCCCCCCCCCCCGGAGAGGAAGGGTGGGGGGGATGTACGTCATGCCGGGGGCTCCCCGGCCTGAGGCAACGCCGGGAGGAGTGTAGAGCTGAGGAGGGCGGGGCCGGGCTGGAATGAGACACACCCGGTACTCAATCAGCCTGATGGGGCGCGCGAGGGATAAAGGCGGCCGGGGACGACAGTTCGAGAGAGAGAGAATTGCAGGCAGCTGTACTGTGTGTTTTCAGTTGTGTGTTTTGGTTGTGTTTTTTGGTTAATAAATTGTTATTTAAGTTGTCAAGCCGGTTCTCGCCTCCTCCTTTCCACTAAACCCCCTTACAAACATATATACTTTGGATTACTTCTTCAGCACTGGTAGATTTTTTCCACTTGTGTTGACTATAAAAACTCTGACAGCACAGTAAGACAAAATACACGTTAAAAATACATTCTCTGAAAAACCTAAATATCTTATGCAGTGTTGTTTCTAAAACAAGATAAATCAAACTGATCTTGTTTTAAGGATTTTTAGATATTTTTACAGGAAAACAATACAAAAATGATCAAGAATACAATTTTTGCCCTAATATCAAAGGTCTTACTAGAAAAAAAGAAATTATGATCCAACGTGAATTTTCTTGATAAATATATGATCGTGCCTGGTAACACGTGCATGTAAAATGGCTAGAAATAGCATTTTATCTTAGCGTATAGCTGACAATTTACACAAGGATTATTTCTATTTCTTGTGCTCCAAACTTACTTCAAACTTACTTCTCTGTCTGCTCGTATGAATGTAACACATCATAAGAAAGTGTTTCACCGCTGTTCAAATGCTCTTTGGATCACATCATTTATATGTATAAATGTTTTCCATCTGAAAGGACTAAATATTAAATGAAACAAATGACAATAAAATGCAAAGTAATCTCTTCAGTAATCAAAATACTTTTTTAATGTAACTGTATTCTAAATACCAATGATTTAAATTGTAACTGTAGTGGAATACAGTTACTTATATTTTGTATTTTAAATATGTAATCCCGTTACATGTATTCCGGTACTCCCCAACCCTGGTCACTTGTCATAAAATTGGATTATTGTAACACTCTCATTGCAGGCCTCCCTACATGCGCAATTAGGTCCCTGCAAATGATCCAGAATGCAGCAGCACGTCTGGTCTTTAACGAACCAAAGAGAGCACATGTCACACCACTCCTTGTCTCTCTTCACTGGCTGCCAGTTGATGCGCTTATCAAATTCAAGACTCTGATGCTGGCATACAGAACAGTCACTTGGTCTGCTACAGCGTACCTAAAATAATTTCTGCAGAGCTACGTTCCCACCAGAAGCCTGCAGTCAGCAACTGACGGGCGCCCTGTTGTACCAACACAAAGGGGCACCAAAACACTTTCCCAGCTTTTTTGGTTTCACTGTAACACGTTGGTGGAATGACATTCCCATCTCCTTCCGTGAAGCAGACTCACTCTCTGTCTCCAAAAAATGGCTAAAAAAAAAAACCTTTCCATGAGCACTATTCTTGTTGCACTCTAGTCTGTCTTGGATACTACTATTCTGATGCTAGTGATAATTTGTAATGCAGCACTTTTGTACTACTGTCTCCTTAAGATGAATCACTTATGATGTATTATTCCTCTTTTGTAAGTCGCTTTGGATAAAAGTGTCTGCCAAATGAGTAAATGTAAATGTAACATGATTTTAATGTGATTAAAAAATCAACAAATCCTGGTGTGATCAGAGGAACGTACATTCTATCAAGTCTTTCTGCTCTCCTGATCTGGAATTTCTCATGCTTCTGTGTCGACCATTCTGGCTACCGAGGGAATTCACAGCGGTCATTATCACTGCTGTGTACATCCTCCCACAAGCCAACACAGACCGGGCACTCAAGGAACTGTATGGGAGTATAAGTGAGCAGGAAACCGCGCACCCTGAGGCCGCGTTCATTGTGACCTGGGACTTTAATAAAGCCAGTTTCAAATCAGTCGCACCAAAATACCACCAGCATATTAGTTTCAACACACGAGGGGACCGGGTTTTGGACCACTGCTACTCTCCCTTCCGGGATGGCTACAAATCCCTCCGCTGCCCACCATTTGGCAAATCGGACCACTCTTCCATTCTACTTCTGCCCGCTTACAGGCAGAAACTGAAACAGGAAGCACCCACTCTCAGAACGATCCAGTGCTGGTCGGACCAATCAGACTCTACGCTACAGGACTGTTTTGATCACACGGACTGGGAGATGTTCCGGTCCACCTCTGATGACGACATCGAGCTTTACGCTGATAGCGTAATGTGTTTCATCAGAAAGTGCGTAGAGGATGTCGTTCTGACCAGAACAACACGGATCTATCTGAACCAGAAGCCATGGATTAATAGCGATGTTCTTGCGGCACTTAATGTGCGGACCTCCGCTTTTAATTCCGGGAACGCGGAGGAGCATAAACAAGCCAGTTATGCCCTCCGAAAAACAGCAAAACGCCAGTACAGGAACAAGATTGAAGGACAGTTTAACACCACCAACTCTAGAAGCATGTGGCAGGGAATTAACATCATCACGGACTTTAAAGGGAATAAAAACTCCGCCATGAACACCGCTGCCTCTCTCCCGGATGAGCTAAATACTTTTTATGCTCGTTTTGAGGGAAATAACACCGCCCTCGCGGAGAGAGCTCTCGCGGCCGAAGCTACAGAGGTTAGTTCACTCTCCGTCTCTTTAGCGGATGTAACCCGATCCTTCCGACGGGTGAATATCCACAAAGCCGCGGGCCCAGACGGCATTCCGGGCCACGTCATCAGAGCATGCGTGAACCAACTGGCTGGTGTTTTTACTGACATTTTCAACCTTTCCCTCTTTTTGTCTGTAGTCCCCACATGCTTTAAAACATCCACCATTGTGCCTGTTCCAAAGCAATCCAAAATCACTTGCTTAAATGACTGGCGTCCTGTTGCTCTGACCCCCATCATCAGCAAATGCTTTGAGAGACTAATCAGAGATTACATCTGCTCTGTGCTGCCTCTCTCTCTAGACCCATTGCAGTTTGCTTACCGCAACAACCACTCCACTGATGATGCCATTGCATCTACAATACACACTGCTCTCTCCCACCTGGAAAAAAAGAACACTTATGTGAGAATGTTGTTTGTAGACTACAGCTCAGCATTCAACACCATAGTGCCCTCCAAGCTAGATGAGAAACTCCGGGCTCTGGGCTTAAACAGCTCGCTGTGCAACTGGATCCTGGACTTCCTGTCAAGCAGACCCAGGTGGTTAGAATAGGCAGCAACATCTCATCACTGACCCTCAACACTGGAGCCCCACAGGGCTGTGTTCTCAGCCCACTCTTGTATTCCTTGTACACACATGACTGTGTGGCAACACATAGCTCCAATGCCATCATTAAGTTTGCTGATGACACGACAGTGGTAGGTCTGATCACTGACAATGATGAAACAGCCTACAGAGAGGAGGTGCACACTCTGACACACTGGTGTCAGGAGCACAACCTCTCCCTCAATGTAAGTAAGACAAAGGAGCTTGTGGTGGTCTTCAGAAGAAAAGACAGAGAACACAGTCCCATCAGTAAGACAAAGGAGCTTGTCCCATCCCATCACCATCAATGGAGCACCAGTGGAGAGAGTCAGCAGCTTCAAGTTCCTGGGTGTCCACATCACTGAGGAACACACATGGTCCATCCACACTGAAGTCGTTGTGAAGAAGGCTCATCAGCGCCTCTTCTTCCTGAGACGGCTGAGGAAGTTTGGAATGAACCGCCACATCCTCACACAGTTCTACACCTGCACTGTAGAGAGCATCCTGACTGGCTGCATCTCCGCCTGGTACGGCAATAGCACAGCCCACAACCGCAAAGCCCTGCAAAGGGTGGTGCGAACTGCCAGACACATCATCGGAGGTGAGCTTCCCTCCCTCCAGGACATATATACCAGGCGGTGTGTGAAAAAAGCTTGGAGGATCATCAGAGACCCCAGCCACCCGAGCCATGGGCTGTTCTCACTGCTACCATCAGGCAGGTGGTATCGCAGCATCAGGACCCGCACCAGCTGACTCCATGATAGCTTCTTCCCCCAAGCAATCAGACTTCTGAACTCTTGATCTCCCACGATCAAATACATCAGCACTGCACTTTATTACCCTTACTCTTATATCTCACACCGGACTGTCATAAATTATATTATTATTATATTATATTCTCTCTTAACAACTGACTATCAACCGACAGCCTGAATGTCAGTACAGTACAATACAACCTGTACACTCTATATATACTATATATACTTTTTTTTATTGAATAATGTGTATCTATATTGTGTGTATTGTATACTGTACAGTGTATGTTATTATTTGTATATTGTGTTGTGTGTAATTATGTGTATATTAGACTTTAAATTGTGTTGTGTTAATTTGATGTTATTGTAAATTGGTATATGTCTCATCACTGTCAAGACTGCTATGTTGATCGGAACTGCACCCAAGAATTTCACACACCATTGCACTTGTGTATATGGCTGTGTGACAATAAAAGTGATTTGATTTGATTAGAAATCACTTACTAATCTTTTCTGTGTAAAGTTATATCCAATTTTTGCAATGATGATGCAATGTTGTAAACCATAAAACCCTAAAATGTTAACAGAAAATTTTATGTAAGTGCTTGTATAAAATTATAAGCTTCACATTCACAAATTTGGCCCCATTCACATCCATTGTAAGTGCCTCACTGTAACCATTATATATATATATATATATATATATATATATATATATATATATATATATATATATATATATATATATATATATATATATATATATATACACAGCGCCTTGCAAAAGTATTCAGACCCCTGACCAATTATCTCATATTATTGAATTACAAATTGTACAATGAAATTTAATTCTGTTTGATATTTTATTTTAAAACACTGGAACTCAAAATCAATTATTGTTGGGTGACATTGGTTTTATGTTGGGAAATATAAAAACTAAAAACTAAATAAACTGAAATATCTTGCTTGCAGTGGCGAATTCTCAGGGCCAGCAAAGCCTTCTCTGCTGGCCTAACATGCCAAATAAATAAATATTTTTCATCCTTTCATTCTCATTGACCTTTTTGCCTATGTATTTTTAATCGCTTTCCACTCTTAATTAATCTACAAACAAACAGAGAAAAACTAAAAGTTTTTCTAGTCAGAATTTATTCCTTGATGCTTACAAGAGAAGCGTGACAACTTTTTCACAAATCGCATGCCCGAAGCAGTGTATGAGTCTGAGCTCCACCCCATCAGGCCTTCAGAATTTCCACAGAATCCCTCAACAGTGCAAATGGATGAGCAACTAAAGGGGCTACAGAGTTCAGTGGCTGGGAGTGGAGTAATGGTGTACCAGTCAACCATATCAAGAGCACTGTATAACGCTGGCCTGTATGGGAAGGTGGCAAGAAAGAAGCCGTTACTCAAGAAGTACCATCTGAAAGTATGTCTGGAGTTTGCCAGAAAGCATGTGAGTGACCCAGCTGCAATGTGGGAGAAGGTTTTGTGGTCAGATGAGACCAAGATAGAGCTTTTTGGCCAAAACTCAAAGCGCTATGTGTGGCACAAACCTAACGCTTCCTATGCCTCAAGACTCACCATCCCTACAGTGAAGTATGGTGGTGGCAGCATCATGTTGTGGGGATGCTTCTCATCAGCAGGGACTGGGCAGCTTGTTAGAATTGAAGGAAGAATGGATGGAGCAAAATATAGGGATATACTGCAAGAGAACCTGCTTCAGTCTGCTAAAAAAAACTGAAGCTTGGGAGGAAATTCACCTTTCAGCATGACAATGAT
This sequence comes from Myxocyprinus asiaticus, assembly GCF_019703515.2. Classification (NCBI taxonomy): domain Eukaryota; kingdom Metazoa; phylum Chordata; class Actinopteri; order Cypriniformes; family Catostomidae; genus Myxocyprinus; species Myxocyprinus asiaticus. The sequence continues at coordinate 35,355,038 of NC_059357.1, read as the reverse complement.
CCCAAGCACAAGGCCAAAGCAACATTGGAGTGGCTCAAGAACAAAAAGATAAATGTCCTACAGTGGCCCAGTCAAAGTCTTGATCTCAATCCTATTGAGAATCTGTGGCACTATTTGAAAATTGCAGTCCACAAGTGTCAGCCAACCAACCTGAACAACCTGGAGCAAATCTGCCAAGAAAAATGGGCCAAAATCACTTTGTCACTGTGTGCAAAGCTGGTACATATGTACCCCAAAAGACTTAAAGCAGTTATTGCAACAAAATGTGGCTTGACCAAATATTAATGTGTGGGGGTTGAATACTTATGCAAGCAAGATATTTCAGTTTAAAATTTTTCATAAAATATTTCACAACAAAAAAACAATGTCACCTTACAATAACTGATTTTGAGTTTCAGTGTTTTAAAATAAAATATCAATCAGAATTAAATTTCTGTGTACAATTTGTAATTCAGTAATATGAGAGAATTGGTCAGGGGTCTGAATACTTTTGCAAGGTGCTGTACATATATATATATATATATATATATATATATAAACAAACAAGGAACAAATCAACATTATGCTACAAAATAACATTTAATTGTCATAAAGATTATGCCACAAAGCAAGACAAATTAATGGTCCGTAGGCTTCATTTTCTTTAAAAAAAAAAAAAAAAAAAAACAATGTTATTTTTATATATATATATATATATATATATATACACACACATAATTTCTAATCCCCTTTTTTTATTTTTTATTTTATGGTGAAACAGTTGACAGGTTTCATGAGATTCATCCATACACATATTCTCACACACAAATCTTCACCTGATATCGCCTGATTAATTTTTCACTTGTTGCCAGTGAAGAATAATGCCTTAAAGACAAAATATCTTCTTTCGCAGCCTAAATGTCAGTGGTGCACTGCAGTGAGCCCCGCTGTACTGAAGAGGCGCTGAGAGAGTTTGAAAGCAAGAGAGAGGTGATAGATAAAGATGATAAATGATGCAACTCCAGGGTTCTTCCCAGACACACCACACTCATATACAGTTCAGCTATCCTGAGACTACAAATATGAGGCTAAATGCATTAAGTCACTTACATTTATACTCTTAGCAGACACTTCTTACCAAATGAAATACACAAGTTGTTCTATTCTTGTCATCCAATTATGAGCGCATTACTTTATGAGTGTGCACGTTATGAGTTTTTATGTTTCCTGGAACTCCTTGTGCTACAGTGATCGACAACTAATTCTTATTAACAAAACAACAGAAATCTGCTTACTAATGGCAAAAGTAGCACTGGGCTGGAGAGGCTCAGACATGTGTTTCAAGTGAGCTGGAAATTGAGAGCCAGCTGCTGCAGCAAGGGTTGATGGGTATCAGCCGACAAGCCAAAAGAAGAGTGTTTGTGCGCAATGCAAGAAAAGATTGACATTATCTGAAAGCAGGATGAGCAGACGAGAAATAACAAGTCCCTGCAGCCTCTCTTGTCTCTGGTCATGATATCAGACTGCCAAAGCTGATAATTCCATGCCTGGCCTCTGTCAAGTGCCTCTCCACCAGGTGCTGACATTTCATCTGAATGCATTAGTCTTCAATTTACACAAATTTAGTTTCTTGATAGAGACAGTATACAAACAGGATATGACCTGCATTTGTTTTACTAAATGTATGTGTTTCAGTACAGTATATGATCACTTAGTTTCAGTTAGGGGCGATTCTAGGATTTCAGTCTTAGGGGGGCTCAGCCCCCAATGACACTATTAGATGTGCACATTTAATGTATTTCACACTTTAGCATAGATTCTGTTTACATCATTCAAGATATCCAGCTACTATTAATTCAAATTTTTTCATTTTCTATAATAAACACTTATAAAGTAAAAATAAATAAATAACGGAAACTGTTTAAAGAACCATTCAAATTGTTTTTTTCATTTATTAAATTTTGTTTTATTGTTTTTTATAGAAAATCAATAATTTCACATTTTCTATAGATTAAATCCATAAAAGCCTAGTATTACAATAAATTTCAATTTTAGCTGGGTCGTTCTTTAGTGGATCAAATTAACTCCAGATATATGTTTCTCTGTATGTCATTAACTCGTGACTTGAGTTAATGGCATACAGAGATTTTACAGAGATTTTCAATTAAATTTCAATAGACTAACCCTGGTCAAATAAAGGTGCAAAATAAAAAATAAAAAAGATTAGTTCAGATTTGTTCACTTATTCGTTCAGTAACCACTTAACACTTTTATGCCAATAGGTGGCAACAAATGAACGTCTTTTATGTGTTTTGAGGGAGTCATTTAACCACTGATAAGCACCTTGTTCTAGTGATGGGAAGATTGGATCATATTACTGACATGGATCTTTGAGTCTCGTTCAGCAAAATGTTTATTCAAGTCATTTCGTTCATTTGAGCAGAATGAAATCAAAATGTTACAATAGCCAAATCCCCCCAACACGTCTATTTACGCAAACTTTGATTATAGTCCCAGTAAGGAAAAATTGATAATGCATCCAAGGACAAATTATGAGAAACAGAAAGATTAGTTCACCTCTGGATTGAATCTTCTTGTCCAAGTCATTCATTCTTTTGTCACGTGACAAAAGTACGAATGACTCGGACCAGAAGACTCGAGAGGTGAACTAATCATTTCTGTTTCCTGTGTGAGCAATGCATACCGTATACGGCTGTCACGTGACAAAAGAACGAACGACTCGGACCAAAAGAGTTGAAAGGTGAACTAATCATTTCTTTTTCCTGTTCAGCACCTATGCGTTTTTCACGTAACAAACGAACGGAGGTTGCACAATGCGCATGCATGGCCAACACAAAATGAACGAATCACTCTCTGAGACTACTCGTTCTTCTGAGTCACATAAAAGATTTGTTCAAAATGAACGAATTGTTCATGAACGACCCATCACTACCTCGTTCACAACCGAAACAAGTCTAATTATACTTTATTAAAACCTGCGTGTCTACTAAGAGAATTCAGCAAGAGTTTTTTAAGTATCATAAGCATTTTCCCTGCAAATGACAAAAAGTATATAATTTTGTGTTCTGCTGTGCATGACCATCAAGGTATACAACAAAAGACAACATTATTAGCCAAAAAGTAATTACAAGTTTTCATTTACAGTGGTGTGAAAAAGTGTTTGCCCCCTTCCTGATTTCTTATTTTTTTGCATGTTTGTCACACTTAAAAGTTTCAGATCATTAAACAAGTTTAAATATTAGTCAAAGATAACACAAGTAAACACAAAATGCAGTTTTTAAATGAAGGTTGTTATTATTAAGGGAAAACAAAATCCAAACCTACATGGCCCTGTGTGAAAAAGTGTTTGCCCCACCTGTTAAAACATAACTTAACTGTGGTTTATCACACCTGAGTTCAATTTCTCTAGCCACACCCAGGCCTGATTACTGCCACATCTGTTCTCAATCAAGAAATCACTTAAATAGGACCTGCCTGACAAAGTGAAGTAGACCAAAAGATCTTCAAAAGCTAGACATCATGCTGAGATCCAAAGAAATTCAGGAACAAATGAAAAAGAAAGTAATTGAAATCTATCAATCTGGAAAAGGTTATAAAGCCATTTCTAAAGCTTTGGGACTCCAGAGAACCACAGTGAGAGCCATTATCCACAAATGGCAAAAACATGGAACAGAGGTGAACCTTCCCAGGAGTGGCCGGCCGACCAAAATTACCCCAAGAGCGCAGCGACGACTCATCCAAGAGGTCACAAAAGACCCCATAACAACATCCAAAGAACTGCAGGCCTCACTTGCCTCAGTTAAGATCAGTGTTCATGACTCCACCATAAGAAAGAGACTGGGCAAAAATGGCCTGCATGGCAGAGTTCCAAGACGAAAACCACTGCTGAGCAAAAAGAACATTAAGGCTCGTCTCATTTTTGCCAGAAAACATCTTGATGATCCCCAAGACTTTTGGGAAAATACTCTGTGGACTGACGAGACAAAAGTTGAACTTTTTGGAAGGTGTGTGTCCCATTACATCTGGCGTAAAAGTAACACCGCATTTCAGAAAAAGAACATCATATCAACAGTAAAATATGGTGGTGGTAGTGTGATGGTCTGGGGCTGTTTTGCTGCTTCAGGACCTGGAAGACTTGCTGTGATAAATGGAACCATGAATTCTGCTGTCTACCAAAAAATCCTGAAAGAGAATGTCCGGCCATCTGTTCGTGACCTCAAGCTGAAGCAAACTTGGGTTCTGCAGCAGGACAATGATCCAAAACACACCAGCAAGTCCACCTCTGAATGGCTGAAGAAAAACAAAATGAAGACTTTGGAGTGGCCTAGTCAAAGTCCTGACCTGAATCCTATTGAGATGCTGTGGCATGACCTTAAAAAGGCAGTTCATGCTCGAAAACCGTCCAATGTGGCTGAATTACAACAATTCTGCAAAGATGAGTGGGCCAAAATTCCTCCACAGCGCTGTAAAAGACTCATTGCAAGTTATCGCAAACGCTTGATTGCAGTTGTTGCTGCTAAGGGTGGCCCAACCAGTTATTAGGTTTAGGGGGCAATCACTTTTTCACACAGGGCCATGTAGGTTTGGATTTTGTTTTCCCTTAATAATAACAACCTTCATTTAAAAACTGCATTTTGTGTTTACTTGTGTTATCTTTGACTAATATTTAAACTTGTTTGATGATCTGAAACATTTAAGTGTGACAAACATCCTGATATCATTTTAATGTCATTAGTCACTTTAAGACTTAATTCATCCAGCTCCTTTCTCTCATTTTTAAATGAGATTAAGAACTAAATAAACAACACCTCATCTCCTTCAATCAGTCAAAAGACACTTATCTTCACTTGTTCACAAAGTGAATGAGGAAATGGGGTGTGTTCATTCAGTGGGTCAATCCAATGATATTCTTCTTCACAGCCCGCACTCCAATGCTATTGGCTTGTGCTTTTGTCAGTCCTCACAGGTAGGGAACACAACCAAAGCAGTCTCAGGCTTCAAACAAGTGCAGCGCTCCCTCTGCCACTTTATAAAACACTTGGGTGCTGTTTGCAAAGTCACAGATATTTAGGGGGGCTGGGATTAACTTTAGAGAGGCTGAAGCCCTCCTGAATAGGGTCTAGCAATGCCTATGTTTTCAGTGTCAGGGTGCAACTAACTAAAAGTAGTGACTCTTAACTTAAAGGAATGTTCCGGGCATAATAACAAGTTAAGCTCAATCGACAGCATGTGTGGCATAATGTTGTTTACACACATACACACACAAATTGGATTCGTCCCTCATTAAAAAAAAAAAAAGCAACAATTTGGGTTCCAGAGAGGCACTTACAATGGAAGTGAATTGAGCCAATTTTTGGAGGGTTTAAAGACAGAAATGTGAAGCTTATAATTTTATAAAAGCTCTTACATTAATTCTTGTGTTTAAACTTGTGTTTTACTTGAGCTGTAAAGGTGTTTAAATCATTGTTTACCAGGATTTACAGGGTTTACAGTGTTAGGTCAAGGTTCACACAGAAAGGTTAGTAAGCGATTTTATCACACTAGAATCATGTTAACACACATATTATGTTTTGTGGCTATACTTTTTAAACAGTGAGTATTTTAACATTTACAGATTGGCCCCATTCACTTCCATAGTAAGTGTCTCACTGGAACCCTGATTCTTGCTTTTTTAAAGGTAAAGAGGAACAAGTCGAAATTAGTTTTTGTGGTAGCCAACATTATGCCATAAATGCTGTTGAGTGAGCTAAAAGAAATAGGCTGTGTCTCGTTTGGAAGGATGTGTCCTCCGGAGGTCGCATTTGTCAGCCGCATACATCATCGAGACTGTCTCATTTCATAAAAGCGAGTAGGACACTTCGAATGCAGCCTTCAAATGTGACCTTCTTTCACGGGAATTCGGAGGATGCATGAGGTGTATCCTTCATGGGCACTCACAATCCACAATTCTTTGCTTCAACGGAAATATAAAAAAAAGAATAATGCCAATTTGCCCGTAAATATGATGTTCAAATGCAAGGAATGTTAATTCCCAAGTTGAAGTACCTCAGTAGATGGGTGCAGAGTATGTAATATGTATAAATACATTAATATATAATAATTATTATTATTTTTTATTTTTTCACCCAATTTGGAATGCCCAATTCCCAGTGCGCTTTTTAAGTCCTCGTGGTCGCGTAGTGATTCGCCTCAATCCGGGTGGCGAAGGATGAATCCCAGTTGCCTCTGCGTCTGAGACCATCAACCCGCGCATCTTATCATGTGGCTTGTTGAGCGCGTTACCACGGAGACATAGCGCGTGTGGAGGCTTCACGCCATCCACCGCAGCATCTGCACCCAACTCACCATGCGCCCCACCAAGAACGAACCACATTATAGCAACCACGAGGAGGTTACCCCATGTGACTCTACCCTCCCTAGCAACCAGGCCAATTTGGTTGCTTAGGAGACCTGGCTGGAATCACTCAGCATGCCCTGGGATTCGAACTAGCGAACTCCAGGGGTGGTATCCAGTGTCTTTTACCACTGAGCTACCCAGGCCCCACATTAATATATAATTTAAATAATGTATTAGACTAAAAGTACAACTGTAAAATCTATTTTATTTTCTCTTTACAGCATCTCCTAAAAATGTACCTCAAGCATTCCCTTCCAGAGGGACTTTGTTCCTTTCTCGCTTCTGCTCGCGCTTGTTAAAGAGTGGCATGCTGTCATAGCAACCATGATATATTCCATTTCCGTTTATTCTACGAAGGCCGTCTCGTTTAAACGAGACTTGTTTAAAGGAGGACATTCGGTATACTGCAGCCTTCAAAGGACGCAACCTACCTAGCACACAGCCTTCCAAACGAGACACAGCTATAGTTCACTTTAATTATCAAACACACTCTCCTAAACTGCCCTCTCTCTCAAGTAGTGTTGAGAAGTCTGATTCATTTTTACTGTACTACAATAGTTCGTTTGGATGGTTCAATTATGATGAAGTGGTGCAAAAACAATTTATCGATTCATTTAAGCTGTTATTTTGCATCAATATTTATTTACAGTAACAAACATACTAATGGAATGTAAAACAGAAGCCTCTACATGAACCTCCCACCAGACACACACACAAATAAACACACCAGAGTTTTCTACGAAGAAAGAAGAGAGCTGTCTTAAAATAAACATTAATTTGTTAGTAAAATAGGGTATACAGGAATTTTTATTAGCTCTCAAAAAATGGATCTAAAATGAACATGCTTTACGCTTTTCATACTTGAATCAGTAATAAAAGTAATAATAGTAAAAAAAAAAAAAAAAAAAAAAAAAGCATACAGTTGAGTATGTATGTTTTAATATAGGGTGCCTCTGAAAATATATAATTAAATGCTGCTGGTCAAAACTGTGTTTTGTTACATATATTAGGATGTTTCTTTTAGCTCTACAAGTTATTTAATGTAAATGTATGTGTTTGAGTTTTATGCCGTCACCCTAATTGAGATCCTACATATCCAACACTGCTTAGTTGCAAGGCAACAAACCAATAAGAGAAGCTAAAACAAAGACCCTTTTTGTACATTTAAGCAATTCATATCAAATTCATTCCAAGTTCAAAACAAAGAGGGAAGTCCGTGTACCCAACAGCAAGGTTAGTCATCTCTCAATTGCTTGCTCTTGGCAAAGCCACACTGACTCCTGCAAAACTCTCATTAGCATATCCACTGCTGTGCGTGAGGGCACCGGGACAGACCGTTTGAGCATTATAAATAGTGCAGTAGGTCAGTGCAGCTCTATCTATTATGTCTATAGAAGAAGCAGTGAGAACTAATGAGTTTGCAGGGGCAGTAAGGGCTCCAGTGCTGTCATGCCTTATGTTTTTCTAAAGCTCATCTCAAAGCCCCGGGATCCACCTAATGAAATCATAAAAAAAACTGGGATTATATTCATTATCTGTCAGAGTCTTACCACATCAGAGATTGATTTTTGGTGCTTTCAAGGCAGTCAAGCAAGTTACCATGGAGTAAGATGTGTTCATTTTAGCAGTGTTCTGCTAGATTTTCTTTCTCAGTTGAGGTAAGTTGAGGAAGAAGTGGCCAGAACAGAGCTGTCACCCATTTTCCCAGAGGGAACACATTAATTTAGATTGTGTTTGCTTTGTTGACAACGTGAAGCAATGAAACACAAACAAACAAGACAGATGAGAAGAGAATGATGCATTACTGCCTGGACTACAGTCTGAAAGAGAGGCGAAACAGAAAGAATGCAGAGACGATCAAATATACGAACAAACGAACGGAATGTAAAACAGTAGCCTCTACATGAACCTCCTTCCAGACACACATACACAAAATAATCTTACAGTTCAACCAATATCCTTTAGATTTAAACATTGCCCACCAAAAAAATGTATTAGTTTACTCAATTAATACATGACTTGTATTACACATAGATAACCAAAACATAAAATGTATTGTGTGTTATTTAAGCAGACTGTGTTTGTCTAATGATGTGACTTAGCTGAAGATCAGATCCATTTTTATGACCAATTTATGTAAAAATGCAGGTAAATCTAAAGGGTCCACATAATTTTTCTGCAGCTGTACACTTTCGATTTAGAAGTCTATGCATTGAACATTGGTTCGAGATTTTGTCCAAGAAATGGGTAACATATGGTTTGACCCTACAAAGTAAGTATTGATCGGACACATTGATTTGCGTATCTTTTTGGTGTCTTTGCTCAATAAGAAGGGACAAGCATCTCTAAAGGACAATGGGTGAGTTTTGCTTTGTAAAATGGCACTTTTTCAGTGTGGTGTGAGTGTGAGACTATGCACCAAAAATTCAATAACTTGTAAATTTTTAAAGGCATTGCCATATTGCAGTGGGTATGTCACAAAAAGGTGATTTCAATCCACAGCTTGTCACAGATCGATCAGATTAATAGTTTGAAACATAATACGGTGTGATAACAAATCGTACTGTATGGTGAGGCAGTATTTCTCATGTTATAATATTTGACATATCAGTCACACTATAGAACGCAGTTTATATTTAAGATAAAAAGCTACAAAGAAAACAATGTTAATTGCATGGGTGTTTTGGCAATTATTATTACATACCTTGGGTCTTCAGCAGCTGTCACGTATATGGATCACAAATGGATCTACCAAATTCCTAGAAAGCGTAAAATTTTTCAAGCGTTTCCAAGACAATTAGAAAATAATAGAATACATAGGCATTTTCTAGAGTATTTTATAATAAATACCCCCAATTTAATCTCAGTCCCCCTAAAAATCAGTGACTCTGCGATCAGCATGCAAATCTGTGATCACCCATTGTGAGCTCTAGTTTGCAACGCGAGACTGCTTTGGTGACTTTTTTGCCTGTAAAGACTGACTATAGTACTAAAATCAAAACGCCATCTATGCAACAGAGTGGAAAAGCTTACATTAAAACACACATTTTACAGTGTCATTGGGGCTGAGCCCCCTAAGATTCAAATCCTAGAATCACCCCATATATAATAGAATATATTTTGTTATATTTTGATGTTTTATTTTTCACTTATCAAAGAGATGATGCAACAAATTATGGGACTCATTACTTCAATGCTAAAATTCTGTGACACAGCAGGCTGTCAAAGACATTTTGATTAACACATAACACATAAGCTACACATATGTATTTTCTCAGGCACTTATTGAGTCTAAATAAATGTACAGCTTACAGAATAGCCAAATCAAACTGTTCATGTGTTACACTTGCTATAGTTTACTTCCACTTTGTTTTTCTTTTTCTTTTTTTTTTTTTTTTAAATAGTAATGTCAATATCAATTTAGATCAAGTCAATCACTGAAACAACAGTGCCAGCTTGAGTAACAAATAGCATGTATTATGAATGTGTACACGCTTATGGAATACTGATAATTCACCATTGATGCACTGAAAAATGACATGATATACTGTAGAAGTAATTTGTATGAATATAGTTCTCATTTGTCTTGTAATAAACAAAGCAATATATATCCTATTACAGTAAACTTATACAGTTAAAAATAATAATATTATTATTATAGAAGCACAATATATTTATTGCAACACTATTAAATGTATCGGGCAGTGGCGCATCCAGGACATTTTTACTGGGGTGGCCAAGATGGGGCACAGACCTAGTGTGGGGTGGCGATACCGGGAGAACCTTTATGAATGGCACATGATCAAAATGTGTAAATATCGCATTGCTTTGCTTCAACATCTACACATGTAAAATAAATGAATTCTTAAACTCATGTAAGCATTCACTGAATTGTTTGTATTCAATATCAGATTGTTGTTTTGACATTTGACAGTTTTCTATTCCTGTTCTATTTCAACCTGTTACAGTTTCTGGGAATCCCTGGTTATTTTAACATAACACCCATTTTTAAATCAGTAATTGTTTAGGAAAAGTCAGTTACACATTTTTAAGAGCTATTCTCATTGTAGAGAATTAATCTGCGTATAACATCAGGTATAGTGTATAATCATAAAAAGATACAAGTACAGGTGATAACTGATTGAGGCACAATTCAATCAATCATTCAATCAATTATTCATTCATTTATTAGCTATAACTGCACTGTCCAGCAGAAATATTGTCAAATTGGGTACAAATCAGTGTGTGAAATTGGCTACGAGGGCTTATAGGTGTCTGTCTGGAAACCCCAAAATTGCAGATTGAGCTCTGAATACAGTAAAAAACAAAACTCTATTTACAGTGTCTACTCAGGTTTATTTTCCACATGTTCTGATAGCTTCAATTACTTTGAATATTACCAAATAAAATAGTTAGTCAAATCATTTGCGGCATTTAAGTGCAATTTGCCCTGCCTCTGCATATTTAAAATGTCAAATAAAGTATAAAAACTTTGAAGATTTTATTGGACTGACTGACCAGTAATACACATAAAGAGCTCATAAATAACTCATGTAAAGATTTAAAGTACAGTCACAGCACAAACCCTTCCATTTCACACACAGGTTAGCCATATATATATAACTTTAGCTATTGAACATATACATCTGTAAAACGCTTTACACACCTCCGTCATTAAATCAGAAAACATGGCATTTCATATTTCATGTCAATATAAAGATAACATGCTGAATGTGGTGAAGGGTCTAGCTTACTCTTTAACCTAGCTACTGTAACAATGAAAAAATGTTTTCACATTCACATGGAAATTCGGGATAAATTAAACGTTAGATTAGATGAACATACCTCTCAAATAACAGCTTTCTTTTTGACCATAAATCGACGTCGTCAACTCATTGGAAGTTGGAGGTAGACGCTAGCTCGTGTCAGCTTCGTGCTTCTGACCGACCGTTATACTCAAGACCTGGCGCCCGCTGCCCGCGACATGCGGCACCTGCCTGGCCACCCGCAGCATGCCCCTCCCCCCACTGATCAAAGATCAGCTCACACAGCTTCAGTCCCACCACTACTATAATGGTCAGAAATATAAAACTGACCCTGGGTCAGTGTGGCTCTAAATCAACAAATGTCTGAAATGTCTTTAAACCTGAGATGTCATCTTTGATTGACAGGTGTTTCTATTGGTTCTTCATTCTTGTGTAGATGAACATGATGAACTACCAATCAGTTCTGGGGTGGCCACAGGGTGGCCAATGAGATTTCAGGGGTGGCCCAGGCCACCACAGGCCACCCCCTAAAATTGCCACTGGTATCAGGTCACTAATGACATGTACAATTTTGGTAATTAAGCAATTAGAATAACATATTTTTTTGTTTGTTTTTTTTTTTGTTTGTTTGTTTTTTGTTACACTATTCCTAAGAGAATGGTTAAAAAATACTAAAGAGTTAGGGGCATAACTCCAAAAAATTTGTTATGCAGAGGGGGTAGAATGAGGTATGCATTTAAGGGTTAGTTGTCTTCATATGTAGCTACAAGTTACATTTAGAATTGATTTTAAAGTACTATTACTCGTTAAAAAATCACTCAATGGCCTAGGGCCTAAATACATTGCAAATATGCTTGTTGAATATAAACCTAACAGACCTCTCATATCATTAGGATCAAGTCAGTTAGAAATACCAAGGGTCCACTCAAAACAAGCTGGGGCGTGGTCACAAGGGTGGCATGGGGTGGCAGCTTCCACCCTAAAAATAAGCTTTGCCACCCCATCTGCCACCCCAGCATAAGTATCCAAATGTATTAAATATAAATGTAAGTATATTATAGTTGATGTTGACACTGTGTAAGGGTTTATTCATGTCGAACTGCCTAAACTCTCACCGAATGCACAAATGACTAAAAAGACCCATAGCATGATTGATTACAGCAGTGATTATAATCCAAAAAGTTATATTTGGGCGAATTAGAATCCAAAACCTCTAAAAACTAAAGGCAAAATGTTACAACTAGATCAGTCATGTTCATAATCAAAGTGCTGATCTACGTAATCATCTGACTAACAAAATCCCAAGACTGATAGTGGCAGATGTAGAGATGAAATTACCATATTATGTGAAATATTTATTGGAGTGCTTGAATCAGTCATTAAGAAAGACTGTTGATCAAAACAGGTCATTTAAAGAATCTTTTACTGTGCATAACATAATTAATATTCATGAGTTTCGTAGCACTGCCCTCCGTGTGTGTGTGCCAAGCTGTAATGTAAACAGACTAGGCTGCGTGTATCGGATAATCACGCTCGATCAGCATGTTTTCACTGCAAGTATACAAGTTTTAAACTGTTATTGTGGTGCTTTTGTGATAGTTTGGCTGTCTGTTTCAGAAAACAAACATATTATATGTGCTTGAAAAGACTGTTTGAGTTGCTGTTAGTGTGAATGAAAACCGCATCTGCAACTAATAAGTAGACGTGGCTGTGTGCATGGGAAGATCACGTTTAGATATGATGGCTGTGCATATATAAGCTGTGAACTGTTATACTGGTACTTTGGTGACAATTTGGCTGTTTGTTACATAAAATAAACGTGCTTAAAATGATTCTTTGAGTAGCTGTTTGTTTGATGAATGACAGCCATTACTAATGTAAACAAATGGCAGCACGCATCGGAGGAAGATCAAGTTTGATGGATTGACTGTGCGTATAAGAGCTGTAAACTTTTTACACGAGTTGGATGTGTATATATATATATATATATATATATATATATATATATAAAATAAACTTATTCTGTGGTTTAGAAAACTGTATGAGTAACTGTTTGAGTGAATATAAACTATAGATGCTTGACGAGCGCAGCCTGTGTTGAATCTGGCAGCTTGTAACGTTACTGGCTGTTGCAGAAACACATATGTGTGACGTTACTCTGCGGAGCCCAGTTATTAACAGTCACATATGTGTGATGGTACATATGAAAGGGTTAACACGGTTTTTTTTTTGCCTGCATAAAATTATGATGTTTAGTCCAGATTGCCGGTTCTAAATTTCAAGCTAAGGAACATTTAGAATTTGTTGATGTGTTTAACAGACAATGTCTTGGTACTCTGGAGATATACATTTTATTACTTGTTTTTTATTATGCAAAAAAACTATATTTTTTTATTGCCAAATCAGTAGCTACATGTTTACTATGTGGTTCCTGTGGAAATGCAGTTGTATCGCAAGTTCATGGACATTTGTAATTTGATAGTGACTCCAGTTATTGTAATTAACTAGTACTTGCTGCAATGAAGCTTGGTGCCTTAATCCATGGGTGCTTGCTTTGGTGTTGCCAACCCTCATGGTCTGCATTCCACCCCTTTGCCACCCCCCAAAAAAATTTCTAGATCTGCCCCTGAAAACAAGGTGAGACTGCATATAGCTATTATGTCACCTGCAGCTGGAACTTTCTTCCAGAACAAGTCAGGTATGCTCCAACAGTAGCCACACTCAAATCCAAAATGAAAACACATCTGTTTAACTGTGCATTTACTGAATGAGCACTGTGCTGCACTTACTGATTGCACTGCATCATTTTATTTCTATACTCCTTTTTTTTTTTTCATTTTAATACATTTTTCTTTAAATGTATTTTATTACTTTTTATGCTTATTTCTTGTTCTTAATTGATTTTATAATTTTTATGTAAAGCACTTTAAATTCCTACTGTGAATGAAATGTGCTATATAAATTAACTTGCCTTGCCTTACAATCCATACAATTATTATTTGTGTAACCAATTACAGTGCATTTTCCCGAAGAAGTTCCCTCAATGTACAGCGCAGAAATATATCTCTAAATATATCAGAAATATATGGATTACAGCAATTTTCATTCAATCACTTTTTGTCACCATGGGACTGATATAATTAAGATGTAAATTGCAGAGAAAACAAGAAAAGCACATAATTACCATAATTTTTTATGGTAAGAAGAAAGTAAATAGATTAATACAGAAACCATTCATACAGGACAGAAAATGTCAAAGTAGTATATTATATCATATTAAGTGTGTTATTTTTGAGATCTAGGCAAACTGATTCATTAAAAAATAGGTAATGTCTTGCAGCTGTTTCCCTCCCTATTAAAACAACAGTCTTGCATTCTAAAGAGACAATCTGAGACATTACAAACACACCTACGGACAAGAGTGACTAATCTAACAAGAGGAGTAATACAATGTTGTGCTTACTAAAGCATGTGAACCAGGGCAGGGTCACAATTTAATACTGGGTTCATTTCCACTGCTCTACTATATTAAGAGCAACATCAACAAACAACAATCCATACAACAACAGCTCATGGAAAGATAGCACATATTTTGTTTAATGGAGCATGAATAAGTGGCATGTTTCTGTTTAGGCATGATTGGTTTACATACAATATAGCCACTGCATCAATGCATACAACAAAAGCAGTGACCGAAAAAGAAAGAAGAAATAAAATAAGGTGCTAGTAATGGTAATAAAATAATAATAACAATACTATAAAATACACATTCAACAAGACATTAATTAACTATAATAGGAAAGTTTAAAAATGAGAATACTACTACTCATATTGTTCCAATCCCAATCCCAAATCTGTGCATGGACCACAAAAGATTAATGTTAGCCTCAATCACCATTCACTATTACTGCATCTTTTATGCATACAATGAAAGTGAAAGATGATTGAGGGGATTTCTCCATTTTATCTCTGAATTTATTGCAGTGAATAAAAAGTGTGCTACACTCAACCACACTAGGGTCAGTGACCACAGACTCTTCTTTCTTTAGAAGCCATGTTTGTCTCCATCTCCCACCAACAAAACACCTGCCCATCATGGCTTGGAGTGGCCTGTGTTCCATTGGGCCAGTGTACAGCTCAAAAGGGCTATCCATCACTGGGCCACAACTGCAGCCTGTGGATAGATTTCCACTCCCACAGCTGAGTCATCAATCAGCACCGGCTCTCCTGCATACTCAAGCAGCCTGGAGAGGCCCAGCAAGGCCAGGCAATGTCACACAATACTCCAAACCTGCCAAAAGCCTTTACATAAGAGCTATGGAACTAAAGAAAGGCTGCTTTTCAGCTAGTGGTTAATGGGAGGTGTGAGAGTAGAGATTACTCATTTATATTTCCCTCATTTACTCTATGGCAGAACAGATGCTGTGGGGAAAATGACCAGGGCAAACCTGTTGAAAATTTGGTTATCATTTATTCACTCTCTTGTTGTTTCAAAGCCATAGTACTTTTCTTCCACGGAACACAAAAGATGTTAGGCAGAATGACTAGCAGAAATGAAAAAGCAGTGTAAACATTCTTCAAAAATTCTGCACAACTAATTCTTCAATTCTACTGCATACAGTGACATTCTAGAGAATTGTATGCCTTCATTTTTAATGCATGAGTTTGCAAAGGGCCCTTTTCTATTCAAGCATTACAATGTCCTGTGCACAAAGCGTGATCCATAAACAAATGGTTTACTAATTCTGGTGTGAAGAACTTGACTGGCCTGCACAAAGCTTAGACCTGAACCCCATTGAACACCTTTCGAATAAACTGAAATGTATGAAGGTAAAATTGTGCCTAAATGATTGCATGTGCAGAGTGAGATTTGTGAAAGCGTAAATCAACAGAAGGTTTTGTTAAGGTGTAAATCAAGTTGCAAGCGTAAGAAAAAAATATTGGCAATACTTTAATGCTTTCTTACGTGTAATTCATGTGTTGTGAATTTGCAATTTCATATTAACACAAAGTAAATGTGGTCTGTATTCTTATAACTTCCTTTTTTTTTTCGCGCTCACACTTTTGCCACTGTTTTTGTGCCTAAACATGGCCAAAAACATTGCAAACCTACAATCAGTGATATGCAAGCAAAGAAAGGGTTTAAAGAACAGCAAAATAGATTCACCACTTAGAATCAGTCTGTATGTGTAAAATAAACTACTGCAAAAGTGTAAATGACTTGTGTTTGTGGCATAAATGTTTTCCTGAAATAATCCAATATACATTGTTCCATCTTCCCTTTGTTGCGCTCACACTTTTGGCACAAATTTCTCACTGAAAAGAGTTTTGCAAGCGCAAGGGGGAAGGTGGGTCTACCTGCTTCTAGTAACCAATCAAATGAGGTTTTCCTTGAACAGTTTACGCTGATCTGATTGGTTTAGTAACGTGACAGACCGCTTATTCTTCATATGGCTAAGCGTCGTTCCTTTGGGTATCTCTCCTCTCTTAAATATTAAACTGAAATATTAATACATACACATTCTTTTATTGTGAGGATAAAGTTGAGAAGACACCGTTTATTTATATAAATATGATTCTCAATCTGGTGTTCAAATGTTTCTACTTGTTGCTGTTCATTATTTTAATTATATTTTAATTACTTTGTATTATCATTGGCATGGCAAATGGATGGATGGAACTTGCTAGTATCATAGAACATTGACAAAATGTAGCAAAACTTTATTTAAATGGAAACGGTGGTGCGTTGAACACCCTGTTGTGTTACTCAAGCGTTGCAACTATGGCAGCTGAGAAGGCCATTCTTTGCATTCTTTTCGAAGAATTTTCGGAGCCTGATGAAATCAGTTTAAATACGTGTTTAATACTACAAAATACGCTCGATGCTACAGTCACTGCCCTTGCTGTCCAGAATAGCAGAGAACATCCCAATCGAGTGAAGAGATATGTGGAAACTGTGGTTCCTAATTATGGTGATCCAACATTTGCCTCGCATTTCAGGATGACAAGGCAAACATTTCTTCTAATGTCTTCAATTGTTGCATACACCAAGCTGCAGTGGACACATTTGTAAAGGACTTAAGTTGGATCCATTGTGCGCACTGCCTTTTTAATACAGCAGGGTTTATATCCACGTCGCTGCTGATTGGGTAACACCTCTGACACACCCACCAAATGAGAGAAAACCTACCTCAAAGCCCGTTGCACACCGTTTCGAGGAAACATGTCATTCAACCCGGAAACCGTAGCAAAACGTAGCAAAAATCTCACACCGTTTTGAGATTGAACATGCCCCCGGCCTCGCTCTGCCCAGATGCCGCTCGGCTCCGCCCTGCTCACCACAGAGAGTTACCCAGAGGAAGGACGCTTAGCCATATGAAGAAGAGGCGGTCTGTCACGTTATTAAACCAATCAGATCAGAATTAACTGGTCAAGGAAAACCTCATTTGATTGGTTACTAGAAGCAGATAGACCCACCTTTCTCCTTGCGCTTGCAAAACTCTTTTCAGTGAGAAATTTGTGCCAAAAGTGTGAGCGCAACAAACGTGTATATTGGATTATTTCAGGAAAATATTTATGCCACAAACACAAGTCATTTACACTTTTGCAGTAGTTTATTTTACACATACAGACTGATTCTACGTGGTGAATCTATTTTGCTGTTCTTTAAACCCTTTCTTTGCTTGCATATCGCTGATTGTAAGTTTGCAATGTTTTTGGCCATGTTTAAGCGCAAAAACAGTGGCAAAAGTGTGAGCGCGAAAAGAAAAAAAAGGAAGTCATAAGAATACAGACCACATTTACTTTGTGTTAATATGAAATTGCAAATTCCAACACGTGAATTACATGTAAGAAAGCATTAAAGTATTGCCAATATTTTTTTCTTATGCTTGCAAACTTGATTTACACCTTTACAAAACCTTCTGTGCGCAAGCCATTTCTTTTTACACTTGCAATTTGATTTACGCTTTCACAAATCTTACTCTGCGCATGCAAATATTTCTATCACTCTTGTAACTTCATTTACGCTGTTACAAACCCTACACTGTGTGTGCAAATCATTTAGGTACTATTTTACCTTCATAGAAATGTCGATTTCACTGATGCTTGTGTCTGAAAAGGGGCTTCCATACAACTCGAGTCAGTGTTGCCAAATACATTGAACTCAATTGAGTGAAACAAAAGTTTAAACAATTTCAACTTTGACCCTGTTGCTGCTGACCTTACAAAGCATCAGCCAATGATTTCTGGGCAAACTGCATATATGCAAAGACCAAAGTGATTTTCACACATGTTTTGCCTCACTAATGGTGTTTTTTAGAGTACAAAGCAACAAGAAATATTCAAAAACTGACCAACTTTATGAAGAGATACTGAATGTCTCCGAGCATTCCGAGCATCCAAAGACCTTCTTGAACTTATTTAAATTCATCAAGAACATCCTAAGACTTAAACCTAAATGAGTTAAGGTTAGGTTAGGTTAGGTTAGGTTAGGTTAGGGGTTTGGGTTAAAGCAATTGCCAGGAGTTTTTTTCTCTTCTCCAAATACATGTTTTACCATTTACTGTGCACACCTCCTGGTTTCTTGCCCTGGCAAACTAGTCAAATCAGCCCTCCTTGGCACTTAATACAATGCAAGTCATGTGGAAGCTCCTTAAGGAAGCAAATCCCTGCAGCCGTGTTCCAACATCTACTGCAAAGCCCACCCAGAAGAATGGAAGCTGTAATTTCAGCAAAAGAAGGACCATCTCCTTCACAATGTCACATTGATTTTGCCAAGAAAGGCATGTCTGTATCAACATCTTTTGTTAGTCCTGGAATAACATTCCTTTCAAACAAACATAGTCCAAAAAAAATCATTATCCATTACTTTGATGGACTGGGTTGTTAGTTTTCTGTCCTGCTCTGTTTTTATCCATCAGTAAAATACTCAGACACTTTTATTTTTAAGGTGCCATTGATATCACCTTATCAAACTGTGTTGTGGGTTCTTGGCTTCTTTTTATTCTGCTCTTGCAATATGAAAAAAGACAACAGGTCAGTCGATTTAATGAACTCTCCACATTCCTCACTCACATCTCTTTCCTGGTCTATTTTCGTGGGGGAGTACTACGACCCTAGATGGGTCTAGGGGTGTGAGGGGTATAACATTAATTAAAAGTTGTAAAATTATTTGAGTGCTGAGAGACTATGACACAAACAAGGATGTTACAGTGCAAAAGCAGGAGAATTTATATATAATTGTAAGTAGTGAGTCTTATAGAAAATAGATGATAAATACTTTCAATATGTACAAAACACGGGTAGAACAAAGAAACACACTAATCAGGGAGGGGGGAAAGGAATATGGATTGCATCTAATAAATAAAAAAATAAAAAACATAACCAATCTAACTTAGTATAACCCTATAACTATCTTGTAAAACAAATAAAAGAAACATTTTCAGCATCAGTGACGCCCTATTTGAAACTTGCTACCAACAAGTCAGAAATCAAAATGTACAGTGTGTGGCACTCCGTCCTATATGCGTTCCGGCAGTAGTGAAGCGCCACCCCTCACCAAAACAAGAGTTTAAACTTTGCCGGTTACAAGCGGCTTTTAAAGGAAATAACCATCCAATCGGAATATTTTAAAAAGCAGATGCATTCACAATCAGAAGAGCTTCATCGATCTTCTTTAGTGTGTCTGATATCAACACAAATGGGAAGCACGAACACCTGAAGCTCCTTTAATACAGGTTATCTACTAAAATAATGGATAATTCTGCTTGATATTTTGGGTTTGCGCTTTGATTAAATTTCAACCGCATCTGGGAGAGACAGCTCATGTTTTTTTTCTTCGCACTTTCTTTGTCTTTTCTGACTTTGTTGTGCTTTATCATGCAGTAATACACTGACAGTGATTGATGTATATCGTCATGAAACAGAGTCTCTCCCTCCAAATCCGATCACAAGTGGCCACAGGAGACACATTTAAATGACCAGTTGTAAACAGCATTGTTTCTCACCTGACCACATGTGATCGGATTAGAAGGAATTGATAGGTTCATAAGAGTTCCAAGAAAAAGCCCCTGAACCTAGCCCTAAGCCTAAACTTGATCCTAAAATCTGATTGGTTTATAGGAATGCTGTTGCATGAACCAACAAGGACGTTGATTCAAGAACATATCTCAATAGGCAAAATCAGGGTCACCACTATGATGTTTCTGTACTGTTGCAAAAGACTGTGAAGAAATTCAGTTTCTGAAGCTACAGAAACAACAATCAGAAGCTCCAGGAGGGCACCAGGAGCAAACTCTGATGCAATCAACCTGAAAGAGGATGATCAGCAAGCAGAGAGCACATGAAAGTTTGCATGTGGCTTTAACATAAATCCGGAACATAGCTGTTTAATGAAGGAGCTAGCAGTATCGCAAGGTTAATGATGAAGCAAAGCCATCATCACAGAGCTGCTCTGGGCTGCCATGGTGACGAAAGGCCTTTGAGTGTGTGTGTGTGTGTGTGTGTGTGTGTGTGTGTGTGTGTGTGTGTACATGTTTATACTACATTGTGGGGACCAAATGACTGACTGACAGGAAGAGGCCAGCACTACTAGCAATTAAAAACTTTAATTAATCAAAGCTATTTAAAGACGCCCATTCATTCCCATCGGCAAACGCACAGATGAGAGCGAAAGATAAATGGCAAACCGCTCCCGCTCCCTCCCTTTCCCTCTTATTCTGATTTTTCCTCCTTCTCTTTTTCATGGTTTCATTCAGAGAACTGCAGAAAGCAAGTCTGCATGGCTTCTGGTGTAAGCAAGTAATGATCAAAAGAATGGTCAAACTATTGCAATCCTATGGCATTATAAAGTAACTATATTAATTATTAAGAGCTCAGTTGAATCACAGGAGATTTGTAATTAGTGGTGTTTGCCAAGACAAGCATTACTATTATTATTGCTCATATTTTACACTGTATTCTGTTTTCTCATAGGGTTATCTCGGCTAGTGAGATACAAAATTTGCAAAGAAGTGAGAGACACTGTTTTGGTCTCAGTACTGTTAGGGTTAAGTTGGAGTATATTAATGCAATTACTACTCAAATGATTCAGAAAATTGTTGAACATGCTGTGCCTTTCACATCACATCTGTTTAAAGAAGGAAGTGGAAGAGCGCAGTTTTGGTCTCTTTACTGTTGCGCATATGCACGACTGTTGTTCCATCTTTGACCACTGGGTAAAAACATTTGGGTTTGCTCTTTTGACTTGGGCAAGTAAGCAACCACTTTGCAACCACCCTAGCAAACACTTTGCAATGTGTTAAAAATGAATACCTTAGCAATCACAAAGCAATATGTTGGCAAGCACCCTCAACACCCTTGTATCTTGGTAGCAAGTGTTGCATGGGCAAACATCACTCACATTTTCTTCAAAAAGTTTAAGAAATCAGATTACTACCTCTGTTATTCAATAACTAGAGCATTACAGGTAGCTAATATTACATCTTTCAGTACCTGTAGAGCTGAATTTCTATAAGCAATATGTAATATAAGATTAAAAAAAATAAAATAAAATTTGAATTGTGTTTCCACAACAAAGCAATGATTTAGAATCATTTACTGGCTGTCATAAATCTGTAATGGGACCCATAGTGACTAATGTGCTCAAAGCTGATTTGCGCTGTCCTGAGCCTGGCATGGCTCAAAGAACGTCTCCTTTTATCTCTGCTCTCTTTTAACAGAGACTACATAATTAAACTAGTTTTTAAACTTTAATCATCATTGCCAGGCAGTGAATTAATTGCTAGTTTTGTTGTAACACTCAGTAATGGAAAGGAGGGTGATATACTGCAAATACGCAAACACTGACATTGGAAGAGACGGATGCATCAGCACTTTGTGCATCTGCCTCGCCCAGCTTTGTTAAAGGTTAGGCATTCATTTAACCTTGACACAACATTTTTACCTAATTCATTAATTAATTTGATCTAAAAGCATGTGACACAAAAGTAGCCTCAAAGAAACTTCCACACCAACTGAAATGCAAATGACAAACTCAATTTCAAAGAAAGCACCTGTTGTCCCTGATGCCACAGATGGACGGACAAACAGAAATATAGAGACATACAGAGAGAAAGACAGAGATAGACAGACAGATGGATAGATGGATGATAGATAGATACACCTGTATACAGACAAACAGATAGATAGATTAGTAATATTAGTGGTATTTCTATTGAGAAACACCCAAACCGACAAAACAATACATATAATCATCATTCCTTTGAAGCAGCTTGATATAAAATGCAAATCAAATAGCTGGTTGATCTCTGTTGAATGTCTAAAAATATTTACAATTGTTGTTCTGGCTCAACAGGCAGAACTAAAATATAATGTTTGTGAAGTGCATGTCGTTAAGTGGAAAGCAAGCGCATGTTCTAGGTAGGAGACTAATGTTCTGTGAAAAGAACATTCAAAAGCTCTCTCAAATGTTCAGATGGGCAATTCCATCCCAAAAATATTCCATTGCTGTAATATGAACACAAGGCAGAAATTGCTCCTTTGATATGCAGTAAACAAACCACTCACGCTTGTATACTGCTGCTGTGTGACAATAGTGTGACAGTGAAGTGCATCCAACACTGTGTGCAGGGGCATGGCCACAAGAGTGGCACGGGGTGGCAGCTGCCACCCTAAAAATAAGCTTTGCCACCCCATCTGCCACCCCAGCATAAGTATCCAAATGTATTAAATATAAATGTAAGTATATTATAGTTGATGTTGACACTGTGTAAGGGTTTATTCATGTCGAACTGCCTAAACTCTCACCGAATGCACAAATGACTAAAAAGACCCATAGCATGATTGATTACAGCAGTGATTATAATCCAAAAAGTTATATTTGGGCGAATTAGAATCCAAAACCTCTAAAAACTAAAGGCAAAATGTTACAACTAGATCAGTCATGTTCATAATCAAAGTGCTGATCTACGTAATCATCTGACTAACAAAATCCCAAGACTGATAGTGGCAGATGTAGAGATGAAATTACCATATTATGTGAAATATTTATTGGAGTGCTTGAATCTGAACTGTTGATTAGGGATGCAACTAACGATAATTTTGATAATCGTTCAAATTATTCAACTATTCAGCGACTAATGCAATGATTAATCATTAGCTCTTAACCGATTATTCAGCTTGTGCCCCGAGTTACTAACAATAAAGAGGACAAAATCATCTTTTAAAAAACCTCTAAATGACATTCACTGAATTAAAGGAAAAAAATACTTTTTATCAAGTTTAATTCAGTAAAGAAATTCACTGCAAAAAATCCTAGTGTTATCAAGTGTTTTTGTCTTGTTTTCCATTTAAAATTGTCAAAATCCTTAAAACAAGATACATTTACTTGAGAAGAAACATATAAGATATTTAGACTTGCTTTAAGAGAATGTATCTTATATATAAGTGTATTTTGTATATACGTGTATTTTTTTCACTTGGTTAAACTTCTGAGTAAAGACAAATATACTTATATTCAAGATCTATTCTCTAAAAGCAAGTCTACATATCTTATTTGCTGCTTCTCAGGTGAATGCATCTTTTTTTAAAAGGATTTTTAGATATTTTAAAATATTTGTATTTTTAATATTATATTCAACATTCTCAGATAACAATTTTTTGTTCTGCTGTATAGCGGCTAAAGTAAATGTACTTTGTTTTAAAGGAGTTTTAGATATTTATATTGGAAAACAAGCCAAAACAAAAACAAATCAAAAACATATTTTGTTGCAGTGCATAATGGGGAGAAGACTACACTCTCTCACCTTTCTGTTCACTTCAATCCATCTTTAACTCTCAAAAAACAAACTCTCTCTTATTAATAAAGTTTTACAATAAATTGACAATTTTCTTCACGATAAGAAATGCACAGTGACATATATTATGATTCAATAAGTCACGAGTCATCACGTTATAATCTAGCTGCATTAAGCGTGCACGCTCGAGGGATGAGCGTCCCCGTGACAGAGTGTGCATCAGTCGGGTGCAGTTTCAATTTCTCCCACTTAGACCAGGACACTTCGTGGAACTCATAGAAGAGGTGATGACTGCACAGAGAAATGCCAGTGAAGCTGTGAAAGATTAGAGTGCATCTGGACTGTGAGCTGTGTAATTCTTCCTCTCCTTAGTC
The DNA here is from genome assembly GCF_019703515.2 of Myxocyprinus asiaticus. Taxonomy (NCBI): domain Eukaryota; kingdom Metazoa; phylum Chordata; class Actinopteri; order Cypriniformes; family Catostomidae; genus Myxocyprinus; species Myxocyprinus asiaticus. The sequence continues at coordinate 35,330,704 of NC_059357.1, read as the reverse complement.
AGGCGCGAACGGCAATGATGCTCTCGTGTGTCATTTTACGTTAAATGACATCAAACTATTCGACAACGATATTTTTTGTTTACAATTTTTTACTGTTGACATTGTCGATAACGTCGACTAATTGTTTCAGCCCTACTGTTGATCAAAACAGGTACTTTAAAATAATCTTTTACTGTGCATAACATAATTAATATTCATGAGTTTCGCAGCACTGCCCCCCACAGTAAAATTTTTCGGAAAATTTTTATTTTTATTTAGGCCTAACTTTGTGTTAATCTTTGCTTTCAAATTATTCCAGCTGTTACAAAGGTCCTACAGGAATATACATGCATTGCCCATCCATGGCTACACTTCACAAAAATTATATATTTTTTTGCCTGCATAACATTTAGTCCAGATTCTAAATGTAAAGAATATTTAGAATTTGTTGATGTGTTTAATAGACAATGTCTTGGTGCTCTGGAGGCTCTTTTTACTATGCAAAAAAAAATAAATAAATAAATAAAAAAATAAAAAAACTTTTTTAATGTTGCCAAATCAGTAGCAAAATGGTTACTATGTGGTTTCTGTGGAAGTGCAGTTGTATCGTAAATTCATGGACATTTGTTATTTGATAGTGACTCCATTCAAATACATCAACATTTACACATAAAACACATACACACACCTCTTTGACACTAGCAGTTCACTCAGTGAGTCACACTAGTTGGGTTTCCATCCAACAATTTTTATGCGCATTTTGAAATTGCGCATAAGAAATCCTGAATGGAAACACTTGATATGCGAATACATTTTCTAAATTCGTTTAAAATTGAATGCGCTAGGAGGAGGTGGATTTTCTAGATTTCTGGATTGGTTAAAATGCACATTAAGGTGATGGAAACGGTTTATTCACAAAACGATGACGTGTTTTGTCCATTCATGCATGTGTTATGAGTGTGCGATAGCTTGATGTGACTAGCCCACCAAAAGGTCCGACCTTGGCACACAATTCTTTGAACATAGCGCTTGTCATTCGGACGTGTTTAACCCACAGCTGGTCGATAAAGTTATGCCAATCTGTCCTCTGAAAATCAAATTACCAATGTTTGTATAACAGCATTCTTCCACTTAAGAAATATTGCTAAATTACGACACATGCTCTCTGTTGCTGATGCCGAAAAACGAATTAATGCGTTCATGACCTCAAGACTAGATTATTGTAATGCATTACTGAGAGGATGTCCAGCAAGATCAACAAATAAACTTCAATTGGTTCAAAATGCAGCAGCCAGAGTGCTGACTAGAACCAAAAAATATGATCATATTAGCCCAATTTTATCGTTGTTACATTGGCTACCTGTTAAATTTCGTATTCATTTTAAAATTCTGTTAACTACGTACAAAGCTTTGAATGGTGTAGCTCCGCAGTACTTAAGTGACCTTCTGTCACACTATATTCCATCACGGTCATTACGATTGCAAAATTCTGGCCTGTTAATAGTTCCTAGAATATCAAAATCCACAAAAGGAGGTAGATCCTTTTCATACTTGGCTCCTAAACTATGGAATAGTCTCCCTAACACTGTTCGAGATGCAGACACACTCACTCAAAGTCTAGACTAAAGATTTATCTATTTAGCCAGGCATACACCTAATTTATCCCTCAACTCACAATTAGGCTGCTTTAGTTAGGTCTGCCGGAACCAGAAACCAGAAACCAGAAACATTGATTGTGATCTATAACTCTGCAATAAATTGAATGGCATCTATGCTAATATTATTCTATTTGTTTCCAGAACCGGCTGGATCCAGCTCCATTCCTGCTTCGTGTTGGACTCCACTACTACGTGTTTCTGAGTGATGATGACTAATAGCAGCCAGTGCCAGCCAAACATCACTTCAGTCTATTACGATGGACTTCAGAGGATGAACTGATGCCAACTCCAACCATAAGACATGGGATACATCATATGCCATTGCCTGAATCATGGATTTAGGATAGACCTCACCGAAATTACTGGCCGGTTGAACTGCGATGCACCACATTGATCTCTGCCTGCATCACCTCGGTCTAATGATGGACTACACTCTTGAAATGGAATACACAGACTATCAATTAACTGCCAACAAAACCCTTCATCAGCCAACTAACAAGGACAATGCATCTATGTGAATACAAAATCTTTGTTTAAACACTGACCCTTAACACTATAACTTTACATAAGTAATATTGGCATTATATTCATGTTGTTTAGTCAGAGGGGAACTGGCCCCCACAGTGAGCCTGGTTTCCCCAAAGGTTATTTTTCTACATTAATCAAACATCTTATGAAGTTTTGTGTTCCTTGCCACAGTCACCTTCGGCTTGCTCACTGGGGTTCTAAATACAATTACTATTTAATTACTTATTTTTAAACACAATTCATAATCGTATTTTATCAAACTACACAGTGATGACTCTAAGACATTATAGATATTACATTTTCATTTTCTGTTAATGCATGATCTTCTGTAAAGCTGCTTTGAAACGATGTGTGTTGTGAAAGGCGCTATACAAATAAAAATGACTTGACTTCTGCTCTTTGTATTTGTCGTTAAATCAATATATATATATATATATATATATATATATATATATATATATATATATATATATATATATATATATTTATTATTTGTTTTATTTTTTATTGAAGTTTAAATTATTAGTCATTTCTAGATAATGCTCACTAGCACACCAGAGTAATAAATTAAACCCCCAGAAGAGACATATGTGCATTATAAACCAAAAACACCATTAATCAGTCCATTAAGGCAGTGGTTCTCAACCCTGTTCCTTGAACCCCCCAACACTGCACATTTTGTACAGGTATATCTCCCTTTTCTGACACACCCAATTCAGGTGTTGGAGTCTCCACTAATGAGCTGATGAGTTGAATCAGATGTGTTTGATTAGGGAGATATCCAAAATGTGTTGTGTTGGGGGGGCTCCAGGAACAGGGTTGAGAACCACTGCATTAAGAGAATGAATGCATTCCTTGTAACAGATTTAGCTTTTATTCCATCTAAGGGCGTGACATTTCTGCTGCGTGAGTCACATTTAATAAACACAAACCTAAGGGCCATATTTAGTGTGCAGTGCAAATAATGTTGCTCCTGAATTTTTACAAATATTGTCACACTGGCATCTTTATGCACTGTGAAGTTTTAAAGAATGATAAGAAAATCAGATGTTGTGGTGTGCTTTGTTTGCCGAGTACAGTATAATCCAGAAAGGTGGAACTATTGTTTTATATACTCCCTTTAAGTAAGAGCTGGTCTTGCTTACAAGTGGAAGAATGATGGTACTGGTGGTGGGGCAGCCAATCTTAGTGAGGAGTCCGTTCCCAAGAAACCCCTTCTTTACCAGAGATATATCAGTTTCATCCAGGTTCCCTTAGTGTTATGGTAAAACTGACCTTTAACGTGTTTTAGAGAGCAATGTCAAAGCATATAAATGAGGTAGTACACCGCCTGAGGAGCAAACAAAAGCTTAAAGACTATTGCAAATATGTTGCATAGCAAGCTGGAAGACCTGATGCTTTCATACAATTAGACACACACAAAAAGTCCATATACGTATGATGAAATTGCATATCTTCATTATATCACAAATAATAAACACTAACTTTAATGGTCAACATAGGTTTTGCTCCTTGTAGGACCTGTAAGTCCATTAGTAAAGTGTTACTTCTCTGAAAGGATAAGTATTTATCTGAAGAAAAAAAAAAAAACTTTTAGGGGTTTACTAGTGTACAGATAATCTCAAAGATAACAGACATGGACTACTAGCAACATAACTCCAACTTTACCTCCATGGAGTCTTTAATTGAAACTATAACGATGTCACATCCTTTCTGGTCCCACTTTCTAATTCATCTAATTGATTGCACAGCTTAGCAATGCAACTTACTGCATCTTTCACATAAAAAAGTATATGACGTTGTTATAGTTCCAATGTGATGACAATTATATTTCCTGCTCAAATTGTAAAATTTGAATCAAAAAGATTGTTCTAAATCATTACAAAACAGTAAGTTAAATAATGCTGTTTGTAAGGGAGAAAAATACATGTACTCGTTCATTCATAGTACATTCATTAACCAATACAGTATGCCTGTGTCTTTTTGGCAGATGAAGTAAAATCCTCCCAGTCTCTTACTTAACATGGGTTTTCATGTCAGCATGTTAACAACAGCTGCTTTATTCAATAAGCAAGCCATTGTCTGCCTTTTCAAAGTCTACAAAGTGGAGACAAATTCAAATTAAATGTGTTTAAACACAAGGTGAGGGACAAAAGAGGCGCAGCCCAGATAATTGGGTTAATTGCAAAGAACATGCAATTAGCTCTAATTGAAGTAACCATGGTTATATTCAGAGTTACTGATTAAGTGCTATAGTGCATCTATGGAGTGTATCTTTAACAATGTCTTTTTTCAGTTAAATAGCTGGAGGTGTAATGGAACTCTAGTGGTAAAAATGGAAAACATGTGCGATAGGTGCCTCAAAATGTATCTACAAAGGTATATCAAATGTCACGTTTTTGCGGATAGTGTGTAATTCCAAGTAAGAACAATTTTATGTGAATTTCAGATGTCTAAAGAAATATGTTGTTGACATGTAAACTGGTGATTCCTCAGGGCTGTGTCAACCAGTGAATAAAGAACTGGAGCAACAGGTAGGCTATTACCAAAAACTCAAAACAACAGACCTCCACTGTGTACCAGTTTGCATTCAATCTAAATTGGCCCAACCATAAAAGTTTTAGCTGTATCCTAAATCACATTCTTCTTCACTATTCTTTGCCACTCTGAGTAACACTAAAAAGTGTAAGTAGTGTGTTTACACTGAAAAATGCAACGAGAATAATGGCACTTTTCCACTGCACATTATGGTTTGACTCGAATCTGCTCGCTTTACTTTTCTGAGCTTGCTTTTCCACTGCAGTTTAGTGCCACCTCAACGTGGGTGGGATTATAGGCTGATCGTCATAGTTGCGCCGCCTCTACTGCCGTGACATCATCTTAAACGTGACACAAACACACTACAAAGGAGCAATGGAGGATATCGAAGGAATGATGTCCTTGATTCTCGGCATGTGGCTGTTTTTCACAGCAAGACAACAACCTTTGTTTCAAAAGAGGCTGACAGCAGCAAGACAAAATACCACTAAAAAAACAGGAGAGTTTGGGAAATCATACACCAAAGCGCAGACGAGGACATCACTGTGTTAGCTCAAAGACGATGCATGAGGGTAAGCTAACCTGCCATCTAGCTATTAGATTCTCTCTGACCAATCAGTGATCTGCAGGGTTTTGACGTAACATTTAGTATTCGCTCGGCTCGCTTGGAACCTCGACCGAGGTGGTACTAAAAAAAGTACCAGGTAACAGGTACTATCCATAGTGGAAAACCCCCAAAAAGCGAGCAGAGTCAAGTCGAGCCGTACCATGCAGTGGAAAAGCCCCATAAGGGTACTACATGTACGTGCATGACTATGAGTACCTGGATGATACGACGTCTTCAGCTGACAAAAACAGAGTGTGCAATCTTGGACACTACATGCACTCAGTGCTCTAATGCTGTTCTAACATAACAATTTATTAAAAGGTATTCACAGCAGCGCCATCTTTTATTTTTGACGGGAAGGACAACGAGGCTGTGAGGGATAAACATACAGTCTCTTTAATGGGTTGTACTGCAGTTTAAAGTGTTTTTGGATCGTTCCACAGACAAAACATTGAAAAACATATTTTCAAGAACATTCAGTAGACAAAAAACTCCAGACAACATCAGTTATGGAAAATCAGATGTGATCTTTGAGCTTTTTACAGCTTTATACCATGCGTGCCATTGAAGAGATGGGAAGTCTATCACTCACAGCCTCGTTGTCATTCCCATTAAAAATCAAAGAAGCCGCTAGCGTGAATAATGTCTATTAATGGTGAATGTGGCACCTACCCAAAATTGCAAATGTGAGTTGAATGCTTTACCATCACCCCACGCTGTGTGAATATACATTATTTGACATATATGTGTTGGACTGAGGTTGGCTAATGTGCTAAAGCTAAAACGTCACTTCCTTCATCAGAAAGATTTTCTGCATATCTTCGGCATATTGCATCACGGTTTTGCGGCCCTCTTCAGCCAGTCGCGGCCTGTTCGGCATAACATGGCGGCCCGTTTCAGCTTATTGCTGCCCATTTGGCCCCGTTTCGTGGCCGGCCCACCGGGAAAAGTCCCGGTTCTCCCCATGGCCAGTCCGCCCCTGAGTGTAGGGCCTATAGTGTGTCAGTTGAGACATAGCTTTTGTCCAGTGTCACTTGAATGTTGGCAATAACACTGCAAACACAAACACCACTCAAAAAATGGTTCTGTGTTCAACGTATGAATTTGTAATGTTGTATTATGTCCCAATAGGACTCTACTTTCTTATTACCAACTCAAAAGTATGTATTGTCATATCATCAGCCAAGTACATACTTAAAGTATGTAGTATATGAATTTGAAAGCAGCCCTCAGTGTGGACAATATACAGTATATTGTATATCTACTAAATCACATGTATTTATGGAATATTTCGATTTCACACATTTACATAAAATGTACATTTAAATAATTACCACAAGAAAGTTCAATCTGAAAATATTAGTGAGCTGCAGCTGGGAAATTTGCTCGTTCGCTTCACATTTGCAGCTGCATAGATTTGGCGCCCTCTAGACAAGCACAATTGCCGAACAAGTGGAAGGAGCTCATTATTCCAGTTATCATTTATATGAAGCGAATTGCGAATTATTTATCTTTCCAAATCAGTAAATCAATGAATAGAGAGCAAAACCTGCTCTATATTTTAATGTTCCATCATTGAATGTTCAACTATTGAGACGCTTTCGATATTTCGACACAGATGTGCATCGCAAATGTGTTGTTTTCGTTCGTTTGTTCATTAATACGTGTATATATTCTGCTTATTTTTTCAAACAGCAATAAGCAGTATTTTTCGCTTTAAGATTGCAAAAATGAGGGAACCGCTGGAGCTGAAGTGATGGAGTCACAGGCTATTAAATCAAAGAATACTAAAATAACAACTGTTGGGTTCGTGCTCAGTGTATCCAGAGTTGAATGACAAATAGGTGTTTTGATTTGTACGTATTGTAATATGTGGCTTGTTGGCAGCTGTATGCACTTACCTTATCTGTTTTGTGAACGAGGACAGCAACATTGTTTCGAGTCTGTTCCTAATAAGTGCAAAAATACGGTCCAGTTTAGATTTGTGATGCAATAGCGCCACCTGTTGGACGTGTGGTTCACGACACAACATCAAGTGGCTTTTACAACAGCGCCAAAAGCAAAGATTGCTTTGAAAGTTGGTAGGAACATATTACAAGGAGGATAATATTCAAAATGTTGGTTTTAAGAAAATGCAAGGGGGTCAGTCTGGTAAAATAACATTATTTGCTCATATACGTAACAAGTCACATTTCCCTTTTCTCTGGCCCACTATACATTAAATATTACATAGGCTACAGATTTTTATTTTTTTTTAAAGATTAAACAGGTTTAGAACTGACCACTAGGGTCAGGGGCGTAGCTAGTGGGGTGAAAGGTGGTAACGATTCTAGGGACCCACAGGTCCAGGTCTGTTTTTAACAGGAAAGGGGCCCCGATCAATATAGAGTCAAGAATACATACCTTTCTACGGCCCTGACTATGGCCGCACGATATGAAGGCAAAATGTGTTGGATTAGGTTATATTACGACGATGTGCTGTGTGATAACCCTAAGATTCATGTTTTTTGTAGATCTACATTGCATAAAAAATGATATTCAAGGGACATAAAGTGACATTCTGTCAAATGTATTATACAGCATTAAACAAATAGAAATCTAAACAAAAGGAGGCTAAATTAACAAGTTACATGTGTAAAATTATATCTCAAAATGTAAGAATCCTCCATTGGGCCGCATGCAAAACTCTGGGTGTTTTGTTTTTTTTTTGTTTTTTCTTAGATGGAAAATATTTGTACACGAAAATTATGCTTGTTTAAATCTGTTAATTTCAAGGATTGGACCTAAAATATAAATGGTAATTCGCCTGCGTAATCTCCAGAATATTATTATTATTTTATTTATTTCTTTAAACTCCATGCCGTATTAAGTCGACTGTGATTGGTGCATCCTCAACAGCGCTGAATAAAGTAACAGCTGCCACATGACAACACTGTTTCTGTGCCGATGCAGAAGAGGTGGGACAATAATTTAAACATGAATTATGATATGAGAAACATAATAGTCATTAAGATGAAAACAAATACATATTATAATGTTTAAGTATTTTCTATGTGGTAAAATTGCCCATATGTTGATGGCAACATTTCTGATTTATTAAAGTTGGTATGGGCATGTCTATACCTAAATCTACGCCTGTGGGCCAAAGATACCCAGTATTTTTGATCAATAAATAGTTCATTAATTATTAATAACAATCCGATTAAACATTTTTTTCCGCCAAGTAATATAGTTCATTGGTCACACTGTAGGCTGATGTCAATCAGGGCAGCGACTTGGCGAATTAATAAAGAAATCAAGATGATGTGCGGCCACAATTGTGCTTATTCATCACATACGAATTTAGAGCAGGAACTATCCATTTTATAATTTAAAATTCAAACTGTTTCTTTTACATGATGGTTCCTATCATGATTTGCACAAACTAGTTCTTAATTTACGTGTACTTGCTCTAGAAAAATTGCTTTGTTATATAATTATTTTGAACAATTTAAAATGTAAATTCTATTAAACAGAGCCGACACTTCATGCTCATAAAATGTATGTGGGCTCAACTAGCAGCTATTTCCAGCAGGAGGCACTTGTGATCTGTGGAAAACAACTGTATCACGATCATGCGATACCAATGTGAAATCAACTTCAACTTAATATGGGAAACAATTTGACAAAATCAAATAAAAAAAAAATCCTTAAAATGGTGTGGACGAAAAAAGTAGTTAAACTACTGGCAGAAAAAAAAAAGAGAGAGAGACAGACAAAAAAGGCTATAGGCCTATCTCTCTTTCCAATTTTGAGTAGAATATTTAGCAAAAACAGAAAAGAAAAGACACAACATCATGTCAGCTTGAAAATGTGCTTGACATTTATAAAGACAGTAAAATAGTCTGTTCAGAGTATGGTACATAAACAAAACTGAAGGCACCTTGACTTAGCCAAATATTAACAATTCTGCCTTCGTCTCAATCAAAGACAAACAAAAATGAAGAACATAAAAGCTTGTTTCCTTTTGAATTTAGAAATCTACTCTTAACTATACAATCTTTATTCCTCAAGAATAAAAAGCTAATAAGACAATAGTGGTGTTGTGATGCTAAAATATATTATTTCATACATGAAAATCCTAACATTGTTTCTGTTGCCTAAAATAATTTGTCATTTTTCTTAGTAGCGAGTACATTGTGCATTTTTTCGATCTGAAATAACAAACACGTGCAGTTACCTCTTATATAAATGTGATTATCATTAAACATACAAACACTTATTTATATACTCAATAAATTATATTCTTTCAAAAACAATTTTTGTGCTGTATATTTTAGATTTGAGAACTGACTTTATTCTGTAGATTCTAAGAAGATTCTGATTGTCTTAATTTTGTACTGCCGAGTATGTCATCTTGTGTATTTGTGTAACAGTCTTATACGAAGAAACAAAAATGACAGCTATGTCAACTGCTTTATATTACTTGGGTGGCATTGTTCATTATTCTCAATAGACAAAAATGTTAGGTCTTATCAACTCATAGGTGTTGTATTCAAACCAGTGTTACTGCACACATACGGAAGCATATTCAAGACTTGCTGCGGTAAAATGTGTTTTTGACCACTCAGAGCAAATACCTTTAAGTTAAATTGCTGCTTTTTTGCTGGATTTCTGTCAGCAGAGATGGTTGGGCTTTTTATCCAGTACAGATCCAAAATTATATCATCAAGGTGCAGATGGAAGATCTTTGTGGAGCTCATGTTGAGTCAGACAAAATATCTTAACAGTTCTTGATCTACAGACAGAATGCTATCGAAAGTCGCCATCAAGCAGTTATCACAGGAACAGATGAGTCTGTTACGGAATAGTTGCTCAAGTGCATGGCACACTGCTGCATCATTTTCCATGCATGTTCAATAACAAATAATCATTTTTGATTCCAACCTTCTCTAGCTCACTTACTCACATAATACACACCCTGAGATATTCACTTATACTAAAGGGAAGGGTGTACTAGCCCATAGAGCAGTATTTTCCCCTAAATTCTCATTCTGAGAGGAGCAGCAAGCCATGTTAGGGCATAATGTGTGGTAATAAGAAGCTACTCATAGTGTTTGATATAGTGCATCTCTGCTGCAGTGAGTGAAGGTAAAGGAAGTCATTTATTTAGAGTGATGGTAGCATAAGAAGTCGGTATGTAGCCCTCGTCCCCGTTGTTCCTGCGCACTCGTGTCCATCCGTCACCCTTATCCTCCTCTACTACAGCGAGAACCTCCCCTTCCTGCATGGATATGGTCCCTTCGCTGGAGCCTGTAGACAGGGAATACAGATGAGTGTAAGAGGAAATGGTTAGGTACAATATTCACAAGTACTTGCGAGGAACTGTAAAATTTTACCTGGGAAATTGTAGAGTGCTATGCATTGACCAATAGGTGCAGGAAGTTCATCTTCCTCAAAGTCATCATCAAAATCTGTGTAGATGGCCTGGGAAGAGTCAGTGTCATCTGAGTGCGCTACAGGACTAAACAGAAATATTGGTGGGAGAAAAGATAGTGATTTAACTGATTATGCCATCCACTCATTCATATAGTGACTATATTTACATGCACATGAAAATCAGATTGATATAGGAATTAGGGATGGGCATTTTGGTCATTTTGTCTACTCGAGTACTCAGACTAATTACTCGAGTACTTGTCGAGTACTCGAGGGGCGATTACATGTTCATAACTGTATATATATTAACATGTCTGACAAACATCTATGGCTGCTGCATAGTGCCTTGGTGTTCAAGTATATCATCTATTCATTATTATAGACTGTTATAAAATAATATGTTACAAAATGTACAAAAGATTCAAAATATAATGCATCATATTTTATCATTATGTGAAGATTCGCTGTCCAACTCTGAAAGAATGTGCCCAACGCACATCTGTCTGTTCTTCCTTCAGGTTACCATAGTAATCTTATTAAGCACGCACCAGTTTTTTTAGTGACTGTCTGAACCGTCTATTTTCAAATAACAGGAGACGCCATAACCACTGTGTTTTTAATATGTGCGTTAAATTGAAGATCAGTTTGAAGATGCTGCATCGTGTTCCATTTAGCTGCACTCTGTCTAGCTGTTTGAAACACTCGCCTGCTGTATATGCGTTGCTTCAGCACGTTGAGTCCACTGCCACACGCGCCTGGTGTGTGTGTGTGTGTGTGTGTCCCCAAATGTTCGCTCTTTTTAGGAAAGCCGCGATGCTCTGTATTGTTGTTGCTGTGATTCAGGAAGCGTTCCATTCAACTTGGAGAGTCTGAATTTCCACCTTTCAACTGGGGAAAGTGCAACGGAAGGACACTTTATATTGGACATCTAACTTGGAAACTCGTGCAGAAATCTTCAACTCCCATTTCATCGAGATGCAGGTGCGTGTCACTTCACGCAGGGCAGGGAGGTTTACAGTCAGTGACAAATATTTACTTTTATTAAATAATATCCATTAACGAGTCAAAGTTCTTACATGAAATGACAATAAAACGTGTTTAGCAAATGTTTTGTAGAGACAGGCGTTCAAAACATGGTTAATTACACTCTCTTTGATTATCGTAACAATTGCATTGCAGTGTTGTATCAGTTTGGTTGCTATGAGACGTTTCTGACAATCAATGTACCCCTCAAAACCACAACGTAATCAATCTCAAAATTAAAAATAAGCTCCCTCTTTGTTTGTGTGTTTAGTTGTCAGGTAATTGTCACCGGATTTCGAATTAAGTGAAAAGTCACATCATGCGTGATCACTATCGATCATCGTTTTCATGATTGATCATTGCTGCCATGTCCGAGTACCCGAGTACTCGAGTACTCGTGCCCATCCCTAATAGGAATTGTGTGATGTTCTGATTATGCATGCATGATGTAAACACATTAACCCATTATTCAGTTTTTTAGAACTCTGAGTAAAGGCCCAGGTATACTTCGTTTTTGCGTGTTCCGGATCGGTTCGAACCGTGTTGCCTTTTTGAGTATGCTCTTCTCACCGCGAGTGAATATGAACGCATTTGACGCATGCCCACTACAGCTTCTTTGTGATACTCTTTTAGTACAGTCAACAGCAGGCACATTCGTCAGCAGCACGCACAGCCAAGGACCGCATGTGCAGGTTAAGAAAATCTAGGCGGTGCACGGTATAGCCGTGCAGCTGTGTGGATGACACAATTTGCGTCACACATGCTGTGTGCAGTGCGATCCGCAACATGGACACCCGAAGTATCCTTTGGCTTTAAGACAGCTGGCATATGCCTGTATTAATCAGATTTATGTGTCATGTAAACTCATCATTTGGAATATCCACAGATAATTTATATCTTATTATGAGTGCTTTTTTCAATTTTAGTGCTAAAATCTAGAGCAAGAGGAAGTCATTCTTTTTTTTTTTTACAAACCAATACAAATCAAATAATAAGGTGGAAACAACTTAAACATTTAATGACCTACATTTTGCAACTCACTGGGCTCTAATGTGCTGTTGTCAAAGACATGAATGAGTGCTTAAATTACTGTAAGGAATTACTGAAAATTATTTGAAATAAAATGGCGAGAGCAAGGAGTATTTATTTTCACAAGAAAATCACAAGAAAAGAGTGTGCATTTCTTATTTTTACATTAGGAATGTTCTAGTACCTATTAAACATGAAAACCTCTTTAAGGAATAAAGGCTTGACCAGGCGTGGACCTTAATTTAAAAAAAAAAAAAAAAACGTGCATGTAAATGTGATTATAGTGTATTTAAAACAAAACTGACCTGTTGTGGTTGGGAGCACCATTATTGTTCAGAGAGTGAGTCGAGTATCGTACTGAGTCTCCTCTGCCCCGTGCTTCAGTGAGCCAGGACTACAAATAAACAAAGATGTGTGTTGAGATGGTTTAAATGTACAGTTCTGCTCATATGTTTACATAACCATCTTGAAGATTCTGCAAAGGAGTATCATATATATATATATATATATATCATTTATTTATTTATTTTATTTTATTTTTTTAAACAAGAGGGATCATACAAATTTTATTTAGTTTGTTTTAGTTAGTAATGCCCTCATGAAACTATCTGATATAGGAGATATTGACATTTATTCCACAAGACAAAATAACTAAATTTACACATTATCCTGTTCAAAAGATTACCCTTGGCTCACTAAAAGAAATGTTCTGGGTTCAATACAAGTTACGCTCATTTGACAGCATTTTTAGCAAAATGTTGATTACCTCAAAATTATTTCGACTTGATCCTCGTTTATTTAAAAATTGAGGTTACTGTGAGGCACTTAGAATGGAAGTAAATGGGGCCAGTCCATAAACCTTAAAATACACACCGTTTCAAAAGTACACAGCCACAGGATGTAAACATTATACCTGTTAACAAGATTTTAGTATGATAAAATTACTTGTAGAAATTACTACCGTTGTGTAATCCTAGCAACAAAGTTGTAATATTGGATAGAACTTTACAATGATAAGGTTAGTGAGCTATGTTAAAGGAATAGTTCACCCAAAAATGAAAATTCTCTCATCATTTACTTACTCTCATGCCATCCCAGATGTGTATGACTTTCTTTAATCAGCAGAACACATTTGAAGAAATACAGAGAAATATCTTAGCTCAGTAGGTCCTTAAAGTGCAAGTGGTTGGTTATCCGACGTTTGAAGCTCCAAAAATCACAGACAGTCAGCATAAACGTCATCTTTATGACTCCACTGGTTAAATGAATGTCTTCTAAAGCGAAACGATCGCTTTTGTTGCGAAAAATATTAATTTTTAAGTACTTTTTAACCATAAATCATCGCTTCCAGTCAGCAGCAGTACGCGCGTGACGTAATCGTGTTGGCATATTCACACGAGAACAGACACATGTGTGACACCCAGAAGAGCAGCGCTGTTTACAACCGAGTAGGAGGAACACTGTACAGAAGCATCGCTGGTTTAGATCTGTATTTGTATCTGTTTGTTTACTCACAATGGTGCATTTGTTTGCTCATCCTGGATGTCTGAACCGAGAGAAAAATGTGAGATTACGTCCGTTACATGCCAGCAAGAATAAGTCACACAAGAAACCGTGTGAACTCCGCCCTCTCGTGAAGGCGTATACTGTTGCTGACCGGAAGAGATGATTTATAGTTAAAAAATAATTAAATATTGATCTTTTTTGCAGCAAAAGCAATCGTTTCACTTCAGAAGGCATTAAATTAACAAGTGGAGTCTTATAGATGACATTCATGCTAACTGTCTGTAATATTTGGAGGTTCAAATGTTGGATCACCATCCACTTGCAATATAAGGACTTATCAAGCTAAGATCTTTTTCTATTTTTTTTTCCAAATGTTTTCTGCTGAAGAAAGTCATACATTTCTGGGATGGCATGAGGGTGAGTAAATGATGAGAGAATTTCCATTTTTGGGTGAACTCTCCCTTTAACTTGGCTGTAGTTTTTAAATGTTTTGTTTGTTAAAATACTTTTTGTGTATTTTAATGTTTATTGACTGGCCCCATTCATTATCACTGTAAGTGCCTTATACTGTAATCGTGAATTTTGATTTTTTTTTTTTAATAAAGTTGACATTTGTTTTTTGGTAAGTTGTAATCGGATACGTTGTATATTTGAAATTACTATTTTGTATTGTGGAATATATTAAAATATTTGTTATGGAGCTTATTATTTAGGGCAATACTAAATAAAAATAACCTTTAAGTCTTAATTTAAACAAATGCCAAATATCAGATTCTTCAAGGGGTATGTAAACCTAAGAGAAATGAGGGACGTAAACTTAAAAGCACTCAATATTTATAGAGATTGTGAAATTGAAACCTCATATTTGCCGAGTTCTCCTCTCAGTCTCTCCATGTTTTGTGCCGTCTGAGTAATCTGAGGAGTCAAACTGGCAGGATCTCCCATCTGAGGGTTTTTTTCATACACATCTTTCATCTTTCCCAGAGCCTCACTGCACGGAAAAACAAATATATTTATGATAGACAGAGATAAAGACAAATAACACACTGAGATAGTTACACATGACACTCAACACCACTGATTCCTTGTAGACCTGAAGAGCTCAATAAACAAAGCCCAGACCTCAGTAACCCTGAGGATTCAGCTGTGGCTGGTTGTTATAGCGACAGCTGTTGGAGAGATGGCGTGCTGTGCGGCTCACCTCTGATCCATTTCCTTCTGCAGCTCTTTGCTTATGTCATCGATCTTCTGCTGTAAGCGCTTCCTGCGTTGCTCAGGTGGGAGATGGATGAAGCCCTCAGAATCCACAGGCTGAGGAGATGGATGGAGACAGTGTCATTAACACAAAACAAACTCAGAGATCCCTTAAACACCACAAGCTAAGCAGACATAGACGTGAACCTGAGACCCCATGGTGCAAAATTTCAGTTCTGCAGTAAGAAATGCTGTTACGTAGCAACTGATAACCAGGGTAATTAAACTGCATGTTATAATTGTTCCATTTAAACTCAACAGGCATATTTAATAGATGCACAGTTTTAGATTTTTGTAAGAGGTACAGTACCAGTCAAAGTGAATGTATGTTTCTCATGACCTTAAAAGAACAGTACGGGTTCAACACAAGTTAAGTTCATTCGAAAGCTTATGACATAATGTTGATTACCACAAAAATCATTTTGACCCATCCCTTACATGTATTTGTTCTAGTGATCTGAGTGGTAACTTGCAAAAATCCACCCACTTCACCAGGCAGAGACTATATGACTTACACGTAAAGCAATCAGCGGGTTCAACACATATTTAAGCTCAATCGAAAGCATTTGACATAATGTTGATTACCACAAAAATCATTTCCACCAGTCCCTTGTTTATTTAAAAAAGGAGAAGCAAATATTGAATTCACAATTCCACTATAACATATACACACCAAACAGAAAGCGTGGCAGGGATTTGGTTCGCCAAACTGAACAGCAGCTAGGGATCCAGCACATGAGGTAGTATGATACTTCTGGTAACTAGTAAGCGCAACGATACATATTCAGAGTATCTTACAAATTCATCTGAACCTCGACGGTAATGAGCTAACTTGTGTGGCAATACCCTGAGTGTAGCTTGCCTGTTGACAAGCAACTTGCCAAGTTTGGAGTCTCCAACAAAACTCTAAAAAATTCCCTCAAAGTCCTTCACTTTGTAAATGAAACGCCAATGTTCACTCTGGTTTTACTCCGTTCTCTGTCTCTTTTAACAAGTCTTCAAATTTTGGTGAATCAAAATTAGATTTTCCTCTGTACACGTCTACCACTGTTCATATTCTCCCGGCTGAACAGCCTACTACAAGTAGCCACTCCCCAAGCTCGTGCTAGAAAGGGACGGGTGAGGCAGAGTGGGTCACTCAAAATATAAATGTCAATGTTTTTAAAGTGACTGGAAGGCTCAGTGTTTATACTTTTGAGGGAGTTAAAACCACAAATGGCTTACTTATAGTTGTCAATGAACAATAAACTGGGATAATAAAACATATTTTGACAAAGAATGTTACATACTTCAACTTTAAAGACATTTTGATCTAAAGGCATATGCTTAAAACAAGTTTTATGCTGAAATTAAATTGGTAGAATAATGCAAGTTGTGTCTATGTAAAAATGTCTTTATAAAAAGCAACCTGGGTGGCTACATCATGAAGTTGGCAAAGAGAATGCCAAGAGTTTAAAAAGCTGTTATAAAGCAAAGGGTGGCTACCTCTGAAGAAGCTAACATATAAGATAGTTTTGATTTGTTTAATGTTTCTTGGTTAATGCATAATCCCACACTTTATGTGAGTTATTTTGTAGTTTTGATGACTTAAGTTACTATTAACTAAAATGTGGAAAATAGTAACAAAGAATGAGTAGGTGTAAAAACATTTGCCTGGTACTGTAGATTCAGGAGAATTTATTTGAATAGGCAATAAATAAAATTAACGGCAACCCACAATAACAATTTAGAACTTGTGCATAGATTTATCAATGCAACTTCAAAGCATGTCCAATAAAGTACACCATAACAGCCTGGCTTAAGTATCAATCAAAAGATTATTTGATTATGCCTCTGTGTTTCAGTTTCTCACCATGAAACGGTTTGTCATTGCTTAACAGCCACGATGTAGAGTGTACTGTAAATAAACCCAGAGGTTGCTGTGCTTTCGGCTGAGAATGGCCACCTCTACAATTGACATTTATAGAAAATTCAATCACAAGATCATGTCACATATGAGACATACTATGGGAAAATCAGTGTAGAGGTGGTCATATGTGAAATCCTAAGCACCCGGAACAGATTCATTAAAAAGACGCAGTGAAACATGTATACGACATATACGGCCCACACCATGTTAAAATTGATTACCATGAGCTTTTCTGGAGTAAACTGAGAAAGAGAATGAGAGAAACAGACAGTGTGTTTTTTTTAAGCTGGCGTCACACTAGACAAGTTTTCCACCGATTTTTAGTTGTAAACTTCATTTACATTGACATGAAGTATTTGTTCTGGTGATCTGAGTGATAAGTCTTCCAAAAATCCACCCACTTCGACAGGAAGAGACTATCTGACTAACACGTAAAGCAATCAACCATTTTTTATGTGCCATTTAGGGGCGGGTTTATCTGAAACAAATACATGCACATTAATATGCTGATAAAAACCAAAAGTCAACTTATTCAAAAATCTGACAATGCAAGAAAACTGCATTTACATGAGATTTGAAATCATTGGATTATTCTCTGCTTGCACACATTGTATAAGCCAGTAAAGGTGTTTACATCCAATGCAAAATCGAGTTAATGGGCAAAACTAGTTTTTGCTTCAACCCTTTATGGCTTTTTAAGCATAACTGGTGTAAGAATGTGCATGTAAACGCACTCATTAACAGACTAACATGTACTCAAAGCCGAATATACAATTCTGCTCATGTATATTTAGTTTGCTACTAGTACTAAGTGCCTGAAACAAGACATTTCCTTAAAAGATTTGATGCCACTAACCTGGCAAACTTCGTCAAATCCTGTGATGAGTTTATTCTCAAAAGCACTTATTGTATCAAAATGGTACCTTGATAATACAACTTTGTTTCCAGGAAGTTTAGTGCACCCAGATTCCAAGAAGTTGCGTAAAGTCAGCCAATCGCATTGCAGTTGCCGATTTTCAACTAGTTCTTGCTATTTTGTGTGCAAAAACTTTGTTATCCATGGTATTTTTCTGGTGTACATCTAAACTTTAATAAATAATAAAATAAGAAGGCAGAGACAGAACAGTCTATTTTTATTTTATGCAAGTCTTGTTTTCACTGAAACTGACAAGCACCCCCAGCACCAGACATGCTTCCTACTGCAAGCCCCGGGAGGGCAAATACATATCACACACATTCACAACACAAGTCACTCTGTGAACTGCACTCTAATTCAGTCTATGACAACTTATTACATTTGTGTGTTGCTCCTGAACTTCACATTTATTTGCTGCCAATATGGGACATTGCAGACAATCATTGAGGACTGTCAGGAGCAGCTGTTTAATTTGCCATTCAACTTCTTAATCGGCAAGTGTGACAAACCCACTGACATAGAAAGGCCAGTTTCCAACAACAAAACTATCATAGAGGCAGCGGGAAATTGTGCTATTTTACCTCACAATGCTGCATTGATTCTAATGGCAAGATACTTTTTTTTTTTTCACATTAGTATTTTTGGCAAAAATAAAAAAGACTGACCACCACTCATAGTAGGCCTGCACAATTAATCAAAAAACTAATCGCGATTACGATTATGGCTGCCACAATTATGAAATCGTGACAATTGACGATTACAGTGTTCAGTTTAAGTCTGCTCCTGTTGCGTCAATGGTTTCTATTTACAATGTGTTTTTGCTGTGGTTGAGTAGTCTAACCAATAACTAAAATGTCCGTTGAGCAATGAAATGGCAATGGCCAATCAGAGTCGCTTAAATTAATCCTCCATCCTGTCACTAATGACAGCTGATCCTAATGCACAAGTTTTAAACCGTCTGAATGCCCAGATGCTTGCCATATGTTCCACCTCTGTTCACAGTGGGACACAAAAATTTACACTGAAGAAACATCAGCTGACACTTGAAAAGAAGCTGTAAAACAAGATTTGGATTCATTGCATATTGCACCACTCGCTTTGAACGTAGATGTTAAATACATTGCAAATGAGCAATACGACAAAACTAAAATGCTCCCGTTCTAATCAAGGCATAGACGCGGTTTAAATAATTGATTTATTATGCTGATTAGACAGCTTTGTTTTTAATGAGAGCATTCGCGATAGTGCAGAACTTTGTGCGGAGTGTCATTGAGCTTGTGTTGAAATGCAGGTCTCAAACAGTGTAAACCTGCAGTGAGTGACAGCAGTCATAATGGGAGAGTTTGTCACGTTGCTCGATTTCTGTGTACAGTTTATTAAAAATGTAATAACAGTTTTGTTTTGTCATGTTAATAAGTAGGCCAATGTGAATTTGATTTGTAGAAAATAGCAATAAAGTAATTCAGCTTAACTGTTCTATTTTTGTTTTGGAGGTGCAGTCAACATAAAGAATATGGCATGAATAGCATAATTCAGGAATCACCGTCACTGTTATCGTGTCTGCTCTAATGAGACCCATTTGCCATGCAGCTGGCATTAGTAAATTTAACATTTTCACAAACCGCACAAACTCCGATTGCAAAGGTTTTTAATTTCCAAAGTGCACCCACTGACGAAGATCTAATGGGATGAATGGTCCCCTGTCTCACCACCAAAGGGCTTACTGAACGCAGTAAGTAACTTGGTCAATTTAAATCTGCTGTTAATAAGTTTGAGTATTGAATATGTCATATTATATACTGTACGTGGACTAATAATTTAAGCAGTAATTTAGCAATAATTTAATTTATTCTATACCATAGATATCCATTATAAATCATTTTTATTTAGCCTAACATTAACAAACATTATATTTACAATATTTAACTATTTTTACAATAATCGACAATTATGATTTTTGCTATAATCGTGCAGCCCTAACTCATAGAATGTCTGTGAGAAGGCAAAACATTGGTATCATGTGGCATTATGACAACGTACACCACTTCTATTCCACCAAAATGCAAACTCGGAACAAGCTATGAATATAAGTCTATAATCATAAACACACTGACTATAAAGCTGATGTGAATATGCTCTACGCTACTTCTATGGCTCTACAAATTCAAGAAGTTTAACCCTTGTTGAGCAAAGCACCAAAGTCCAATGAAGAGGAATGAGAAACAAGCAAGTAAAAGAGTACTATATAATCACAGTTTTGAAACACAATACACTAAACAAAGAAATAATATCATATCACAACCCAAATATCGACATGAACTCATTTGTATTGCCAGGTCCCTGCTGATTTCCACCTTTCCTCGGTATGTGTGACATCCCACACAAACAGATGTTGAGTCGACTAGTGTGACGCCAGCTTTAGCTACACCTCAACAAGGGTCGTTTAACAGTGTGGCAGGAGCAGGTGAAGAGCTGGTGTTCTTTTGAATTAGGATGAGCAATGAAAAGGCTGTGACCATTCATGTGCACATGACCGTTAATTAGAACCGGATCAATCTTGGCTTTAAAGTGGCTGCTAAATGCCTTAAAGAGAGATGCACGCAGCAGCACACAGATTTAGTCTGACCCCTGACCTACTCACCGTTCTCTTGAGGGTCCGGAAGGAAGCGATTCGGGGTTTGACTGTCTTATTGATTTCCTTCAAACAGTACGACAGGGGATCCCGGCCAAACTTGGGGGAGGGGGGTCCGTTAGCAGGTGAGGGGGTAGGGGGTGTGGCGAAAGGACTGAGCGAGGACGAGGGGAGCTGGGACAGGCACCAGGCACAAACCCAAAGGGACAGAGGGACAGGACAGCAGGAGAGGGGACGGATGGGGGGGGGACAAACAAAAAACATATATGACAAGGGAAAAGAAAGACACCATCAAACACCTCAAAGCAACATCAAAATGAGGACAATACTGGACCAACCTTCAGCAAGAGCCAATAGAAGCAAGACAAAGAATGCCCAGCCCACCAACAGCCCAAAAGCAAAAGCCCCAACACCAGCAATGCAATCAGCCAGATGAAGATGCAAACAATGGCTCATCAGTAAACACTCAAGTCAAGTTCTGTCCTTTCACAATGGATAATGCTGCCTTTAAGTCATGTCGGAATGATCATATTTACGAGATGAGTAAACATTTTCTGGATGAGTACACATCAACGGCACCACAATGTCGTATTTACCACTGGGAAACTCTGGATTTTCATGGAGTCTTGACTTTCCAAGATGGGGGCGTGTCAGTTATAGAATAATAATGGAAGCTAATTGCTATTAGTCATAATTTAGGTTTCATTGTGAATGTACAGTTTAGTTTTGTGCATTTTGAAAAATAGCTTTAGAAAATCCTGCTCAATTTTCAGATATATGGAGGCAACAGGCTCGTGCGACAAAACCATCAATCTCTGTTGCAGCACAAGAATGATAAAATACATACAGTATTAATTACACACCTATTGCTCATTCTTTGCTCTTCATTTTGTTTTAATAGGGGCAAGTAGTTCACTGTCTTTGTCAGAAAGTGAAAAAGAGATAAATAAATATCATCACACCACTCCGTACGACTTCCAAACTCATAAGTAGGAACTTCCCAGGAGGACTTGAAGGCAGCATGAGCATGGACAATGTGTCTCCAAAACAGGTTATGTTAAAACATGACCGATAATAATTTTGTGTATTATAAGGATTACATTCATGGAGCCACTCTTTGCCCAATTAACATTCAGAGGTTTCACAGTATATAACTACATTGCAACAAAATGGTCTGAACATAAAATGCATCTTGATAATTAAGGAAAGTATGCATATTTGCAATTTTGAGGTCGCAGATTTGTTGAGATATATTAGCTCTGTTCCAAAACCTAGTAAGCTACCTCACTGTCTACACAGGCAGATAAGTTTTAAGGCATCCAAACTGAAATAGAACCTCATAAGCAACACCCAAATGCCACACAAATACTGTAGTACTCGAAGCAAACAAGAGAACCAACTAGCGTTCACAGTGTCCAATAGAGCACAACAGTCTGGTTCTGGAAGTAAAAATCCCATTAATTTTTTCCATAGATGAATTGATTTTTACGATAACTTATAAACCTTTAAAGACAGACCTACCATGACCTCAGAGGTTGTTCACCGATGGTATATGCTTCCGTTGAAGCCATCAGTCTGCATTATTTCAACTTCATTGTTTATAAATCGTGTTTTATAGCGGAATGAATGGCAAACAACTACATTACCCATGGTCCAGCGAAGAAAGCTAAACCAATCAGAGAACTGCGGCCAACAAAGCCCGTGAAACGACCGCCCACTCCCATGATGCACTGTGAATGACGTAATCAAGTCTTTTCACCTTTAAATTACTTATCTATTTGTACATCTCAGAATGTACATCTTTTGCAATAAGCATAAAAAATATTGTTTCTATACTTATAATCAACAACCTAAAATCAATAGTTTTATACATTCCCATTGTTTTTTATTCAATGACATAATTCGCAATGCTTAATGGGATTGTAGTCTGTGCCCTCAGGAAAGACGGTAAGTACACAGTCTTGTACCTTTGTCTTTTTGTTCGATTTTCAAATACTTTTTTGCCTAAAACAAAGTTTGTGATGTTATGATTTACCTTGGTTTGGTTCATGGCTTATGACTCTTTTGTGAAGGATTTTATGGAAAGTATGATGAATAAGACAGATACTTCCAGAACCCAGATGGCTGAATAAGTGGGTGGGCACTGTTGCGCTTTATAGAGTCTGACATTAGCATCTTGCTAAGCTAGAATGTTGACAGTTAAAAATTTTGTCTAGTTGGGCAGCTTGCTGGGTTTTGGAACCAGGCAAATGTTTCACCCTGATAGGAGGAAACTTGAAGACCTGAACAACAAAATGGTGTCGGACAATCTGCTATAAGTTCCATGTTATAATCAATGACTGACTGCTTGGCACTAAAAATAAGCATTTCAACCTCAAAACAGTTTCAGCCTTCTGTGGCATTGTGACTGTATTAGCCGGAAAGGGAACATGCACGGTCAGCAAAAAGTGAAGCAACTAGGAATGAAGGATGTTTGATCTAAACTACTAAGGGTAGAGGTAGAGGGGGAGCAAAGCAGATTTGCAGTGCAAACTTTTCTAAAACATTACAAAAACTTTTTGCATTTGCTAACTCACAAGCAAGGTCCAAAATTAACACTTTTAAATAAAATGGTACTTTATAGTTTTTGGTTTGGTTGCTCATAGATTTTTTTTTCTCTTCATATGGTGATCAATATGTGGAATATTCCTCAAAATAACACCCTGTCTACACCTGACGCTAAAAGCGCTTCACGTCATTTCACATTGCTTCAAAATTAAATTGCTCCCATTAATGGTGCCTTCTATTCTGAAAGCATCCATTGCAACAACCCTGTTGACGGATGCCCCATTGTACTTCTCATTTAACTGTTGCTCAAGTCTAGCCTTGAGCTCACACCTTAGAATGATATTAGAATGATCACTTCAACATTTTCAGTTTAGACAGCCTGAAGCCATTGTGCCACATTGCCTCCCAAAGTTTTTATTAGCGAAGGAAGGAGAATTACATGGGAAATAAATATTTCTAATAAAAATAATGCATGGTCCGGTTTCATGGTCAGTAGGAAATATTTATGGCAGGTCAATTTTCACAATTAACCCCATATGGAAAGTGTGGCAATAAACTAATTTTGGACCCTTCTCACAAGGTACAGGATGGACCAGTGTAACAACTAGAACACAGAAATTAAACAGGAAAAGACAGACGGCATGCAAACTCAGGCAGGCTGGCAAAGGAAGTGCCGAGGGGAAGGTGAGAAAGGCCAAGTGTTGAAGAAATAGGCTATTGGAGGGACAGAAAGTGATGTTATTAATTTGAAGGTGAAGTGAAAAAATCTTGGGCTTCTGAGACAAACAAATATCCATTGAATCTGATGTTGAGCTCTACATTATCACATGACTGAGGAGAAGAATGTTTTGCCTCCAACCCTCATTTTAAGGAGATTGTTCTCCTTAACAAGTTAACCAGATGCAACCGAGCATCTTTCCGGATGGTAGACAGTGCACAAAGGTGTCATTGTGATGGGACTGAATGATATATTATACAGTGTATAATAGCAGTAGTGTGTGTGTTAATGCCCATTGCAAATAGAGCAGTGACAGTGCAGCACCTTAAGAAAAAGCACAAACGCAGCAGAATATTCCAAGTAAGAGTACTGGTCACACGCTGAGCAAAACATCAGAGCTGGGGGTTTCTCCAGCCCCACTCACAGCCAGAGAGCCATGCAGAAGATAAGATTTCCCATACTGGAATCTGGATTATATGGATCTATTTGGGGTGTGCAAGAGATTGAGAGTTGGGGTGAGGAAGGGTAGGGGTGAATTTAACCATCATGCATCATTGTGGGAGACGAAGGGTGCAAAAGACCTGTAGATCTAAGGTCTTCTTTACCTGGACTGTGAAACACCATCTTACCTACAGATCTTCCCAAACCAACCTTCTGTTATGTTTCAGTATATGCCTAGCCTGTTTATGAACACATATTTTCTCTAAAGGAGAAGTACCCTCCTGGAAAATCCAGTTACAACCAGCCTCTGATGGTTTAACATGGTTGTGACGAGGAGGAGGGCGTGGCCGGGCCATGAGGGTGCACGCCTGGTCCTGAGTAGCTCAATCAGCTGGAGAGAGATAAGAGGAGTCGTCGGGGATGCCTGAGAGAGAGTGAGACACACACACACGGAGCTGTGTGTGTTGTCACCGTGTGTTTTTACGTTCCAGTTCAGTTTGATGTTGGTTATAATTAAAGTCTCGTTGAATGTTGAACTGTTACACTGGTGCCGAAACCCGGGGATGGAGGAGGACACGGCGTCAGAGAGCCCTCGCAGCTGACGGGGGATCGCGACGCCGAGGAGGTGTGATGTGGTGGTGCTGGAGCGGTTCGCCTGAGGGCAGAGGAGCCTGCTGCCATCCACCAGGAGATGAAGGAGCCGCTGTTGTCCACCAGGGGACAGGAAGTGGAGAAGCCGCTGCCAGTCGCTAGCGGGCAGAGGAGCCGCTACCGTCCACCAGGGGGTGGGGGAGCTCGCTGCCGTCCGGCGGGAGGTGGAGCAGCCGCTGACGTCTGCCGGGAGACGGAGGAGCTCACTGCCGTCTGCCAGGAGGCGAAGTCCAGTGCCATCACCCGGCGTCGCGGACGACCGCTGCCCAATCTGGTTCCTGCCTGGTCAGGAACCAGATTTTTTTTTCATTTCTGTCTCTCTCCCTCTCTCTCTCTCTGTCTCTCCCACCCTCTTTTCCTCTCCCCTCGTCCTACCAGGCACCCAAGAGGCGGGGAGAATCAGCCAGTGAGGACATGGCCGAAGGGGCAACTACTGCCAGCCGTTGGAGCTGACATAAACCTGGTTAGAGCTAGTAGACGACCACTGACAAGGTGGGGGGGCCTGGTTGAGTTGGTTAACCAATGGTTGACCAGCTAGAACACCTTAGGCTGGTATCACCTGGTTTTTCCAACAGGGTAAGGGGTCAGTCCATCTCAAGTGGTCCAATAATTGTAAAGTTGGTTGCTTGACCATTTAAAAAAAAAAGTGTGTGATTATCTCTATGTATTGGTATTGCAAAACCACCAGTTATTTTATTTGTATTTTATTTGGTTAAACCACGAGGGCAATCTTTGTGTCATGGAACACGATTTTGGTTATACAGCTGTTTATGGAAACCTCAATATCTCGGCTTAGGATGGTCCCAGCTTCTTGGAACAAAAACTGACCTATAGAGCTCATTGGAAGTAGGACTGCAACTAACAATTATTTCGATAATCAAATAATCTAATGATTATTAGAATGATTATTCGACTATTCGGGCGATTACTGCAATGATTAATCATTAGCTCTAAACTGACTATTCAGCGTGTGCCCGACTTAAAATGTTGTATTAAACGTGCTTGCTAACAATAAAGAGGACAAAATCATCTTTTAAAAATACCTCTAAATGACATTCACTGAATTAAAGGAAAAAAATACTTTTTATTATGTTTAATTCAGTAAAAATTTCACTACAAAAAAATCCTATTGTTATCAAGTATTTTTGTCTTGTTTTCCATTTAAAATTGACTCAAAATCCTTAAAACAAGATACATTTACTTGAGAAGCAACATATAAGATATTTAGACTTGCTTTAAGAAAATGTATCTTAAATATAAGTGTATTTTGTATATGTGTATTTTTTCACTTGGTTATACTTCTGCGAGTGCAGTAAAGACAAATATACTTATATTCAAGATCTATTCTCTAAAAACAAGTCTAAATATCTTATATGCTGCTTCTCAGGTATCATTTTTAAAAGGATTTTTAGATATTTTGAAATATTTGTATTTTTAATATTATATTCAACATTCTCAGATAAAAATTAAAAATTCTTCTGCAGTATAGCTGCTAAAGTAAATGTACGTTGTTTTAAAGGAGTTTTAGATATTTATATTGCAAAACAAGCCAAAACAAATAAAAAATGTATTTTGTTGCAGTGTATAATGGGGCGAAGACTACCCTCTCTCACCTTTCTGTTCACTTCAATCCATCTTTAACTCACAAAAAAACAAACTCTCTCTTATTAATAAAGTTGCGTTTTGCCAATTTTCTTCACGATAAGAAATGCACAGTGATATATATATTATGATTCAGTAAGTTGCCATCGCGTTATAATCTAGCTGCATTAAGCGTGCGCACTTGAGGGATGAGCGTCCCCGTGACATAGTGTACATCAGCCGGGTGCAGTTTCAATCTCTCCCCCTTAGTTCGGGACACTTCGCCCAACTCACAGAAGAGGCGCTGACCGCACAGAGAAATGCCAGTTTCCTTATTATTTTAACTTTAATAAAGCTATAACGCATTAAATAGAACTGCATTAAAGATGTAACGCCGGGGTGTTTCCTTTAAAAACACTTGACACGCAAGTTTTGCTTAAGCTGAGCGTCAGCTCTGACTTATTCCACGACAAGAGTGCTTCTGTATTTACTTATTTTGTATTTTTGCATTATAATTCCCTCATACTTTGCGATCTACATCACCTGAAGCTGTTTGGAAAGTTTAGAGTGCATCTGGACTGTGAGATGTGTTTTCTTCCTCTCCTCAGTTAGGCGCGATCTGCAGTGCTGCTCTTGTGTGCAATCATTAGAGTTTCATATGATCTTATGTTACGTTAAGATCAAACGACTATTCGACAACGGAAATTTTTGTCGACAACGTTGTCGATAACATTAACTAATCGTTTCAGCCCTAACTGGAGGGAACATGTACTGTACATATATAAACATTTTGCACATTTCTGTTCCTCAGACTTCACTCAAAAAATATTAGGCAAAATTTAAAATGGTCAAGCAACCTGTATTGGACCACTTGAGATGGACTGACCCTAAGCAGAAGAAATTTCCACCTCCACAAGTGACAACTGGAACTGCAGAAATAGGAACATTCATGGCGTGGTGAAGCCTACCTTGCTCTTCTTATTGAACAACCGGAAGGTTTTATTCTTGTTCTTGCCCAGCAGCTCAAGGGGACCTTTAGGAGTGCTCAGACTGCTGTCTGAGGAGGCTCGGTTTATGCCCTGACTGTAGTCCTCAAACTCCAGATCTCCTGGTCTCTCGAAGCCAGACTTATGCTGCTCTATGAGAACCACTGAGTCCTGAATAACAAAGTTAATTTTTACTCCATGTGTTATCTTGCAGAAGGTCACCTTCTCTCTCTAAGTGTTTGCTATAATGTGGGTACGGCCGCAGACTCACGTTCCTCTCGTTGATGTTTGTGCCAGCTCGGTTGATGCCCTCCAGACACTTCCCAATGATCGGCATGACGTGGCGCTCCGTGTCTGCAAACAGGATGTAGCCCTGCGCCAGCTTTTTGATACGCCGTTCATCCATGTCTTGCAGCTTCTTCAGTGTACAAACACATACATATAAATCAGAGTTTCTAATTTCTGTCCCTGGAGGACTTTAGCACTGCACATTTTGGATATCTCCCTTAGAATGGATATCCAACATGCCTGATTCTACCTATAAGTTATTAGTAGAAACACTAGCTGTGTCCAAAAGCTAAGGCAGTTGCCATGCTCCCTTACTGCCCAGTTAATCAATAGCCACTTTCACACAAGAAACCTGTTAAATTGCAGTAAAATTGCCTTTTCTGGTAAATGTACCACATCTGCTATTCACACATGAATGTCTTTCTGTCTTTTATCCGTTTTGCTACCATTCACACATCAGCACCAAAATGCAAGTAAACTGTGATGTAATTTGTCAGAAATGATCTTTAAACTGTCAAGCTGTTAAGCTTATCATTTGTCTTTTGGTCCTTTGTATACCTCGTTCCCAAAGGAGGTTAGTTATTTTATCATAAGTAACGGAATCACTTACTGTTCCTTTAAGTTGTCGATAAATTTCTACTTCCACTCTGACAAAGAGAAGCTATCTGTGCAACTTGATGACATTTTTAAACACCCAAGTGACAGGTGTTAAACAGTGCTGAGTAACGGTGACATTTCAGTCAAAACTTTGTCATTAGCCCAAGCAGACTTTGTATGTCAGCACGTCCTGACCTCATTCGTACTAAAACCATATTAATCTTATGACTTTGTTCACACATAGCATCAAAACAGATCTTTTCCGGAAATTTTATATCTTTTATTTCTGGTTAATTGCCAGAGCTGATTTACAGGGATTTCCCAAAATGACCTTCAAATAAATAAAAAAAACTATGTGTGAAAGTAACTAATGACTTCGCAGGCACCATTTTAGTTTGAAAGCGCCTCCGAAGGGGGCAAAATTTGCATATCGTCTGCGCTGTTTTCCAATTGATTTTTCTATGTAAAAATATGCACTAGATGGAAGTCTTTGACCGTTGCACATGAGCGCAAATTTTTTTTACAAGATTTGTCAAGTTAAAAAAACACTTAAACCCTGCGTTCTGTTCCATTCATTGCACTGAGTCAAGCTTTTTTTAGCACAAGAACACATTCGGTCTGAACGCCCCTCTAGTGGTCTTCAAAAACTGACTTGATACAGTGATTACAGAAAGTATTCAGATCCGTTAATTTTTTTCATATTTTGTTATATTGCAGCCTTATTCTAAAATGCTTTCAATTGTTATTATTTTTTCACATCAATCTACACTCCATACCCCATAATGACAGAGCAAAAACCAGATTTTTGATAACTTTGCAAATTTATTAAAAAGAAAAATCTGAAATATCACATTGACATAAGTATTCAGACCCTTAACTCAGTACTTAGTTGAAGCACCTTTGGCAGCGATTACAGCCTCAAGTCTTTTTGGGTATGATGTGACAAGCTTTGCACACCTGGATTTGGTGATTTTCTACCATTCTTCTCTGCAGATCCTCTCAAGCTCTGTCAGGTTGGATGGGGAACATCGGTGGACAGCCATTTTCAGGTCTCTCCAGAGTTGTTCGATTGGGTTCAAGTCCGGGCTCTGGCTGGGCCACTCAAGGACATTCACACAGTTGTCCTTAAGCCACTCTAAGATTGTCTTGGCTGTGTGCTTATGGTCACTGTCCTGTTGGAAGATGAACCTTCGGCCCAGTCTGAGGTCCTGAGTGCTCTGGACCAGGTTTTCATTAAGGAAATCTCTGTATTTTGCTGTGTTCAGCTTTCCTTCAACCCTGACCAGTCCCCCAGTCCCTGCAACAGAAAAACACCCCCACAGCATGATGCTACCACCACCATGCTTCACTGTTGGGATGGTATTGCGCAGGTGATGAGCGGTGCCTGGTTTCCTCCAGACATGATGCTTGGAATTGAGGCCAAACAGTTCAGTCTTTGTTTCATCAGACCAGAGAATCTTGTTTCTCACAGTCTGAAAGTCTTTAGGTGCTTTTTTGCTTTCTTTCACTGAGAAGAGGCTTCCATCTGACCACTCTGCCAAAAAGCTCAGGTCGGTGGAGTGTTGCAGTGATGGTTGTCCTTCTGCAAGTTTCTCCCATCTCCACAAATGATCTCTGGAGCTCAACCAGAGTGACCATCGGGTTTTGGTCACCTCTCTTACCAAGGCCCTTCTCCCCCAATTGCTCTGTTTGGCCAGGCAGCCAGCTCTAGGAAGATTCCTGGTTGTTTCAAACTTCTTCCATTTAAGAACTATGGAGGCCACTGTGCTCTTGGGAACCTTCAATGCAGCCAACATTTTTTTGTAGCCTTCCCCAGATCTGTGCCTTGACACAATCCTGTCTTTAGCTCTGCAGTTCCTTTGACCTCATGGCTTGGTTTTTGCTCTGATATGCATTTTCAGCTGTGAGACCTTATACAGACAGGTGTGTGCCTTTCCAAATCTTGTCCAATCAATTGAATTTGCCACAGGTGGACTCCAATCATAGTGTAGAATCATCTCAAAGATGATCCAGAGAAATGGGATGCACCTGAGCTAAATTTTAAGTGTCATAGCAAAGGGTCTGAATACTTATGTCAATGTGATTTATTTTTAATAAATTTGCAAAGTTATCAAAAATCTGTTTTTTGCTTTGTCATTATGGGGTATGTAGTGTAGATTGATGTGAATTTTAAGTATTTTAGCATGAGGCTGCAACATAACAATATGTGAAAAAAATGAAGGGGTCTGAATACTTTCTGAATGCACTGTATCTAAGTAAAAAGTATTTTGACATGCCTTCCTACCTGCATATACTGCCTGCGAAGTCTGCCTTTTTCGCTTTCAGATGCAGTCTCTAAGACGTGAAATTGGTGTCAGACACGGGAAACATCCAAAATAAGCAGTGCTGGGATCCTCTAGGATATAGATAACTGTATGCACTCATAAAAGACTGCACTGGATACTTCACATAGTAAACCAAGAAGACATATTGAGACAGGCAGGTGCAGGTGCTGCTTACGTTGAAAATAAGGGTCAATTCTGTGAAGTAAAATTGATTCTGTTCCTTGTTGTACTTCTGCAGTTGTGCAGCATAGTCGTTCTTACACTCCTCTGCTATATGTGTGCGCATGTGCGCCTGCTGTTTGGCCTACAGTTACACATACAAAGTTTAGTGAAATCAGACACTGGCACCAAACGAGGAACAAGATAATAACGCATTTTGATATAATGAAAATAAGATGGCATGTTTTGAGGATGTGCAGCATGCAAATATGCAACATATTTGGGAAATGTAACAAATGCATGCTCGTACCTTCTCCACATCAGCTTTGGTGGCATTGAGATCCTGATCGGTTTTCTCTGCGTATTGTGCTGCCTTCTCTGCTTCTCTCCATTCCCTCTCGAATCGCTTTTTACTCTACCACAACAACAACATTCACCACAAGTTAAAAGCTATCCCTCTTGGTCAATTACACAATCTTTTTACATGCTGGAATTAAAAATAACATCACACTACATTAGCAACACATTTAACTTCCATTTTATGATGCATTTCTAGGTGATTAATGAAACATGATCTTATTGGTTAATATTACTGATACGTTTCCCCGCAGCAGAAAAGTCGTTTCAGAGGCTGAAAAAGTTATTTAACATTTCAACAAAAGAAAATAATTATGAAAAAAAAATTTTTTTATAGGGATGTACAATATATTAACGGCCATATCAGTTTCTGCCAATACTATATATACTTATATTTGCTATTCTCTTTTTCTCTTTTTTTATTATCTCTGTCTAGTTTTTGTATTGTTTTTGCACTGGAAGCTTCTGTCATCAAGACAAATTCCTTGTATGTGTAAGCATATTTGGCAATAAAGCTCATTCTGATTCTGATATTAGCACTTGTCAATCTGCACTGACAAGTTGATAATTATTGCTAGCAGATTTTTAATTTTTCTTTGCAATTGTTGCAAACATTGAAAATTCTACTTGAAACTTTAGTGTGAACAATGAAAATGGGGCAAAACAGAATAAATGTATAAAATCAGTCATCATATCAGTTTTCTGTCATAACTAGGCCCTCATGGAATCTGTACCTGTATAACAAAAAGATCTGCAGATTTCAACAGAATTTGATCGCACAATTCTCACCAAGTTTTACACATCCTCTATCGCTTGCATGCTGTTTATGAAAATGTTTGTGTAATTTGATTGTGCTTTCAGCTAAGAGTATGGCACTCTCAAAACCGTTTAACATATTTTACCATGTTTAAATCCATTCCACAGTTTCTGTCTGGGCCTGTTTATAACAAATAAATTTACTGCCTATATTTCTATATCAGTGCATCCATAAGACATCCCTAAGCAAATGTAATGAAGTAAATAGGATCAAATTTTACTTTAAAGGTAGACTGTCTAATTAGGGGTGTAAAAAAATATTGTATCGTATTGTATCGTACGATACGATGCTCTCGATTTGATATAATATGTATCGTATGATACATATATAAATACATAAGTGTGATTAAAACCAAGCAATGTAACATTGGGAGCTGCAAAACAGTCTCCTCCCCAGAGAAGCGGCGCTGAACACTCACAGGAAAACAGAGCAACTAGTCTACATAGACGAGTTGAGAGCTCTAAGGCCGATGGCAAATGGCAAGTAGATTGTAGCGTTACAGCTTGTCGAATTTGCCAAACAACAGTGTCATGTCTCGGTGCTGCAAGGCAAAAAACAGCAGCAGCAAGTTGCAATTAACCGCCAGCCTCTCCCAGCTGACACGGAGCGTGATCACCATATCTGCCAACACTCCCGATTTTACCAGGTTTCTCCCGTTTTTCCACCCCTCCTCCCGATTTACAATTTCTCCAGATAAACTCACGATTTTCAGCATCCACACTTTGCTCATGAAAATGTATCAGACCTGTAGGGTTGCTACCCATCACGTAAAATACGGGATCATCCCGAATTTAAATATGGAATGATGACTCCCGTATCAAATCAATACAGGACGCGATTTGTCTCGTAAGTTGGTCAGATGGCGCCACGGCGAAATCGTTCCAGATCGTTAATTTAACACTGATATGAGTTAGTGGCCTTGAGAGGAACTTGACCTCTGGCTTTACGTTATATGTACAAAATACAATATTATGTAGCGGTTTGAGCAAATAAGTCTCATGTTCTCACGGGAGTCTTATGTGGTTGTTTTTTAGAATAAGCTGGTTTTTGATAGTTATGAGCATCTTGCTGTGTGTGTGATCACCAAACCTGCCAACATCGGACTGTGAAAAATAGGGAGAATTTTTTTGGAGCGGGGTGGGGTGGGGGATGGGGGGACATGGTTCGTATGTGCGAGGAACGGCAGCCGGTGGAGTTTCTGGTACCCCCCTAGGGTAAGATGGTGCCCCCATAGGGAGTAGGTTTTTTTGAGTTATTAATAATAAACTGTATATCCTTTTCTGGCCCATGACTTGTAAAAAAATATAACTATTTATTTCTTCCATTATTTATCTTATTGATGTATACATCTGTGTTGCTTTATACACCGATCAGCCACAACATTAAAACCACCTGCATGATATTGTGTAGGTCCCCCTCGTGCCGCCAAAACAGCGCTAACCCACATCTCAGAATAGCATTCCGAGATACTATTCTTCTCACCAAAATTTTACAGAGCAGTTATCT
Organism: Myxocyprinus asiaticus; assembly: GCF_019703515.2. NCBI lineage: Eukaryota > Metazoa > Chordata > Actinopteri > Cypriniformes > Catostomidae > Myxocyprinus > Myxocyprinus asiaticus. The sequence goes on along the minus strand of NC_059357.1, from coordinate 35,296,735 downwards.
GAGTTATCGTAGACTTTGTCAGTTCGAACCAGTCTAGCCATTCTCTGTTGACCTCTCTCATCAACAAGATGTTTCCATCTGCAGAACTGTCACTCACTAGATGTTTTGGTTTTGGCACCATTCAGAGTAAATTCTAGAGACTGTTGTCAGAATCAGAATCAGAATGAGCTTTATTGCCAAGTATGCTTACACATACAAGGAATTTGTCTTGGTGACAGGAGCTTCCAGTGTACAACAATACAAAAACAATACAAAAACAGCAGCAAGACATAGATAATAATAAAAAATAAAAAATAATTATACACATACGTACAGACACACACATACATACATACATACATACATACACACATACACATGGGTAGTGCAAATCTAATACAATCTGTTATGTACAGTGTAAATACAAATCTGTTATGTACAGTGCAAATGTTTTTATGTTTTTTTTTTTCAGAGGAATGAAATGGCAGAAGAGGTTGGATGTGTTGGATAAATATAAGAAAGACTAAACTGTGTATTGCACATAGTTATTGCTCAATGGGGCAATTTAAGTGTTCATGAGATGGATAGCCTGAGGGAAAAAAACTGTTCCTGTGCCTGACGGTTCTGGTGCTCAGAGCTCTGAAGCGTCGGCCAGAAGGCAACAGTTCAAAAAGGTAATGGGCAGGGTGAGTGGGGTCCAGAGTGATTTTTCCAGCCTTTTTCCTCAGAAACTGACAGACTCAATGACTGCTGTGTAGAACTGTATCAGCAGCGCCTATGGCAGGTTGAATTTCCTCAGCTGGTGAAGGAAGTACAACCTCTGCTGGGCCTTTTTCACAATGGAGTCAATGTATGTCTCCCACTTCAGGTCCTGTGAGATGGTAGTGCCCAGGAACCCGAATGACTCCACTGCTGCCACAGTGCTGTTTAGAATGGTGAGGGGGTTCAGTATTGGGGTGTTCCTCCTAAAGTCCACAATGATCTCCACCGTTTTGAGCGTGTTCACCTCAAGGTTGTTTTGACTGCACCAGACAGCCAGCTGTTTAACCACCCTTCTGTATGCAGACACATCGTCATCTCGGATGAGGCTGATGACAGTGGTGTCATCTGCAAACTTCAGGAGCTTGACAGAGGGGTCCATGGCGATGCAGTCATTGGTGTAGAGGGAGAAGAGTAGTGGGGAGAGCACACATCCCTGGGGGGCACAAGTGCTGATTGTACAGGTGCTGGAAGTCAGTTTACCCTGTCTCACAAGCTGCTGCCTGTCCGTCAGAAAGCTGGTGATCCACTGACAGATAGACATGGGAACAGTGAGTTGGTGTAATTTATTCCGAAGAATAGCTGGGATGATGGTGTTGAAAGCCGAACTGAAGTCCACAAAAAGGATCCTTGCATATGTCCCAGGTCTGTCTAGATGTTGCAGGATATGATGCAATCCCATGTTGACTGCATCATCCACAGACCTGTTTGCTTGATAAGCAAATTGAAGGGGATCTAGAAAGGGTCCAGTGATGTTCTTCAGGTGGGCCAACACCAATCTCTCAAATGATTTCATGACCACAGATGTCAGGGCGACAGGTCTGTAGTCATTAAGTCCTGTGATTTTTGGTTTCTTTGGGATGGGGATGATAGTGGAACGTTTGAAGCAGCATGGGACTTCACACTGCTCCAGTAATCTGTTGAAGATCTGTGTGAAGATGGGTGCCAGCTGGTTAACACAGGATCTAAGACATGCAGGTGAAACGCCATCTGGGCCCTGTGCTTTCCTTATCCTTTGTTGTCGAAAGACATGGCTCACATCATCTTCACAGATCTTAAGTGCAGGTTGAGTAGCAGGAGGGGGGAGGAGGGGGGTTGCAGGAGGTGTTGGTGTTTGTGTGAAGTGAAGGTCAGAATCCGAGTGTGTGAAAATCAGAGATCAGCAGTTACAGAAATACTCAAACCATCCCATCTGGCACCAACAATCATCCATGCGATTATCTAATCATCCATTCGTGTGGCAGCAATGCAGTGCATAAAATCATGCAGATACGGGTCAGGATCTTCAGTTAATGTTCACATCAACCATCAGAATGGGGACAAAATATGATCTCAGTGATTTGGACCATGGCATGATTGTTGGTGCCAGACGGGACTGGTTTGAGTATTTCTGTATATCATAAAATTTGTGTATTGTTACATGCCAGTGTCTAACACATCTGCACATTGTAAACAGCTGAAATATTTTGGCTGCTGTAACTTTAAGAGAATATTTGATCATGTCTCTGTGTACACTCCTGACCCTCACCTGACCAAACACTATAGTCACAGAACGATAAGTAAATCACTTTAAAATCCGCCAAACATGCCCTCACACAACCCCACACTGACAAGAAACAATGCAGACAATAGAGCACTCTCTCCTCAGTCAGCGATTACACAACAAAGAGACATAACACAAGCCTCTGACAGGGATGTAAACACATCAAATGTGGTCTGATCTGTCTGCTCAATGACATGCGCAAAGACACTGGGACACTTCACCCACAGCAGGGCCTTCATCGCAACCTGTCACTGGGAGAGACTTACATTGTCGAGCTGCTTGTAGGTGCCTTCCAGGGACTGCTGTGCTTTTTTGACTTCAGAAAGATGCTGCATATTTAGAAGAGAGAGAGAGAGAGAGGGAGAGAGAGAAGTGGGGGGAGGGGGAGATTGGTAACATGGTCAATGAGCACATTTATATGTGCTTAAGTCTTTTGGGTTAGGGGTTTGTTCTTATCCCTAAAGTATGAGCAAAAGGAATAATAGTAAAATGTATGTTTGCATTAGCAAGCTCTACAAACAAAACGCTGTCCTATAAATGCAGAGAGATAAACAAAAGAGACAGCTGAGGTTATCAGATGAGAATCTACTGTTCTTCATGAAAATAAACAGCAGTGGGCTCAACCTAAAGCATCCACCGTGTGCCACAAGTCAAAAACAGAATTTCTCCCAAAGAGACTCTAATGTTTCTTCCTAAACATACACAATCAAATGCTCTTCACTGCCTCTCCTTCACACCCACAATCCCTCTATCTGTGTTCTTCCCTCCTTCCTCCCCAGCCCTCTTTCCCACTGCATGCTTTATTTTAAGCCAGGCTCAGTTTCTCAGTCCGACTCTCTCGATATCTCACCATCTTGCGCTCCTGTTTGAGCTCCTGTAGGTACTTGGTGAGCTCAATGCAGATGTTGATCATCATGTTCTCAGCAATTAGTTCCCTCTGGCCCGCGTAGTCATTCATCTCATTCAGGATGTCCAGAAAGGTCTGGTGATTTGAGAACCTACAGAAAATGTGATATGAATGAGATGCTGTATAATGCAAGAGATGACATGTACAAGAGTAACTGACATGACAGTGTCCATTCATGTGACCTGCTATGCTCCATCTTAAATTATTGTAAAGGTGATGTAATTTTTTCGATGATACAATGATTTCTCCTATCTCAGCTTAATATGCAGTGACAATTATATGCAAGCAAAAAGCTCACATTAAAGCCCTAGATATACTTCCATTCTGACACGTACACTCAGCATCTGTGTACAGTCGAACGCGAGCCTGTCAAAGTATACTCCATTTAACTGTGCATGAACACACATGCGGTTGGCGCATGTGCGCTACGATTGCTATGAGACACGTGACTTTCTCTTCAGGAGTTTAGACCCATAAAAATCCCTTCAGACTTGAGTTTTACAAAAGCAGGTATCTCCAGACCTCCTCACAGACGCACATCCACTGTTGTTGTTTTTACTTTCATCTCCTGATGTTTAGCGGCGATTACATGTTCTTAATGCTTCTTTGTGATAGCAACAGCTTAAATGTGAGTGTTGCCACCTTGTGGACCCAATAATTAGTGCAAATAAGTCCAGGCGCAAGCACATTCTGCACGTTCAAAGACACACGATTAGAAAAATGGGGCTGCGTGTGTTCAGTGTTCACTCTGCTGATGATGAAATTTGCATCACACGTCCTGTACGCAGACACTCAGCGTACGCATCTGACCTAAGTATACTTTGGGCTTAACTGAGAGACTCCAAGGAATATTTTTTTACATGGAATATATTTAAAAAAAAATATTTTGTCAGAATAAGTCATGGGCTCCTTCTGAATCTGCTCGACATAGCAGGACATAAGCTGGAAATCGAATGAGCTCACATGGATCCCGCTCAGAGATCCGCTGAAGGAGGCAGGCCACGATCAATTCTGGCCAAATTTCTCAGATTATCCGATAAAGATCTTGTGTTACGCAAGGCGAGGAGTAATGGTAGGCTTTCTTGGAAAAATCACAGCATTTTCTTGTTCGCAGACTTTGCGAATTCGACAAGAGAGAAACGTGATCGATTCAAGGAATGCAAGAAACTTTTACATCAATGCAAGTTTACTGATATTCCGGGCCAAATTAAGAATAGATGCTAAGGAAGGCCGTAAAACATTCACGTGCCCACAGCAAGTGATGTCCTTCATAAAGTCAATGGAGTCATCTTGTGGTACTCACTTTGCAGTCGAGTGGACCGGCTCACTGAACATTTGTTTGACTCTTTGAGGAAACAGAGCACTTGTTTTTTTGTGCTGGTTCCGCCTAGCTGCTGGAGTTTATTTTGTAGAGTGGCACACCTTCAGGACAGTTTTATGGATGAACTTACACGCTCTTTGTACTTATTCCTCCTACTGGCTGGATTTTGTTTTGCAGAGTATTTCTTTCAAAGACACTAGAGTGATTAAGTAATTTGCCTGCACAAATGTTGCAGCCGAGTGTTTTGTTTTAGGGGAAGTTCGGGTTTTGATGGTCGCACCAATGTTGGAAAGTGGTCTTTATTATCTTGTTTTTGCCACATGATCTATTTTTTCTTATATGTCAAAATGTCAAATGTTAATATGAGCAGATTGTCTCTCTCCATGTGGAATGTGAATGGGTTGGGGCACCCCATAAAAAGAAGGAAGGTTACTTATCTTCTTAAGCATAAGAAATATGATATAGTGTTTCTTCAAGAAACGCACCTTTCTCCGCAGGAAGCTGAAACATTTTGAAAGGTATGGGGTGGGCATTTTTTTTTTATAGTGCTGGCTCGAGTAAGAGCAGGGGAGTCATTACGCTGATAAGTAAATATCTCCAATTCAAATGTCTCAAACAGATTAAAGATAAATTATGAAGAGTCATTATTGTTTTAGCTGAAATTCAGGGACAAAGTCTTATTCTGGCTAATATTTATGAACCTAACGTTGATGATCAGGGCTTTTTTATAGATCTTGAAGGGATTTTGCAAGCCAATGGCACCCCTCATGATATAATATTGGAAGGAGACTTTAATCTTTTGAAGGACTCAGTCCTTGATCATAGTGAAGCAAAAGTGTGCAAGCCCCCTATAGCAACATTGATGCTTCACAGGATGTGTAACAATCTTGGTCTTACAGATATTTGGAGACTTTTGAACCCATCTGGTAGGGACTATACATTTTTTTCATCAGTCCATAAGATTTACTCTAGAACAGTTTTTTATTTTTTATATCTAAGTCCCTCATTTCATCTGTTGTTGATTGCTCAATTGGAAACATTTTAGTCTCAAATCACACCCTGGTGTGTTTAGAGGTGTTGCCATATACAGAGAAAAATAAATCATATAGTTGGCGCTTTAATGTACCCTTTTGCAAAATCCTGAATTCCAACAAATGCTAAAGACTGAACTTAATGTCTATATGGAGACCAACTGGTCCTCAGTATCCTCCGTGGACGTGGCTTTGGAGGCACTTAAGGCGGTTCTTAGGGGTCAGATCATACAGTATGCCTCATTCACCAAAAAATCCAAAGCACAAGAACTCATGGAATTGGAAGGGAATATTAAAAGTGCTGAGGCAGAGATGGCCTCAGGGAATTGACCCGACTGAAATACAGATATAATTCTATTTTGTCATGGAAGTTTTGACAATTCAGGGCAAGACTCAATATTTTGAGTCTGGAGACAAAGCAGGGAAGCTTCTGGCTAGATATATAAAACAGAGTGTGTCTTTTTCTGACATTCCCTCAGTGAAATCTGCTGGTGGTGAAATATTTACCTCAGCCATTGATATTAATAATGCTTTTAAAGAATTCTATCTTGATCTCTATAGTTCCATGTCTTCATTTACTGATGAGGATATTAGAAACTTTGTGGAACCATTAGAACTTCCTAAACTGACGACTGAGCAAAGGAATTCTCTTGATTCTGAGATAACCTTGGAAGAGCTTGGCAAGGTAAATAAGGCCTTGCCTACAGGCAAGGCTCCGGGACCAGTTGGCCTTGCCGCTGAGTTTTTTTTAGATCTTATGCTACAAAACTGACTGCACTTTTGCTAGAAGTTTATACGGAAACATTAAAGAATGGAAAGCTTCCACCAACCATGACGCAAGCCCAGATCAGACTGATTCTTAAAAAGGACAAAGATCCAAGCGAGAGTAAGAGTTATCGTCCAATTTCCCTGATCCAGCTAGACATTAAAATATTGTCAAAAATTTTGGCTAACCGATTAAGTTATGACATCACTTATACATATAGATCAGGTGGGATTTATTCGGGGCCGTATCTCTTCTGATAACATTAGGCATTTCATTAATGTCATGTGGGCAGTGGCGAATGATCAGACTCCGGTCGCTGTCATCTCACTTGACACCGAAAAGGCGTTTGATATGGTAGAATGGGATTATCTTTTTAAGATTTTGGAAATGTACAGGTTCGGGAATACTTTTATTGGGTGGATTAAGTTACTTTATAGACACCCGGTAGCGGAGGTTCAAACGAATTGATTAATTTTAGATTCGTTTAATCTGGATAGGGACACCTGGCAGGGTTGCCCTCTTTCCCAATTAATGTTCTGTCTTGCTCTGGAACCATTAGCAGCCGCGATAAGAAAGGAGGATGATTTTTCAGGGGTGGTGGCGGGAGGCGGGGCGCATAAGCTTTTGCTTTACGCAGATGATATTTTATTATTTGTCTCCGAACCTACTAGATCTATGCCTTGCCTCCACAGCATTATCAATTCTTTTTCTAAATTAACAGGATACAGAGTGAACTGGTCTAAATCCGAAGCTTTGGCTCTGACAGCGTACTGCCTGGTAATGGCTTTTCACCTGGGCACCTTCCAGTGGCCCAATCAGGGCATTAAATATTTGGGCAAATTTGTGTGATTTAGTTAATTTTGACCCTTTAATAAAAAAGTTTTCGAGCGATGTGGGCAGGTGGTCTTCATTACATTTACCTATGATTGGGAAGGTTAATGTTATTAAAATGAATTGTATTCCAAAATTCAATGCTACAATCTCTCCCTATAGATGTCCCCCTCTCATATTTCAAGCAATTTGATAGCATCGTGAAGCCCTTCATTTGGAATGGTAAACGTCCCAGATTACATTTCAGAAAGTTACATAGGCCGATTGACAAAGGTGGGCTAGGCCTACCCAAGATTTTGTTTTATTATTATGCATTCGGTCTCAGACATTTGGCTCATTGGTCACTCCCACCTGAGAGAGCCCCTCCCTGATTTTATATTGAACAGGACGTTTTTGCCCCAATTTCACCATTACAAAGCCTTTCTAACTAACCAGAGAAGTTAAGTTACACCCCGTTATCTTGAATTTGCACTCGGTATGGACAAAAGTGTCCAGAGTGTTTAATTCGGACATTTATTTAAATGTTGCCTCGAGCATATGGCTGAACCCAAAATTATGTATTGCAAGTCCCCTTTCTGCTGAACAGAGTGGATTGTGAGGTTAATATGCTCGGTGACCTATATGAGAGTGGAGTGTTGAGATCCTTTGAAAATATGGTTCAACATTTTGGGATTCCCAGGTCTCAGTTCTTTAGGTATTTACAGCTGCGCCACCTGCTCTGTTCTATTTTTGGGTGTAGCATACACCCCCCTAAAGCGGCAGATACTCTGGGCGTGGTGATTACTGCTTTTGGAAAAGGTAATGAAGCATCAATTATTACTCCCTGCTAATTCAGAGTCTGAGGACGGAGTTTCGGCTTCTCTCAAGAGATTATGGGAGAAAGATTTAAACTTGGTATTGAAAGAGGGAGTGTGGGCTAGGATTCTAAAAAAATGTCAAGTCTACATCTATAGATGCAAAGAGGTGCTTTATGCAATTTAAGATTTTACATCGATTCTATTGGACCCCCTCTAGATTGTATAGGTTTGGTCTTAAAGACACCCACCTGCTGGTGATGCCAATCAGAAAATGGGAACACAACCCATGTTTTTTGGTGGTGTGTTAAGATTCAAGAATTTTGGTTGAGGGTTCAGAGATTTATGTGTGACGTACTGGGCACTCAAATTTCATTTTGCCCCAGACTCTGTATTTTAGGCGATGGGACGGTCATTAACATATTAAACATTTTTATTGATTCCATTCAATGTTCGGGGGAAGGGTTTAATTTTATATAATTTGATTCCGCATTTTCTGTTATGTTTATTTAAATTTGTTGAATGGAATCAATAAAAACTGTTAATAATTAAAAAAATAAAAAATAAAAAATTGTCACTGCAAGCCTCTTCAAATGAAATACAAATGAAAAAGTAAAAAGTTATTTAAACCATCTTAAAAGAAATGGTGACCTATCATGGCATCACAAAAAAAAGACACTAGGGCAAACGTACGGAATTGCAAAACTAAACAATGTTTTCAAAACAGCTTTCTGAATATGCCCCTCGCCTTAAGTTGATCATAGTTCTGCCCCCCAACTCACGCCATTGGTTGAGTAACATTGTTGGGTAGGGTTTAAGTGGGTCTCTCAAAACAAACACAGGAAATTTTATAGCGCAACGGAGACACCGTGTTTACAGTTTTTGAGAACATTAAGCTATGAATGGCTTATTTAAAGTTGTCTCTGCATATTAAAGGATTAGATCACCCAAAAATTAATGATTTGTACATCTAAGATATGTATGACTTTCTTCTGCTGAACACAAACAAAGATTTTAGAAGAATATTTCAGCCCTGTAGGTCCATACAATGCAAGTGAATGGTGACCAAATCTCCAACGTAGGGCTGCACAATTAATCGAAATAAAATCAAAATTACGATATGACCTTATGCGATTATTAAATCGCAAAGGGCTGCGATTTAATTAAATAAATAAATAGTCTACTGGCTTCAAAGTTTATTTGCGCTGCTCTGTACAGTCTATATTAAGTTACAGCATTATTACAGTGTCTTCAGAGCTGTTCTCTGCTCCACAACTCCATCTCATGCTCGAGTAACAGTAGTGCTCAGAGTTTGGTTCCGTTTGCTTGCGTACGCCAAGCACTTTATTACACTAAACCGGTGCGTCCTGCATGAAGTGGTTTTTATTATCATCTGCGGTAGCAGCAACTCAGTCTCTGCCAGGCACAGGTATCTGTAACAAGGTTATACTTTTATACTTATGTACATGTGATTTTTTTCATTTTTTATTTTTAATAAATTTGCAAAGATTTCAAACAAACTTCCTTCATGTTGTCATTATGGGGTATCGTTTGTAGAATTTTGAGGAAAATAATGAATTTAATCCATTTTGGAATAAGGCTGTAACATAACAAAATGTGGAAAAAGTGAAGCGCTGTGAATACTTTCCGGATGCACTGTAATTAAATGAAAAGGCGACAAACTAACCAAGACTTTCACTTTAAGTTTAATTGCACCAGTGGGTTAGCAGCTCAACTTAAGTTTGACATTAAAGGTGCTAAATGTAAGATTGACAAGCTTTCGAAATGGGTACTGCAGTCCAAATTCGAAATGTTGGAGAGTTGTCTGCCCCGCCCCAGACTCAAAGCTCATGCGGGGTGCCAGAATGTTGACATACAAATTAGCCAACTCAGCATCCGTTTTAAAGGATTTCTGGGCTTTAAGCTGTCTCCATCTTCTAAAGGCATCTCCAATATTTATCCTTGTTTTACTACGCCTCTGGTCATGGTGGTTTTTAGATGGATGGCGAGGCTTTTTATGTCAGGTGGAATCTGTTATCTCTGATCCAGTTTGTTTGCTGGCTTGCATGGCTGCAGCACGCAGTGTTAGCCTGCAAACTTGTTCAAATCTAGCAACCTGGCGGTGTCGAAATACTATTGGTGAGTGGGCAGTGGGTGGGATCACACGGGCCAAAACATACACAGAAATTCCGGCCCGGAATGGAAACTTCAATGTAGAATATATTGGCTGTAGCACTGTTATTGGAGAAACCAGTATTTCAACTTAGCATGTTTCCTAATTATCTAATAACATATTATGGTCATTTTATGATTTAGTACAGTAAAGATAAATCATATAGCACCTTTAAGCCTCTTTCTTTAGGAAAATCTTATATACAGTAGAGAATAGTTTGTATAAGCCTACTTATTTTTAAGGCCTAGAGTAAAGACTAAAATGAAATATTTTGTGTTTATTTCATTATTCAACCAACCAACAGTATATTTGACAGCAAAAACTAGGCAACAACTATGGTATTACCAACAGGGAAATTCAGTTAACAGTGACACTGAGCAGAAAGCTTACATGTAACCAGTTTTGACAGAGCTGCTGATAAAAAGTTAAATAATCAGCATCGGACAATTAGATGAAAAGAAAATTGGAGATCAGTATCGGATGTTAAAATCCTGATCAGAGCTTCCCTAATATTCAAGCTGACTGGGTTTAAAAAACTAATGATGATAATTAGTCTGCTGAGACCCTATCACAAAATGGACAAAAACAGGTAGACGGTGGATGGTTACAATTTGAATATGAACAAGACTGTTTCTTCTTTGTTTCACTGTTTGTATGTTTATTTGTTTGTGGGTGAATAAAAAAATAAATAAATAAAAAAAAGGTCTCAGTTTTGTTCTTTTGAAGAGGACTCAATTGTGAAAACCCCACTAGCCTTTTGGCAGTTGAACATGTGAAAAACAAAACAAAAATTTTTTTTGGTTGTTGTTGTTCTTGTCTATCATAATCGCAGTTCAAATAGCAATCGCAATATTTTTCAAAATAACTGCAATGTTGTTTTGCAGCCCTACTCCAAAGGCTCAGAAAATTATATAAAGTCAGCATAAAAGTAATCCATACGTCTCCTGTGGTCTAATCAATGTCTTATGAAGTGATCCATTTGGTTTTGGGTGAGAATAGACAAAAATATAACTCCTTTTTCACTATACATTTCGACAGCTGTTTCCTTGGCGATCGTGATTTCAAGCTCGATTACACTTTCTATAGAACAATCTAGCACTATGTGTGTGTCAAGCACTTGGAAGTCTAATCAAGCTTGAAATCATGATTGTGCCAAGAGACTGCAATGGCAAGATGTTCTGTGATGTACAATAAATTTTGGTCTGTTCTCACCCAAAACCAACTGGATCACTTCAGAAGACATGGATTAAACCACTGGACTATTATGGATTGCTTTTATGCTGACTTTATCTACTTTTGGAGCTTCAAAGTTTGGGTCACCATTTACTTGCATTGTATAGACCTACAAAGCTGAAATATTCTTCTAAAAATATTTGTTTGTGTTTTGCAGAAGAAAGAAAGTCATACACATCTGGGATGGCATGAGGGTGAGTAAATGATTAGAGAATTTAAATTTTTTGGTGAACTATCCCTTTAAACTGTGATAGAAGAAAGTATTTTAACATTGAAAGTTACATTCTTCAGCTTTTTTTTTCTCTCCACTTTTCTCCTCCATTTGGCATGCCCAATTCCCAATGCGCTCTAAGTCCTTGTGGTGGCATAGTGACTCGCCTCAATCCGGGCGGCGGAAGACAAATCTCAGTTGCCCCTGTGTCTGAGACAGTCAATCCGCGCATCTTATCACGTGGCTTGCTGAGCGCGTTACCACGGAGACCTAGCGCATGTGGAGGCTTCAAGCTATTCTCTGCGGCGTCCACGCACAACTCACCACGCGCCCCACCAAGAGCGAGAACCACATTATAGCGACCATGAGGAGGTTAACCCAACGTGACTCTACCCACCCAAGCAACCGGTCCAATTGGTTGCTTAGGAAGCCTGACTGGAGTCACTCTGCACGTCCTGGATTCAAACTTGTGACTCCAGGTGTAGTAATCAGCGTCTTTACTTGCTGAGCTACCCAGGCCCCCTCTCTTCAGCTTTAATAAATATCCCTGGCCTTGTTGTGGAACATTAACAAGTGCATGTAACTCTATATATTATACAGTATATCACTATCTTTCATTAAAATAGAACTTCAGAAATAAAATGTCTTTTTGTAACCAAGGCCACGTGGGCAGGACAAATAATATTAACCAATAATATAATTTTTCACAATTTACACAATCTAATCAAACACTGATGGATACAATCAAGTTCTGTCCTACATTATTACCCACTGAATATTCTGTTTCACTCAGAAATATGGCACATTACAAAAGTTAAATGTGTTGCAAATGTGGACTCGTGTTGTCTTTAATCCTGTGTCTTGTTTGAATAGTGTCTCATTTCCATAAGTGACTTCATTAGTTTTGCTTTTCAGAGGGATAATATGAATGTCGGCAACTGCCCCAAGGGTACTGCTGATCAGTCACCGTAGCAACAACAGCCATTAGTCACTGTACCACAGTGATCAGATTGAAGTGACTGTGGATTTTACAGCTTTCTTCTATGAGATCACATTGTTCAGGTTGGATAGTTCACTTGTCATCACAAATGTAAAAAATAAATCACACAGCATACAAAATTACCTGCATTCCTGCTCTTCTTTGCTGCCTCGTTTAGGGCTGTATTTCTTGGTTAAATTCCTAGAAGATAGACAAAAAAAGACTTGACTTTTGAAAAACACTGCCTGACGGATCACCTGCTTCAACTGTTTCAAAAGGTTGCATAACATGCCATGCAGGAAAGAGAAAACACCAGTCCTTCTAAAGCAGGTGGCCGTGGTGCTTTTGCATGTGATGTTGCATGCAGAATATTAATTCTTTCCAAAACCACAGACATCAGAGTATTTTAGAAGTGCTACTGGAAAATGTGCATGGATTTCAAGATCAGAATCAGAATCAGCTTTATTGCCAAGTATGCTAACACATACAAGGAATTTATCTTGGTGACAGGAGCTTCCAGTGTACAACAATACAAAAACAATACAAAAACAGCAGCAAGACATAGATAATAATAAAAAATAAAAATAATTATACACATATGTACATACACACAGAGACACACACATACATACATACACACATACACATACATAGTAGTGCAATCAAATACAAATCTGTTATCTGTTATGTACAGTGCAAATACAAATCTGTTAAGTACAGTGCAAATGTTTGTTTTTTTTCCAGAGGAATGAAATGGCAGAAGAGGTTGGATGTGTTGGATAAATATAAGAAAGACTAAACTGTGTATTGCACATAGTTATTGCTCAATGGGGCAATTTAACTGTTCACGAGATGGATAGCCTGAGGGAAAAAACTGTTCCTGTGCCTGACGGTTCTGGTGCTCAGAGCTCTGAAGCGTCGGCCAGAAGGCAACAGTTCAAAAAGGTAATGGGCAGGGTGAGTGGGGTCCAGAGTGATTTTTCCAGCCTTTTTCCTCACTCTGGAAGTGGATAGTTCTTGAAGGGGTGGCAGGGGGCAACCAATAATCCTCTCAGCAGTCCGAATTGTCCTTTGTAGTCTTCTGATGTCTGATTTCATAGCTGAACCAAACCAGACAGTTACTGAAGTGCAGAGGACAGATTCAATGACTGCTGAGTAGAACTGTATCAGCAGCACCTGTGGCAGGTTGAATTTCCTCAGCTGGAGAAGGAAGTACAACCTCTGCTGGGCCTTTTTCACAATGGAGTCAATGTGTGTCTCCCACTTCAGGTCCTGTGCGATGGTAGTGCCCAGGAACCCGAATGACTCCACTGCTGCCACAGTGCTGTTTAGAATGGTGAGGGGGCTCAGTGGTGGGGCGTTTCTCCTAAAGTCCACAATCATCTCCACCGTTTTGAGCGTGTTCAGCTCAAGGTTGTTTTGACTGCACCAGACAGCCAGCTGTTTAACCTCCCTACTGTATGCAGACAGTGGTGTCATCTGCAAACTTCAGGAGCTTGACAGAGGGGTCCTTGGTGATGCAGTCTTTGGTGTAGAGGGAGAAGAGTAGTGGGGAGAGCACACATCCCTGGGGGGCACCAGTGCTGATTGTACAGGTGCTGGAAGTCAGTTTACCCTGTCTCACAAGTGCTGCCTGTCCGTCAGAAAGCTGGTAATCCACTGACAGATAGACATGGGAACAGAGAGTTGGTGTAATTTATTCGGGAGTATAGATCGGATGATGGTGTTGAAAGTAGAACTGAAGTCAACAAAAAGGATCCTTGCATATTTCCCTGGTCTGTCCAGATGTTGCAGGACATGATGCAGCATTTGAAGCAGCATGGGACTTCACACTGCTTCAGTGATCTATTGAAGATCTGTGTGAAGATGGGGACCAGCTGGTTAGCACAGGATCGAAGACACGCTGGTGAGACGCCATCTGGGTCTGAAGCTTTCCTTGTCTTTTGTTTCCGAAAGACCAGGCTCACATCATCTTCACAGATCTTTAGTGCAGGTTGAGCAGCAGGAGGGGGGAGGAGGGGGGTTGCAGGAGGTGTTGGTGTTTGTGTGAAGTGAAGGTCAGAGTGGGTGTGGGGTGTGAGATTGGGCCTTTCAAATCTGCAGTAGAACACATTCAGGTCGTCAGCCAGTTGTTGGTCCACCACAGGGTTGGGGGTAGGAGTCCTGTAATTTGTGAGTTGTTTCATGCCACTCCACACTGATGCAGGGTCATTAGCTGAAAACTTGTTTTTCAACTTCTCAGAGTATCTTCTTTTAGCCACTCTGATTTCCTTGTTCAGTGTGTTCCTGGCCTGATTGTACAAGACTTTATCCCCACCCCTGTAAGCATCCTCTTTGGCCTGACGAAGCTGCCTGAGCTCTGCTGTAAACCACGGTTTGTCATTGTTGAACTTTAAATAAGTCCTAGTAGGAATTCACATATCCTCACAGAAACTGATATATGATGTAACAGTATCTGTGAGCTCATCCAGATTGGTGTCTGCAGCCTCAAAAACACTCCAATCCGTGCAATCGAAGCAGGCTTGTAGTTCCCGCTCTGCTTCATTGGTCCATGTCTTTACAGTCCTTACTACTGGCTTGGTTGATTTTTATTTCTGCCTGTAGGTTGGAAGAAGATGAACCAGACAGTGATCAGAGAGTCCCAAAGCTGCTCTAGGGACAGAGCAATATGCATCCTTTATTGTTGTGTAGCAATGATCCAGTATGTTCCTGTCTCTGGTGGGGCATGTAATGTGCTGTTTGTATTTGGGCAGTTCACGTGTGAGATTTTCTTTGTTAAAATCCCCAAGAATAATAATAACTGAGTCTGGGTACTGTTGTTCCGTGTCTGTGATTTTATCAGTCAGCTGTTGCAGCACGCCATTCAAACACACGTTTGGCGAGATATACACACACTCACCAGAAAAAACTAGGAAAACTCCCGCGGCAAGTAGAATGGCTTACAGTTAATAAAGAGCGCTTCCACATTAGGACAGCACATCCTCTTTAACATTGTTACATCTGTACAACATTCACTGATGTAAAAGCATGTTCCACTGCCTCTCATTTTCCCAGTTAACTCCGCAATGCAATCCGCTCTGAACAGCTAAAAGCCCGGCAGATGTAACGCGCTGTCCGGAATGGCTTCACTCAGCCAGGTTTCTGTGAAGCACAAGGCCTTGTTTGTGCGGGTGAGGAGATGTAGTTCGTCCGTTTTGTTAGGAAGAGAGCGGAGATTCGCAAGATGAATGCTCGGCAGGGCTGTTCAAAAGCCGCGCCGACGGAGTTTGACCAGCGCGCCTGCTCGTTTCCCTCGCCTGCGTCTCTTGAACAGCAAAGCTGCGTCTCCGACTAAAATGTCCAGCAAAACATCTGAATATTCATAAACCGGGAAAAGACTGTCTGGTATAAGCTGTCGAATGTTCAGCAGTTCATCTCTGGTAAAACTGACTGGAAAAAGATTACTAAACACGGGACAAACAAACAAAAAACAATAAAACAATAAGAGAACTCCACACCAAGGCGGCCATCCGCGACGCCATCATGATGCATTGCAATCACTTTATGCTACAATGAATTTTTCCATGAGCTGCTTCTTTTTTTGATAATCCATGTACAATTGTCTGGTTCTATATGTCTAACATGGTTTTACAGCTACTGAAACCTGTAATTTATCTTAAGAGGTCTCTCTTTTTTTTCTATTTAAACCTGGAAATTACCAAACATTTTAGAATTTTGGAAAATGTAAATAGGATTTTGCTTAGGTCCCCTATATGCTCAGAAACTGCACTGGCTTTTTTAATTCATGTCCATTATTTAATTTATATTTCTATCAGGAAGACTCGCAGACTTGAAATTTAAGATGACATTTATTTGATGAATATAAAACAGAAATGTAATGTCTCTCTTTGGCGTAAGCCCCATCTGGCGGTCCGAAGAAGTTGTACTCGGAACCGTCATATCCTGCCGGAGATAGGAGGCGGGGCGAGGAGCCTACCCCCGTGCAGGACAGGACTCAACTGGTGATGGTGGGGTGGTGGAGGTTGCCGTGTTAGCACACAGAAACAGCAATGTGATAGATTGTGGGCAGACTTATAAAGCAATGGCTTTATAAGTCTGTTACCTATATTATAAGGAGTTACCTAGCTAATGGTGTGATGATGTACAGCTGCTAGTCTTTCCGCTAGAACTACGCTGTGCTACAATTCTATCTTCGAATCCTCTGTTATATTTTTATGGTAATAAAATGTGTAAAAAGTCAAAAGAATGTGTATATAATTATGATGTGGTGGTGGCGCAGACAGAGGTCGGATAACATTTTTAACCAATATGCATTGCTTCTAGTCAGACACAGATCGGTCTGCGCAGGCCTGCATAAAGTCAAACACACCTATTGTAACATCAGTTAACTGTGTGAACTACTCCAAAATTAAACTGATGTTTACCTTTCTGCTCTAACATAATACATTCTTTTAGTTTCCAAAACAGAAATACATTTTGTGATTTTGTTGAGAAATAAATGTACAATTTCATAAAGATGGTCTTGATAGCATCCTTAAGCAAGGACTGTGAGAAAGAGACATTGCAAATGGCCTTTCATTTTTGGCTTCATTTAGTGTTTAGTAAAAGTTATTTAATGTGTATACATAAAAATATACATACAAGGTTCTATTATCAGGGCTTTAGTGTGCAAACATTTGTGGGTAAAAATTACTGTGCGAATGTGGAAAATGATATGGGCAAACTGGTGCAAGTCACATATTCTCCAAGATTATTTTATCCATGCATCGTATGTTCCCACTGATCAGTGATCATGTCACATTGCATCTGGACTCGTTTCGTTTATTTGAGCATCTGCGGTTTACAACATATAAATCCTGTACTTTTTTCTCTGGTCTTTTACTCTAAATATATATGGAGACCTTCCGACCTGTATGATGTTTTGACCGTATGGTGGAAATTAAATAATCATATTTTCATTAGTTATGAAAATGGAACACTTCTAATTTGTCAGCAGATTAAAAAAGCAGCTGTTAAGAGTTGGTTATTTTGCCTAAATGTTGTAAAGATTCTAAGCTTAAAAAACAAAACTTGTGTTTTGGTCAAGCAAGATTTTATTTATTAATTTGATAATTTTTTTCAGAACAGGCGTCTAAGTACGCCACATTACTTATTTATAATTTTTTAAGCAACTCAAAAGCAAGCATACAGTCTATGCCTGATTTATTGTCTCTCTGCATTGCAGGCAACATGAATAATAAATAATATGTACCTAAATACTGCATACTTTGATAAACTAATTTTTAATGCTTCAATAATTTAATAAATACTTTTGAGGCATTTATCCATGCAAAGGTATTGCCTTTATTTATGAGATGTACAGTTATTTAAACAATTAAGGCATTTTCTCTCAATACAATAGTATTTTTGGCTGTGTACTCACAAAAGGACACAGACACACCAACACAGACCTATAAATGCAAACCATGCGTTGGCTACTACTAGGTTCGATGCAGAAGTATAAACCAGCCTTTAGGGGTAACGTAATAGTGTAATTACAGATGTAACTAAATGTGAGTACAATGAAACAACACGTATGTACTTAAGTTCATTGTATCAAATGCTTAAATACTATCTCACAAGCAAGAGTGCTTTACGTACTGAATACAATTTTTATCAATGTTTTCATTTATTCTGTGATGCTCTGTTGTGCAGCACTTTATTTGACTAAAAATAAGACCAATGCTGTGTTTTATATAATGCTTGATCTTAACAGAAGAAAAAAATGCAATGGTATGTTGAAAAGAAATAGATTTATTTCAGTTTAACTCAAGTTTTATTAATTAATTTGATTAAACACCACTTTTAAACTTTAAAACATGGAATTCAGAAAAAAAATGGACAACACAGGATTTGGGAAAAAATAAAACAGATTTCAGTAGGGCCATACTTGGAAAAAACTTGAAGCAATGTTTACTTAATTGAAAAACACTTGAAGGAAACATGCAGTTGTTTTAATTTATTATTTACATTTATATTTCACTTTTTCAATAGGCTACAAAAGTGTGTTCATTAGCATATTATCCATATTTGCTGTGGTATCGAAACTGGTATCGAGAATCGTGAAATGTTCAATACTCCAAAATAAATTTTGCCTAGGGCCTTTTAATGTCTAGAACATGGAGCATGTAAGCTCTTCTGTATAAAAGGTCAAATTTCCTTGCTTACACTGAAACACACAAGATGCTCTTTGGAAGATTCTCAAATCATGCTGGATAACATGGATTATCAGCGAAGGATCTGAAGATCTAATTTGAGTTTTAAAGGCAACCTGAGGGGGGGGCTGGGTAGCTCAGCAAGTAAAGACACCGACTACCACACCTGGAGTTGCAAGTTCGAATCCAGGGCATGCTGAGTGAATCCAGTCGGCTCCCTAAGCAACCAACTGACCCGGTTGCTAGGGTGGGTAACCTGAGAGTGTGCAGCTTCAAGAGAGCAAACATACAACTGTTGCTGGGTTTCCATCCAAAATGTTTAGCATTTTTAAGCGCATTTCTAAAAATTAAACTTAAGAAACTACAAATTGTTGTGCATTTCCATCCACTACGTAATGCGCATTATCATGAGGGAGCCGCCTCGTCATGACCTCTCCCTGCTTTGGGGACAGTTTTATTTGCAAGATTGGAGCAAGTCTCATTTTATTAAATGCATCCACGAGACACCGCAGAATAAGTGTAATATCTGATATAATGAGGGCTGAAATAGCTGCGATGCCCACACACTGCCAGTCTCCACATACCTGGAAGCGCCCACTCTCAAAACTGTTCTGGCAGACTGAGGACCCACTTTATCGATCAGCTGTGGGTTAAACACCTTGTGTTGTACTTCAGTGATGTAGTTTCTTTATTTCTTTCATTTTATTTTTTTATATATTTACTCATTTCTTTATATTCATTTTATACATTACATTTTACTTATTACTTTTCTTTTTATATTTTTCTTGATCTTGCGATGCACTATTATTTCTGTTTTATCTTATGTTGTGTGCTGTATTGTCTTCACAAATTAGAGATAAAGAGCAGTCTCCATTTCAAGGTCTTCAATGTCAATGCCCAAAGATGTTGGGAAGCTGTAATTTTCCCACTGTCTTTGCTTGGTATAATAACACTTGTTGAGTTTGTGCTGGTCAGATGAAGTCAGATTAAGCACTGAGACAGATGCAACTAAGATTATTCAATAAACTCTACTCATTTTTACCATCACTTCGTTTCCTGTCTCCTGCTCTTCCTCTGCTGTGTGTGCCTGACTCTTGGGCTGGTAAAAGAGTTAACATAATAAGCTGTTGATGTTGACTGGGTTTTTGATATCAGAGAGAACTCTGATATTTGGATATCTACTGATGGAGAGAGAGGTCTAGTGGGATACGGGATCTAACAACAGGTTCTGCACAAATATAAATCCAAGCTAGCTCGTTGGTGTGTCTGCATCATTATAGCAAAAGGGGGCCATACCAAATACAAAGTCATTCTTAAATTATTATTTTCAATTCCCATTTTCACTTGAATTGTTATGCTGATAATAGAATTTGTTATGAAAAGAAAAAAAAAACTGTATTAAACTAGAAAAATACAAAACAGAAGCAGTGGAACATCACTGTATCATGATTTTTGGACAAAGTAACAATCAAATTTTTGTTTCTCATTATCTTAAAAAACAATTGGACCTAAAGATGTATGTTTAAATGCTAGTTTTGTAGAGATATTGTGCCCATGTATGAAAAAGGGCAGCTACTTTAAAGATGCTAAACTATAAGACTTTTGTCACAATATAAATGGAAGTATGGAAATTGGCATAGTTTGAATGTCAACATAATGAAGTAAATAAAATGTGACAAAAAAAAAATTATAAAACTAAAATTAAAATCTAACAAACTTTAACATTTTAGTTCCCCTTCTTTCCTATATTTGCACACGAGAAGTAGAGTTAGATGCAAATGTTTTGCTGCTTTCCACACTTTCACTGTATTATCCACATCCCCTCTGTCATATGCTTGTCTGCTCCCACTTCCTCTCTCCACTCTCTCTCTCTGGCGACTGGAACATAGCACATTGTGGCAGATTTGCCAAACAAAGACAATTAAGTGAGCTTCAAGGCCTAGTCAATAATGAGCCAAAGAAAAGGGGGGCAGGTGAGGATATGCTTATCCACTGGGTCAAGGTCAACAGGTGCCAACATGTTCGGTTCTGCCCCAAACGGTCATGGAACCCATATATTTCACAATCAGCCACAGCTCTGCACAGATACACAAACTGCAGGCCTGTACATGTGCACGCATACACACATTCAGTTCACACTTATGCAAAAGCACACAAACTAACAGGAAAGACTACATTGAAATCACTTACCTTAGTTGCTTTGCATAATTTTGTTCAATCTCTGTGCGCTCCTTTACAAACTTCACATATTTCTCCACCAGGTCCAGCCCAGATTGTGTGTGTTTATCAATGATGTCATATTGGTCCTGTAAGATGGAGACCAGGTTAACAAAAAACCAAGGCACAAGTCCATCTTGCCCTCAACTTAACAAGCCTTCATTTATTATTTTCATTTCTAAAATCAACTAGGTTGTCTTTTTCCAAACATCTCAATGACCACGTTAACATGCACTTAAGAAAATGGTTTATTCCAGGGTTTTTGCAGAAAGCGGCATTCTGAAATGTCATGCAAGCGAAAACGTCAATTTTCTTACGCCATTTAAGGGTTTAAGAGAAAGCGGTTTAACACACCTAGGTTTCTCCTGGAGAACGCAGCTAATGTGGTCATTTGAACACATAAGCGGAGTTCTAACAGGTTTTTGAGTAGTTCGCATGTGCGTGAACAATCCAGAAAACAAACGTAATAGGATGGAGCCCAACAACAAGTCAACAAGTGGAAAGAATTCAACATTTCTGGGAATAAAGTGGGAAAAGCACATACATTATAAACTATGTTCATTTCCACACCAATGTTAAATATCAACGTTCCCTCATGTGCTTGTACACTGGGGGAATCCCAGAGATTTATGTAAGAGGGAAACCCCCTCTATTCCAGCACAATTCCGCTGCATATCGCGATGGAAAGTTAAGGAAACAAACACAGCAACAATTCTGGAATATCTGGAAATAAAGCAAAATAAAGTCTTCCTCTGATACCATGTTTGTTATTTACACAAGCGTCATGAGGAAATTACGATGCTCTGGAGAAAGCTGCTTGATTGAGCCCCATGTATACAGGAGTAAAGAATATGGCGCTTAAACAGTGCATATAAACCGGAATGCTGCTTTCTCGCAATAACCCGCTTTCTGGTGTCCATGTAAACTTAGTCATTGTATACCACAGAAAAAAGTAATTGAGGTTTGGATCATTAGGGTGAGTAAATGATGGCAGACTCTTCATTTTTGGGTGAACAATCCCTTTAAGAAAGCCCTGTATAATAGGGATGCAACTAACGATTATTTTGATCATCGATTAATCTAACAATTATAAGAACGATTATTCAACTATTCTGCTATTATTGCAACGATTAATCATTAGCTTTTAACAGATTATTCAGCTTGTGCCCCGACTTAATATGTTGTATTAAACGTGCCTACTAACAACAGAGAGGACAAAATCATCTTTAAAAAAAATACCTCTAAATGACATTTACTGAATTAAAGGGAAAAAAATACTTTATTACGTTTAATTCAGTAAAGAAATTCGCTGCAAACAATCCTAGTGTTATCAAGTGTTTTTGTCTTGTTTTCCATTTAAAATTGTCTAAAATCCTTAAAACAAGATACATTTACTTGAGAAGCAACATAAGATATTTAGACTTGCTTTACGAGAATGTATCTTATATACAAGTGTATTTTGTATATACGTGTATTTTTTCACTTGGTTAAACTTCTGAGTGAAGACAAAATATTCTTATATTCAAGATCTATTCTCTAAAAGCAAGTCTAAATATCTTATTTGCTGCTTCTCAGGTGAATGCATCTTTTTTTAAAGGATTTTTAGATATTTTAAAATATTTGTATTTTTAATATTATATTCAACATTCTCAGATAACAATTTTTTCTTCTGCAGTATAGCTGCTAAAGTAAATGTACTTTGTTTTAAAGGAGTTTTAGATATTTATATTGGAAAACAAGCCAAAACAAATCAAAAACGTATTTTGTTGCTTTGTATAATGGGGAGAAGACTACCCTCTCTCATTTTTTTGTTCACTTCAATCCATCTTTAACTCACAAAAAAACAAACTCTCTCTTATTAATAAAGCTGCGTATTGCCAATTTTCTTCAAGATACGAAATGCACAGTGACATATATTATGATTCAATAAGTTGCGAGCCATCACGTTATAATCTAGCTGCATTAAGCGTGCTCGCTCGAGGGATGAGCGTCCCCATGACAGAGTGTGCATCAGTCGGGTGCAGTTTCAATTTCTCCCCCTTAGATCAGGACACTTTGCGCAACTCACAGAAAAGAAATAACAGTTTTGGAGTTTGTAGTTATTTACATGACCTGCTTTTGAATTATTTGAACTTTAATAAAGCTATAACGCATTAAATATAACTGCATTTAAGATGTAACACCAGGGTGTTTCCTTCAAAGAGTACCGGCTCAGCTTATTCCACAACGAGAGTGCTCCTGTATTTACTTTTGTAATTTTGCATTACAGTTCCCAAATGCTTTGCGATCTACATCACCTGAAGCTGTTTGGAAAGTTTAGAGTGCATCTGGACTGCGAGTTGTGTAATTCTTCCTCTACTCAGTCAGGCGCGAACTGCAGTGCTGCTCTAGCGCATCATCATTAGAGTTTAATGTGATCTCATGTTACGTTAAATGAGATCAAACGACTATTCGACAACGAAATTATTTGTCGACAATTTTTTATTGTTGACGTTGTCGATAATGTTGACTAATCGTTTCAGCCCTACTGTATAATTAGGCTGGTTTAGCATCATGTACACCAGACAGCTATCGGACACATTTCTTGCATTATATACACTGGTGGCCAAAAGTTTGGAATAATGTACAGATTTTGCTCTTATGGAAAGAAATTGGTACTTTTATTCATCAAAGTGGCATTCAACTGATAACAATGTATAGTCAGGACATTAATAATGTGAAAAATTACTATTACAATTTGAAAAAATCTTCTCATCAAAAAATCCTCCATGTGCAGCAATGACAGCTTTGCAGATCCTTGGCATTCTAGCTGTCAGTTTGTCCAGATACTCAGGTGACATTTCACCCCACGCTTCCTGTAGCACTTGCCATAGATGTGGCTTTTAGATGTCGGGCACTTCACACAGACCTTACAGTCTAGCTGATCCCACAAAAGCTCAATGGGGTTAAGATCCATAACACTCTTTTCCAATTATCTGTTGTCCAATGTCTGTGTTTCTTTGCCCACTCTAACATTTTCTTTTTGATTTTCTGTTTCAAAAGTGGCTTTTCCTTTGCAATTCTTTCCATAAGGCCTGCACCCCTGAGTCTTCTCTTTACTGTTGTACATGAAACTGGTGTTGAGCAGGTAGAATTCAATGAAGCTGTCAGCTGAGGACATGTGAGGCGTCTATTTCTCAGACTAGAGACTCTGATGTACTTATCCTCTTGTTTAGTTGTACATCTGGGCCTTCCACATCTCTTTCTGTCCTTGTTAGAGCCAGTTGTCCTTTGTCTTTGAAGACTGTAGTGTACACCTTTGTATGAAATCTTCAGTTTTTTGGCAATTTCAAGCATTGTATAGCTTTCATTCCTCAAAACAATGATTGACTGACGAGTTTCTAGAGAAAGCTGTTTCTTTTTTGCCATTTTTGACATAATATTGACCTTAAGACATGCCAGTCTATTGCATACTGTGGTAACTCAAAAACAAGCACAAAGACAATGTTAAGCTTCATTTAACGAACCAAATAGTTTTCAGCTGTGTTTGATATAATGGCAAGTGATTTTCTAGTATCAAATTATCAATGTAGCATGATTACTCAAGGATAAGGTGTTGGAGTGATGGCTGCTGGAAATGGGGCTTGTCTAGATTTGATCAAAAATGACTTTTTTCAAATAGTGATGGTGCTGTTTTTTACATCAGTAATGTCCTGACTATACTTTGTGATCAGCTGAATGCCACTTTGGTGAATTAAAGTACCAATTTCCTTCCGAAACAGCAAAATCTGTACATTATTCCAAACTTTTAGCCGCCACTGTAGACGGTAAGCACAGCCCTTTAATGGGGTAACTGACAGACAAGGACCATTTCTCAAAACTAACTTCACTATTTTAAGCCAAAAACTGGTCTCAAGGTGATTTTTAGTGGATGTATGAAGTCAGTTCTCCTCAAGTTCACACAGGTGCCCTAGCAGAGTAACCACGGAAGAAGAAAATTGTGCATCAAATTTAAAAGGTAATAAAACTAATAATATTGATTTCCACAAAAAAAAAAAAAAAAAAAGCAGCTCAGCCTAACTGAACTTTTAACCTTTTCAAAGCCACAGCTTTAATTAACTAATTTTAGCTTTATATTTTTCATTTGTAAGGATGGGCACACAAGTACTCGCAAGTGACAGCAATGATTGATCATGAAAACGATAATCGATGATCGATGATGATTATACGTGATGTGACTGCACTAAATTCGAAATTCAGTGATAACTATATACAAACGTGTCAAAGAGGGGCCTTATTTTTAATTTTGAGATAATGTCATGATTTCCAGCCATATCTTGCAGTCTGAGTCATAAATGCAACAAGCTCCAACACAGTGCACAGTGACTTTCTTTCCGGGGCAGAGACAGCGCTTAACACTCTGAAGAAACACACACACACTTACACAGCTGAATGGAACAGAATGCATGGTCTTCAAAACTATTTTTCAACTTAACACAGCATATTAAAAACATGATGGTTATGGGATCTCCAGTCAAGCCAACCATGGTTTGCAAATACACTGTTCGGCTGGCCACCACAAAAACAGTGATGTGTGCTTATTAAGATAATTACGGTAACCTAAAGGAAGAGCAGAGAGACGCGCTTTCTTTTTTCCCCTTTTTCTCCCAATTTGGAATGCCCATTTCCCAAAGTGCTTTTTAAGTCCTTGTGGTCGCGTAGTGATTCACCTCAATCCAGGTGGCGGAGGATGAATCCCAGCTGCCTCCGCATCTGAGACCGTCAACCCGTGCATCTTATCACTTGGCTTGTTGAGCGTGTTGCCACGGAGACATAGCTTCACACCATCCACCATGGCATCCACACTCAACTCACCGAGAAAGAACCACATTATAGCGACCACGAGGAGGTTACCCCATGTGACTCTACCCTCCCTAGCAACCGGGCCAATTTGGTTGCTTAGGAGACCTGGCTGGAGTCACTCAGCATGCCCTGGGATTCGAACTAGTGAACTAGCAAACTCCAGGGGTGGTAGCCAGCATCTTTACCACTGAGCTACCCAGGCCCCCAGAGAGACACGCTAAGCATTCTAGTTTTCCAGCGAGTCTTCACATAATGACAAAATATGATGCATTATATTTTGATTATGCCATTTTTTTTATTTTTTTTTTAACTACGTTATAACAGTCTATAATAAAGAAAATGTGAGACACTGGAATAACAACGAGATGCAATGCAGTAGCCAAAGACGTCTGTCTGACATATATAGATACTTGAAAGAGTAAAGTCACAGTAGAAGCGGAAAGTTCACACTAATCTCGCCATAACGCCCCTTGCAGCAATGCTGAGAATGCAATCAGTACTTGCGTTGAGTTCTGAATTGCACTCTGATGCATTTCAGAATGGAACGGTGTGAAATCGAGCTTGCGTTGCAAGATGCATTTGCATTCACGTACTTGCATAGAGTATGTTTCTGCCTTTAGTGTCCATTCACTGTATGGAAAGAAGAACAGCATCAACATTCCATTATGAGCGAGTTGAGCTGATGTTCATTTGAGTCAGCGCTGTCAGTCAGCAAGTGGTTTCTTTGAAGTCATCGGCAATTGCCTCTCACTCCATAAACGCTCTAATTACTACTACACTACTGCTGAGAAATAGAGTTAAACAGCTTCAGCATTAAGGCTTATCACAGCAGAGAGACAGACTGAGAAATCACACATATGCTTAACTGATACTATTGGATTGTCCACTTTGGGAGGTTAGTAAGTTAGTTAGTTAGTTAGTTAGTTAATTAGTGATTTTATGCCACGTCATGGCTATTATCATGGCAAAAAACAAGTTAAAATATATTAAATACTAAAAACCTATATAAGAACTCTAAAACTGATTCAGGGTTCCACTTTGGGAGGAGATGTAAACAAACAAAAAAAATTCAACATGGCGGAGGAGAGTAAGGTTTCTATAGTGAATGACTCTTGCGCACCGCTGCCGCGAAATTGGGAGGAATACCCCCGCTCTGATGTCTATTTTTAAACAGAGAAAAGAGGATGTATTTGACCAAAATGACATTATCTTCAGCAAGCTGACTAACACTACACTACAGCTGAGGAACACAGTTAAACAGCTGCAGCTTTACTGTTCATCTCTGCTTGGGAGTCGCGACAGATGCAGGTAATCACACGCGCTCAATCGCTCTCTCTCTCTCTGAAACACACACATCCTAGTTTCTCCAATAACTTGTTAGAAAGAGCACAAGCAGTTGTTTTATAATTTTTTGTAAAACACATGCTAAACCAGTACTGTCTCTTTAAGAATAGCCGCAGTTCAGCAACGGTCTCACAGAGGGGTTTTGGTTGTGCTTATATTACCATATATGTAGTCACATGGCTTCTTTACCACAATGCTTGATTAGAATTAAATGTTTCTTTTTTTGGTCAACAACTAACAGAAAAGAACAGAAAAGGATTTTGAAAGAGACATTATTCAATGCCAAATGGGTTGCATGAATCCCGTCTTTGGACAAACATACAGTTGTGCTCAAAAGTTTGCATACCCTGGCAGAAATTGTGACATTTTGGCACTGATTTTGAAAATATGACTAATCATGCAAAAAAAAAATTTAAGGATATCCTTAAATTTTTATTTAAAAATTTCTATCCTTTTATTTAAGGATAGTGATCATATGAAGCCATTTATTATCACATAGTTGTTTGGTTCCTTTTTAAATCATAATGATAACAGAAATCACCCAAATGGCCCTGATCAAAAGTTTACATACCCTTGAATGTTTGGCCTTGTTACAGACACACAAGGTGACACACATAGGTTTAAATGGCATTTAAAGGTTAATTTCCCACACCTGTGGCTTTTTAAATTGCAATTAGTGTCTGTGTATAAATAGTCAATGAGTTTGTTAGCTCTCACGTGGATGAACTGAGCAGGCTAGATACTGAGCCATGGGGAGCAGAAAAGAACTGTCAAAAGACCTGCGTAACAAGGTAATGGAACTTTATAAAGATGGAAAAGGATATAAAAAGATATCCAAAGCCTTAAAAATGCCAGTCAGTACTGTTCAATCACTTATTAAGAAGTGGAAAATTCAGGGATCTCTTGATACCAAGCCAAGGTCAGGTAGACCAAGAAAGATTTCAGCCACAACTGCCAGAAGAATTGATCGGGATACAAAGAAAAACTCACAGGTAACCTCATGAGAAATACAGGCTGCTCTGAAAAAAGACGGTGTGATTGTTTCAAGGAGCACAATATGACGATACTTGAACAAATATTGTCGAGTTGCTAGAAAGAAGCCTTTACTGCGCCAATGCCACAAAAAAGCCCGGTTACAATATGCTCGACAACACCTTGACATGCCTCACAGCTTCTGGCACACTGTAATTTGGAGTGACGAGACCAAAATAGAGCTTTATAGTCACAACCATAAGCGCTATGTTTGGAGAGGGGTCAACAAGGCCTATAGTGAAAAGAATACCATCCCCACTGTGAAGCATGGTGGTGGCTCACTGATGTTTTGGGGGTGTGTGAGCTCTAAAGGCGCGGGGAATCTTGTTAAAATTGATGGCAAGATGAATGCAGCATGTTATCAGAAAATACTGGCAGACAATTTGCATTCTTCTGCACGAAAGCTGCACATGGGACGCTCTTGGACTTTCCAGCACGACAATGACCCTAAGCACAAGGCCAAGTTGACCCTCCAGTGGTTACAGCAGAAAAAGGTGAAGGTTCTGGAGTGGCCATCACAGTCTCCTGACCTTAATATCATCGAGCCACTCTGGGGAGATCTCAAACGTGCGGTTCATGCAAGACGACCAAAGACTTTGCATGACCTGGAGGCATTTTGCCAAGATGAATGGGCAGCTATACCACCTGCAAGAATTTGGGGCCTCATAGACAACTATTACAAAAGACTGCACGCTGTCATTGATGCTAAAGGGGGCAATACACTGTATTAAGAACTAAGGGTACGCAGACTTTTGAACAGAGGTCATTTCATTTTTTTCTTTGTTGCCATGTTTTGTTTTATGATTGTGCCATTCTGTTACAACCTACAGTTGAATATGAATCCCATAAGAAATAAAAGAAATGTGTTTTGCCTGCTCACTCATGTTTTCTTTAAAAATGGTACATATATTACCAATTCTCCAAGGGTATGCAAACTTTTGAGCACAACTGTAAATATATACATACACACACACACACACACACACACATATATATATACACACACACACACACACACACACACACACATATATATACACACATATACACACACACACGTGTGTGTATGTACATATATTATAGCGCTTCACTTTTTCCACATTTTGTTATGTTACAGCCTTATTCCAAAATGGATTAAATTCATTATTTTCCTCAAAATTCTACAAACAATACCCCATAATGACAACATGAAAGAAGTTTGTTTGAAATCTTTGCAAATTTATTAAAAATAAAAAACGAAAAAAAATCACATGTACATAAGTATTCACAGCCTTTGCTCAATACTTTGCTGAAGCACCTTTGGCACCAATTACAGCCTCAAGTCTTTTTGAGTATGATGCTACAAGCTGTTTCTCCCATTCTTCTTTGCAGGACCTCTCAAGCTCCATCAGGTTGGATGGGGAGCGTCGGTGCACAGCCATTTTCAGATCTCTCCAGAGATGTTCAATCAGGTTCAAGTCTGGGCTCTGGCTGGGCCACTCAAGGACATTCACAGAGTTGTCCCGGAGCCACTCCTTTGTTATCTTGGCTGTGTGCTTAGGGCCGTTGTCCTGTTGGAAGATGAATCTTCGCCCCAGTCTGAGGTCCGGAGCGCTCTGGAGCAGGTTTTCATCAAGGATGTCTCTGTACATTGCTGCATTCATCTTTCCCTCGATCCTGACTAGTCTCCCAGTTCCAGCTGCTAAAAAACATCCCCACAGCATGATGCTGCCACCACCATGCTTCACTGTAGGGATGGTATTGGCCAGGTGATGAGCGGTGCCTGGTTTCCTCCAGACATGACGCTTGCCATTCAGGCCAAAGAGTTCAATCTTTGTTTCTCATGGTCTGAGAGTCCTTCAGGTGCCTTTTGGCAAACTCCAGGCAGGCTGTCATGTGCCTTTTACTGAGGAGTGGCTTCTGTCTGGCCACTCTACCATACAGGCCTGATTGGTGGAGTGCTGCTGAGATGGTTGTTCTTCTGGAAGGTTCTCCTCTCTCCACAGAGAAATGTTGGAGCTCTGTCAGAGTGACCATCGGGTTCTTGGTCACCTCCCTGACCTTCTCCCCTGTTCGCTCAGTTTGGCCAGGCGGCCAGCTCTAGGAAGAGTCCTGGTGGTTCCAAACTTCTTCCATTTACGGATGATGGAGGCCACTGTGCTCATTGGGACCTTCAACGCTGCAGAAATTTTTCTGTACCCTTCCCCAGATCTGTGCCTCGATACAATCCTGTCTCGGAGGTCTACAGACAATTCCTTGGACTTCATGGCTTGGTTTGTGCTCTGACATGCACTGTTAACTGTGGGACCTTATATAGACAGGTGTGTGCCTTTCCAAATCATGTCCAATCAACTGAATTTACCACAGGTGGACTCCAATCAAGTTGTAGAAACATCTCAAGGATGATCAGTGGAAACAGGATGCACCTGAGCTCAATTTTGAGTGTCATGGCAAAGGCTGTGAATACTTATGTACATGTGATTTTTTTTTTTCATTTTTTTTTTTTTAATAAATTTGCAAAGATTTCAAAGAAACTTCTTTCACGCTGTCATTATGGGGTATTGTTTGTAGAATTTTGAGGAAAATAATTAATTTAATCCATTTTGGAATAAGGCTGTAACATAACAAAATGTGGAAAAAGTGAAGCGCTGTGAATACTTTCCAGATGCACTGTATATATATGGTATTACTCAACAACCACTTGCTTGATCTGCACAAAATAGGTGTAGTTTTAAAGCATGGGCTCTCATTTTTACAATGAATATAGCTGATCTGACCAATTCTCAATGAGACTGAATTGTTTCATTTTCATAATTCACAAATTTGCGATAACAACAATCATATTTAGAACCAGTAAAAGGATCAAAAGATCACACAGCCATTGTGATATCTTGATTAGTTGAATATAACGAGCAAATCTGTTTCACTGAGAGACCGAACTACATTGAGTTTTAGCTTGTGAAATGCACATATATGATAAACAGAGAAAACAGAGTCATCGTCACATTTTGGTTTATAACTTCATTAAAAATTAACATGATATAAAAAGTATCACAACTTACAGCAAACGGCTCCGACTAAAACAAACCCACACTCGACGTAATAGGATAAGTAGATCCTGAAATATTCCTCAGAGAGTGTCATAACAAGCTATGGTGGCTAATCGCTAATGGCGTCTCTATGGCGACGGTTTCTCTGGGATCGATTCACTGAAACACTATACTTCATGTCATAGATGTGCCAGATTGTCCTCATTGGCTGTATAGAAAGTGTTAGAATACATATTTGGAATGTCCCCTTGTCCCACGTGTGGTAAACAGACCCAGAGCGCACATACACAGACTGTGCACAGGAGGGTGCTCAATACACATTTTTCAGAGTTGGAATAGGAAGCCAAAGTGATCTGAAATTTATGATTATGGACTTAATTCACATAATTTTAAGTATTGTTATATTTTTTGAGATTGTTATTCTGCTTGAGATGTTTTTGAACACTTTGATAAATAAAAGTCCACCGTGGGAACCTTGATTCCATATTCAATATCTTTGGATTGCATTGTACTATTAACAATTTTTTTTTTTCCTGGTATAGTTGACATGTTGGAGAAAAACACCCAAGTTAATTTAATGACCTTCCATACACACTGCTAAAAGGTATAATGTCAAACAAAAAGTGTATTTTTAGTGCTCATGCTTTTTTGTTTTTGTTTGGGGGGGGGGGGGGGGGTTTCAGCAGTGTTATATCATGAAAGTCTCTGAGCATGATCAAAATATATTTTCTTCAAATTTTGAAAGGTTTTCTAAAAAATGATACCATGTATTTGACCCTCTTTGCAATTTCTTTTTTTTTTTTTTTTTTTTTTTTTTAGTTATAAGCTCTTACTTTTGAGTATGCCATTTAAGCATTAAATCCTTAAAAATGCCTTCAGGGTGTAAGGGGTTAAATCAATGACAAATCTCATTTGTGTTGAGATCTTTGGACTGACATCAAAACATCATTGGTTCTTATGCATGTCATAACCAAATGTGATGCACCAGTTGAAATATGCTGAATAGAGAGTGAGATTTAAGATCTGGCAACAGATTTTCAGAGTAATGACTTAAATTTTGGTGAATCATATGGCGAGCTGGACAGGCTTGATAACTATGAGCTGCATGAATATAATAACAAATTCTGTTTTTGTGTTTTCTGTTGAATGGATGTGGCTTAATGGATTAGTGATGTCCAACATTGAGAGCATCATATCTAAGTTCAAAAATCTGTCTAGTTTGTGCTAACAGGTTTGTGATTGATGCCATGTCTCTTATAGACACAATGACAGAGTGAACAAGATGGACAGGAAATCTATGAGCTCAAAGTATAGAATAGAGAGGAGCAGGCCAGCTTCTTATCTTATTTTCTTCTCCTAACCATGCAGAAAGAACAAGAGAAACCAACAGCTAACTAAGCCTGCCTTAGTAAAAAAAAATAAATAAAAAAAAATCCTGCCTAAACTGGTTTGCTGGTCTCCCAGCAATGTCAGACTTGTCTGTTTCCTGGTTTTAGAGTGGTTTTGGACACTTACAGCTGTTTGACCAGCTAATCCCAATCTGTTCTAAGATTAGGAGACCAGCTAGACCAGAATTTTTAATTTATTTTTTTTCAGTAGTGTAATAATCTAATTCCACTTTCAATGATGCCTAACAACAAAGTTTTGATAGGCCCCTGGTGAATAAAAAGATACTACTGTCTCCTCTCTTTCAAATATGTCCTGTAAGCACTTCAGTATTGCATCCATAATGCATGAATAACAGATATGAAATACTTAAAGCACTATGGTAATTGGGAAAATAAATTACTCTGCACCCTCAGGTGGTACTAAGTGACATTGCATTGATTTGCCTCAGGGCCAAGCCTTTCTTATTGTTAAACTCCCTATTAGCAGAAAGAGTTCAGCATAGATTAGTTGCAATAGCACAAAATTTGACCACAAATGCAACGAGGGTTGCCGCATAGAGTAAAAGATCAATCTTGGGATTGTAAGAATTGATATCGAGATCGTTCAAATTAAGTTTGTGATTCATCAGAAAATCTATATTTTTACCCAGCCCTATTTGGATGTAACATCTATTTGGTGCAAATGCTCTGCTATTAACTTTTCCCAGGGGCCTGGGTAGCTCAGTGGTAAAAGACGCTGGCTAGTTCGAATCCCAGGGCATGCTGAGTGACTCCAGCCAGGTATCCTAAGCAACCAAATTGGCCCGGTTGCTAAGGAGGGTAAAGTCACATGGGGTAACCTCCTCGTGGTTGCTATAATGTGGTCCGTTCTCGGTGGGGCGCGTGGTGAGTTGAGCGTGGATGCCGCGGTGGATGGTGTGAAGCCTTCACACGCGCTACGTCTCCATGGCAACACGCTCAACAAGCCACGTGATAAAATGCATGGATTGACGGTCTCAGACACGGAGGCAGCTGGGATTCGGATTGAGGCGAATCACTACGTGACCACGAGGACTTAAATGCGCAGTGGGAATTGGGCATTCCAAATTGGGTGAAAAAGGGGAAAAATTTTGGAGATATCTGTATACGGAAAAAGTCTGTTTGTTCAAATCTATTAATTCCACAGATTGGTACATGAGATAGACAATCTCAAGAAAATTATTAAATAAAATTATACTTTATTCACGAATGACTTTGATTGGTCCAGCCGGTCCATCGCTGACAGCACTGAGGAAAGTTAGATGTACGATGTGACCATGCACTTGTACATGTTTGCTTCAGCAGTGGTCTGGATGACAGTGGCTTGCACTTAGAAAGGCATTAAATTAATGTCTATGCTCTTTTTAAGCATTTTAACCAGCGCAACATGGTTAAAACTGACTCAACCAATGGCATGAATTTGGGGCCGGGACTATCTGTTTGACCAATGGCATACGGGGGGAGACGCTAGCAGCACAGACATTAAACACTTCAGTTTTTAAGATCTGTCCCTTGTAGGGCTGTCAAATTATTTGAATATTCTTTGAATTTAAGAAAACAAATTCACACTTGAATGCTAAAAGTGTGCATTTGAATTTTGGATGTGTGCCAAGCACTGATGATGACTTCAGATCAATCGGATTCTTGCACTAAAAAGGCTAGACACAGCACAACATATACAATTTAACAAAAAGCAAGTGTCTCAAGATGCTTTTTAAAGTTCCTTTTAATTACACACAGCATCTAAAAACAGCACTCCTGTGTGAGACGCTGAATAAACAAAAAGAAAGCGAAACAAATATGTTTGTCTAGCACGCGCTTACATAGAAAAACAAATGTATGATTGCAAAAGCGACGGGTTCAGTGTAAACAGTTCCTTAAAGTAGGTGGAGGTACTTGGCCGTTGCATCTTGCACTCTTATAAGCGTTTCTCAGATTAAGCAGTGAGTTTTTTCTAAACGCTTTGTCAGGAAAGATGTTCAACTTGGAAATATGTGTCTCGAGATCCTCACATTCGATTTCATTCTGTTATATACCGTCTGTTTGAACAGCCCCTTGGCGGGGCTCATAGTCTGAGCCACTTCACCACCAAGTTCAGCCGAATACCTCTGCTATCTGGGAATATTACTACCCTAAATACAACTGTAATGAATAACAAAACCAATGTGGTATTTCGCTGTTATTATGAAGCTTGAGTCTGGGGTACTATACTGTGGCATCAGTGCAAGTGCAACACAATGTGGACTGCCTATTGAAGCTCTTTTTTTTTAACAGCCATTATCTTTACAATAATATAATGGTGCTGTATGGTTTATGTATTTAATGCGCCCTTTTGTGGACTGAGAAAACAATGTCAATTTAAAAATCAGCTAACTTTAAAATTCGAATATTATTCACATTTTGAAAATATTTAAGGTAAAAATTCGAATTTGTTTTTTCTGCCCAATCGACAGCCCTGGTCCCCTGTAGTGAACTTCATGCATATGAGGGTTAATAATATGTTGGCTTAGAGCTGATAATGAGTTGTCTTGTATTTGCCAACACACGGTAAACCAAGAGATTCCCAGCCTGTCCACAACCCTTGACCCCCAGTAATGTTATCTGTGGGAGGCAGGGGGTTCCTCAGGGCTGTAAACTCATCCTGCCACAAGCGTTTGAACAGACAGGACTCAGGAAGTGGAAGTCTTCCCCTTTCCTGCTCAACAAATATGAATATTAACTTATATTCTACAGCACACCAAAGGCTGAACAGAGACAGAAAGAGGGACTAGTTTGTCAAACATTTGTCAGCATTTTCTCTATAAACAACTCTCAAACAAGAAGTATGGCTTGAATGTCTTTTTTTGAAATTTCCCAGTTCCTTGAGGAGTGGTGTGTTACATTTCAAGTACAGGCCTGACCATTTACAATTGATATCTAAAAATGCCTCCCACCCCCTCAGTGCTACCTACCTCCATCAGCCTGGATTTAGACATTTGCTTTGAAGTGGGAAGGAGGGAGGAGCCTTTGGGTTGACATTCCTAACAAGCCAGGCCATGTCCCTGACTCCACCTCTCTCCTCAAAATGGAGACCATTAATGTAGAGCAAGAAAAGAATTCTCTACCCCCTCACAACCTACTCATTTGCAAATATAGAGCACTTTCCAACTTAATTCAAAACAAAAGCCAATGTGGTTGTTTATGTAGAAGACAATGACAATCTAGACATATTTATGTTTAAGTGTGTTTTTTTATATTGACAGCAAATTCAAACACATGGCACATACATTTTATACATAACACGAATGCCCAATGCGGTAAATAAGAGAATGACTCTCACAAAGAAATGTCTGGGCCATATTTCACACTAATATCAAAAGAAAATAAAAACAATTATATTTTGCGTAAATAAACTGAAGCCTATTTTTTGCATTGTGGCTTTATTTTCATGACAATTAAGCAAATTTCCCCCCGCACTTTTTCACCACTCGGCCGAGCAGTTCTGAGCACAGT
This sequence comes from Myxocyprinus asiaticus, assembly GCF_019703515.2. Classification (NCBI taxonomy): domain Eukaryota; kingdom Metazoa; phylum Chordata; class Actinopteri; order Cypriniformes; family Catostomidae; genus Myxocyprinus; species Myxocyprinus asiaticus. Next base: position 35,260,652 of record NC_059357.1, on the reverse strand, counting down.
AAATGACAGTTCCAGTAGCACTTCCACTTGAGCATGATTCGGTAAGGTATGCTAACAAAACTTTTCCCAAATCTCAGCACGGTAAGCTAGCCATATTCAGGACAGAGAACTGTTCTGGTGCAATGCATGTGGTGACGTGGTGACTTGTGATTAGTCACTTGCCCTGTCAGTAGAGGTAAACCAATATATCGGATTTACCAATTAATCGGGGCTGATAGTTGCATTTTTTTAACTATCACTTTCGGAAAAATCAACTCCGATAATTTCCGATAGTTATTTTTGGTTTAATTTCTCCGTGGCCAGCGCTGGAGGATTCTACAGTCTGAACTCCTTGATTCAACAATATAACTGCGCTCTCTAGAGGTTGCATAAAATACAATCAGTGACTCCTGGTGGAGTTTGTTTTTCCACTATTTATAGAGACGGATGCTTCAAAAGCGGGTTTGAAACATCGACAGAGAAAAGCCAAGGTATGTGTAGTTATTATTATTGTCATCGTACAATAAATCAGTCATTTAAGACAACCAAAGGTGGTTTGATAATTAATTTGTTTATAACTACTCACTGAACTGGAGAACTGCATTGCCGACAAGGTGGAGAGGACGCTAACATTAGCTGTTCGAATGGTTAGAACAAAGTCAAGGATGGTAACTTCTTAACTTTCCCCTTAATATGCTGTTTTGAATGAAAATATATATATATATAAAATAATCACACACATTAACAACTATACCTCTCTCTGCACTGCCCCTCCCAGAGAGCCCTCCAATAACGGCAAATATTTGCCCCATTTCCCCACAAACGAGTCCAAATTCCCCAGTCTTCTAGATGACCCTTCTTCGAAAGCCGCCACCCTCCCCATCTTCGAGAACCACTCCTGAAATGGGGGTGCTCCAGCCGACTTCCATCCTACTTGACTTCTCCTATTAGTTTGATAGAAAGGCTTTGCAATGGCGAAATAGGGGCAAGAACTTCCTGTTCAATACAAAACCAGGGAGGGGCTCTCTCAGGTGGTAGCGACCAATGAGCCAAATGTCTGAGACTGAATGCATAATAATAAAACAAAATCTTGGGAAGGCCAAGCCCACCTTTGTCAATCGGCCTACACAGTTTACTGAAATGTAATCTGGGATGTTTACCATTCCAAATGAAGGACTTCGCTATGCTATCAAATTGCTTGAAATAAGAGAGGGGGACATCTACAGGGAGAGATTGTAGCAGGTAGTTAAATTTTGGAATACAATTCATTATAATAACATTAACATTACCAATCATAGATGAATGTAATGAAGCCCACCTACTCACATCGCTCAAAACATTTTTATTAAAGGGTCAAAATTAACTAAATAAATCACATAAATTTGCTGGGAATAAAATACCCAAATACTTAATGCCCTGTTTGGTCCACTGAAAGATGCCCAGTTGAAAAGCCGTTACCGGGCAGTACGCTGTCAGAGACAAAGCTTTGGATTTAGACCAATTAACACTGTATCCTGAGAACTTAGAAAAGGAATTAATATTCTGTGGAGGCAAGGCACAGATCTAGTAGGGTCGGAGACGAAATATCATCTGCGTAAAGCAAAAGCTTATGCGCCACACCTCCAGCCACTACCCTGGAAAATCATCCTCATTTCTTATCCCAGCTGCTAATGGTTCCAGGGCAAGACAGAACAATTATGTGGAAAGAAGGCAACCCTACCGGGTGCCCCTATTCAGAGAAAAATAATCTGAAATTAATACATTTGTTTGTACTGCCGCTACTGGGTGTCTATAAAGTAACTTAATCCAACCAATAAAAGTATTCCCGAACCTGTACATTTCCAGAATCTTAAAAAGATAATCCCATTCTACCATATCAAACACCTTTTCGGCGTCAAGTGAGATGGCAGCGACCGGAGTCTGATTATTTGCCACTGACCACATGATATTGATGAAATGCCTAATGTTATCAGAAGAGCTACAGCTCCGAATAAACCCCACCTGTCCTATATGTATAAGAGATGTCATAACTTTACTTAATCGGTTACCCAAAATTTTTGACAATATTTTAACATCTAGCTGGATCAGGGAAATTGGATGGTAACTTTTACACTCACTTGGATCTTTGTCCTTTTTAAGAATCAGACTGATCCGGGCTTGCGTCATGGTTGGCGGAAGCTTTCCTTTCTTTAATGATTCCGTATAAACTTCTAGCAAAAGTGGAGCCAATTCTGTAGCATAAGATCTAAAACAAACTCAGCGGCAAAGCCATTTGGCCTGGAGCCTTGCCTGTAGGCAAGGCCTTAATTACCTCACCAAGCTTCTCCATGGTTATCTCAGAATCAAGATAATTTTTTTGCTCAGCCGTCAGTTTAGGAAGTTCTAATGGTTCCACAAAGTTTCTAATATCCTTATCAGTAGACAAAGACGTGGAACTATAGAGATCAGAGTAGAATTCTTTAAAAGCATTATTAATATCAATGGCTGAGGTAAATATTTCACCACCAGCAGATTTCACTGAGGGAATGTCAGAAAAAGACACACTCTGTTTTATATATCTAGCCAGACGTTTTCCTGCCTTGTCCCTGACTCAAAGTATGACTGTCTTGCCCTGAATAGCCAAAACTCCATCTCCAGCGACAAAATAGTATTATACCTGTATTTCAATCGGGTCAGTTCCCTGAGGCCGTCAAACGACATTCGGCGCTTCAGCTCTGCCTCGGCACTTTTAATATTCCCTTCCAACTCCATGAGTTCTCGTGCTTTGGATTTTTTGGTGAATAAGGCATACTGTATGATCCAACCCCTAAGAACTGCCTTAAGTGCCTCCCAAGCCTCACCTACTGAGGACACTGAGGACCAGTTGGTCTCCATAGAAACATTGATTTCAGCCTTTAACATTTGTTGGAATTCAGGAATTTGTAAAAGGCATATATTACAGCGCCAACTATATGATTTCCTTTTCTCCATATGTGGCAACACCTCTAAACTCACCAGGGCGTGATCTGAAACTAAGATGTTTCCAATTGAGCAATCATCAACAGATGAAATGAGGGACTTAGATATAAAAAGAAAATCTATTCTGGAATAAATCTTATGGACTGATGAAAAATGTATAGTCCCTACCAGATGGGTTCAAAAGTCTCCAAATATCGGTGAGACCAAGATTTTTACACATCCTGTCAATGTTGCTCTATGGGGCTAACACAGGACTGAGTCCATCAAAAGATGAAAGTCTCCTCCCAGTATTATATCATGAGGGGTGCCAGCGGCTTGCAATATCCCTTCAAGATCTATAAAAAAGCCCTGATCATCAATGTTAGGTGCAGATATATTAGCCAAAATAAGACTTTGCCCTTGAATTTCTGTTAAAGTGCACCTATTATGGTTTTTAAACGTGCCTAATTTTGTTTTAAAGGTCTCATACAATAGATTTACATGCATCCAGGGTCAAAAAACACTTTAATTTGCTCATAATTTAAATTGCAGCATTACTTTTTTTTTCCCCAGTGTCTCAAACGACTCGTTCAATGATCCGTTCTAAAGGATTCATTCTAAACTCCTCCTTTAAGAGAGCCTACTCTGCTCTGATTGGTCAGATGTCCCAACCTGTTGTGATTGGTCTACCGCTTACAGTGCGTGTCGGAAAAGAAACGCCCACTACCATATCTGAGTTTCAGCTCCGTCTGAAAAAATTTCTGTTTTACCTTACCAATTTGAGCCCGAGTCCGATAGTGATACATCGGAAGATCAACCCGAACCACCATCGCAAGCACAACGAGAACAGGACGTTTCTCAGTGGTAAGTTTATATGTAGTTTGACAATAACGAGAGTTAGCCGGTTAGCAGAGGCTAACAGCTAACTGGCTAACAGCCTGCACTGGCTGTACATGTAGACAGACCAGAGGTGGGTTTTTTGTTACGTAGGTTAGTACAGGAAGTAAGTCTGGAATTACTAACGACTCGTTTCAGGTGTTCAGAATCGTTTTTTTCTTTTGGATGTCAATAACTCCATATTTCGTCCACTTTGATTTTTGAAATTTTACAGACTTTTTTACATTCACAAACAGCTATATAACACACTACATGAAAGGTAATATTTGAAAAACCATAATAGGTGCTCTTTAAAACAATAATGACTCTTCCTAATTTATCTTTAATCTGTTTGAGACATTTGAATTGTAGATGTTTACTTATCAGTGTAATGACTACCCTGCTCTTACTTGAGCCAGCACTAAAGCAAAAATGTCCACCCCATATCTTCCCAAATTGTTCAGCTTCCTGCGGGGAAAGATGCATTTCTTGAAGAAACACTATATCGTATTTCTTACGCTTAAGAAGAGAAATAACCTTCCTTCTTTTTATGGTTTGCCCCAACCCATTCACATTCCATGTAGAGAGACAATCCACTCATATTAACATTTTACATTTTTACATATTAGAAAAAATGGATTGTGTGTCAAAAACAAAATTATAAAGACCACATTCCAACATTAGTACAACAATCAAACCCTAAACATCCCAAACCAAACAAACAAAAAAAGAAAAACGTGTGCATTAACCCCAACAGTTCTCAAACAGTCTATGTACGCCTACTAGACACCCCACGACAACTTTGCCGTCGGATTGCTCAAGTCCAGTGTTTCTATACAAATTTTGTGAGACAGAATTACACAACAAAAGATAATTTATATTCTAAATACAAACTCCAGGCAATAGGTGGAATAAACACAAAGAACGTATAGATTCATCCACATAACTGTCCCGCAGGTGTGCTCCTCCACAAAACAAACTTAAGCCGCTAGACAGAACCAGCAAAAAAAAATAAAAAATAGGCACTCATTTCCTCAGACAGTCAAAAGAATGTTCTGTGAGCCGGCCTATTCGGCTGCTACATGAGTGCAACAAATGATCTAATCACTCCAAAGACTTGCAAGAAATAATAGCACATAAGCACAAAGAATGTGCAGATTTATCCACACAACTGTCCCGAAGGAGTGTTACTTCATAAAACAAACTCCAGCCGCTAAGCGGAACCAGCACAAAAAGAAACAAAAAAGGCACTCAGTTTCCTCGGACAGTCAAGTGGATGTTCAGCGAGTCAGTCCATTCAGCTGCAACGAGAGTACCACAAGGACATCGCTTGCTGCGGACATGTGAATGTTTTATGGCCATCCTTAGCGTCTATTCTCAATTTGGCCGGGAACATCAGTGCAAAAGCGACTTTCCGTTGATGTAAGAGTTTCTTGTACTCCTTCAATCGATCACGTTTCTCTCTTGTCGAATTCGCAAAGTCTGGGAACAAGAAAATGCTGTGGTTCTTCCAAGAAAGTCTTCCTTTACTCCTCGCCTCGCATAACACGAGATCTTTATCAGATGATCTCAGAAATTTCATTCTCAGAATTGATCGGGGCCTGTCTCCGAGCTCGCTCGATTTCCAGCTTACGGCCTGTTATGTTGAGCACACTCGGAAAGAGCGGTTAATGACATTAATAGTGTTAAAACTAGCAAAGTGCACAGAGCTCGCCATTCACACATCCGAACCTTGCATGGCGTCACGTGACTCCCCATTAGAGTTTAATGTGATCTCATGTTTAAATGAGCTCAAACGACTATTCAACAACAAAAATGTTGTCGACAATTTTTTATTGTCGATAACGTCGACTAATCATTTCAGCCCTATCTGCGTAGGGTACAAGCTCCCTAGGGGGGCATCATCTTATCCTAGAGGGGCACCAGAACAACACCTTGCATAGGGCATCAATTTGGCCAGCACACACTAAGTGACAAATGCATGCCCACTCTATCATCTGCTATCTGCGTCGCCATAAACGTTACTTCTGAAAAAAACATTTATCGTTCTGTTAACGTAAACCCTTGATGCATATCACGATATGTACATTTGCGATATTTTGTGAATGTGATATTTTGTGCCCTAATTCAAATATTTGCTTTGTGTGGGCAAATTCAAATCAGATTCTTTAAATAGGCTACACTTTCAAAAATAAGTGGAGAACTGTGTTCCTTATTACTTTTGCTCTTAACCTATATTAATACATTTTAATGGGAGTGTTCTTGTTTTGTCAAGTCATTACTTAAGTATGAGGATATGTCTGTGACAGATTAAAAATGCTCAAGCAATGGGGGAAAATAAAATGTAAATAGAACATTTTAATGCAATAAGAGTAGATCCAGTGACTATTTAGCCCACTTGTATTAAAATGAAAAGGAGAATTATCAAAGTGATAACAATTATAAAATAAAAAGGCGATTACGGTTCTTTTGAGTCTACAGCGCAAAACATACAACGCTTCCGGTATAGTCAGATTTTCAGAAATTATGACTCTAATGAGCTGGTTCTTTCGAATCTACAGTGCGAAACATACAGTGCTTCTGTTCCAACTCTAAATGAAATGAGAACTGATGAAGTCTCACAAGCCTGAACTAAAACATTAGTCTCTGGAACTGCTATTGTTGTAATGTTACTTGAGACCTGTGAGACTGTAATCAAGCTGTGCAGTTACTGACTAGTGTTCATATGACAATGTGTAATTAAAATGCACAAATTTTGTTTTAATAAGTGGAATTTTATAAAAGAATTAATTAAATATAATCAACAATTTTTTTTAATTTTTTTTTTATATATAGTTAGGATATATTATTGGATTGTATATGTCTCTTAAAAGTCTGCAAACACACCTTTTACAAGAATTGTATTAACTTTATTTCTGATTTGTTATATCTTCTCTGTATATGTCAGAAATGAATCTCATCATTTAGTAACAGACAACAGATGGTAGTAAATATAATAAGAATTGCATTTCTCATTTCCAAATAATCGTAAAAATAAATAAATAAATAAATAAAGTACTAAAAGAATTACTGGAAAAGTTACTGGAACCGTTAAGGAACCGGAATCGTTAAGAGGAATCAGAACCAGAATCGTTAAATTCCTTACAATTCTCATCTCTACCGCCAAGTGGACTGAAAAGGACTGTGACAAATCTAAATGGAACACTGTAACTGACACGTTTCACAATTAGTTGCAGAAGCTGTATTTGTAATCTTGACTATTTTTCAATTAATTGAACAGCCCTACTACTGACAACGGATGAGGTTAAATATTCTTAATTGTCATGAAAATTGTCACAATGCAAATGTCTTAATGTTTAAAAAAATAATAATAATAATTCTTATAGCCTAATTTATTTATTTTTTTTCATTTTGTGTCTGGATAAAATATTACCCGGACATTTGTTGACAGTTTCACACGGGAAAAAAAAACTGTGAAGGTACTAGTTCATGCTTTGAAACAGCGTCCACTAGATTTTCATCAGTTGCATCAGCAGTGACTTCAAACAAACTCCAGAATGGATTCACACCAGCAGCTAACATCCCAATCTCTAAACTAGCAGAGATCCCCTTTGAAAACAACCACTCAAGCTATAAAAACAAGTCTAGGCGTAATATACAGCAGGGTTTCTCTTATCTGTAGCATAGTATTCAGCCTGGTCTTGACCCCTCCCTCATACTTTTCCCCTGTCATTGACTCCTCCTCCCCACAGTGCAATACAAACCAACTCTCCCAGCTGGAGCACAGAGTACCAGTCTACAGCCTCCCATGAGAGAAGAGTCCACATGCCACTGTCCTTTGTCATGACCAAATGACTTAATAAGGAGCCTGCTGTGCTGTCCTGAGTTTTTCAAAACATGCCAGAAGAATTCATACAAACACTTAAATACACAAAAATCTGTCAAGTGGTAGACAGAAATCTTGAGCTGCCAAACATAGTAAGTAGATTACCGGCAAAGAAGTGGACAGATGCCACAGGGTGGCCATGTAAATGGCACTTAATGACTAACCCAACCAAAACCAATTAGTTTAGACATTGCTTCGAGTGAAGGTAAACCAAGCCTAGATTAACGAGAATGCCTTGCCCTCTTCTCTTTTCTGATTTACAAACTGTGTGACTCATTCAAATCTTTAAACCACAGACATGCACACACTTCCCACCTGGTTAAGGGCCTGCCAGAAGCCGAAACACAAGGCCATACCAATCCCTTTCAACCTTCACTTCTGTTTACTACACAGCCGAAACCCATAAAAATGGCATGTCCCGATCACCAACAGCCCTAAATTCATATAAAAAGTAACACTTTCTAGCAAATCAGAATGACAAAATAAACATAGCAGCATGAACGGGATGATATGTTTTTAATAAATGAGGGCAAAACTAATTAGGCTGGTGCAGTAGCCTAGAAGATGGAAAGGGGACAGAAGACAGAGGTCTAGGGGGAGCAAAAGCAATGAGGTCAGAAAATCCCCACCCACTTCAGCGCAACGCTCCATTTACATACGGCATACATGTGGAGAGCAAAATATCCGGCTGTGGCCAAAAAAGATGGGAACTTCTGTACATGGGACATTACATGGCGGTCAGGCAAATTGGAGCACTAATTCCATACAAGGTGGAAGAAATATAGGTGATGATGCAATCAGAAACAAGCTGCGACTATTTCTCTAATGGTCAATTCCACAAAAATGACAGCAATACTCCAGAAAAATGGCAATTTCAATCTTATTTCAATTAATTATGCAGCCTTGATGGGTATTACAACGTAATACTGTATAATATGTCTCAGAGGTCAAAGTCAGCAGATTTCAAAGTGTTTTGGATGGTTTCTCCTCATGATGTAAGTGCTGCTTTCACAACTGTCTCACCCGTAATGAAGAGATGTCACGTCTGTAACACCAGTTTTTCCCCATTTATGTGAAAACGACAATGAATAAAAAATAAATATTACATGTTCTCAAGAGTGCCAACCCTTCAACATTCTGTAGCTATTATTATTTCTGGATTGTGCATTTAAATTTTCATTTTTACAAAGTGTCTGGTCTCCCAAAAACTCGTGTCCATTTTTGACCATACCACAAGTTCATTACCTGATCTCAACTGGAAAAAAACTAAAAAATGTCTGATGTCTGGACTCTATCTAAAGGGGTCTGGGATTATACATATAAACTGATTGACATACTGGTAATGAGTACTTTATATGTGAAGTTAAATTTCACATTTTTACGCAAATGTCACATCCATAACGCTGGAATTGTCCATAAGCCAATTCTACATTTGTGAAAGTGCTTGAGTAGGTGCAAAAAAGACTTTTGTGCAATCACTGGCATTTATGTATCTTTCCAGAACGAGATTCCCAAATAATGACGATGTGGGGGAATGCACCTTTACAAATAACAAATAATACAAGCAAACCCAACTGCTGTCACAAAATAAAAATGTGCCAATAAAGCTCTTGTGACATCACAGGTACTGTTTATTAAACTCAATTTATCAAGAGTTAACATAAAAATCAAACAAAAGAGACTGTAACAGAAATTATTAATGGTAAACCAGCCGCTTGTACTACAATGAGAATTATCTTAAGACTATAAAGAGCTTTTTTGAACAGGTAAACAAGGCCAATGCACCTTTACAAAAAATCAGTCTGGTAGTCAAGAAAAGCCTTTACTAAACATAAAATTGCTATCATGTTTTCAAATATATGTCATCAAAAGCTGGTCAAGACATAACATCGCCTATGCCATCGTGAATAAACAATTATTCTGCAAACTATTGTCTAAACTGCAGCACAATAAAATAGTTAAATTGACTGATTTAGCAGCGAGTGCAGACAGTGACTATGGAAGTTAACGGCGACATTGTTGTTGTTGTTGTTGTTGTTTCTGCAGATGTGATACTGCTTAACTTTGTTTTAGAGTCAAAGTTTACATTAATCGTGGAAATTCGTCAAATTAATGATGACAACTGATAATGTCATAGAATTTGGTCAGAAATGTGTTTAATAACATGCGACATATTGTTATTGTGTCTACTTTTTTATCTGCTATGTTCAAAGTAAATTGTCATAAATACATCACAGTTATTCACGCCCATATATTCAGCTGAGGCATTCTTCAACCGCGTTTAATCGGCGCGTGAACACAAGAATATTACATAAAACAGCGGGATGAGTTTCTCCTCCGAACTTACCCAAAGCTCGGTGCCCCAGTCCATGTTCAGCTCTCCTTATCGCTCCACTTTATTAGGCGGAAAAGTTATCCCAACTTGCAAGCGTAACAGATGTTCAAAAAGGATCAAAGAACGCGATTCATTTCGGTTTCCACAAGCGCGCGCGATACAGAAACAGCAGACAGGTCGCCAGCGCGAACTACTTTGCGCGAGCATAAATAACTTTCGTTGCAAAGCGAGAGGGATCAACTGGATTTCATTGCAGCGTCACTCCCAGATCCCTAATTCTTAAAGGAGCCGCCGGATCGAGTTTCCACCAGCTCTCAGACTCAAAAACAAAGAAGGTGGCAGGACCTTTATTAAATTATTAACACCACATGTCAATACAATTACCAGTACCCTTCCTTGAAACAAAATATTGCAAATGTGCATTGTTTTACGTATTTATTTATTATTAAGAAAAAAAACAACACATTTTGCTTTGTTTTATACACCTAAAACTGAAATCATGCAAATTATATACAGTGGCATTTCAGGATATACATTACACCTGCATTACACTGCATTACTGTACACTCACTATAAAACATTTTTGAGAATATTCTGAAAAGTAGCATTTGAAATTGGGTATGTATTTATTTATTATTCAGGTATGTATGTATGTATGAATTTATTATTCCAAAAAATAATACATTTTCTTTGTTTTATACACCAAAACTAAAATCATACAAATCATGCATAACCCCAATTCCAAAAAAAGTTGGGACAGAATGAAAAATGCTAATAAAAACAAAAAGGAGTGGTTTGTAAATTATATTCACACTTTACTAAATTGAAAACACTACAACTACACATTATATGATGTTTTACCTTTTGAATTTTTTTTATTATTATTTTTTTATTATTATTATTATATTTTTATTTTTTATGTACAGTAATTTCAAATTAGATGACTGCAACACGCTCCAAAAAATTGGGACAGGGGCAATTTAAGACTAATAACAATTTGACGAGTTAAAATAACAAGGCAATGTGAAACAGAAGATGTATACTGTATAAGGTGCCTCCAAAAACAGCCTAGTCCTTCAAGAGCAAGGATCGTTCAAGACTTAATTTGCCAGCTGATGCTTCAGCAATAATCCTGCACTTGGAGAACAATGTTCCCCAAAGACAAATTGGAAGGATTTTGGGGCATTTCACCCCTCTACAGTGCACAATATAGTTAAAAGATTCAAGGAATCTTGTCAAATCTCAGTACGTAAAGGGCCAGACGAAAACCACTTCTAAATGCACATGATCTCTGATCCCTCAAAAGTCACTGTCTTAAAAAAACGTCACTCATCTGTAATGGATATCATGAACATGGGCTTGGGATAACTTTAGTAAACCTTTGTTAGTCAACACTACTCACCGCTGCATTCACAGATGCAAGTTTAGACTTTACTATGCAAAGCAGAAGCCATACATCAACACTGTCCAGAAGCGCTGCTGACTTCTCTGGGCTTGGTCTCATCTTAGATGGAAAGTAGAACAGTGGAACTGAGTTTTTTGGTCCGAAGAGTCCACATTTCAAATAGTTTTTGAAAAACACTGCCACCATGTTCTACGGGCCAAAGAGGGAAAGGACCATCCAAGCTGTTATCAGCGTCAGGTCTAAAAGCCAGTGTCTATATGGGCCAGGGGTGTGTCAGTGCCCATGGCATGGGTAACTCACACATCTGTGTGAACACCATTAATGCAGACAGATATGTACAAATTTTGGAGCAGCATATGCTGCCATCCAGCACCGTCTTTTCCTGGGACATCCTGGCATTTCCAGCAGGACAACTTCACACCACATACTGGCCGAATAAGCAGAGAGTGCGGGTGCTAGATTGGCCTGCCAGCAGTCCTGACCATCTCCAATTGAGAATGTGTGGTACATTATGAAACGCACAATACGACAACGAAGACCCCGTACAATTGTGCAGCTGAAGACCTGCATAATGGATGAATGAGGGAAAATTCAATTTTCTAATCTCAACAAACTTGTGTCCTCAGTGCCCAAATGCTTAATAAGTGTTATTAGAAGAAATGGTGATGTTTCACAGTGGTAAACACTCGACTGTCCCAACTTTTTTGGAGCGTGTTGCAATCAACTGTTAAGAAAGTACTGTACATAAAAACATTTAAAAAATGAAAATGAAATTCACAAGGTTCACTAAACATCATAAAATGTTTAGTTGTAGTGTTTTCAATGTAGCAAAGGGTGAATATAATTTAAGAATCACTCCTTTTTGTTTTTATTAGCATTTTTTTATACTGTCCCAACTTTTTCAGGATTGGGATTGTACAGTGACTAGTGAATTTAAGGGATTTATATTACAGCTGCATGCTGTACACTATGAAACATGTTTGAGGATTCTGAAAAAGAAACATTTAAAACTGGGTATGTATGTATGTATGTATGTTTTATCTTGTCATCAAATCTCACTTAGCTCCACCATTGCTTAGAAGACTCATTTCATACTGCTTCTCTGACTGTATTTGATAATGTCCACTTGATTTCCTCCTTCTCCACTCACAGAGAAATAACAAGATGATCAAAAAAAGCAGTAGGCCTACAATAAATGCTACTACAATTGCAATGTTAATGTGAAAGTTGCCTAAAAAGGAAAACAGAGAAAGGATTGTTTGATTAATGAAGAAATACAATTAAAGTCGATATAATTTGCATAAGATGAATTCTGTGGATGGTAAAGCATGTTAAAAAAAATTACTGTACAGTCATATAGAACCGAATTAAAAGCTAGTTGTAACAACTATCAATTAATATTTAACGTGGAGCATCCCTATATCCTCATAATATCAGCTTACAACCTTTTATCTCCACAATGAAGTTCTTCTCCTGGCGTCCAAATTCATTCGTGGCACTACATTTATAAACTCCAGCACTAGTAAACGTGGCTTTCTGGATGTTTAAAGTGATGTGACGATGGCGCCTCTCAGTGGAGATGTTCTTATTGTTAAAACTCCACCACATTTCAGGTTCTGGGTTACCAGTGGAACTGCATTCTAGGGTTATATTGCTGTCTTCTACCACAGTAAATGTAGCTGGCTTGGTGTCAAACATTGGGGCATCTGTGTTGGAAGATTGAGATTAATTTAGGCCCAAATTCAAAGCACAAAACAGAAATGCTGACACAATTTAACAATGCATAATAAAGCTTTTTTTTAAAGTTTTTTTTTTTATGGAAAAGTTTGTCAATGAAGTTTTCTCTATAGAGCAGCAACTTACACAGGATGTCGATGATGAAATTATGATGCGCCGTTCCATGTTTGTTACTTGCAATTAAATTATGCCAGCCACTATCATTACATGTGGGATAATATGGAAGCTGGATAGCTTTATCATCTTTGTAGAGGAAAACATCTGGAGTTGGGGATCCATCAACCAAGCAAGGAAGTTTAAAGAGCGTTTTCTCTTTTATTTGGTAGTTTTCACTGCAGTTAAGCTCTGGGGGGTCTTTGTCGGGGGAAAACAGGCATTAATATCAACTTTAACAACACAAAGACAGTCATAGAGATGACAAAATTCATGTGTTACACTTACATTCTAATGTGATATTTATGATACAACTGGAGTTCCCATGTTTATTACTGGCAGTGATTATATACTGGCCAGAGTCATATTTGTCGAGAAGCTTGGAGACATTGACAGATGATGATCTATGTCTCCAAGAGATGTTAGGGCGAGGGTTACCCACAACAGAGGATGAATTTAAGGGATAGGAACCCAATGAGCTCCATATCTTTGGTGACCAGTCATTACAAACGTTGATTTGTGGCTTAACTGAAGAAAAAAAAAGAAAGTCTAATTTACATTACTACTGCTCTGAAAGGTTGTGTGTGTTTGAGCTTTTTGCTCACTGAAATGTATGGGTACATTTTGATCACTAACAGTGCACAGTAATGTTGAGAGGTTCTGATGTCACTCTAGGAGGAGGATGAGGTCCGTCCGGTCCCAGTTCCAGTTCTGCTTCACACCTGTACTGAACTCCATCATCAGTTCTGTTTGCAGTGATCAAGAGTGTTGCAGATTCACTCACTGGAGTCTTGGTTTTGTCATTGAAGGTGGTGAAATTCACCAGAGTCTCTCCTTTGAACCATTTCACAGTGAGATTATTAACCGGAGCCACATTCTGAATGTCACACTGGAGCTTATACTGTTTGTCCTCAATCATTGGTCCTGTGTGATCCACTGTGCTGATGGACACACTGTCTGGAGTCTCTGTGAAGGAACATTTAAAGAGTGTTATCTCTACATCAGTTATATCCTATTAATCATTTCAAAGAAAAGAAAGACAGAAAACCTATAATGCATAAAAACTCACTGTAAATAGTGACTGGGAGACGTGATTCACATTGTGATCCATTAATATAGTTGATGTAGCAGATTGGCTCTATGTCCCATTGTCTCAGGTGTTGTATGTTCCAGGTGATCAGACTGTCATTGGTCAAGGGTACACTTCCCTCAGTGGCTTCCCATCCCATCTCACCATGAGGGACAGTAGTGCTACAGTTAACTGAAACAGAACTGTCGTACTTCATGACAACTCTCGGTGGGTTGAGCTGTACAAGGCATTGGGAGCTTATACCTGAATGTGTTAAGGAGTAGGGTATGAATAGAGTGAATAACAGCACATAACTGCAATTTACAAACTGTCAATTATTTGGGGTGCTTGGGATTTTGTAAAATCTGACCAATGATATATAGGCTATATACTAGACATATAAGCTAGACTGAAGGAGGCTTGGGAGCAAAAACAATGTTTAATCATTTGTGTAATATTAGAATAGTCTTTACTAGATTTTACATTTTCTGAAAAAACTATCATTGGTGCTACACTCGATTTCTTGATTCTAGGTGTTTTGGGTGTTTGTCGGGGTGTTGTTATACAGTTGCTAAGGTGTTCTGAATGGTTGCATAGGTGTTGCAAGGGTGTTCTGGGTGGTTGCTAGGTTGTTGCTAACTGGCCCAACTCAAAACATCCCAGCAGAGTCGATCCATACTTCAGAATCTAACCATAAAATGTAAGTCATCCGGGTATTTCTAGCTTATTCACTTATGAATGCTGAAGATTTGGACACACTACTCCACTGGCATGCTGTTTTTCGGTATACTATGTAGTAGGAAATTATGGATATTCGGATGCAGTGTCTGTGCTATGCTAGTCCTTAGAAATACGTAGTGCAGGTCCCTCCTTCATGCTTGGCATGTCTGCCATGCATAAATCCATTTGCTTGGAAAAGTAATATATAACCTCCCCTTAACAAGGTTTCATTCATGTTCGTAGGCCACAATGGTGCATGACAAGTTATATGCCAAAACGTAATACTTAAAAGAAGGGGTTTAGAACAAAGTATGAAAATAATAATAGTGATAATTATCACTTATTAGTGTCTAATTAATCGATAGCCTAAAAATATATAAACTTACTAATATTAAGAGATTCTGATGTCACTCTAGGAGGAGGTTGAGGTCCGTCTGGTCCCAGTTCCAGTTCTGCTTCACACCTGTACTGAACTCCATCATCCACTTTGTTTGCAGTGATCAAGAGTGTTGCAGATTCATTCACTGGAGTCTTGATGGTGTCACTGAAGGTGGTGAAATTCACCAGATTCTCTCCTTTGAACCATTTCACAATTAGACTTTTAACAGGAGCCACATCCTGAATGTCACACTGGAGCTTATACTGTTCGCCCGAAATCATTGGTCCTGTGTAATTTACAGTTTTGATGGACACAGAGTCTGGAGTCTCTGCAGGAACACATTTTAGAGATTTAGATATCCACAGTCATTGAGTGTATTAAAAAAGTTATTTGTTGAAAAATAAATCCAGGATGGACTTCAAAGACATTAGTCATTAATCTTACAGTTCATACAAAATCTTTGTTTAAACACTGACCCTTAACACTTACTTAAATAATTTTAAACCATGACTTGCACTATACCTAAGTAATATTGTCATTATATTCATGTTGTTTAGTCAGAGGGGAACTGGCCCCCACAGTGAGCCTGGTTTCCCCAAAGGTTATCTTTCTACATTAATCAAACATCTTATGAAGTTTTGTGTTCCTTGCCACAGTCACCTTCGGCTTGCTCACTGGGGTTATAAATACAATTATTATTTAATTACTTATTTTTATACACAGTTTACAATCATAGACTTTAAGACTATTATTTAAGACTTTATAGATATTACAGTTTCATTTTCTGTTAATGCAGGACTTTCTGTAAAGCTGCTTTGAAACGATGTGTGTTGTGAAAGGCGCTATACAAATAAAAATGACTTGACTTGAATTTAAGGTGCACATTTAAGTATCTTCTAAAAATTATTTGTTACCAGTTTTGCATTATTTGAGACTTTCAATGGAACTCACTGTAAAGAGTAACAGTGAGATTCTGTGAACACTTTGTTTTATTAGAGGAGATGTAACAAGTTTGCTTTAACTCCCAGTTCCTCGACTCATTCACTCTCCAGGAAATCAAATCTTCAGAAACCTGCACTGCTCCTTCTGATATATTCCAGAATATGACGTCGACTATGATGCTGGTGGAGCAGTTCACAGAGGCTGAAGCTCCATATTCAACAACCAATTTAGGTGGGTTGAAGAAAATGGGACAGTCATCTAAAAAAGAAAGAACAAGCACAACGTATTCCAATAAAATGTGTGGAAATTTGTTATTAGTTCATAAACATTTCATAAACCATTTGAAAAACTTACATTTCAATACAACTCTGAATTAATGTCTGTATGAGACATTATTGGCTTAATTTCTGGTGCTTTATGTTCACAAAATGCACAACAATAATGGTCTAAAATTTAGCAATTGCGTTTTAAGAATTGTGTATTGCATTTACCTACTAAATAATGTTTAGGAACAAATACTAAATAAATAAATAAATATATAGATACTGTAACGTAGTCAAAGAGACGATGATGTGTGATGAACTCAAGTGGTTTTATTTACAAACGTAATATCCAAAAAACCATAACTCCAAACGTGAACAAAACAAAAACATGAACTTGACTAAGCTTGACTTGAACAAAACATAAACTTGACAAAGCTTGACTTGAACAAAATATGAATATGGACATGACATGACATGACATGACATGACATGACATGACCTGACATGACATGACATGACATGACATGACATGACATGACATGACATGGAACTTGGCATAAACAATTACACAAACAATACCTGACAATGGACAATGGCAAACATGAGGCTTAAATACATGGACAAGGGAGAAAAATTACAATGATAACCAATGACAAGACAGAACTGATAACAAGATAACTAGACAATAAACCAATGAAATCAAGACACATGAACATGGAGGGAAACATGAAATCACATGACCAGGGGACCACATGACAAGATCATATGACAAGGAAACAGGAACAAACATGGCACGGAACAAAACACATATAACCCTGACAAATACATACATACATACATACATACATACAGCCAGGCAGCTGCTTGCTTTTAAATGCATTTAAATGTATAAACACACAATTAATTACTGAGCAATTTTTCACAGCTGATGTTGGGGTAAGGGTCATTTTGGCTGCAATTCTTTGGTGTAATTTGTGGTGTTTGCTGTGTCAGCTGTACGGCTGTATGTACTGTGCAAATCATGAACACTCTGATTAACCTGACAAACATTTTCCCTCAGAATATTTCAGCAATCATGACATGTGTCCCGTATTTCTCTCAAATCAGAATTAGCGATGCTGGATTCATGAATGAATCATTCTTTTTAGTCTGACGTTAAAGGAATAGTTCACTTAAAAATGAAACTTCTCTCATAATTTACTCACCCTCATGTCATCCCAGATTTGTATTACTTTCTTTCTTCCGCAGAACACAAATGAAAATTTTTAGAAGAATAGCTCAACTCTGTAGGTCTATACAGTGCAAGTGAATGGGTACCAAAACTTTGGTGTTCCAAAAGCACATAAAGGCAGCATAAAAGTAATCCATATGACTCCAGTGGTTAAATCCATGTCTTCAGAAGCAATGTGATAGGTGTGGGTGAGAACCTAGGGGCAGTGGTAGCTCAGCGGTTAAGGCTCTGGGTTACTGATCAGAAGGTCGGGGGTTCAAGCCCCAGCACTGCCAAGATGCCACTGTTGGGCCCTTGAGCAAGGCCCTTGACCCTATCTGCTCCAGGGGCGCCGTATCATGGCTGACCCTGCACTCTGACCCCAGCCTAGCTGGGATATGTGAAAAAGAAGAATTTCACTGTATATGTGCAAATGTATAATGTGTGATGAATAAAGAAAATTATAAAAAAAATTATAAATTATAGAAACAGAACAATATATAAGTCCATTTTTTCTATAAATCTCCACTTTCACTTTCACATTCTTCTTCTTTTGTTTTTGGTGATTCACATTCTTTGTGCATACCTCCACCTACTTTGCAAGGAGGAGAATTTATTAGAAAATTGACTTAAACATTGATCTTCTTCTCATCCACACAATTATATAGTTTCTGAAGAGATAGATTTAACCACCTGGAGTCTTATGGATTACTTTTATGCTGCCTTTTGGAGTTTAAAAGTTAAAAAAATCTTAGTTTTTCTTCAGTAGAAGAAAGTCATACACATCTGGGATGGTATGAGGTTGAGTAAATGATGAGAGAATTTTGGTTTTTGGTGAACTATCCCTTTAAGTACACAGTAGTGTACGTACCTTTGTCTTTTTGTCCAATTTTCAAATACTTTTTCGCTTTAAATCACAGTTTGTCATCTTGTGATGCACTTCGGAGCTGGTTGTTTTTCTTCATGGCTAGAACGCTTTTTGGTAGACGTTTATGAAAAAATATGGAAAAAAATATTGAATGAATTCATGAATTTATCATTCTTTTGAGTCTGTTCTTTTCAGTGAATTAGCCAAACGGGTTTGCAATATGCTCTGAATCGATTCAGTCCGATTCGTTAAAAAAAGAATAAAATCTTTGCAAATATCTGATATTTTGCAATAAAATTAAAAATCTATGATATATATCATTTTTCATTTGATTATGTTATTCGTAATGCTTCATGGTATTGTATTTCATGGCCTAATAAAAGACATTAATTACACAGACTTGCACCTTTGTCTTTTGTGTCCCGTTTTCAAATACTTTTTGGCTTTAAAGGGTCATGAAATGGAGAATAAAATTTTCCTTGATATTTAGACATATAAGAGGTAACTGTACTATACCCACGAGACATTGCTCATTTGTATTTTCACATCCCACAACATACGTCATCGCACCCTTGGCCCCGCCCACTGGCGCTCAATTCGAGAGAGCAGGACAGACAGGCCTTGTGTGGCTAACTATTCCTGAACACCAAAGGGGACCCATCTGGACTATTTTGAATTATTATATAAACATGAAGTATTTGTATATTAACATGAACTACACAGACTCTTTGACAGCTGTCATGTGTCTTGCCCCTTTTTAAAGACACAGTGTCAAGTTACAACTCTAAAAGTGAGAAGCAATTTTCTTTCATTCATCTGCTGCCTTTTGTTGCTTTGAGCACAAACACATCATGGACATGTTCTTTCGCACATCTGCGCTATTTTTAATTGTTGGTGTATGTAAACATAGGACATCTTTGACGATGGACGTCTTTGACCATTTCGGTGTGTTTCTGGCGATGTGCACCTCAGTGCGCCTTCAGTATGTGTGTGCGGCATTTTACTGTGCTTTGGATTATGTGTGTGCGTTTTTTTTTTCGGCTCGTCACTTGCGTTGTCCTTATCTCTAACACTTGTTTCTTGTTGTAGTGATGGCGGAGGGAGATATAAAAAGGCGCACGAGGCGTCAGAGTGACAGAGAGAGAGACTGTACCTGTGTGTGCTCGATAGAAGCCTTTCCTCGTTTGTGTGTGTGACTACTTGGCCACTGGGTGTCTTTTTGTTTATTTTTTATGAACAACGCTGAAGAATAATAAACATACTCACATTGACAGTTCGCTGCCTCCTGACTCCTTCATTACCCAGACAACGAACCTTCTACAGGCAGTTAAAAACACTTGGACCCGATCAAAAACATAAGTAAACCATTTCATTCAAGAATGAAAACATTTTATAACATTATCAGTGGACCTCAGGGAAGATAATAAAATAAAATAAAAAATAGCACATCATGATCTCTTTAAATTGTTTGTAATCTTGTGATGCACCTCAGAGCTGGTTGGATTGCTTCATGGCTAGAACACTTTGTGAAATACTTTATGAAAAGCCTATGGGAAAATTAATGGGAAAAATACTTCTGGAACCAATGTGGCTGAAAAAATTAGCAACCCCTGGAACATCCAAGCAACTACCTGGAACCCAAACACAACCCCCTTGCATCATGGCAGTGAGTCTTGTACAGGCAAGTATTGCTCAAAATCTTTTCAGATAATCTTCAGTAAAAATCTAGTTTAAAAACTTACTGTGTAAATAAAAAAATATGTGTGATATTTGTATGTATAATTAACAAAATCGTGGTGCCTTTTTGGCTTAAACTATGTAGGTTGACCAAGTCAAGACCTGTTCAAGAGCCGACAAAGAGCTGGAAAAGAAAAGAAGGCCTTGAGCTCAAAGGTAAAAGCTGAGTGTATGTAAGTGCATATCTTTAGTTTTGCAACATTGTCTAATTGACAGGAGCATTTAAGCTTTATGGTCCTTATCGCTGTTCTTCAGAGCATCTATAAAACTTCTCTATCATGAGATAATTTCAACCATATGTTCTCACCCTGAGCATTGAAGAAAAAGAAAGACTTTTGGCCATTGGAAGCGCGAAACCACTTGATGCAAAGGTTCCTGTTCAGCGTCACCAACCACTCCCTCTAAAACATTTTTAAAAATCCCAAAGTAGCTTTTGGTGTTGCTCACACTTATTTCAGAGTATGCATTTTTATATGTATTGACTATGTAACTTGTGCTCTTTAGAAGTTTGAAAAAACTTGGAACATTCAGTAGATATGAAATGTGTGAGGGAAGATTACACTTAAACCAAATCTGGTGGACTAAGTAGTCTGCAAAGTGCCACAACTTTAAAACACCCAGTTTTGTATGTAAATGCAAATGCAGGTTTAATCACATCACCAATAACCAGAACTAAACAAAGCAGATTAAGTTTTAGAAAAAATGCAGAGTAAGCACGACTCACGATCCCTTCAAAGACAGACACCAAGATACGTAGAACAAGAATTATTCTCAAAACAAAATGAAAGCCACACAAAATGGAGAGAACTTACCGCCATGTGTAAGGGTGATCAGCAAGAGAACTATCAACTGCTGAGACAGGAGCATTATGAGCAACACACAAATGAAGAGTAGTGATGCCAGTGATGGATGATGGATGCACAAGGTCTCTTTTGATGCACAAGATTTGATTGTGAAAAGGATTTATGTTCACGTAGATGCGATAGGCATTGTGTAATGCTTGAGATGATGGCAAACAAGTGAACAGGAAATCCAGCCCATGCTGTCACATTTTGAAGAGGAAAACCATGTACTTGGAACCGCGAAAGTGTGAAGCAATGTTCTTAAAAATAATATAGCAAATGATTTGCAATTCTGGTGAATTTAAAGTTTAAAATGTCAATATGTTGCAAATGAGCCAATCAGTTGTTATGTCCCAGGACATATTTTTATTATATTTATATTTATTTATTTATTTAAAAAAATATTTTTTTATTACATCTGTTGATGTATTGTCTGTGGGTTGTAACCTGTCACCTATAATTTTGAATGATAGGCACTTTGGTAATGACTAAAAAAATAAACATTATGTACATTAATGCAATACAATACAATAATATGAAATATAACAAAATACAATGGCGCATTAGATATCTGAATTAAAATATTAAAATGATGGCCTTTGCATAAACAATTTTAAGGAAAGTCAATGAATGAGCCTGAAGCTCCTCAAAGACAATTATGCTTATTGTCACAAATGTCCTCTGTCTTGTGTTTATTGTTGTATAATTCTATTTAAAACTCATTAAAAGTGGTCTGCAAATTTGTCTCTGTTCATGTTACACAGGTTTGATCATCATGGCAACACTCTTCAGGGAGTATGAGCCTCCGTGGAACTCCGCCCAGTAAATACCATCCTGGTATCTATTTCGGTAATGGCCACCTCTGTACCAAATCCCATTCAAGTTAGAGTGGGCACACATGTGATACCACCAGCCGCCCTTCTGGTAATGAGCACAGTTGCCTATTTGGAAGACATAGCACAGATTGGACAATTGTTTTATTAAGGATAGACCAGAGACTTCGGCAATATACTGTACCAACAGACCTTAGGTCTGATTACCTGAGTAAGCATCCTTATCACGGTCCAGAGTGGTGAAAGCTTTATTGTTGTGCCATGAGAGAGAGTCTCCTGCATTGCCTTGGTAACTGCCTAACCGTAGACGATACCAGTCACTCTCTGGTTCCACCTGAAAGCTGTCATATTCTGCAAACACTTGACGTCCTTGCCAGTCCTCCATGGTGACTCGCAGCTTGTAGGTGGCCTGAGAGGTGAGCCAGTACAGGTGCTCCAGACCCAGCCAGTATTCTCCATCCAAATTTCCAAAACCTTGCTGTGTATAGTCAATAGTTATGTAGTTAATATAAATCTATTCTAAAATAAGCATTTATTTAGTATTTGGTATATTAAAAATATACTTGTAAAAATTTACTAAACAGTTTGCACCACTTTTGCGCGTGGTATACTGTATCAGTGACCTGCATCTTTAAGGTGGACTCAGTAATGTTTTATGCATGTCGTCTTGGACTTACACTGACACCTAGGGGCCTGGATGCAGCATCATTCAAACAAAAAATAATACAGTAGTTTTCTGTTACCGATGGCATTGTAGAAATTCACTATTCACAGTCAGTCATAATTAATTTAATCTAGGAGTGAAAATGTCCAATAACAGGATGGTTACTGAGATTAAGCGAGTAGTATTCGGCTGGTCATGTGATCTTAACATGGCAGCCCCCATAAGGGGATTAAATTAATCATGGTTGACTGTGAATAGTGAATTTCTACAATGACATTGGTAATGGTAACTAAAAATTATTGAGTTTGAATGGTGTTGCATCCATGCCACTAGGTGTCGGTGTGAGTCCAAGATGACATAAAAAAAAATTACTGAGGCCAAAGTATTTGGTTTTCTCCCTGCTGTGCTGGTATTTCTCAGACTTTCATTCATGTGCTATTTGCCTGGCACAATTAACATTGCTTTATTAACACCTGAGAAAAACAGTGAGTAAACTGAATTTTATTTAAAGAGATGTTTGTGAAAACAATTTTGTCGAATCTGGCAGCAGTAATAACTGCCAAATGATGGAGAAGAGCATTAACCTTGCATATATCCAGATGTGCAAGTGTACTTTGGGCATGATACAGGTGTATGGATCATAGTAGTGGAGTGATGCGGTACAATAGGGGTGGATGATATAAGAAAAAATGTATTTCGCAATATTCTTGACATTTTTAAGCGATAATTATATATATCATAAAATAAAAAATTTTTATGGAAAATGATTCAAAACTTTTTCTTTTAATTAATTTCCAAAATAATTGAACACTTATGTCATATTGTTAGTAGGTAAAATCTGTCCAGACAAACATTGACGATGGCTTGTTTGACATTAGAACCATCAGACAGACAGCTAGCTAGATAATCAGACAGACAGAGAGAGAGAGATTCCAAACATGTGGAGTGTCGTTATGAAATATAAAATGTGACATGCACGTGCGTACACAAGGCCACGTGTGACTGATTGGTCACTCAAAATTCTAAATAGTTGCAGGTGGGCATGGAGGAGGAGAAGGGCGGGGGTAGTGAAAAAAGGCGGACAAGACTCTCACTCTCTAACGTACATTATGAAACCAAGAGCGACGGAGACACAGACATATGTTGAACTGGGTAAGTATAAAGTAATTGTAATTTATTTGAATAATACAGAAATGCATGTTTGACTGAAGTTTAGTCGAGCTAATCAGTTGCAAGGTAAGTTGAAGAAGCTAGGTTTCCTTTAGCAGTTATAGCTTAATGTTAGCCTAGCTAGAACATTGTAGTTAAACTGGATTTCTGAGGCAGCTGGGCTTGTAGTGTGGAGTTGGTCTGTTTGAATGGAGCACTTTATTCTAGGTTCAGTACATAATCAATTTAAGCATTTTCCTGTAGCCCTTGCTGATACAGGGCAGTCCAACTCTATAAGGGAGTGCTCCAACTCTTCCAGTCACCGATCACGCCATGGAAGTGATAGAATATGCTCCACTTCTCGTTTCATCTTATGTTTCTACTCAAGACATGCACAGAGAATATTTTAAAGTTTTTATTTTTTATTTTACACACAATAACATGCCCCTGGATGGTCTGGCGGATGTATCTGACATGTGTCAATAAATGTTTTATTGGCACTTTATCAATTGTCTTTGTTTGAGAGTAATTATGAATATAATATGTAGATATAATGAATATAATATATAGTCATGAATTCATGGTTGAAATTAGATTGAATTCAAGTCGTTGAAACAGCCGGAAAATGACATATTTTCAACTTTAACTATGCAACCAAAATTAGTTGTAGAGGGATGTCTTTTTATAGAAGTCTTTACAACAACCTGTAAAAGACGGCTTTTCACCTTTCATTTTTCAACCAAATATCAATGTTGTTGAGACGTCAGGCAAAGTTGTCTTTTCAACGTCTTTTCAACTATTTTTGCTGGGTGGGCAGGGCTATTGACAAAGACTGAATAAAACATAATAATTAATAAGCATGTGAGCATCTTGATGCTCTTAACTTAATTATAATGTAGCCTAAAGTTCACCAGGCAAATAGGTCAGTTCCTAATATTTCAAAGGGTTGTTGAGGTTTTGTTATGTCCACCTTGTACTGCTCCCAGGTCTTAAAGAAGTTGACAGAGCCATCCTGTCTCCTCTGGATGACGGTCCAGCCACCCTGAGCTCTGCTTTGGTCACACCAGGCCTGTAGCAGATGGTTAGTGTTGTGTGGACGCAACAGGTAGATGCTACTGGTTGTCTCTCCTGACTCCAGCACATGCTGACAGTCCTGCCACGGCCCTACAAAAGAGACATTGTGCCCTTTTGAGACATATCTAACTGATTTAACAAAAGCTTTTAAACAGGTCTAAAGCTTTAAGAGAAGGTAGAGAGAAGGTAATTTATATATTTTTCTATATTCAGAGTTTTTGTTGTAGAATTGAATAACCGAGAGTTTGTGTTGTGTATGAGATGCCTTGCATTGCTCTATGGGTGAGCTCTGTAATGAGCAGACAGTTTGGAGGAGTGGTGAAGACGGAAAAGAAGAGCCGCTGTTCTGTTTGTCGAGAAAGTAGCAAGGTCATTAACTGTGTATTCTCAGCTTATCTCTTAGCCTTTGCTTATCAGCTCACCAAGGAGGAATTCCCACTCCCACAAAGCCAGAAAAAAAATGTCACCTATCGCACATTACTCGTAGCCTCAGCATGCACACATTTATCTAGCTACCTAAATGGGTACATACCTTAGACTTTTGGTATTGTTTTTAAAGATGCTCCACAGGCCGCCCTCAATCGTGCTGGGGAGTATTGGTGAGTACCCTGGGGGATACATATCAAGCTTTGGTGGATTCGGGCTTTTCCCAAGCCTCCATCCACCAAACGCCTGGTACAAGACGGGGCATTGGGCACAAATAATTGGGTGAAGGTGCTGTGTGTGCACGGTGATATTCACACATATCCGGTGGTTACCACTGAGATACTATTCAGGGGGAGGAAATTTGAAGAATTTATTGAGGGAAATTTGTACGGATGTGTCCTGTGAAATAATGTCTCAGTGTTTGATGTGCAATGCTATTGCTGGAGAGGCGGTGCCAGGGCATCTACATCTGCTTTGCATCAAGATGACACAAGGGAGGAGGTCCCCGCAGGGAATTCCCAGAAGTGGATTTCCCTCTAGAGCAGTCACGTGATGAGTCCCTCAAACACGCATTTGACAAAGTGAGAATAATCGATGGTCAACAGCTCCAGCCTAACGTCGCGCTCGCATACCCATATTTTTAAATTATTAAAGATTGGTTGTATCGTGTGATGCAGGACATTCAAACAAAAGAGCATACAACCCAGTTATTACTACCGAGGAGCTGTCGGGAAGCTCTCTTCCAGGCGGCTCATCATAATCCAATGGCCGGCCATTTAGGACAGGAAAAAACACTTTTTTTTGGCTGGGCATTCACGGGGACGTTCGCAGGTGGTGTGCAGCATGCCGTGAATGTCAGTTAGTGAATCTACCAGCCACCCCAAAAGTGCCATTGCGCCCTCTACGTTAAACAAGGTCCCCGTCGAAAGAACGGACCTCTTCGGGCCATTAGAACGTGGACATTGCTTTGCATTATTTCTGGTGGACTATGCAACGCGATATCCGGAAGCAGTGCCCCTGCGCAACATCTCAGCACATAGTGTTGCGGAGGCACTCTTCAGAATAATCTCCCAAGTGGGGTTTCCAAAAGAAATCCTCACTGATCATGGCACCACATTTATGTCACGAACACTATGCGAACTGTATGAATAATTGGGTATTAAATCGATTCACACCAGTGTTTCTACCCACAAATGGATGGGTTGGTGGAACGATTTAATAAAACCCTGAAAAACATGATCCGTAAATTCGTACACAAAGTTGTTAGAAATTGGGATAAGTGGCTCGAGCACCTGTCATTTGTAGTGCAAGAGGTCCCACAAGCCTCTACAGGGTTTTGCCCATTTGAGCTGCTGTATGGGCGATGGCCGCATGGCGTGCTCGACATCATATGGGAAACTTGGGAGGAGGGACCTTCAAACAGTAAAAACTAAATTCAGTACGTTCTTGATCTTAGAGCAAAACTCCACACTTTGGGTCAATTAACGCAGGGGAATTTTCTCCAAGCTCAGGAACATCAAAGCTGGCTGTATGACAGGGGCAATCGACTACGAGAATTCACACTGGGAGATAAAGTGCTTGTATTGCTGCCCACCTCAAGCTCTAAATTACTCGCCAAGTGGTAAGGGCCCTTTGAGGTCACACAGCGAGTTGGAGATCTCGATTATGAGGTTAAGCAAATGGATAGGGGCGGGGCACGTCAAGTTTGCCACCTCAATCTCCTAAAAGCTTGGAGGGAGGCGGTCCCAGTGGCCTTGGCAATGGTAGTTCACGAGAGGGCGGAGCTCAGGCCAGAGGTGACACTCAAACCAGTCTCCTGTGGAGACCACCTCTCACCATCATAGCTCACAGAGGTTGCCAAGTTGCAAGCGGAATTCGTGGACGTGTTCTCGTCTCTCACCAGTCGCACGAACCTCATAGAGCACCACATCGAGACCACCCCAGGGGTAGCTGCCCCTATCGCTTTCCTGAACACAAAAAAAAAGGTCATTCAGGAAGAATAAGAGGTAATGTTCGGGATGGGCATAATAGAAGAGACACACAGCGATTGGGTCAGCACGGTGGTTCTGGTACCTAAGAGCGATGGGACGGTCTGATTCTGTGTGGACTATCGAAAAGTGAATGCGGTGTCTAAATTTCATGCGTATCTAATGCCCCGGATTGATGAATTGCTTGATTGGTTGGGCACGGCTCAATTTTATTCAATACTGGATTTAACAAAGGGTTATTGGCAGATCCCCTTAACTCCAATCTCCCGAGAAAAAAAATGCATTTTCCACACTGTTCGGTTTACACCAATATGTGACCCTTCTGTTCAGTTTGTTCAGGGCCCCACCACGTTCCAGCATCTCATAGACAAAATTCTCAGGCCACATATGGCATATGCCCCCGCTTATCTAGATGATATCATCATTTACAGTGCATCCGGAAAGTATTCACAGCGCTTCACTTTTTCCACATTTTGTTATGTTACAGCCTTATTCCAAAATTGATTAAATTAATTATTTTCCTCAAAATTCTACAAACAATACCCCATAATGACAACGTGAAAGAAGTTTCTTTGAAATCTTTGCAAATTTATTAAAAATAAAAAACGAAAAAGTGCATCCTGTTTCCACTGATCATCCTTGAGATGTTTCTACAACTTGATTGGAGTCCACCTGTGGTAAATTCAGTTGATTGGACATGATTTGGAAAGGCACACACCTGTCTATATAAGGTCCCACAGTTAACAGTGCATGTCAGAGCACAAACCAAGCCATGAAGTCCAAGGAATTGCCTGTAGACCTCCGAGACAGGATTGTATCGAGGCACAGATCTGGGGAAGGGTACAGAAAAATTTCTGCAGCATTGAAGGTCCCAATGAGCACAGTGGCCTCCATCATCTGTAAATGGAAGAAGTTTGGAACCACCAGGACTCTTCCTAGAGCTGGCTGCCTGGCCAAACTGAGCGATCGGGGGAGAAGGGCCTTAGTCAGGGAGGTGACCAAGAACCCGATGGTCACTCTGACAGAGCTCCAGCGTTTCTCTGTGGAGAGAGGAGAACCTTCCAGAAGAACAACCATCTCAGCAGCACTCCACCAATCAGGCCTGTATGGTACAGCGGCCAGACGGAAGCCACTCCTCAGTAAAAGGCACATGACAGCCTGCCTGGTGTTTGCCAAAAGGTACCTGAAGGACTCTCAGACCATGAGAAACAAAATTCTCTGGTCTGATGAAACAAAGTTTGAACCCTTTGGCCTGAATGGCAAGCGTCATGTCTGGAGGAAACCAGGCACCGCTCATCACCTGGCCAATACCATCCCTACAGTGAAGCATGGTGGTGGCAGCATCATGCTGTGGGGATGTTTTTTAGCAGCTGGAACTGGGAGACTAGTCAGGATCGAGGGAAAGATGAATGCAGCAATGTACAGAGACATCCTTGATGAAAACCTGCTCCAGAGCGCTCCGGACCTCAGACTGGGGCGAAGATTCATCTTCCAACAGGACAACGGCCCTAAGCACACAGCCAAGATAACAAAGGAGTGGCTACGGGACAACTCTGTGAATGTCCTTGAGTGGCCCAGCCAGAGCCCAGACTTGAACCTGATTGAACATCTCTGGAGAGATCTGAAAATGGCTGTGCACCGACGCTCCCCATCCAACCTGATGGAGCTTGAGAGGTCCTGCAAAGAAGAATGGGAGAAACTGCCCAAAACTCCAATCATTGGTGTGCCAAGCTTGTAGCATCATACTCAAAAAGACTTGAGGCTGTAATTGGTGCCAAAGGTGCTTCAACAAAGTATTGAGCAAAGGCTGTGAATACTTATGTACATGTGATTTTTTTCGTTTTTTATTTTTAATAAATTTGCAAAGATTTCAAACAAACTTCTTCACGTTGTCATTATGGGGTATTGTTTGTAGAATTTTGAGGAAAATAATGAATTTAATCAATTTTGGAATAAGGCTGTAATATAACAAAATGCGGAAAAAGTGAAGTGCTGTGAATACTTTCCGGATGCACTGTATATTAATGATTGGCAGGGGCACATGCAACATCTGAGAGCCATCCTGAGATCGCTGCGGCTGGCGGGGCTCACAGCCAACCCGATGAAGTGCGCAATTGGGTGGGTGGAAGTTTGTTATCTGGGGTTCCACTTGGGCCATGGGCAGGTGCATCCGCAAATTAACAAAACCGCAGTGATCGTGGCCTTCCCACTGCCCAAGACCAAAAAGGAGGTGAGACAGTTTCTGGGGCTAGCTGGCTACTACCGAAGGTTTGTGCCTAGTTTCTCTGACGTCACCAGCCCACTGACTGATCTCACTAGAAAGGGAGCTCCAGATCCGGTTCCAGTGGACAGAGTCGTGCCAATAGGCTTTTCTAAAAGTTAAATCTACACTGCTCTTACATGCTCCAAACTTCTCTCTCCCCTTTATTTTGCAGATGGATGCATCTGATAGAGGGCTGGGGGAAGTTTTCTCGCAGGAAGTGGAGGGGGAGGAGCGACTCGTGCTGTACATTAGTCGTAAACTCTTGCTGAGGGAAACTAAGTACAGCACTATTGAAAAGGAGTGTTTGGAGATCAAGTGGACTGTCCTCACCCTCCGCTACTACCTGCTGAGGTGGGCCTTCACCCTCTGCTCAGATCACGCATGTCAAGCTGGTTGACATGATTTCTAACAACTGTTTCTTGTTACAGTGATAGCAGGGAGAGACCTGAAAAGCAGCCAAAACATGCCAGAGAGGAGAAAGAGAATGAGTGTGCAGCATTGGCGTCTGTTATATTGAGAGTTTGTTATACTGAGTGTTGTGAAGAAGTTTGTTTATTTTGAGAGTGAATTATTGAACCGAGTGAAAAATCGGAAAAGAGTGCATCGGCTGCACGCGAAGGCAAAAAAAATAAAAGCCTACCTGAAGCGCGTCACTGCTCCCCGTCTGCTCCTTCCATACCCAAACCTTTAAACTGTGTTACAACTGTATATATGTGTGTGTAACACACATTCTCATAATTAAATAAATATGTTTCTCCAGAACACGTTTGCCACAATTATTGGCACCCCTAGAAATTCTTATGAGTAAAATATATTTGAACTATATTCCCATTCATATTTTACATTTTTTAGTACATCTGGGTGACTAGGAACATGAAACTGTTCAGCCATGACTTTTTTACTGAAAATATGAGATAACGCACAAGCCAAATAGTCATCCATCACAATGGGTAAGATCAAAGAATAAAGTTATGATGTGCAGAAAAAGGTTATTTAGCTTCACAAAATGGGAAGTGGCTGTAAGAAAATAGCTAAAGCATTGAAAATATCCATTTCCACCATCAGTGCAATAATTAAGTTCCAATCAACTGGAGATTTTAAAAATCGGCCTGGAAAAGGATGAGTGCGTATATTGTCTCCACGCATGGTGAGGAAGATGGTTCAAGTGTCCAAAAATTCTCCAAGGACCACAGCTGGAGAATTGCAGAAATCAGTCGAGACTTGGGGTCAGAAAGTCTCCAAAACAACAGTCAGACATCACCTATGTCACAAAACGTTGTTTGGGAGGGTTTCAAGAAAAAAGCCTCTGCCCTTATCCAACAACAATCTCAAGTGTCTTCAGTTTGCCAGACACTAAAGGAACTTAAAATGGGATCAGGTTCTATGGTCAGATAAAACAAAAATAGAGCTTTTTGGCAGCAAACATCAGAGATGGGTTTTGCGCACACAGAGAGGTAGCCATATGGAAAAGTACCTCATGCCCACGGTTAAATATGGTGGTGGATCTTTAACATTGTGGGGCTGTTTTTATGCCAGAGGTCCTGGACATCTTGTTTGGATACATGGCATCATGGACTCTATCACATACCAATAGATAAAAAAATCAAAACCTGACTGCCTCTGCCAGAAATCTTAAAATGGGCCCTGGTTGGATCTTCCAGCAGGACAATGATCCAAAACACACATCAATATCAACACAAAAATGGTTCACTAACCACAAAATCAAGGTTCTGCCATGGCCTTCGCAGTCCCCTGACCTGAACCCCATAGAAAACCTGTGGGGCGTACTGAAGATTGATATTGATTGATATTTATTGATATCTATTAGAGGATAGATTTTTGTGGATATTTTGAATGAAAGATCAAAAGGATAAACAATAAAGACATATTTTTCACAGCCTTCTTTGCTCATATTTACCAAGGGTGCCAATATTTTGGTCACAACTGTATGTGCTAAACCTAAGCTAACCTAACCCTAATATATATTATTAGAAATATTGTCTTTATTTATAATTGTCTTCATTTATGAATCATTTAAACATTTTTTTTCTCCCCAATTTGGAATGCCCAGTTCCCAATGCGCTCTAAGTTCTCATGGTGGCGTAGTGACTCGCCTCAATCCGAGTGGCGGAGGACAAATCTCAGTTGCCTCCGCGTCTGAGACTGTCAATCCGTGCATCTTATCACGTGGCTTGTTGAGCGTGTTACCGCGGAGATGTAGCGCGTGTGGAGGCCCAATCTATTCTCCGCAGCATCCACGCACAACCCACCGAGATTGAGAACCACATTATAGCGACCACGAGGAGGTTACCCCATGTGACTCTACCCTCCCTAGCATCCGGGCCAATTTGGTTGCTTAGGAGACCTGGCTGGAGTCACTCAGCACGCCCTGGATTCAAACTCGTGACTCCAGGGGTGGTAGTCAGCATCAATACTCACCGTGCTACCCAGGACCCCTGAATCATTTTACCTTCGATAACATCCCCAAAGGGAGGTTTTGTTTGATTAAGCCAACTTCTGAGGACATTTTCAGATATTTTGTCCCTAAAGCAGGGGTTCTCAATCTACCAACCTTATTTTAAGCCAAACCCATATTACCTAAATGATTTACTTTTAAGTACAAGATTGAAACCAATGTTTACCTGTCGGTACATGTTGTGAATTTCACATTTTCACATGTTGTTATTTTTATAATTTTTATAGGAGCATTTTAAAATTTATAAAATTATTTCAAAATGTATTTAATTTAATTTACCATTGGTATTTTAATCACATCTCTTAAACCCCTTCCATTACAAACGTCTTCCCTAAAGTATAGCAAAGTTAAACGCACACACACACAATGATCTTCTGTACAATGTTTTTTTTTTTTTTTTTTTTTTTATGTACAAAGATCTTTTCTGTACAAACTGCAAAACCATCTACTTCTACATTTTGCTATGTGTATGCCAAGTAACAGTAACTATATTTTAGGACAGGCAGTTTTGGTAAAAGAGTAGACGAATGTGTGTGGAATAATCTCACACCCTAGTTAGGGAGGCAAAAGGCTTTGCATTGTAATTCCAAGGTTGTACCACAAAGCTTTTATGAAGGTGGTAATTAGTTGGCCTCTGTAGTGTGCACATGAATGTTTGTGTGCTCATGTTAATACACTGCTGTCGGCCTGAGTGAAGAGTAATGGGGGTCCTTGCCTCTGATAAGACATAGTTTGGAATTCTCACAGATAAAGCTTCCTCACTACGGGTCACTGACACTCAGGGTTTCTAAACTGCTAAACATCATTTAGGAAACACTGATAGTTTCAATTGACCCATTTCTAAGATTCTCACCCTCTTGTCTCTGTTCATTAGTGCTGCATCCTTAGCAAGCACCACTAACATTTTCTATAGAAAATGTAAACATCTAGTTTAAAGATTTTTATGCTACCTGGAGATTTAGTTACAGGGTAACTGGTGAAAGGTGTGTCTGTAGGGTGACTGGGTAAGTCATCAAAGGTCTCCAGTGACTCCTGCAATCTCTGTTCCTGTGGCAAAGGGGCACTTTGGACTCTTTGGACATTGCTGGTGATGTGTTTGGGTTCTGATTTCACATTCAGCAATCCATTTGACTGTTGAACTGGAAGTGATGTCGCCTCCTGTAAAGACCATTAGAAATGTTTGCTGTTGTTTTTGCACCAAGCTAATGGGATATGTACTTGTGGGTTTATGTGATATCTGATGTGAAAGTTTTCAGATGGCTCTCACCTGCTGTGCGTTGGTAGGGTCTTTGAGTTGGCACTGTTTCTCCAGATGTGTTATTAAGTGGCTCTGGTTGCTCACTAGTGAAGTGAGCATGTCATACTTCTTTTCTAGGTCTCTGTAATTACTAGACACGTGCAACACCTGATGGGATTTGCCATTGCAGGGTTGCAAGAAGTTGTAAATGATCGAAAGATTAGAGAACTAGAAAACTTAATGAGTGGCACAATATATACAAAAAGAAACTTTCTATAATTGTTTTTATAATTGTCATAACCCAGATGAAATCACATTGCTTAGAGGTTGCTTTTTAAAAGCTCACAAACCTTATTGTAGATCTTAGTTTTGTTTTAAGTATTAATTTAGTCTCAGATGTTTCTCCTAAAATTCCTGAGGAGTGCTAAAAATTAGGGCTGTCAATCGATAAACATTTTTAATCGATTAAATTACATAATGTGCAGATTAATTAAATGAATTAATTGCAATTGATTGCATATTACATTTACTGTGAAATGCCCCCAAATAAAGGTCATTTAGAATGTAACAATTAAAAATATAATATGTGATAAATATTATAATTTAGATAATTTAAATAGATTACATCATGTATATATTCTGGCAACAGACAAGTTTTTAAAAGTCAAAATATTGTTTGTTTTATTTCTATATCATTTTATATTATTTTTGGTCTATGTCAGAGCTATTCAACTTCATCGCAAGTGGGCCAGATGGAAAAAAAATCTTTGGGGTATTGGGCCAAACCAGAATAGTTTGTTCACGAAAAGCTTCTATCAAATATCATGTTACAGTAGGCCTAAAATATTTGTTCACTATATAAATAAAACATTCATTTATAGCTTTATTTTTTATCATGAGAAAAATACAGATAAAATGACCACAAAAAAAAATAAAAATAAAAATCTACTAAAAAGTGCTTTCATCGGTGATCTTTATGAGAGCGGTGTGATGAGATCAGTTGGGGTTAAGTTTGATTCAGTGTATATGTTTTGAGGTACATATATGTGAATCAATAAAAATTGTTAATCGAAAAAAAAAAGTGCTTTCAAAATTGGTCCATAACAGAGAGAGTAAATCAGACTGATAATAATATTTTTATTGAACAATAACAGTGATTTTTTAATGGAATGATATGCAGAAAATGTTCCTTCTCCCTGAAAGATATCACTGAAATAAGTGTCCTGAGATGTCTGACCAGTCTCTGTGACTGCTCTAGACTTTCTAAATAACAAACAAAAATGTAACTGCCAGCTAAGGACACATACTTTTACCAAGACTTTTATGTGCTTTCTGCCAGTCAATCATTTTACGTGTTCTCATAATGTAGTAGTTGAAGCGGATCATTCAGATTTAATGTTATACTCAGGTTCATAACTGTTGTCAGCTGAGGGCGCTATTTTGATACTGCTGTGTTTCACAACCATAAGAAGACACACTGCCACTCTACTGTTCGGTGAGGGTCTGAACGGTATATTTGTAGGGTGGTGTTTTGGAAAATGTCTGATTTAATGGCACCTTTAATGAAAATAACTTTTCTGTTTCTCCAAACTCATGCTTATCAGTCATCCATTAATTTATTTCTTTAATCTTCCCATTCCATCAAAATGAAAGCTCTGAAAGCATTTAAAAATGCAGCATTTCTGCACGAGACACTAAAAACATTGAAACAATTGAATAACAGTGCAAACAGACACAAAACGCGTTTAGTGCAAACAGCCCCTAAGACAACTGACCACTGAAAATTTTAAACTGGCTGGATTTGGCCAACAGGCCGCCAACAAAAAAAAAAAACAAAAAAAAAAAAACTGAGATGCAAAAGTCTCCATTTGCTCACTATCTTACTCCTGTCTGGAGATATTAATGAGACTGAGATATTAATGAGATCTTCACTATAGAAACTTTTCTGCGTTACCTGGGATGTTGCATTAAGCACCAAACTCTCAAGCCGCCGTTGCTCCAAAGCCTGATCCTTCTTCTGGATGATCTCATTCAGCAGTTGGGCATAGAGTTGGGTGATACGGGCATTCATGCTGACACTCTCCCTGCGCAGAACTCTCATCTCATTGGCCAGTGCCCCTTCCTGCTCCAATTGCCCACGCGTTCTGTCTAGTTGTTCTTGTTGCCGGTCTAACAGCACTCGCAGGGCTGCCATCTCTGACTGGTTGGCACGGGCTGACTCTGTGCTCACGCAGAGGGCCCCTGTTAACTTCTGCTGGGGCACAATGAAGGTGTAGGAACAGCGGCTTGGCTTGTTCTCTGACTCTCCAGATGGCCTTTTTTGACTGACATCACTCTTGGAAGTGTCTGCATTAGAGGCTTCCTTGTGTCTGTCTACACAGCACATCTCCACAAAAAACAGCAAGAGGGCCAAGGCACAAGACAGTGGAATCTCCATTAGTGTGTCTAATGGTCCAGTAATCTGACCAATCAAATCCAAGCAAAAAAACAAATTAATAATTAATCTAAATATGGGACAAAATCTTAGCAATTTACTTTAAAAGAAATAGTTCAACCAAAATAATAATTTACTCACACGCATGTTGTTCAAGAGCCCGTATGATTTTTCCATACAGTGAAATTGAAAGGTGACTGATGCTGTCATTCTGCCTGACATCTCCTTTTTGTGTTAAGTCCTTTTTTACTATAAATTCTCCTCCCTGCCCAGTAGGTGGCGATACGCACAAAGAATGTGAATCGGCAAAAACAAAAGAAGAAAAATGTGAAAGTGAGATTCATAGTAAAAAAGTACTTAAATATTGATCTGTTTGTCACCCACACTTATATCACTTCTGAAGACATGGACTAAATCACTGAAGTCATATGGATTACTTTTATGCTGCCTTTATATGCTTCTGGGATGGCATGAGGGTGAGTAAATGATGAGATCATTTTCATTTTTGGGTGAACTTTCCCTTTAATAATGACAGAATTTTCTTTTTTGGGTGAAAAAACATAGTTTGGGGACTTAAAAAGAAATGGATTTTACCTCACTGGCATGCAAAGGCAAAATGCAGTAACTTCACATTTTGTCAAAATTAACCAGACTGAAATCAGGTCTTTTCAGACTATGATCTGTCCTGTGAGTGTCAGGATTTGCTCAGCTATTTCTTACATTAATAGAAACTGCAGTAACTATAAAATCCACACTAAAACCAAACATTTTGAAGCTATTTTTCTTGTTTTGTCTTTGTTGGGCAGTACAGCCTTTCTATTCTTCAGTTTAACTGGAAATATTTTGGTTATTTCTAGCATTTAATCTGTAGTGACTCAAAGTTCAGCCTGGATCTGACTTGCAAAATCATAATGCAAACCTGTGTCAGACATACATACATACAATTCCTATATATGTGCTAAATCTATAGACTACGTAACTGTCGTAGAACTGTCACCCCCTCACATTAACACTCAGTCTAC
The DNA here is from genome assembly GCF_019703515.2 of Myxocyprinus asiaticus. Taxonomy (NCBI): domain Eukaryota; kingdom Metazoa; phylum Chordata; class Actinopteri; order Cypriniformes; family Catostomidae; genus Myxocyprinus; species Myxocyprinus asiaticus. Next base: position 35,223,748 of record NC_059357.1, on the reverse strand, counting down.
AGCCTTGGAAAGAACTGAAGACGCCTGAAGTTTTTTGATGGATGCCAGATGTTCTTGCTTAATTTTGGGGGGTAAAACAGTTTTGCCTTTTCTTAGGTTAACAAACACAGTCAACAGAAAACAGCCTGAGTCAACTCATTTCATTCAGTTGTCAAAATCATTTGTTTAAGTCAATGCTGATGAAAAGCAACAGATTTTGTACACATTGTAAACTTAATAATCTATTATCACTAAACATTTACAACAAAAACTAATAAAAAAACACACTATTCCATCGATGCCTAGATAATTAGAGCAGATACTCATGAAAAACATAATACAGAATTGTCAAAAAAAAATGATTAGGCTACTTAAAAATATTTTTCCTGCAATTTTTTATTTATTTATTTATTTATTTGCATTGGACAAAACAGTTTAACCAACATAGTCTCAAGACAACTCGCAAAAATTATCATGAGATGACAAAATCGTAAGATATTGTACAACTTGTACCAAAAGGTATGATAAAATGACACAATACAGTCATCAAATTTTAAGCTACCCTGCTATTTATTACTTTATTTTCAGAAAGGAAACATCAGTGAACAAATGTGTTTACTCTTTCCATATTTGTTGATGCAATACAAATGACAAATTAAATGTTTAATATGATGGGATGGATTCATACAAGGAGAAACACTTTTTATTTTGATTTTTTCTATCAGTAAATGTTTTTTTTGAAACATGGAAATAAATAACTCAAACCATGATTCTGAGAGAACAAATCACAATATACATAAATACAGTATGTTTCTTACCTCCTCAGATAAAATCACCAGATGATCTTCTCTTTTGGATTTGGTGTGTTCAGCTCATCCACTTGTCTTCAGACCAGATATTCAGCACTAAGCTTCTGATCTGCGTTCCTTATATCCAACAGAATATTATTTAAATAAATAAAAAATCCCTATCAAAAAGTAATCACCATTTAACATATTGCCTTTGCATCAATACTGGACCATAATAACTGTAGTGCAGTGAATGTGTGCTACATGCTCTGGCTGATCTTCAGTGGAGATGTTCAAAGGCAGTGAGCAGTGAAGCAATGGGATACACCCAGACTGACAGTAAACTTTTAAAGACTTTTAAATCAGCTCCTGTCACAGGATCTGTAAACAAAGAAGAGTGCACTTACAAAATAACCTAATGAGAGCATCTCCCCTCCTCTCTGCTCCTAAACTGGCCTGACCCCCACTTGTCTCCATCCTCTCCTTCACCCCCGTCCATGGGTGCAGACTGACCATGATTATGTATATGTGGAGACAGACAACAGATACAGTGTATTTAGGGTTAGTGTATTTACAGTATTTAGATCACCCCTGCACACTCTCATTTCTGCAGTGTAGTCAGTGTGTATTTGAAAATGTGACACTAAATTAAATATGCTTTAAACTGTGAGAACACTATGCTTGCAAAAAACTGATTGACTGAAATGAATTTAAATGTCTAAAAATATTTTAAATGTCTAAAAGTGTTAAATACTTTTGTCATACTTACCTGAAGGAGGCTTCTGTGAAGAATTGTAATTATGGCATAGACTGAAACAGAAAGAGAGCCAACTGATAGGCCTAATTTAAATCTTTTGAAAAGCACACTCAGTATTTTTTTCCTCATTAAAATAATAATAAAATTTACATTTGAAACATATGTATAAAATAATGAGATGAAGATGAGATGAAGTCTCCAGTCATATCAGTAACCTTATAAGAGCTTTATTTTAAGTTTTATTCTACATAGAGAGGGTCTTCTCATGGGAGTGGCCATGTTAGAATCACATGGCCAGTCGAATACTACCCACTTAAAGGGATGGTTCACACAAAAATGTTATTTGTCTCATCATTTACTCACCCTCATGCCATCCCAGATGTGTGTCTTTCTTTCTTCTGCTGAACACAAATGAAGATTTTTAGAAGAATATTTCAGCTCTGTAGGTCCATACAGTGCAAGTGAATGGTGACCAAAACTTTGTCAACAAAGCACATAAAGGCAGCATAAAAGTAATTCATAATACTCCAGTGGTTAAATCCATGTCTTCATAAGAGATATGATAGGTGTGAGAAACAGATCAATATTTAAGTCCTTGTTTTACTATAAATCTCCACTTTCACATTCTTCTTCTTTTGTTTTTGGCAATTCACATTCTTTGTGCATATCGCCACCTACTGGACAGGGAAGAGAATTTATAGTAAAAAGGACCTAAATATTGTTCTGTTTCTCACACACACCTATCGTATTGCTTCTGAAGACATGGATTTAGTGAGTCATGTGGGTTACTTTTATGCTGACTTTATGTGCTTTTTGTAGCTTCAAAGTTCTGGTCACCATTCACTTGCATTGTAAGGACCTATATCTGAAATATTCTTCTAAAAATCTTTGTTTATGTTCTGCTGAAGAAAGAAAATCATACACATCTGGGATGGCATGAGGGTGAGTAAATGATGAGAGAATTTTAATTTTTGGGTGAACTATCCCTTTAATCTCAGTAATCGCCCTTTTATTGGACACTTTTTTTTTTTTTTACTGTAACTATATCTTATAAGTGCTAAACGGGATAAATCACCCTCCGAAGGGCACTTTCAAGGGAGAACAATAATAATAGTCATGCTGTAAGACAGCTTCAGGCTGAATTTCCAATCAAAATGACTTAAAAAGTGAGTTCTAAATTATAATTATTTTTGAGCCCCACACCTTTTAGACTTTCAAAGCTCTCACAGAGGATGGGAAAGTCTTCGAAAGGGAATAGGGCATGGGGATGATCACTTCTGAATGTAACGCACCCAGAGAATTTCTACAGTGGCATAGAAACGGAACTACTGCATTTAAATGACGCTGCATCCATGATGCCACTAGATGTCAGTGTAATTCCAAGATGACTTAAAACATTTTACTGAGTGTACCTTTATTTACGTAATGTAAATTGATATCGATAGGCCTATTTTGGGACTTAGTGGAGTTAAGAAGTAAAAATTTTCCTCAAACGTGATTGTATACCACAGGGGACAACGCTGCTAACTAGTACACAAATGAGGGCAGTTATACATACACTGCAGGAGGAGGCGCTGTAGAAACGTCGACGTGTTGCAGAGAGCGTGTGAGAGGCTGATGATGCGCATGCGCTAGATTTCCACTTGTTTTTCAAAATGGACAAGTCGTAGATGAAACACATGTGGCACTTTAGCTGACGTTTCTGTAATTAATTCAAAGCAATCACGATCTTTAAAAAGACAGTAGTGATTTATCCCATTTTTGGCTGTGCGGAGTTGTGTCGTCCTTTTAAAAAGTGGGAAAATCAAAGGTATGAGTTTAATTTTCAAAAGTGAACTAGCTTTTCTAGCCTGCCATGATGTTTACGTGAAATCACAGTAGCAAAATGTCATATGAAAATCTTAAGTTGCGTGGTTGTTAGTGAGCATTATAACTCTATTGAGAGAAGAACATTTAAAGGCTATCAAATCTACTTTGGTGTCGTGACATGTTGACCAATGGCATACCTAGTCAGTTTTATAGTTCATTTGATAGAAGTTAACGGATTCTTATTAAGTTGATGTAAAATCATCTATATGTGTGGAATGTTTTCAATCATTTTCTGAAAGACTAAGAACCAGAAGAAGTCGCGTGTAACTGCCGATCAGTTGGCAGAGGAGACTTACGGCAGTGTGCCGCGGACGGATCGGGAAGAATGTCGGTCAGCTGGTGATGGACATGAGACGAGTCTTGGAGCCTTTCACAGCGAAATCTTTAAAGGTACACATCACAATGAACTTTTAATTATCCTATTAGTTCAGTGTTTGTGGTTTATTTTATTTTTTATAAGTCTATGAAAATGTCTTTCAGGTAAAGAAGAAAAACATCTTAAAAGATTTTGTTACGGTGGCCGGGCCATTAGGAGTCACACACTTCTCAGTATTCACCAAAACAGAAAACCATTTAAATATGGTGAGTATTGATCAGAATCATTTTTCAACATTAAAGATGTTCTCTTTCAGCTATGATATATTAAAGCAGGGGTTGGTAACCTTTTTGATAGGAGTGCCATTATTGTCCTTGTTCAAGGGATATTTCAACCAAAAACAAAACACTCTCATCATTTACTCACCCTTATTCCATCCCAGATGTGTATGACTTTCTTCTGCTGAACACAAACGAAGATTTTTAGAAGAATATCTCAACTCTGTAGGTCCATACAATGCAAGTGAACGGGGTCTAAAACTTTGAAGCTCCAAAAATCACAAAGGCAGCAAAAATGTAATTCATATGACTCCTATGGTTCATTCCATGTATTCTGAAGCGATCTAATTGGTTTTGAGTGAGAACAGATCAAAATGTAACTCAATTTTCACTATAAATCTTGACATAAGCAGTCTCCTTGGTGATCATGATTTCAAGCACCATCTAGCGCTCTGCGCATGCGTCAAGCACAAGGAAGTGTAATCAAGCTTGAAATCTTGATTGTGCCTAAAGACTGCAATGGCAAGATGTACAGTGAAAGAAGTTACATTTTGGTCTCCGATTGGATCACTTCTGAAGACATTGAGTAAACCATTGGAGTCTAAAGCCCCATTCACACTGCCAGCGACTTTGTTGCTTGGTGTCGCAAGACCCTGTGATCTGTGTTGCTAGTGGCCATTCCTACTGTTTGTTGCTGTAACTTTATTGGAAGACTGCACATCTGGCCATAGCTTTTGAAAATGTGATCACGGATGCGACCTAACACCGGTATAATTAAGATATATCATTACAATTTGACAAGGAATCAGTTCTCTGTGTTTTATAAAATGTCCAGCAGTGTTCAGTGCATTAAATCATTAACGAGACGATCAATCTATCATGAATGAATGAATCAAACTCACTCGGAATGCAGACCGTTTCTAACATGCTTTTCTACACATCAGTGTTTTAATATATCCATGCATGTGGTTACAGGCAAATGATATAGAACAGTAAATTCATCATGACACTGAAACTTCTCCTCTGTCTTGCCTGCACTCGTCTCCATTCTGCCAGGAGACAAATGACGTGAGCTCAGCTGTCTTCACTCTCATTGGTAGTCGCTTGCGAATGTCGCTCGTTATTTGCCTAAAGTTGACATTTTCTCAACTTGTTAATCTCTGTCGCCAAGGGCCGCGACAGCTCGTGTCGTCGGAAGTTGCTGTGCTCTCACTGAAAATGAATGGGATGGTGTCGCTGTCTCGCACGGTCTCACTGGTGGTGTGAACGGGGCTTAATGGAATACTTTTATGCTGCCTTTGTGCTTTTTGGAGCTTCAAAGTTTTGGACCCCATTCACTTCCCTTGAGTGGATATTCTTCTCAAAATCTTCGTGAGAGTTAAGTTATGAGAATTCTCATTTTTAGGCGAACTATTCCTTTAAACCCTTTGCCAACCGTGCGGACACATTTACTTCCAAGATTCACCGTAAGTGATGCACAGTGTGTCATGCGAATGGTTTGCACGCACAAATACAGTTTCATCACCTTAATAGTGTTTTGCTTCCTATTCAGCTCATAACTGAAATGCAATATGATTCTGGAGAAGCATTACATCAAGAGGTAGATTAGTAACAGGTGCTGAGGGACTTCAATGTTTCCAGGGACTTCATAGAAATTGCCTAACCCTGCATTAAAGCATAAAACATGATATGCTTATGTATGCCAATTTTTGATTAAGTAAACCATATTTATTATTTCATTTGAATGTTCCTCCCAACAAGGCTTACAAAAAGTTCTTAATTTATTGCTTATTAATGAGTGATTGAAATTAAGCAAACAAACTCTGGTCCAACTTATCAAAATCATTCTTTTCACAGAGACTTGCACGACTTCTCAAAGGCCCAACGCTTTACTTCCATGTTACTAAGGTGATATGACCACACTACTTTTGACCAGTACTTTTTCTCATATCTGAGGGCATTTGGGCACAATTGATGACATTTTAGTATTTTGACTGTTGAGTGATGTCATTTCAAAGTAAACGCACTGATGTGTCTAGTTTCTTTTTGATCATCAATGAGAGGCTGCTCTTCTAACTTATGTTTTGAAAGCAAATTGTCTTTTTGTTCCAGTACACACTCATCAAAGACGTGGTTTCATCTTTAAAGAGACACAGGATGGATGACCAACAGTTTTCCCATCACCCATTACTAGTGCTGAATAATTTTGGCACAGCGGGCATGCAGATCAAGCTGATGGCCACCATGTTCCAGAACATGTTCCCCTCAATCAACGTGCACACTGTAACTCGCTAAGTAGGGGGATAAGGCCTCAGGTGATCAAAGCACCAGCTGTTTACACCTGGTATTAACATGCATCTTCTATGAATTCTTGTTTAGATTTTGTCAGGGGGTGGTCTCTTAGATGCATTAGTGTTTACACTATAAATGGGATGCTATCGCCTGAGATGGATGTTTATACCAGGTGTAAGCTGTGACGAAGAACAATAAAATGTTTCTCTACATGTGATGCAAGTATAGTCTTCTGAGATTGTGATGAGTTAAAAAGCTGATGTTCACGTGCTCTTGCTTGTGCTGGTGCTTGTTGTTGTTTGTGAGGGTCCTTGTATGTTTGCATGGTCTCTAAACTCATGTCTATTATAGATCAGCCTCAACAGCATAAAGAGATATGTGCTGTTGAATTACGATCCAGTGTCTCAAGAAGTGGAGTTTTGTCATTAGTAAGTAACCGTACCTTGTTTTCTTGTTGTGGAAAAAAAAGGTGCAAATGATGAAAGTTTTTAATCATGATTATATTGTGATTGTTTTCAAAGTAAATGCACAGATGCACCCTAAAATCAAAGCTTTTCTGTGAGATTGGTTGAAACATCCTTACCAACTCTTGTTTCCCTCCTGCAGTAGCTTGAAGGTGGTGCCAGTGGGCATGAGTCGAGGGGTGAAGAAGCTCATGCAGGAGAAATTCCCCAACATGAGCAAGCTGGAGGACATCTGTGAGCTCCTCATGAAGTTAGTTCACCATGAACTGGAGACCATTAACATTGTCTGATGCATATGATGAAACTTGTTGTAGTTGATGGAACAGTGATGTTTCAAAGTAAACGCTCTGATGTATCGGCTTCAGTCTTCATACTATAAAGTTTTACTATTTAAAGTAATTTTACAAGCCAAACTTTCTTTGTCTGTTTGTATTCTTTTCAGAGGGGTCAACCTTTCAGAGAGTGAGGCAGAGCAGGATGGCGATCACAACATCACAGAGTTGCCTCAGGTGTATTCGGGCCGTGGGAACATGGCTTCACAGCAGAGTGCGGTTCGGCTAACTGAGGTGAGGAAACTTTAACAACAAATTATAACTATAGATTCTTGCCATATGTCTTAATGAGAAATGAAAAATGTTGTATATTTGCTGCAGATCGGCCCCAGAATGACACTGCAGCTGGTAAAAATTTTAGAAGGCCTGGGAGATGGCAACGTGCTTTATCATTCAATTTGTAGGTATAGCTTTGTGTAGAGACCATCAGAAGATGCTAAATCTGTATCTGTTCTTGTGATTACTGAGAGGATCATTAAGCTAGCCCAAAATGTGCTTTCTCTTTGTAGTCACAAAATCTGAGGAATAGTTACAGGAGATGCTAAACAGGAAGGAGGCCCATCTGAAAGAGAAGGCAGAGCGGAAGAAAAAGCAAGAACAGAACATCGCCCTGAAGAAAGAAAAACGGGATGAGAACAAGTGAGTTAACCTAAGTTCAATTAGCAATGAACCGCCCACATCACCTTAGTGTTAGGGCTGTTGCGGTGGCAAGTTTGTTAAGGGCCAACCACCGCTGGAGAATGATGTTTGGCAGTGTTGGGTGTAATCTGATTACTAAGTAATCAGTAACTGTTCTGATTACTGTTTAAGTCAAAAAAGTAGTGTAACACATTACATGTTAAATTCTTGTAACTCAGATTACAGTTATAAAATGTAAGTATATTACTTTGGTTACACATATTTTTAAAATAGTATGTCAAATATATTTAAAACCATTTATTAATGTGTACATGTGTTTGCATATCTGTGACAGCTGAAGGTGTGGACCCCCTAACGAGTCATTGTAAGGGAGAAAGTGTGGTGCTGAGTAGAGGTTGACTGATAGTGGATGTGGCCGATATCGATAACTAAGGTGGTGGATAAGGCCAACAACCGATTAATGGGATAATTTTTAAAATAGATTTACTAAATGTAAAAAAAAATTCTTAGTCATTCCTTACTGTGACGGGCACAGACATAGAGGCTTCAAGAGTCCAAAATAAGTAAAATCCCAGATGTGTGTCCCAATAATAAGAATCCCAGTAATAACCAGAAAAAAAATTAAGATTTGATGCACAATGCCGGAATTTTATTTACAAACTAGCCCAATACACCAGGAAGTCTTCTTTTGAAATGCATTTATGTGAAAGAAAAGACAAAGGAAATAAAACACTCTTAACAATCATCTACAATGTATTACAATAGAATCAATATAAAGTAAACTTTGTCAGATGGGCTTATAAATACTGTGTATCAACCGTAGATCATTCATCAATAGTGGTTCATCAGTTATTGCTTGTCAAGTGTCTTTTTTTTATTTTTATTTATTTATTTTTTGTTACATTTTGCATTAATAATGGTGAAAAAGCTATTGGCAACTATCGGTGTAGATTTTTGCAGAAAAAACTATAGCTATAAAAAGAATCTATCGGCACTAATTAATCGGTAAAACTGATATATCGGTTGACCTCTAGACCTGCGTGTATTTTGTGCGGCTTTATACACAGAGGAAACTAAGACATTATTTGGAATTTGTTGAACACAAAAATAAACTTCTCTGTGAATCTTTAAAGTAATTAGTCGTGTGATTACTTTTTGAAGTAATCAGTAAAGTGATTTGATTACAATTTTAAATTGGTAAAATATTGTGGATAGGGCTGCAACTAACGATTGTTTATAATTGACTAATCTAACTATTATTGGAACGATTATTCGACTATTCGGGCATTTATTGCAACGATTAATCATTAGCTCGTAACCGACTATCCAGCTTGTGCCCCGACTTAAAAGGTTGTATTAAACATGCTTACTAGAGCCCGACCGATACCAATTTTAGAGAGGGAAAATTCACAGATTACCGATATGGTGGCCGATATAGTTAATTGTTGAGCTGGAATGAAAACAGACCTTTTCTGTGTGGATTGTGCACCGATATGACTATGCAAAGGTACTCAGAAGGCTGCTTTCTTAAACAAATATTTTTATCAAAGAACATTTGACATTATTATTATACAGTCAACAAATTCTAGAAATGAACACAGAGAAAATAAAGAATAAATAAAAATAGAATAAATAGCTTAATTAAAATCAGTACTGTATGTTTAGCATCTGTCAATTACTGACCATTAAAATAAAGAATTAATAAAAATAAAATATAGCTAAATCAACATCAGTACTGTTTAGTATCAGTCAAATGCTGACCATTAAAATAAAGAATAATTAAAAATACAATAAATTGTTAAATAAACATCAGTACTGTTTAGTATCAGTCAAATGCAGACCATTAAAATAAAGAATAATTAAAAATACAATAAATTGTTAAATAAACATCAGTACTGTTTAGTATCAGTCAATTGTTGACCATTTAAATAAAGAATAAATTAAAATAAATAGCTAAATAAACATCAGGGGCCGGTTGCACCAGCTATACGTACGTTACAACGTAGCCTAGTTGTGGTGTAAATGAGCACTAAGTCACAATTTACGCTCTACTAAATATTTGACCATTGCACCATCAAACGTAGGTAACCCTACATATAAACTAAATATATACGGCAGCCTCCGACCAGGAGTAACTGATGGAATAAAAAAATCAGACTCAATGACATCAATGAGCTCATGTTTTTGTTCACAGGCATCAGTCCTTTCGACATATATGATGTTGGCATTTACACTTATTTACATTTACGAGAGAGAAAAAAAAAAAGTACTTTTAAGCGGCTCTTCAGCATGAAACAGATCTAACAGTGCCATTTTTAGGGTGCGTCAAGTTTCAACACATTCAAAATATATTTAGGATATTAAAATGAATAAATGTCTTTTTCCAGCATGTTGTATTAGTATTTATTTATCACCCCTCATTTATTTTAGATACAGTTCCTATATATTATTATTATTTACAGAGGGCAAATATACTATTTATTAAATCTACTTTTATTACGTATCCTATTTTAATGTCTGGAAAACCAGACTTTTAAATATTACATTTTATAAATGCAATGACTGGAATTGTTCGGTTGAAGGGGGTACCAAACTGAATCATGAACAAAACAGTTTGGTGAATACATGTTTATACGCTGACGAGTTATGAAAGTAGCTACGTGGTTAGCTATAAGCTCGTTGTCACATAGAGTAAAAGATAGACTTTATTTACTTTCCAGCATTGTGTCTCACCAAATAGGTAACAGCGAAGCGTGAAATCAACACTCACCACACACAGTCCACCACCGCACCGTTGTCTGCTGAGCTGCAAATAGATGCTCTGATGTTTTCGCTTTCAATCTGTTACATTACTGACTGCACTGATAAACTATAGCTGGCTAACAGCAAACAGATGTGATAAACATGAGTGACATGGTTGTCAGGGACAGGGTTAACAGTATATAAGTTATATAAAATGGGGTCATTGTTTATTAACTTTCCAGTATGTATTTCACAAACTAGTTAACAACTTACCAAGAAGAGACTGCTTAACTCCGCCCTGTCTGCAGAACCACCGTCAGCTCAGAGTCAGCTCTGTAAACAATGGAGTCGGAGGGCGCTCTGCTGGACAAACTACGCTATGACACCAATTCTAAAGAATTGTTTTCGGCATTATATGTTCTGAAAAAAACTTTTCATATCGGTAAAATATACGGCGATACCGATATATCAGTGAAAGGCTAATATCGGCCGTTATATCAGTCGGGCACTAATGCTTACTAACAATAAAGCAGATGGGAAAAAAAATACCTCAATGACATTCACTGAATTAAAGGAAAAAAATACTTTTTTTATTAAGTTTAATTCTGTAAAGAATAATTCACTGCAAAAAATTATATTGTTATTGAGTGTTTTTGTCTTGTTTTCCATTTAAAATTGTCTAAAAATACATTTACTTGAGAAGCAGCTCCGGCTCCGCTTATTCCACAATGAGAGTGTTTCTGTATTTACCTTTTTGGTATTTTTATATAATTCCCTCATACTTTGTGATCTACATCACCTGAAGCTGTTTGGAAAGTTTAGAGTGCATCTTGACTGAGCTGTTTTCTTCCTCTCTTCAGTCAGGCGTGAGCTGCGGTGCAGTGCTGTTGACGAGTATTTGACAACAAAAAATTTTGTCAATGTTTTATTGTTGACGTTGTCTAATTGTTTCAGCTCTAGTTGTGGACTACTATTTTTGAGTAACTAACCCAATACTGGTGGTTTGAGTTAAACCACCAGTGCACTTATTGTGGATCAAACTTTAAAACTGCATAATTTAACACAGAATAGATATTAAACCCTTTGTAAAACATCACAAAATACCCAAAATAACAAAGACAAAACTTAAATAGTTTGCATTGGTTTTTTAAAATGTGTCTGTTATTGCACCATACAGTATATCCTACTATATGCAATGCAAGACAGAAGTTTACATACACCTTAGCCAAATACATTTAAACTCAGTTTTTCACAATTCCTGACATTTAATTGTTGAAAACATCCCCTGTCTTAGGTCAGTTAGGATCACTACTTTATTTTAAGAATGTGAAATGTCAGAATAATAGTAGAGAGAATTATTTATTTCAGATTTTATTTCTTTCATCACATTCCTAGTGGGTCAGAAGTTTACATACACTGTTAGTATTTGGTAGCATTGCCTTTACATTGTTTAACTTGGGACAAATATTTTAGGTAGCCTTCCACAAGCTTCTCACAATAAGTTGCTGGAATTTTGGCCCATTCCTCCAGACAGAACTGGTGTAACTGAGTCAGGTTTGTAGGCCTCCTTGCTCACACACGCTTTTTCAGTTCTGCTCACAAATTTTCTATCAGATTGAGGTCAGGGCTTTGTGATGGCCACTCCAATCCCTTGACTTTGTTGTCTTTAAGCCATTTTGCCATAACTTTGGAGGTATGCTTGGGGTCACTGTCCATTTGGAAGACCCATTTGCGACCAAGCTTTAACTTCCTCGCTGATGTCTTGATGTTGCTTCAATATATCCACATAATTTTCCTTCCTTTGATACCATCTATTATGTGAAGTGCATCAGTCCCTCCTGCAGCAAAGTACCCCCACAATATGATGGGATGGTGTTCTTCGGTTTGCAAGCCTCACTCTTTATCCTCCAAACATAACGATGGTCATTATGGCCAAACAGTTACATTTTTGCTGCTTCATTTCTCCAAATGTCCCCATGTGCACTTGCAAACTGTAGTCTGGCATTTTTATGGTGGTTTTGGAGCAGTGGCTTCTTCCTTGCTGAGCAGCCTTTTAGGTTATGTCGATATAGGACTCATTTTACTGTGGATATAGATACTTGTCTACCTGTTTCCTCCAGCATCTTCACAATGTCCTTTGCTGTTGTTCTGTGATTGATTTGCACCAAACTACGTTTATCTCTAGGAGACAGAATGAGTCTCCTTCCTGAGCGGTATGATGGCTACATGGTCCCTTGGTGTTTATACTTTGATACTATTGTTTGTACAGAGGAACATGGTACCTTCAGGCTTTTGGAAATTGCTACCAAAGATGAACCAGATTTGTGGAGGTCCACAATTTTTTTTCTGAGGCCTTGGCTGATTTCTTTTGATTTTACCATGATGTCAAGCAAAGAGGCACTGTGTTTGAAAGTAGGCCTTAAAATACATCCACAGGTACACCTCCAATTCAGTACACTTCCTGTCAGAAGCTAATTGTCTAAAGGCTTGACATAATTTTCTGGAATTTTCCAAGCTGCTTAAAAGCACAGTTAACTTAGTGTATGTAAACTGACCTACTGGAACTGTGATAGTCAATTAAAAGTTAAAAATTTGTCTATAAACAATTGTTGGAAAAATTACTCGTGTCATGCACAAACTGGATGTCTTAACTTGCCAAAATTATAGTTTGCTAAAATTAAATCTGTGGAGTGGTTAAATTAGTTTTAATGACTTCAACTAGTGCCCGACTGATATATCTGTCGGCCGATATTAGCCTTTCACCGATATATCGGTATCAGTGTATATTTTACCGATATGCGCAGGTATGAAAACTTTTTTTTCAGAACATATAATGCAGAAAACAGTGCTTTAGAATTGGTGTCATTACGTAGTTTGTCCAGCAGAGCGTGCTCCGACTCAATTGTTTACAGAGCTGACTCTGAGCTGACCGTGGCTCTGCAGACAGGGTGGAGTTGAGCGGTGTCTCTGTAAGTTAACTAGTTTGTGAAATACATACTGGAAAGTTAATAAACAATGACCCCATCATTTTCCCTTTTCAATATTACTAATATAACGTTAACCCTTTTTTAGGATTAAAGTATGGTTTTCTGCCGTTGAAAGTTTCCCCTGAACTTGTATAGCAGAATACGGTGTAACACCACTGCCTCTGTTTTTTTCTCTTGTCTCGGCAGGTGTTAATGCTTGTTTTACAACCTGCCAATAATTGACTGGCAGTATTAAAATAGTCAGCATTTGACTGATACTAAACAGTACTGATGTTTTTACGCTATTTATTGTATTTTTATTTATTCTTTATTTTCTTAGTGTTCATTTCTAGAATTTGTTGACAGTGTATAATGATAATGTCAAATATTCTTTGATAAAAATATTTAAGAAAGCAGCCATCTGAGTACCTTTGCATAGTCATATCGGTGCAAAATCGGTGCACAGTCCACATAGAAAAGGTCTGTTTTCATTCCAGCTCAAAAATTAACTATATCGGCCACCATATCGGTAATCAGTGAATTTTCCCTCTCTAAAATCGATATCGGTCTCAAAAATCCCATATCAGTCGGGCTCTAACTTCAACCTAAGTGTTTGTAGACTTCTGACATCAACTGTATGGCAGTACCATGTGAATGCCAATGGCTAAAATTATTCCAGAATGCCCAAATCTGTTAATACCTAAACTCGAATATTCAACACTACTAAATAGCAGTAAATAATAGGGATGTAACAATTCACTCGTTTTCTCGATGCAGCGATTACTAATCCTGCCAATTCATATTGGGGACATCTGGGAAGCAAAAGGTACACAATTAGCGATTATACACATTTCTGTATGGAAACAGCTTAAGGGCAGATTTCTTTTGTGATAAACCAAAACTTGTGACAAACTGTTTTTTTTTTTATTTATTTTTTTTTTTTAAGCATGACATCACACACCATTTTTATTGATAAAAGGCCATTTGAATGGAAACAAGCAGAAAACGGCTAATTTCGCAAAATTTATTCATTTTCACTTTGTCGATAACAAAACAGTGCAAAAAGTGGATGGAAACTAGGTTGTTTAGTTGGGGACTTGGTGTGCAGAAAATATTTAACTTGAAGTCATCTATTTGTTTTCTCTTTTCTTTGAAACCGAATGTAGTCAGGTGATGTTACTTTAACGTTGTAACATTTGGATTAGTTTACTGATTCAGGGTCCCCACGGTCATGGAAAACTTGGAAATATCAGGGAATTTTTAAATTGTGATTTCAAGGCCTGGAAAAATAATGCAAAATATTAAAAACATTAAAAATCAAAGTCTTTTTATAGTGAAATATGGAATACTTTTCTAGCTATGTTCAGCACTGAAATATTTTATTGGCACATTGTACTCTTGTACTATTATTGTATACAGTAAACAGTATGTACAGTACATGTATTTAATGTGTTTCCTTTCAAGTTACTTTTGGTGGAATAAAGCATCTTAAGTAGTTTGCCTTTCTTTTTCTTGATTAAGACACATTAGGGAAGTATTTAAAAAAAATACTATAAATACATTTTTAAAAAAATGAAGAATTTAACTGTTAATCGAATTTCGTTATGAATCGAATTGAATCGTTTTGAATTTGCAAAAATATTTTCTTTAATCTAATCGAAAACCTGTGAATTGAATAGATTTGCTTTCAACCCAAAAATTCACAGCCCTAGTAAATAACAGTAAAATCAAACAGAAATTAAATATTAAATAAAAAGCATCACATTGAAGTAACAATTTTGGTTAATTAACATTCTGGAAAACAAAGACCTGAACATGTTTACTATTAAACAGGTGGACAATAATTACTGTAAATTGTTCAGTCCTACATTTTGTTTTTACTGGAAAAAAGCATGTTGAATTTGTTCGATTTTAGACAGGACCTTTTTCCCACCGCCCTGAATGCATGCTCAGATGCAATGTTAATCTTGTCAACTAAATTACTGACTGTTAACTGATTCTGTTAAGATGAGATGGAAAATACATATCATGAGGGTAATTAAAACATAATGTTGGGAAAAATATGTAAATCAATAACACTGATAGAAATGACTAATGCACTAACATGTATTCAAATGACAGTCATAATATTTTGGGGATTACCACTGTCTGAGCTGAAAGAACTGAACACCAGTAAACTGCATGTAATTAATCAAACGCATCCTGTATAAATTAGATTTAGCAGTTATAACTATGCACTATTGTGCTAAATCCTAAAGTCTTTCGGCTTTTATTAAGACCTTGATACATTTGCATGCACATCACTGCTTGTGGCACCACTCCATTGCAATGGGGCGGTTGTCCTGGTAATTCTTGTAGCCTAGCATCATGGCAGTTTTGCACAGCCAAGTTCTACTCTTTAGGAAATGTAAAATTACTAATTTTGATAAGTCATTCATTAGCATTCTGGTATAGACCTTGATGCACTTATGTCTTTACAAATTCTTATAACATGGTCTAAAAGTTTTTTGGTTGTTTTTTCAGGAAAAAGAGCTTGGAAGGCATCAAGAGAACATGGCAGCGGGAAGGGCAGGTGTCTGATGATGAAGTGGAGGATCCTGGGGACCAGGCTCCTGCTGAGGAAACAGAAGATGAAGCAGAATATTACAGACAGGCTGTAGCACAGGAACCAGATGAAGGTGCTGCCTCATACCCAATTGGTTTCACACCAAAATAAATAACTGTTGTGATTTGCCTTGTTAGTAATTTTGTTCTTTTGCCTACATCTTCTCAGATATGTTTCCTGGGGCACAAAGGAAGCGTAGCCCTGGCAAGTCACTCAAGCCCTTCAAAAAGAGGAAGATGTCACTAGGAAAGGCCACTCCTCAAGACAAACAGAATTTCAAGTCACCTAACAGAAGAAAGCAAGCAAGCCCTGGGGGAAAACGGTTTGGAGATAGAAAAGCGGAAGAGGGAAGAAGCAGGTTTAGGAAGAGTGAAGGAAAGAAGTTTGGAAATAAAGGGGAAAGAGGAAATAGGTTTATAGGGCAAAAATGGGAGCAACAGGCAAGAAATTTGGTGGACAAAAAGCTTTTAAAGGACGACAGAAAGGCGCTGGAGGAAAAAAGGACTTCAATCACAAGAAAGGAAAAGGCTAAAGATCTAATGAAAGCAGAGTAAACGAAGGTGAGAGTGGTAATATCTTGTGGGACTGTTGAGTCACAGATGTCTTGTGTTACTTGACTGTATCATCTTCATGCAAACATTAGCAGTTCTGCTGCTTGACTAATGTCTTGCATGTGCCTTGTATAAATGTTCATTGAGTTGGATGTGTTTGCCATTAAACAATTTTCAAAGTCAAATGGCTTTTTACTGTTGCAAAAGTTCAGGTGCAGCCTTGACAGTGTGGTTTCACACATTCGTCTTCAGCATCTACCCAGAAAATGTGCAATTTTTGCATGAGACAGGAAATAACGTTTTCTACAGGTTCAGGGAGACAGTCAGAGGAATTAAGTGAAGCAGAATTATTTGGTAAGTTTTAACCATTAAACGTTATGTGCCAGCTTGGTAATATGTAATTGAAATCTATGTGTAGTTGATGTGGGTTTATTGGGTTTAATACATGTTTAAGGTATTTTGTTTGTGAATCTTATTTGCTAAAATGGGAAGACAAAGTTTTCTTCAGTACCCACACAAAAAAAAATATATATATATATATATATATACATTTATATATATACATTTATATACATTTCGATTCCTAAATTTCCATCATATTGAATTGTGTAATATATATATATATAAAGCCTTTAAGAATATACAATTCAATTTGAAGAAATGTATTAATGAAAGTCTTAAAAATAGGCTTAAATATGTTTTTGGGTGGTAGACAGTCATGGGTGCATAAAATCATGTTTTGAAATGTGGTGGCATATCTTTTCAATCTAGCACACAAGCATTTAGAAGAGGAAATGACTGTAAGCCACATGCTCAAGGCATTTTTTTTCTGCAATATTTAAATTGTACTCAGCAACTGGACATTTACTGTTTGAGATGGTAAAACGGGCTGCCTGAGATACTATGGCATCTGAATTGTAAGAAGTACATCGCTGAGAAGTGTTTTTGGATTTTAACTAGTAAGAAATTAATTATAGATGACAGATCATTGTGAAATTGTACTAGTGAAAATGCAGTTAAAGATATCTAAAATTTCAATTTTTATATAAAGAATTAGTATTTCCACGAATAATGACTAATATATATATATATATATATATATATAAGAATTAACATTTTTACTAGTGCAAACCTAATTACTGATTTCAAAAAAGCTTTTTCAATGGTAGAAATCCCATTGCTGATATCAAGAATGAGCATTTTAACTAGCGGTACACGATTAACGGTGCACTCAGTATTTTTTCCTCATTAAAAAGTTTTTACTCCTAAAGAAATTAATTCTAATTTTGATATGTATAAAACCATGATAACTCACAGGAGAAGACTCTTGTCATATCAGTAACCTTTTAAAAGCTGTTTTATTCTACATGGAGAGGGTCGACACATGGTTAAAATCACACAACCAGCTGAATACTTAACTGTCCTGTTACTGGACACTTTCACTCATGGATAAAATTAATTTCTAAAATGGTAGTAGTCTATTGGTAATGGAAAACTATTGATTAAAAAATAGTATTTTTTTTGTTTATTTTTTAATCAATAGTTTTCCATTACCAATAGACTACTAGCATTTTAGAAATTCACTATTCACAGTCTGCCACGATTCATTTTATCCATGAGTGAAAGTGTCCAATAACAGGACAGTTAAGTATTCAGCTGGTCGTGTGATTTTAACCATGTGTCGACCCTCTCCACGCAGAATAAAACAGCTTTTAAAAGGTTACTGTTATGACAAGAGTCTTCTCCTGTGAGTTATCATGGTTTTATACATATCAAATTAGAATTAATTTCTTTAGGAGTAAAACCTTTTGGAAAAAATTACTGAGTGCACCTTTAAAAGGCTTGCAATAGAGAGACAGCAATGTGTTTATGTGACTGACTGCTGAACTATTTGAGAGAGTAAAAAAAAAAAATTTTGCAATTTAATAGTGGCTTACTTGTATTATCTGCTTCTTTTTACAAAGTAACAGCCTTAGAGAAACATCTAAATGATTGGTTTAAGAGTGACTTTTCAAACACTGTGTTTTTCTTTTTGAGGGACCAGACCACATCGGGGACAATGAACAACAGCTCATTCTGCAATTCTACATTTCAAACCCATCTCCTACCCCCCATGTATAGTATTGAAATGTGTGTGGCTTTGGCAGGGAACATATTTGCCCTGTGGCTCCTGGCAACACGAGAGAGGCAGAATTGGCACACTGGAGTAGTGTTCTCCTGTAACCTGGCCATCAGTGATGTGCTTTACATCCTAACGTTGCCTTTGCTAATCATTTACTATGCCAAGACCAAGCACTGGGCCTTTGGAAGCACTGCATGCAAAATCGAACGCTTCCTCTTCAGCTGCAACCTCTATGTCAGCATTTTCTTCATTATGTGCATCAGTGTCAACAGATACCTCGCCATCGTTCACCCCTTCTTCACCCGGAGCTATGTACGGCCTAAACATGCACAGATCACAAGTGTGCTGACTTGGCTATTTGTGATAATTGTTTCATCACCAGTCCTTAAATTTGCAGGAACTTCCCAAAATAAAGACATCATTCATTGTGTGTCAAACTATGATGATCAACTTGAATCATCCCATTTTAAGTTCAAGTTATTTCTAATGGTTGTGGGATGTATGATTCCTTTGCTAGTTACCGTTGCATCTTATTTAGGTGTGATTTGGACAGTTTTGAAAAATAAAAATATAACCATACTGGAGAAGAGGAAAGTAGCTCTGATGGTTGCTCTGGTCTGCATCCTTTATGCCATGTCATTTGTGCCCTATCATGTTCTGCAGACATACCAACTGTATCTGAGGAGGATAAACATTAAGAAATGCTGGGTTTATAATTCATATCAAGTGTCAAAAGGACTAGCCACGCTAAACATGTGCATACATCCGCTTCTTTATATGGCTGTTTTTGATAGCATACGGACAGCTTTCTGTGGTAGGAGCTCAGATGACTAAGCTTCATAACACATATCTTGCCAAAAACATAAAGCAGTGACATCCTGTGTATAAGCATAGCGTTTGTGTTAAAGTTAGAACTTTGTTTTTGTCTAGATGCAATATGTAGATACTTCCCTACATGTCATTTTTGTGTTCACAAGTAGGCTAACCATGGAAATGTCTGACAATTACAATTGACTGACTATTGAAATTAACTTGAAACAAGCTTTAAGCTGGAAATATAGGCTACCAATTAAAGGCATTTCAGAAAAAATGGGCTTATTTTTTTCTTAACCTGTATTCTGAATTTCTGAACATAACAGATGTTATGATGAAATAAATGTGAACTTGGAGGGCAGGTGTTCTGTTCTGTAGGGATAAGATGAGCCTCCTTTGTATCTAGCGAATTGCACAGTTTCTATTATGTGACATCATTTTCGGAAAGTGTCCATCAACAATATTTTAATCCTGTGCTATATTAGATTTTTTAAAACAAATTTATTTAATGTACAACTGATATATTTTTTTATTATACTAATTTTCTACTCTACTAAGAAAATCTTGATTTGCATAAGGTGCACCCTTGCATCTCTAGATGCAGACTTGACGTTTCTTAGAATCCTAGCCCACACTCCCTCCTCCAAAAACATTTAAATATTTCTCCCATAATCTCTTGATAGAAGTTAAAGCTCCGTCCCCCAGACTCTGAATTAGCAGGGAGTAATACACTGATGCCTCATGACCTTTTCCAAAAGCAGTAATCACCATTCCCAGATCATCTGGTGCTTTAAGGGGGTGTATGCTACTCCCAAATATAGCACAGAGCAGGTAGCACAGTTGTAAATACCTAAAAACTGAGATCTGGGAATCCCAAAATGTTGAACCAAATTTTCAAAAGATCTCAACTCTCCACTCTCATATAGGTCACCGAGCGTATTGACCTCCCTTACAATCCACTCTGTCCAACAGAAAGGAGACTTATTAATACATAATTTTAGGTTCTGCCATATGCTCGAAGCAACATTTAAATAAATGTTAAGCACTCATAAATGAATTAAACACTCTGGACACGTTTGTCCATATCGAGTGTAAATATGAGATAATGGGGTGTAACTTAACTTCTCTGATTAGTTTGATAGAAATGCTTTGCAATGCAAAATAGGGGCAAGAACTTCCTTTACAATACAAAACCAGGGAGAGGCTCTCTCAGGTGGAAGCGACCAATGAGCCAAATGTCTGAGACTGAATGCATAATAATAAAACAAAATCTTGGGTAGGCCTAGCCCACCTTTGTCAATCAGCCTGTGTAACTTAATGAAATGTAATCTGGGACACTTACCTTACTTAAATGAAAGACTTTGCTATGCTATCAAATTGCTTGAAATAACAGAGGAGGACATCTATAGGGAGAGACTGTAGCAGGTAGTTAAATTTTAGAATACAGTTCATTTTAATAACATTAACCTTCCCAATCATAGATAAATGTAATGAAGCCCACCTGCCCACATCGCTCGAAAACCTTTTTATTAAAGGGTCAAATTTGCTGGGAATAAAATGCCCAAATACTTAATGCCCTGTCTGGGCCACTGGAAGGTGCCCGGCTGAAAAGCCGTTAATGGGCAGTATGCTGTCAGAGCCAAAGCTTCGGATTTAGACCAATTGACTTTGTATCCTGAGAAATTAGAAAAGGAGTTAATAATTCCGTGGAGGCAAGGCATAGATCTAGAAGGGTCGGAGACAAATAATAAAATATCATCTGCATAAAGCAAAAGCTTATGCGCCACACCTCCTGCCATCACCCCTGGAAAATCATCCTTCTTTCTTATTGTGGGTGCTAATGGTTCCAGGGCAAGACAGAACAATTATGGGGAAAGAGGGCAACCCTTCCGGGTGCCCCTATTCAGAGAAAAATAATCTGAAATGAATCAATTTGTTTGTACCGCCTCTAACGGGTGTCTATAATGTAACAGTCCACCCAATAAATGTACTCCCAAACCCATACATTTCCAAAATCTTAAAAAGATAATCCCATTCTACCATATCAAACGCCTTATTGGCATCAAGTGAGATGGCAACGACCGGAGACTGATCATTCACTACTGATCACATGATATTGATGAAACGCCTAATGTTATCAGAAGAGCTGCGGCCCCAAATAAACCCCACCTGACCTATATGTATAAGAGATGTCATAACTTAATCGATTAAAATTTTTGACAATATTTTAACGTCTAGCTTGATCAGGGAAATTGGACGGTAACTCTTACACTCGCTTGGATCTTTGTCCTTTTTAAGAATCAGACTGATCCCGGCTTGTGTCATGGTTGCCGGAAGCTTTCCATTCTTTAATGATTCCGTATAAACATCTAGCAAAATTGGAGCCAGTTCAGTAGCATAAGATCTAAAAAACTCAGCGGCAAAGCCATCTTGCCTGTAGGTAAGGCCTTAATTACCTCATCAAGCTCCTCCAAGGTTATCTCAGAATCAGGAGAATTTTTTTGCTCAGTCATCAGTTTAGGGAGTTCTAAAGGTTCCACAAAATTTCTAATATCTTCAAGATAGAATTCTTTAAAAGCATTATTAATATCAATGGCCGAGGTAAAAATTTCACCACCTGCAGATTTCACTGAGGGAATGGTAGAAAAAGACTCTCTCTGGTTTATATATCTAGCCAGAAGCTTCCCTGCTTTGTCCCCCGACTTGCCCTGAATAGCTAAAACTCCACCTTCTGCGACAAAATATTATTATATCTGTATTTTAATATTCCTTTCTAACTCAACGAGTTCTCGTGCTTTGTATTTTTTGGCGAATGAGGCATACTGTATGATCTGACCCCTAAAAAACACTTTAAGTGCCTCCCAAGCCACGCCCACAGAGGATACTGAGGACCAGTTGGTCTCCATATAAACATTGATTTCAGCCTTTAACATTTGTTGGAAATCAGTATTTTGCAAAAGGGATACATTAAAGCGCCAGCTGTATGATTTCTTTTTCTCCATATGTGGCAACACCTCTAAACACACAGGGCGTGATCTGAGACTAAAATGTTTCCAATTGAGCAATCAGCAACAGATGAAATGAGGGACTTGGATATAAAAAGAAAATCTATTCTAGAATAAATCTTATGAACTGATGAAAAGAATGTGTACTCCCTACCCGATGGGTTCAAAAGTCTCAAAATATCTGTAAGACCAAGATTTTTACACATCATGTGAAGCGTCAGTGTTGCTCTGAGGGGCTTACACACTTTTGCTTCATTATGATCAAGGACTGAGTCCATCAAAAGATTAAAGTCTCCTCCCAATATTATATCATGAGGGGTGCCAGCGGCTTGCAACATCCCTTCAAGATCTATAAAAAAGCCCTGATCATCAGCGTTAGGTGCATAAATATTAGCCAAAATCAACCTTTGCCCCTGAATTTCTGCTAAAACGATGCAGTGAGATCCAGCAGATGGAAATGACTTCAATAAATCAGATGATTTGTAGAAGGAATAACAACTTTAATTTGTAAAGATTAATAAATAAATAAAAATATTGAAAATTAATGTGATAATACAGAAAATAAATGTTTGATTATAAATGTTAAGTAGATATATCTTAAGGATATATCCAAGGACTAAGTCCTGGAATAAACCTACTAACACAAAGTCTTGTCTTTGTCTAATGAACTAAGTAAATGGAAAAAAGTTAAAGTACAGAGAGTCAAGATGAGGCCTTAAAGTTGGAGAACAGATGCAAAGAGCTAAAGAGCTGAGGTGTTAGTCTGACACCCAGATATTCATTAAGGTCTTTATACCCTTTTGGGACTGTGCCAGCAGGCATTTCCTTTCTAGGTGCAGAAAGTTCTGCACAATGATGTAATGACCCTAAGTACCAGGTCAGGTGGTTATGACTTATATATAAGTGTGAAACTTGTGTGAAACTTGTGGTTTGAGTGGAAAGATCGACCATAGCTCCACTCATACATTTGTCTATGCAAACAACTCGTAAATGTACTTATCTCAGGTAAATCTGAGGACAGGTGTCCAGAAACATATCCTGATATGTACTAGGTATATGTCTGTTCTATGTCTGCACGTTTCTTGGAACAATAGCAGACATAAACTATGCTCTCTCTTTCCAGCTCTGAAACCTCATCAGGTCAAAAGGGTAATCAACATGTCAAAAGGGTAACAAACTCATATACTAGAAGACCAAATGTATACATTTGGTCTCACGCATGCATTTAGTTCTCACAGGAACACTGGATACATAATGCATCATGCATGGATATAATGATAATAATACAGTGATGTTTATAAATGAATATATGTGTGAATACATAAGTGTGAATATATGAATATGATTGCATAGCTTCTGATTATAGGTGATTTCAAGCATAATATCAATAAGCAAAAAGTATAAAATATAGGAAAGACTCTAGCCACTTGCATCAAATAATGACTCTTCCTAATTTATCTTTAATCTGTTTGAGACATTTGAATTGTAGATGTTTATTTATCAGTGTAATGACTCCTCTGCTCTTACTTGAGCCAGCACTAAAGAAAACATGTCCACCCCATATCTTCCCAAATTTTTCAGCTTCCTGTGGGGAAAGATGCATTTCTTGAAGAAACACTATATCATATTTCTTACGTTTAAAAAAAGTGCCCCAACCCATTCACATTCCACGTGGAGAGAGACAATCCACTCATATTAACATTTTACATTTTGATATATTAGAAAAAATAGATTGTGTGTCAAAAATAAAATTCTAAAGACCACATTCTCCATTAGTGCAACAAACAACCCCTGAACTTCCCCCGGAATAAAAAAAAGAAAAAAAGAAAGATGTGCGCTTTAACCCCATGCACGATAGCGCCAACCGGCGTCCATCCCCTCTAAATTAAATAGTCCATGTACGCCTACGAGAGTCCCCGCGACAACTTTGCCATTGAAATGCTCAAGAGCAGTGCTTCAATACAAATTTTGTGAGACAGAATTACACAGCAAAAAATAGTCTACAAAACAAACTCTAGCCAATAAACGGAATAAACACAAAAAACGTGTAGATTCATCCTAGCGGAACGAGCACACACACACAAAAAAGAAGAGCTCGTCTAGGAATTTTACCATATCTCAGCCTACTTCGTTCTCAGGAATTCCAACAAATCAGACATTGTTTCACCGATTAAGATTTTCAAGGTCTTCCAACTTTTCCCAAACGCATTCCAAATCTGTCTTGGTTGCTAGCGGGTTAGCAGCTAATTCCCTCTCCGATGACTCCAGATAATCTATCTGTTTCTCGACGTTCCCCAGTCTTGTAACCAACTCGGTGAATTTCGACTCCATGGCCGTAATTGATCGACATATTACAGCAAGATCCTCCAAGTCCGCTACGACCTTCGTCAGCATCACCGACATGCTGGACAGTTGACGCTGAATTTCACCCACCGCACCATCCAAACTGAGTCCCTGGTCTGCGGCCCTGTCTGGGGTATCAGCTTGAGCACGTAAGTGTCTTTTAATATCTCCAGAGCCTGAGGATTTTGAATTCTTTAACATATTGCCTTCATAGAACAGTTAAGAATCAGGGTGTATCGAATCTCACCGGTTTATGACACAAATAGTAATAAAACTAGCAAAGTGCGCAGAGCTCGCCGTTCACACGTCCGACCCTCACATGGCACCACCGGAACCAACCGCTTTGCAGATCCTTGGCATTCTGGCTGTCAGTTTGTCCAGATACTCAGGTGACATTTCACCCCACGCTTCCTGTAGCACTTGCCATAGATGTGGATGTCTTGTCGAGAACTTCTCATGCACCTTACAGTCTAGCTGATCCCACAAAAGCTCAATGGGGTTAAGATCCATAACACTCTTTTCCAATTATCTGTTGTCCAATGTCTGTGTTTCTTTGCCCACTCTAACCTTTTCTTTTTGTTTTTCTGTTTCAAAAGTGGCTTTTCCTTTGCAATTCTTCCCATAAGGCCTGTACTCCTGAGTCTTCTCTTTACTGTTGTACATGAAACTGGTGTTGAGCGGGTAGAATTCAATGAAGCTGTCAGCTGAGGACATGTGAGGCATCTATTTCTCAAACTAGAGACTCTGATGTACTTATCCTCTTGTTTAGTTGTACATCTGGCCTTCCACATCTCTTTCTGTCCTTGTTAGAGCCAGTTGTCCTTTGTCTTTGAAGACTGTACTGTACACCTTTGTATGAAATCTTCAGTTTTTTGGCAATTTTAAGCATTGTATAACCTTCATTCCTCAAAACAATGATTGACTGATGAGTTTCTAGAGAAAGCTGTTTCTTTTTTGCCATTTTTGATCTAATATTGACCTTAAGACATGCCAGTCTATTGCATACTGTGGTAACTCAAAAACAAACACAAAGACAATGTTTAGCTTCATTTAACAAACCAATCAGCTTTCATCAGTGTTTGATATAATGGCAAGTGATTTTCTAGTATCAAATTATCAATTTATCATGATTACTCAAGGATAAGGTGTTGGAGTGATGGCTGCTGGAAATGGGGCTTGTCTAGATTTGATCAGAAATTACTTTTTTCAAATAGTGATGGTGCTGTTTTTTACATCAGTAATGTCCTAACTATACTTTGTGATCAGTTGAATGACACTTTGGTGAATTAAAGTAACAATTTCCTTCCAAAACAGCAAAATCTGTACATTATTCCAAACTTTTGGTCATCAGTGTATGTAAATGGACAGGGTTGGGGAGTAATGAAATACATGTAATGGGATTACGTATTTAAATACAAAATATAAGTAACTGTATTCCACTACAGTTTCAATTTAAATCATTGGTAATTAGAATACAGTTACATTCAAAAAGCATTTTGATTACTGAAGAGATTACTTTGCATTTTATTGTCATTTGTTTCATTTAATATTTAGTCCTTTCAGATGGAAAACATTTATACATATAAATGATGTGATCCAAAGAGCATTTGAACAGCGGTGAAACACTTTCTTATGATGTGTTACATTCATACGAGCAGACAGAGAAGTAAGTCTGAAGTAAGTTTGGAGCAGAAGACTTTACGCTAAGCTAAAATGCTATTTCTAGCCATTTTACATGCACGTTACCAGGCACAATCATATTTTTTTTTATCAAGAAAATTCACGTTGGATCATAATTTCTTTTTTTCTAGTAAGACCTTTGATATTAGGGCAAAAATCATATTCTTGATAATAATTTTTGTATTTTTCCTGTAAAAAAATATCTAAAAATCCAATTTGATTTATCTTGTTTTAGAAACAACACTGCATAAGATATTTAGGTTTTTCAGAGAATGTATTTTTAACGTGTATTTTGTCTTACTGTACTGGCAGAGTTTTTATAGTTAAAACAAGTGAAAAAATCTACCAGTGCTGAAGAAGTAATCCAAAGTATTTAGAATACGTTACTGACCTTGAGTAATCTAACGAAATACGTTACAAATTACACTTTACAGCATGTATTCTGTAATCTGTAGTGGAATGCATTTCAAAAGTGACCCTCCCAACCCTGGTAATGGATGTAGTGGTGCAACAGCATCTAAACTATGCAAAGGCAGGGTTGGGAGGGTCACTTTTGAAATGTATCTCTTTGCAGTCCGCCGCACGTACAGGGGCGCAGTAGCGCCGCGTGCCCTCTCAGCGCCTCAGTCCCGGGAAACGCTTCCTCTCGAGGCTGCGCTGCGGACACCCGGTAAATATGCCATCGATCGAATACGACGAGTAAGTTTTTCATCTTAATATAGTAACGTAGGTTTTTAGCTATGCGTTATTATGGTGGTTGGGCAGCTAATGTTGTGTATTTTTCCACAGCTCAAAGCCGAGCTGGGCCGATCAGGTGGAGGAGGAGGGAGATGAAGGTACGAGGCCGCAGCGTTAATATATTACACACATTCATCCACGTGTCTTAACACTCTAGAAATAAAATACACCTAATTAATTAAACTGATATTTACAAATATATGAGTACATTCATTTGGAGTATTAAACAGTCAGTAAACGGGACATAAGTTTGTCTGAAGAAGTCAGCTGTCACTTTGTGCTGTTGCTACTATACTATACTATACTATACTATACTATACTATCATAATGTAACTGCCAATAAAGATGAAAGTTAGAGTAAGAAATGTTGACTTTGTTGGAAGGAATTTGTGCGGTTTCAGTTTAGTAAGTGTCAGATGATATTATGGATAACCAACAACTAGTAGCAGGGTAATTGACAAATAACTAATTTTTCAACTAGATATCAGGGTAAAGCTAATATAAAGGTTTAAGACTGAGTGTATCTTTTTTTAAATGTTTAAAATGTTTTATATAATGTATTATATATATATATATATACTGTTGAAGTCAGAAGTTTACATGCACCAAATACATTTAAACTCAGTTTTTCCCAATTTCTGACATTTAATCGTAGAAATTATTCCCTGTCTAATGTCAGTTAGGATCACTACTTTATTTCAAGAATGTGAAATGTCAGAATAATAGTAGAGAGAATGATTTATTTCAGCTTTTATATCTTTCATCCCATTCCCAGTGGGTCAGAAGTTTACATACACTTTGTTAGTATTTGGTAGCATTGCCTTTAAATTGTTTAACTTGGTCAAATGTTTTGGATAGCTTTCCACAAGCTTCTCACAATAAGTTGCTGGAATTTTGGCCCATTCCTCCAGACAGAACTGGTGTAACAGAGTCAGATTTGTAGGCCTCCTTGCTCGCACATGCTTTTTCAGTTCTACCCACAAATTTTCTAATAGATTTAGGTCAGGGCTTTGTGATGGCCACTCCAATCCCTTGACTTTATTGTCTGATGTCTTGAGATGTTGCTTCTATATATCCACATAATTGTCCTTCCTCATGATGCCATCTATTTTGGCCAAACAGTTACATTTTTGTTTCATCAGACCAGAGGACATTTCTCCAAAAAGTAAGATCTTTGTCCCCATGTGCACTTGCAAACTGTAGTCTGGCTTTTTTATGGTGGTTTTGGAGCAGTGGCTTCTTCCTTGCTGAGCAGCCTTTCAGGTTATGTCGATATAGGACTCGTTTTACTGTGGATATAGATACTTGTCTACCTGTTTCCTCCAGCATCTTCACAAGGTCCTTTGCTGTTGTCCTAGGATTGATTTGCACTTTTTGCACCAAACTATGTTCATCTCTAGGTGTCAGAATGAGTCTCCTTCATGAGCGGTATGATGGCTACATGGTCCCGTGGTGTTTATTCTTTCATACTATTGTTTGTACAAATGAACGTGGTACCTTCAGACATTAGGAAATTGCACCCAAGGACGAACCAGACTTGTGGAGGTCCACAAATGTTTTTTCTGAGGTCTTGGCTGATTTTTTTTTTATTTTCCCATGATGTCAAGCAAAGAGGCACTGTGTTTGAAAGTAGGCCTTAAAATACATCCACAGGTACACCTCCAATTCAGTACACCTCCTATCAAAAGCTAATTGGCTAATTGTCTAAAGGATTGACATAATTTTCTGGAATTTTCCAAGCTGCTTAAGGGCACAGTTAACTGTATGTAAATTTCTGACCCACTGAAATTGTGATATAGTCAATTAAATGTGAAACAATCTGTCTGTAAACAGTTGTTGTAATATGCTGTGTCATGCACAAAGTAGATGTCCTAAACGACTTGCCAAAACTAGTTTGCTAATATTAAATCTGTGAAGTGGTTAAAAAATGAGTTTTATTGACCTCAACCTAAGTGCATGTAAACTAATGACTTCAACTGTATGTATATATATATATGTATGTATCCCATAAAATGAATAAATAAATAGTCCTGCGGTTTGACATACATTTTTAAAAATAAGAATATTTCATGTAGTCTCAAATTTAATTTGAGGTGATAAGAACTGCAGGCAAAATATTAGAAATGTTTAAAATATTAAAGATACAGACTGGGGTGATGGTAAAGCATTCAACTCACATTTGTAAGGTACTGTCTTCACTGAAGTGTTGCTAGTTGCTACATTTTCTGTTGTTTACAATTGCGCCCCTTTCGCTACGTACGGCAAGCCATGAGCGCTGAGTGCATGAAGTGTCCAACATTGCACACTCCGTTTTGACAGTTTAAGAAGTGTATCTCATATTACACTTTGTTGCATTTTCAGTGTTAACATAGTACTAGCACTACTTGAACTACAAAATGACGTAGAAATGTGCTGAAGTGTGCAGTTTGGGACGCACCAACAGACATGCTAATAACCATTGTGTTGGAGCAGATGGAGGGCAATGGTCCCCCTTAGCATTTCACTGTCTGACCCTAAGTGTTTTGCTGGAGCAGGACACTGTACCGGCCCTTATACAAGCATATATGGGCTTCCCTGTGAACGTGGACAATGTCATCAGTTAGAAAAATCGTAGCAACCAGAGTCATCTCTCTAAACATCTGTGCCAAATTTGGTGGAGCTTTAGGAGTTATAATCAGAAATTTTGGTCTAAAAGCCTAAACCATGTCTGTAGGATAAGTATGTTGCAAGCTAACATAATGATGTTTAGAATCATATTGGAAGTGTATCAAGTCACACTGTTGTCACTGTATGACAAGTCACGTTAACTACCCAGCTACAGTTTCTCTACAAACCTCATATCAAAATGTATTTCTTTAATAGGTTCACTCCCTTCACCAAAAGAGATAGTTAAAGGTAATATTAAGACTGTCACAGAATACAAGATTGATGAAGATGGCAAGAAGTATAAGGTGAGCAGGTTTTTGTATTTATTTTTTAATGTGAAAAGGTTTACACTTACAATGCCAGATTGTGCAGATGTGCAGGTCTCATTTTTTTTCTGACCAGATTGTCAGGACTTTCAAAATTGAGACACGGAAGGCCTCCAAAGCAGTGGCCAGGAGAAAGGTATAATGTCTTTATGTCTTACTAGCTGCTTTTCCACTTTTGGGCCAGTGCGAGCCAGGTCTATCAACTGACCAGCCAGGGCCAGTAGCCTTGGATCTTGTGCCGCAACAGCAAAATCGATCTGTATTCCCACCATCGGGCCAATAAACCTGCAGTGCTGCCCTAAAACCCACCCTTAACACGCTCCCCGGTGCCAACATCACACAACCCGCCCATTTCACAAGCAAGAGGGAAGCTCAAGCTGAGGTATCATGTTGTCTAGTTATCTAGAATATCGTTTGTAAACATTAACTAGATAGAAAGATATATTAGCGTTGAGAACTCACTGACTGTAACTGCCGTGGTGTCCCGAGTGGTCTCTCCACTGACAGCAGGACAATGTCCCAGCACACTGTCCATGATCTCGAACCATGATCTTTGGGCACCGCTTTGTCCATTTTGCGTTTTAACGGATTTG
Source organism: Myxocyprinus asiaticus (assembly GCF_019703515.2). Taxonomy (NCBI): domain Eukaryota; kingdom Metazoa; phylum Chordata; class Actinopteri; order Cypriniformes; family Catostomidae; genus Myxocyprinus; species Myxocyprinus asiaticus. The sequence goes on along the minus strand of NC_059357.1, from coordinate 35,192,904 downwards.
CACTGTGGTTGCAATTTTAAAATTTTTCCCGAACCTGTACTGTTGCGCGCTAGATACACAACCTGCAAGTTTGGTGATCTTGGTGCTGAAACCTCTGACCTGACACAATGAAACTCCACCTTTGACACTGACCTCACCCCAATCGGCCTTGTTTGGCCCAAGGGTAATCGGTCGAGGAAGCCCTGAGGCGGCATGATGAAGCCTTGGAAGTGATGGTTGGAATGCAACTCGCACGCACTAGCATGCCCTCATTTGGCCCGATAGTGGAAATGCGGTTAATGACTTGATTTGTCTTTTTTTTTTTTTTTAGCTATCCAATAAACATATCATTCATTGCTTTATGTGGGTGTTTTTTTGTTTTATCCATTTTCCAACAGAACTGGAAGAAATTTGGCAATTCGGAGTTTGACCCACCAGGTCCTAATGTTGCCACCACGACAGTGAGTGATGATGTCTTCATGACCTTCATCTCCAATAAAGAGGTATGACGTTGATAAGATCAATCTTTTGCATGATTTCACGGTATTGCATGTATATTATTGATCATTAGATTAATCAATAGGTTTGATGTGCTGCATAATGTTCTTTGATTGAATTGAGTGTGTCTTTTGTTAATATTTGAGCATGCACAGAGCGTATTACTTGGAACACGATAGTCAAAGAAATCTCTCTAAAAGAAAAAAATTCTTTATTCAATAATTACAAATAACTGGAAAAGTCATGGAAATTCATTGGTAAAAAGGTGTTTGTAACACTGCCGGTTACAATACTGATTTTTCATTTCCTTGTTTACATCTCTCAGAAATAACCAATCAGGGTTGCGTTTCCCAAAAGCATCAGTCTAAGTAGATTGAAGAAACCTTTGGCATCAATGGCCTCTACGGACAAATGGGAAACGCAGCCCTGGTTGTTATTGTTATGTGGGGAAGGCATCAGTTTGCTTTGTTTAGCTGTTCAGTTCTGGGTACAAGCTGATATTTTAGTCATCAGAGTGTTTCACTTCCCCGTTCTGTCGACGCCAACTTGAAGTGATTCTCCCAACTATTTTAAAGGACTTGAATGCCCAAGACCAGGATGAGGATCCCATGAACAAGCTGAAAGGACAGAAGATTGTGTCCTGCCGTATTTGCAAAGGGGATCACTGGACCACCCGCTGTCCATACAAGGACACGCTTGGTCCAATGCAGAAGGAACTGGCTGAGCAGTTGGGCCTGTCCACGGGGGAAAAAGAGAAAGCGGCAGGTATTTTAAAGGGATAATTCACCCAAAAATGTACTTGTCATTCCAAACCTGTATGACTAGCTTGCTTTTATGGAACACAGAGATGGTTGTTTAGAATAAAGGTGCAATGTAAGTCAATAGTGACTGAGGCTAACATTTTGCCTAATATCATCTTTTGTGTTCCACAAAATAAATAGTCATATAGGTTTGGAACAACATGAGGGTGAGTAAATGATGACAGAATTAGGGCTGCTCGATTATGGCAAAAATTTTGGTCAATATTGAGATCACGATTATTTAACATGATTACTTGTTGACTTTGAAAACATCATGCATTTATTGAACTTTAAAAAAAAAAAAGGTGTTCCTTGTCGGACTCCTTGAAACCAGTGTTTCCAAACAGCTGAATTGCATTGACCTTTCTTGTTGACCAAAGGCTCTCTTTCCATCATCTTGGCTTGAGCTAAACTAAACATGCCACAACCTGGCGGGGAGTGAGTTTAGGCTTATAGGGTGGGGTGAAAGCACACCGTTGTAAAGGAAAGGGGTGCGCTGGATTTATAACACAAGACAAAACGAGAGTATCTTTCTGAAACGGAATGCGGCACAATAATAGTTTTATCTCGATTGTCTTGTTTTCATAATCGTTGGAAGCCAAAATTGTAATTGAAAATAAAATTCAATGAATCGCCCAGCCCTAGACAGTATCCCTTTCATTATATCCTGGGAATAAATTACTTGGTTTTCTTTGATATCTAGATCCTGAACCTGCTCAGCCAGTCCAGAATAAGACCGGGAAGTATGTTCCCCCAAGCCTGCGGGACGGTGCTACACGCAGAGGAGAGTCCATGCAGCCTAACCGCAGAGGTGCATGTTTGGAATTATTGGCAAATGCATGCCATTTTCAAACATTGAAGACTTGGTAACTCATATTTTCATAATTTGTCTGCAGCTGATGATAATGCTACAATCCGTGTGACCAACCTGTCTGAGGACACCAGAGAAACAGACCTGCAGGAGCTGTTCAGACCTTTCGGTTCCATCTCTAGAATCTATCTGGCCAAGGACAAGAACACAGGCCAGTCTAAGGTGAGAGAAAACATGAGCATTCATCATATGATGCATAAAGATAAAAGTGACTCATCCACTTGGACAGTGAAGAACAAAAAAGGAACATAAATGTGTGCTCAAAAGTTTGCATACCCTTGGAGAATTGGTAATATATGTACCATTTTTAAAGAAAACATGAGTGAGCAGGCAAAACACATTTCTTTTATTTCTTATGGGATTCATATTCAACTGTAGGTTATAACAGAATGGCACAATCATAAAACAAAACATGGCAACAAAGAAAAAAATGAAATGACCCCTGTTCAAAAGTCTGCATACCCTTAATTCTTAATACTGTGTTTTACCCCCTTTAGCATCATTGACAGTGTGCAGTCTTTTGTAATAGTTGTCTATGAGGCCCCAAATTCTTGCAGGTGGTATAGCTGCCCATTCATCTTGGCAAAATGCCTCCAGGTCATGCAAAGTCTTTGGTCGTCTTGCATGAACCGCATGTTTGAGATCTCCCCAGAGTGGCTCGATGATATTAAGGTCAGGAGACTGTGATGGCCACTCCAGAACCTTCACCTTTTTCTGCTGTAACCACTGGAGGGTCAACTTGGCCTTGTGCTTAGGGTCATTGTCGTGCTGGAAAGTCCAAGAGCGTCCCATGCGCAGTTTTCGTGCAGAAGAATGCAAATTGTCCGCCATTATTTTCTGATAACATGCTGCATTCATCTTGTCATCAATTTTCACAAGATTCCCCGTGCCTTTAGAACTCACACACCCCCAAAACATCAGTGAGCCACCACCATGCTTCACAGTGGGGATGGTATTCTTTTCACTTTAGGCTTTGTTGACCCCTCTCCAAACATAGCGCTTATGGTTGTGACCAAAAAGCTCTATTTTGGTCTCGTCACTCCAAATTACAGTGTGCCAGAAGCTGTGAGGCGTGTCAAGGTGTTGTCGGGCATATTGTAACCAGGCTTTTTTGTGGCATTGGCTTCTTTCTGGCAACCCGACCATGCAGCTCATTTTTGTTCAAGTATCGTCGTATTGTGCTCCTTGAAACAATCACACCGTCTTTTTTCAGAGCAGCCTGTATTTCTCCTGAGGTTACCTGTGGGTTTTTCTTTGTATCCCGAACAATTCTTCTGGCAGTTGTGGCTGAAATCTTTCTTGGTCTACCTGACCTTGGCTTGTTATCAAGAGATCCCTGAATTTTCCACTTCTTAATAAGTGATTGAACAGTACTGACTGGCATTTTCAAGGCTTTAGATATCTTTTTATATCCTTTTCCATCTTTATAAAGTTCCATTACCTTGTTACGCAGGTCTTTTGACAGTTCTTTTCTGCTCCCCATGGCTCAGTATCTAGCCTGCTCAGTGCATCCACGTGAGAGCTAACAAACTCATTGACTGTTTATACACAGACACTAATTGCAATTTAAAAAGCCACAAGTGTGGGAAATTAACCTTTAATTGCAATTTAAACCTGTGTGTGTCACCTTGTGCGTCTGTAACAAGGCCAAACATTCAAGGGTATGTAAACTTTTGATCAGGGCCATTTGGGTGATTTCTGTTACATTTACATTTACGCATTTGGCAGACGCTTTTATCCAAAGCGACTTACAGTGCCCTTATTACAGGGACAATCCCCCTGGAGCAACCTGGAGTTAAGTGCCTTGCTCAAGGACACAATGGTGGTGGCTGTGGGGATTGAACCAACAACGTTTTGCTTACCAGTTCAGTGCTTTAGTCCACTACGCCACCACCACTCCCATTTCTGTTACCATTATGATTTAAAAAGGAGCCAAACAACTATGTGATAATAAATGGCTTCTTATGATCACTGTCCTTAAAAGATAAACCAAAATCAATGTCAACATTTTTGCCAGGGTATGCAAATTTTTAAGCACAACTGTTAGTATGAAAATGATTTGAGAACAACGTCACATCTGTGTAACCTATTTTTCCTTCACTCCAGGGCTTTGCTTTCATCAGCTTCCACCGCCGCGAGGACGCTGCCAGAGCCATTGCTGGTGTGTCAGGATTTGGATATGATCATCTAATTCTCAATGTGGAATGGGCCAAGTGAGTTCTCCAGAAACTGAGATTTAGTAAATTATATCTTAGTGATTTCTCTGATCTGTGATTTTCTTTTTCCTGCAGACCTTCCAACAACTGAGAGTTGCATAAATATTCCAGGTTCCAATTGTGCAAGGCAGTGATCTAAATAAATGCAAATAATGTTAAATCCATTTGTGCCGTCTTCACATCAACACTGGTCCTTCAATATTATCTTTTTTTTTTAAGAAACCTAAGTTTAAAGTAACTGTTTAACTTACTGATACTAAACCAGAAAATGAGAAACTAGGGATGCAGTCTTTTAGAGAAATGCAGCAGTGCATTTGCTAAATGTTCTTAGGGTGAATAAGAAGAGGAATTATGTTAAAGTGCAAGTCACTCAAGGGTTTTTATATGTAAATCAAGTGCTTAAAGTTGCCAAAATCTGTAGCTGGAACAGAGCTAGGTTAATTTCAACTTAAAGTATATGAGCAGAATCTTTGGCATGTGGTCAAACACTACAATTTGTCCCTCAGTGTGAATGAACAAACAGGATATGGATTTAAAGAACACTTGCAATGCCAGATTTGATGGCAAAATATAAACACTTCAACATTACATGTGGTACTACAAGACTGATGTGCTCCAAATGCATTTGATAACCCGACTTAAACTTATCTGGTGCCCATGAGCACATTAGCAGAAATTACTCAAAAGTCCCACTTTAAAAGAACAATTTAAAACTACGTTATAGCTACAAGTGATAATTCATTAGTGTTTTAAATATAAGCTTAAAGTTTCTGCTTTTAAACTATCTGGCCTGCTAAAGTAAAAATTGTCAGATGCAATTCATAGACACCAATCTAAATTATGGGAAGAGTCTAAGTTTAAAACCAAACTCAGACTACGTAAATTTCAATGAGATAAAATTCCAAACAAGTCAAATTTTAATAATTTTCTACATAATTGAGCTTACATATACTTCAAATTTGTACAAATAATTTCTCATTTAAATGGAAATGGCAAAACCTTTTAAATGTATTCATGCCATCCCATATGACTTTATTCTGCAGAAGAGATTAATATTTCAGTTCCATAGGTCCTCAAAATACAAGTGAATGTGTACCAACATTTTGAAGCTCCAAAAATGCACAAAGGCAGCATGAAGTGAGCCATAAGGCTCCAGTGGTTTAATGTCTTCAGAAGCAAAATTATAGGTGTGGGAGAGAAACAAATGAATGTTAAAGTTTATAGTAAAAAAAAAAAAAAGTTTCTCACCCACACCTATCATATCACTTATGACATCGATTTAACCACTAAAGCCTTATGGATTACTTTTATGCTACCTTTGGGTAAAAACATTTACATTCAAAACAAATATTCGTTTGTATTGTATGGACCTACAGAGCTGAAATTCTCCTAAAAATCTTTAGTGTTCAGCATAAGTCAGTCATACACATCTGAGATGGTGAGTAAATGATTCAAATATTTTTTTGAGTTAATTATTCCTTTAAGACCATTTAAACCATAATCCTTGGAACACCACAACAGGCAAAAGTTCAAATACACTTCAAAACAAGAAAAGCATTTGATAAGCTTTATTTGAAATATTACAACATATAAAAACTACATAGAATTTGTACCACCATCTCAGTGGATATTGCAAATACACTGTTAAAATCACATTTACAAATTGATAAACATCACATAAAATGGCACTGCACAGACTGTCCATAGAAATGCCACAGAAGTGGCCGGGCTCCAAACCAGCTCATGAATAAAAATGGAATTAATTTACTGGGCTGAGACCTCAGGCGCTCAATCAAAATGGAATGTTACATTGAGGAAGATGGCTTTAGTCACAAACCTCCATCTTCTCCTGCTTCACAGGCTCTGAGTGAAAGAAAGAAGAGCAAAAATTAAAGCTTCAATCTGACAGTAACCGTTCAACCAGGTCTCTAAACAAAACGCAATTTAAAAAAAACTTTTTTTCCACCTGTAGAGTTCTCCCTCATACTCTCCATGACACATCTCTTGATTTCCAGGCCAATGGCTTTGGAGAGGGGTGGAGGCACAGCATTTCCAACCTGAGTATATACACAAGGCAAAGACAATACACAAGTTAGTGCTACATTTGGGCTATACATCTCAAACGCAGACAGAAAAAAAAAAAAAAAAAAAAATTAAGTACAGGCATCATACCTGCCGGTGTTTGTCTAGAATATTGCCAAAGAATCGATAGGTGTCTGGGAACCCCTGGGAGCGAGCACATTCCCTGACACTCACCACACGGTGCTGCTCAGGGTGAAGAACACGTCCCTGTGAAAAACAATGCCTTGATTAAATGTGTACTTGTAATGGTCTAATTAGTCTCTGTAAAACTGTACAAACACCACTCCCAACTAGGCACTACACAATAACCCACCGCTGATCACAAGAAACATTAAAGGATGTGCTCTGTGAAGAGGGATTTTGGACCAATGAGATTACTGTAGGTGGGACCACAAAAACATCCTGCTGCACAGTAGTTTTGGTGCATTGACAATACCTGCTTTCCCATGGGCTCAGGATTGGTAACTGTAGTGCTGAAGAATCCATCCCATTCCAGCCGGCCGTACAGGCCAGCCCAGTGGTTATGACGGTTGCCCGTGTGAGGCAGACACCACGGAATCAGTGTGTTGAACTGCCTGTCTGCAGGGTCACACGGTTTTCCTAGAATGAGAAAGCACAAGTGTTAAGAACCAGACTTGACTTAATATTAATCAGAAAACATTCATGTGGTAGAACATACCCTCAGCACAGGAACACACTCCTCTCAGAGCACCAGTGCCACTGCGACCATTCTTTTTGTCAGGGTGGCTGTAGCGAAGCTTCTTTGTGGTAGTGCCATCCCGCAACCGCACATCAATATTAGGCAGATCCCTCCAATCAGAGCCAGGAGCCAGAGGAATGTGACGCATGCGGGCAGCCACCAGAGCACTCATGTCCTAGAGATGCACAAAGCCATTTATTTAAAAAAAAAAAAAAAACCCTACACTTATGGCTTAAGCAACATAGTCTTCCCTCTTGCAAGACTAGATTTTGACCATATCTTTAGGTTTAAACTAGCTGTGGGTACCCAGCCCTTGAAAAGAATATCCTGTATGTTTCTCACAGGAAAATGAGATTATTCATAAAGAAAGTACAGCTTGGGTATTAGATGACTTGCATAAAGCTCCCCAATGTGCAAAAGCAGAAACAACATCAGTTTTATTCTGTACAACCAGTATTCCCAGCTCTTGGCCATTTTCCAAATTTCCACAGAATTGTCAAAGAAATACACCTTCAAGACAAAGTCAGAAGAGGGACTGACCTTACAGATGTGGTCCCTGAGGATGGGCTGGTATTGAGAGCCACGAATGTGTCTCTGGAACCAGGACTGTGGCTCACCATTGTAGGAAATCTCAAGAGCAGCAGCTCCATTACGGATCTCTGGGAGATCGGACATTGTGTCCCGCACTGTGATGGTGCGATAAATGCCCCCGTTTCCACTGGAAAAGATAAAAACTGTGATGTTCATTGAACAAGCAGATCCTCAAAATATGTTAGTTAGAGTTAAAGTTAGAGAGAGAGAGAGAGAGAGAGACACACACACACACGTTAAATGCCTACCGAGTGACATTGCTGACAAATCTCTTTTCGTCAACCACCACGCTAAGAGAGCATGCACGAGGAGCAAACACATGGAGGGGCTCAGGGTAGCGGGGCAGTTTTTCTCCTGGAGCAGCAGCCAGAATGATAGCCCTGCGTCGTGTCTGGGCAACACCATACTGCCCTGCCTGTGGAGGTCCAAAGAAATAGGTATTAACTAGGGATGTCACAGAATATCGATAATTGATCAGCATGTTATTTTATCTACATATGAGGCATCAATAAATTAACATCAGCTGACATTTAAATTAGAAGCCTAATGTTTGTGCTTTCAATTCACTGCCAGTTGCATTCTATTCAATGTAGTCTGATGTAAAAGGGTTGGGAGACCACAAGGGGGGGTGACAATTTACTGAAGCCAGTCATGGCATGGACAAGACATAGATTTCACACAAATATTACAAGCTGATGGCAGTCCAAAGTTGCGAAAGTTTTTGAACTTTGTTAATACTTAATGTTGAGTTTGCAGGTAAGTGTATAAAACTGGAGTAACTGCAAAAAATGAACTATTAGAAATGGCGACGTTTATTACGCAATTTCCCTGTATGTAGCCTTGAATAGGTCTTTCAAGCTGTCAAACCACAAAACGATGTACTTGTAACTGAAAATACATTGTGTAGGCTGTATGAAAGATATTCTACACAATATCTATTTGCCCTATTTATATCTGAAACAAATCCTGATACATTGATAAATCATTGGGGAAAATCTTCCAACTATCGATACGTGAAAAAGGCATTGATTTATCCCAAGTATAGTATTATTACCCAAGAATCAGACCTTGATTATGATTAAAATTCCTTAGTGCAAATGACTTAAAAGTTCCCTTTTGTATAATTAGTCATCAAGATGCCCCCCCATTTACTAAAGTAAATCAACTTGCCTGCAGCACACCGAATGTGCACTGATAGCCCATGCGCACCAGACAGCGCAGAGTGAGCTTCAGGACCATGGAGCGCTTGAAGGACACAAAGTTCCTCACATTCTCCAGCAGGAAAAATTTGGGTCTGTAGTAGTCACAGTAACTGAAAAGGGAGATGGACATGTTGGTGAACATTCTGCCTTTTTCTTTTTCTACATTTTTGAAGTTTACAGCTTAAAAAAAAAAAAAAAAAAAAAAAGCCTTTACTGTTCTGCTGACCTCAAATAAGAAACCACCAGAGAGTTCTTGAACTTTGAGTATGTGCGTGAGTTGAAGCGGTTCATTCCACTGAAGCCTTGGCAGGGCGGCCCACCGCAGAGCATCTCCACGTCACCCTTCTGTGGCAGCTTCTGTCCAAGGGAGTTGGTCTTCTCTCCGGACATCACCAGCTTGAGCAGGACGTTACAGTCCTCTGTAAAAACTGTGGTGCCTGGATTATTCAACCTGAACGCCTGAGCAGCAGGGTCCCACATCTCTATAGCCCAATGAGTCTCTGAGATGCCTGTTGGGGAACAAGTCCAACTTAGTCCCTTGACCAAGCTTAAACAGCAGTGCCATTGATGGCATTAAATACAAGCCCTACCTGCTTGATGGAAACCTTCAGACAGACCACCACAGCCAGAGAACACATCCAACGTGCGTAGTTTGGAGATCGCAGGCTCTTGTGGCTCCTGTTCCGGTGATTCCTGTGAAGCTGCTTTACCTTTCCCTTTCCCTGCAGAGAGACAATGCTATAACATGCCACGATGTTCTCTCCAGGAACCAAGTCAATGTAATAATTCCAGCATAAATACCTTTGCCCTTTCCCTTCCCCTTGCCCTTATGCACAGCGGATCGGGCATGATTGGGAGGATCCTCAAAGCTCTTAGTCTTGGCATTGTAAGCCTTTAGATGAGGAAATACAAACAAAAACCTTTAATGAAACTTGTCATTTATGCCCAAACAGCCTGGTGTTTGTTTTAAACTAGCTTTTTATGGCCTTATTTAAAGTTACAGCAGAGAGGGGGACCAAAAACAAGAGGGAACATGATTGGGAAATGTTGCAAGTGTGACAAACTCACATGAGTGCCACAGCTCAGTGCTAATCACTATGTGAATTTACTCAATCACCTAACCCTCATCAATACCTCCAGGAAGTAAAAGCGATCAGGTCCTCTATTTGAATAGTCCTGAACACTTTCCACCAGATCCTCGGCATACTCCACACTACAGCGGCCCAGCACCTCCGTCATGTTCACAGAAACTTCCTCATCACTCCAGTACAGCTGGTTTATGTCAGAGTGGTAGGCACCTTTTGGTCCTTTATGAGTGTTTTCTGGTCTGAAAGTAACAGTCATTGTGAGAGCAGGTCAGTTTAAAGTACAGGCGTGTGGTACAGAAATGGACATTTCTGTTCCTAGACTGAATACAACCATTAGAGGTGGATTCATTGGCTAATCTAATAACCAAGTAAGAGAGAAAGTCACCTGTAAAATTTATAGAGGCGCAACTTGATCTCATTTGTGTCTGGCTTTCCATTACTGCGCTTGCTGCAGAAAATCTGTTTAATTCGCCCAATGCGGAAGGGTTCTGGAGCATCCAGGTTTGAGCCCTTGATGTAATCAGAGGACTTTCTGTAGTATTCTGGGTACAGATCTTCATCAACATCATCCTTCCTGTGAGAACGCTTCACTGGGCTCGCAACCCTCACCCTTTGAGAGAATATGTACATTATAAAAACTCAAGGCATGACACCAACCATGTGCAAAACCTCATTAAATCATGCATGTACATTAGGGCTGTTGCAGTTTTTACCACCACTGTGATTGTCAAACATATAGCATTTGAACAATTGTTTTACCATTGTGATTCTCCCAAAATACCAGTAAACATACCTGTTCACGTTAACACCGCTGGTGAACAGTGTTTGGAGGGCAGGGGAGCTGGTGCATGCAAATTACATGTTTATTATGGATCAAACTTTAAAAAGTGAAGAATCTGTATGAACCCTGAACGAAGCAAAGTTCAATTCAAGGTCTTTAAGCACATTTTTATTTGTTTAAGGACTATGCTCTTTCATTAAAACTAATTCTTTGTTAATTTTAAATAAATCTTCAGTTAATTTTTATAAAACCACTTATTACAAGTACAACATCTCAATGTGCATCTTTAACTACATATTACAGTAACAATTCTTGGTTCATTAATTAACAAATTGATGTGCAATTGTTGTGTGCTCCCTTAAAATGCACTTTGCTTCCCAACAAAAGTGAATAACTGGGACTGTAAACAGTAGTCCATATGACTCATGTGCTACATTCCTTGTTTTCTAAAATCACAACAGATTTATGTGAGGAACTGACAAATAGCAAATGGGTCTTAAATGTTGACTTTCCAACTGACAATATTGACATTTTCCATTCTTGCCTATAAATGCTGGGGGTAAACCTTTTGTAACATGCTGACATTTTTATTCATAACACAATTTGGCTATTGTTCACTTTTATTCAATTTTGTTTCATGAACGAAGCAAGTTATCACTGAGGGTTAAATAGGTTACACCACCAAATTGAGGGTTCAATGGGGTACAATTTATTTGTGTGAATATTACTGTTAAAATGTGAATTAACTAACATGCTGAAAAAAAACTATGCATATTTAAGCAGCCTCTGAACTTTAGAATTAAATGATAACTTTGTATAAAAAGTTAACATTGGTGTTTTCAATGCCATTAAGGGACAAACTTTAAATTTAAAATTCAATTTTGTTTAGCTTTTTTGCACTCTTGTTCGGACTAGCACTAATGCTTGTAGGGATAGGCGATATGACCAATCGTGATAGGAGTAATTTTATATCACGATAACGATATATAAAATCGCGATATAGCCTCTTTTTCTTCTGGAAAACCAATAAAAATCTGTTAAACCGTATTGTAATGCCTATTTTTGGAAAAATCTAGGCAGTGAAAAATACTTTTTAAATGATAACTTCCTCTTATATAATTCTCTTTATTTAGAACTTGACAAAGTTACAAATAAAACTGTTTTAAATCAACCCTACCATAATACTCAATTTCACATTATGCCACAATTCTGTCTGATGTTGTTGACCAGTATTACTATAAACTTTCCTCAAGAAAATGAAGTTCTTTTCAAAGCAAAGTAACAAAATTACATAATTTTTGTTTTAACAAGCTCCCCTTCATTTTCTTAACTTTTTTGATAACATCAGCAAAAACTGATCAGTGATGGAGATGTACAGATATACGGTTTAGTCAAGCACACCTCGGCATGTTAGAGGGATAATCTGGGTGTCTGGATCACAGTGACTGTGTCCTAGCAGCATGTCAAGTCAGATCACGGTGGACTTCTGCATCCTTCGCTGTAGAGTGCTCAGATCCAGCCCGCAAAATCAGAATAGCAAAGAATCAGCCACGAGTTTGTGGGTGCGTTTGAGACGTTACCTGATCTGCACAATTCCTTTAGTGAATCTGGTGTTAAATCAGCGTGGGCAAGTAACCGGCAAATTCATTCCCCCGCTAAAGTTTCGGTTTCACGTGAAACGTGCCCACTGATAGATTTGGTTACGCTGTGCACATGGATATTTTCATACCACAATATACACAATATTGCAAAATCTGCCGATTGACGCATTTTATCATCATTCATATAGCCCAACATTAAATACATGTATTAATACAAAAATTAATGAATAACTTTAAAAGTCATAGAAGTGGTGTAACAGATGAAGGGGACAAGGATTTCAGGCAACTGATTACATTTTTTTTAAATATAAAAGCAAAACTGAAGTCAAGCCATTTCATATCATTAAAGGTTACGTTATAGAATGATACATTGAATTATAAAAGCGCAGAAACAGGCACAAGCCTTTTCTTTAATATTGTTAACATGTTATCATGAATAAACTCCCATGAGTGAGTTAAGGAATTTCAGGATCATTGCTTCAGTCGAGGATGAATGGTTAATTCACCTAATCTGCGATCAGTCACGTAGAGCGAGCATCAACAAGTGAATACAAAACACTACGCCGAGTCGTTAGGTGAGTGTTTGGCTTGCGTATCTCATGTTGTGAATATGCCGTCGCCATAATGCGCTATGTAGTGCGAAATTAAGAAGTCTCTAAAAATTGTTTAAATACATCCCTTGGATGAAGAATCCACAACACAGTTACTAAGGATCTAATACTTTACTATCCTCATTAAATGACATTAAGAAATTATTCTAAGTTTTTGCAAGATGTTTATGTAAATTGATATATTTACATCGTGCATCTCAATGGTGGGGTGGCTGTCACAGTGATGCTAGCAGCCCTAAATGTACATCTGTAAAGGCAAGAAAAAGTACCCAAAATGAAAGGCATCAGGTGGGAGGTAGACACTGTCTCCTACTCGGTACTGTTCCCCCTTCAGGGTCACCAAAGCATAGAACACTTTAGAGTCACTCTCCTCATCTTCCAGTTGTTCACAGACATGAGGTGCATCCTGTTCTTCTCGTTCCTTATTCCTGATGCAGCTGGCACAAAATCTGCAGAAACATCAACAAAATCAGTCTTCAGACTTTCCACAAATTGTGCCAATTGGCATTCCTAATCATTTAACAAACCCCACACGTAAGTGTGGTACACAGCAGGTTGACTGTTGGCTCAAATAAACCAAAAGGCACTGATGTCCCTGATCTTGCAACAGATGAACAGCAGGGTTGCAAACAAACATCTGCAAGCCTCACCATCTAAGAGAGCATGTTTTTTTTTTTATTATATGGTACTGCATTGTACACAAGCTACTACTAAAGTTGCATTGAATAATTTGCATCGGAACACGTTTTCATGGAAAAATATTGTCCCACTCAGCGCTCTTTTTAGCCGCACACTTCATATTTCCTGATGTTTCAGACTGAGGAAGAGGATTAAGCGTTAAACAGCACCCTCGCGTGTACGTAATAAACCCATGAAATCACCTCTTTAGTGGTTTCATTTAAGTACAATTATTAACCAGTAGTATTAGTCAAACAAATTGTTAATGCCGGTTAATAGTCTAAATTCCTACAAACTATAAAATGGGTTGTCTTAATCAGGGTTTCTGCAGGTTCGAAGGAATGAAGACTTTAAGGCCAAATAAAAGAAATTAAGACCACTTTTGCAATAATAATAATACAAAAAAAAAAAAAAAAAAAAATTATTCTTTAGCTGGTAAATACAAAACCACCGAGACTACTTGGATGTCTCTGGACACGTTTCTTATATTTTGTGTATTTATGCGTTCTCTTTTTTTAAATAAGAATACAACATTAAAACTCTAAATGAATGTATTAAGAATGCATGTAGCCTATATTGTGATCCTTCTCTTTAGTCACTTGCTTTCCAGCAAAACGTGAAGCAATAGACCAATGCTTTGGCAACGTCACCACTTATGTCAAACACGGAAGTGGTGGCAAAAACCATTTGTAAAAAATAAACTTATCGGATTACATTGTTGAAAAATGATTCCAAGTGCTCTCGTTGACCACTGTGGCTTCAAGCCATCAGAGCTGACTGGACAAATAATTAACTCAACTTTGCAGCAAAAATTTAAAGCGAACATGGTTACATGTTTGTTATGAACTCATTTCATTATAGTAATTGTATCGCTAAGAATGTGTTTGTATTTATGATGGTTTTGTGTCACTTTCATTTAATCATCGAATCTGTCAAATCTAACGCAACAGTCAGCGGGCTTACTGCACATGTGCTGACATTTTTGTAAACAAGAGGATTGGTCTATAGACCTATTTCACAGTAGCACCATGTTTGATTTTTAATGGGAATGGAAATGAGGCTGTGAGTGATAGACTTACCATTTCCTCAATGGCATGCACGGTATAACTCTGTAAAAAGCTCCAATATCCCCATCTGATTTTCCACAACTCTTGTTTGGAGTTTTTGTCTACTGTGTGTCCTTAAATATATTTTTCCAATGTTTTTGGATTTTTCTGCGTACAAAACACTTCAAACTGCAGTACAGCCCATTGAAGAGACTGTACGTCTATCCCTCACAGCCTCATTGTCATTCTCATCAAAAATGTAATAAGGCACTGCTGTGAATAAGGTCTAGCATGTGCTGAATAACATTTATATATTTTTTTCTTGGAAGATACCTTTACCAAATACTTTAACTGGTAGTTAAAGGGCAGTTCATTTAAAAATGAAATTTCTGTCATCACTGCTCACCCTGGAGTCTGTATGAATTTTTCTCTGCCATGGAACAAAAAAAAGATGTTAAGTAAAATGTTTAGTCTGTCACGATTCACTGCACCTTGTTTTTCCATTCAATGTAAGTGAATGGTGACTGAAACTCCCTAATATCTCCTTTTGATATACACTGAAATAAGTCATACAGGTTTGCAACAGCATGAATGTAAGTGATGACAGTTTTAATTTGTGTGAAATCTCACGTAAGTCAAAACTCGTCAGTTACCTTAAAAATGGTTGTTTAAAGTTGACAAGATGTATTGAAAATGTAACCATTAAATTATGAAAACTGTGCTGCATAATTATGTACATTGAACACAGATTATATACTAAATAGATAATATATTTTCATATGTATATTATTATATTAATTATTTTGTATATTACACATTTTACATTGATTCAGATGGCAGAGAAAATACTTGTCAGATGGAGCTCAAGAGGAGATGAGATATAACAGGTGTAACTCTGCAGCTGAGTAGCTCTGTTAGCTTTACAATTCTTGTCAAAGGTAATGTGAAATAAGCGCCATGATTTGAAAGGCATCAAGACACGCTCCAACCTCGCGCGCTTGCAAATTGCAATGTTGACAGCTTTGTTGATTATAAGCAGGAGTGACAGTGTTAGCGCATCGCTCGCTTAGACGTATAACACCATTTGCATTTCTGATTAACAGGTTTACGAAGGTTTATGTGTAACATCGTTAGTTCAGTAAAAATGCACTTCCCTGCACGCGCACTAAACTCAAGCATCAGCTGCTAAATGACGGATGCACGAGCGAGAGATGATTTCGATTCTGCCGTTTTAAGCATCTCCTCTACTCACGGCCCAAAATTTAAGACCTCAGCAAATGAAATGTAAGACTTATGGCCTTAAAAAGTAAATTTAAGACTTTAAGGACCCGCAGAAACCCTGTTAATAGTACACCTGAACTTCAGTCTACCAAAAGCAACAAATCAACTCACTTGTACTTGCAGTCCTCAGATGGTGTGACCTTGGGAGGAGTCTCAAAACGAGCACATTCACCTTCATACCAGAGCTGATAAAAGAAGCTATTGCCATCATCGTCAATCACCTTGATGTCATCATCCATTCCACCCTAAAAGAATGCAAACATGAAAACTCTGTCTGGTTCAATCAAGGTCTTGCAGTTTGACGTTCTCCAATAACGGATGCATAAATCAAGGCAAGATCTCAGCATCTGTACCTCCATGAACCAGTTTTCAGATGGAGCCTTGTAGAGAACATTAACTTTGCCATGGACGAAAGTCAGCTGCATATCTTCACAATCGTCAACGAGGAAGAGCTCCAGAGGGTCAGATGATTCCCCAAGAACAGTATCAGTGCCACGACAGAACCAGTGAGCATGGAACATCTTTGCGCTGTCCTCCCACAGTGCTGTAATCCTGAAAATGTAAGAAACTTCAGTAATTTAAGCAATATACCCAGGGAAATTACAATTCCTTAGCTGTTGAAGGTTACCTGGCCAAGTACAGAGGATGAGATGGGTCATCAGGACTGACAGACACGCAGTCTCCCACCTCCAGCACCTCATTCTCAACACGCACTTTCATGTAGTATTGCTTCCTTCCCTCGGTCTGAAATAACAAAAGCAATACTTTGTCAGCGACCAATTACTTGATACAAAATAAGATCTAGCCTACGCAATGGAATTTAGATGAACTTTTACACAGTATTTCCTCAATTAACAAAGAACCCACTTGGAAATGTGCACTAATCTACAAGGGGGTAGATCATGGAACCGACACCAGGTGAAACACCACTTCCGTTACTAGGGGGTCCCATTATTGGACCACTCAGTGAATATGTTTTTTAATCCTGAAAGTGAACATCACTACATAAGAGCACATACCCTTATGGGCTCTCCCACCCAGCTGATCTTATTCTTAGTCTCTTTCTTCTTCTTGGCCTGGGACATTTTCTTTTTCTCTTTAAGTGGCAAGACCTCTTCCTCTTCCATATTCTCATCATCCTCAGCTTCCCTCACTGCCAGGTTGGGACATCTGGAAAAGGGACAAGACACTCATTCATAACTTGCTCTTCTGCAAACATGACTGACTCTTCTCTGCTTCACAGTCAAGCCAACAGGCAAAAGTTTAGGTTTTATCTGTGCCCCTTTAGCTGGTCATAAACCTGACATAAAAGCTGCAAATGCAGAGATGGTGAGGTGGTGTATTTACGGCCGTTTTCATCTTAAAACCTTGTCCCCAACGCCAAAGTACCTTGGTTATGGGCCTGCTGGATTGAACTTTAGATTTTATAGTGAATAACGGCGAATGTATGTTCAAGAAATTCACGCCTGAATGGTTCCAGAGTTGATTATTTCTGAATGAAATGGGAGTCGAATGCAAAGAATATGGCTGGAGTTTATTCATTTTTAAATACAGGCATTTTTCAGAGGCATCTTGGGATGTACAGCAAGACTAAAATGTTCTTTATATTTAGTGTATTGTGATTCAACTCGCTTGTTTCTGCATTGGATTTGCACAACGGCTCCAGCTTTGTCACAAGCAAAGACCGCAATGTGCTGTGTGTGTTTGTGGACTGATTATGGATTAAAGTTGTCAGTAAGATCATCATTCGTTTCTCAAGTCAGTGGAAAAGCGGGCTGGTATTGAGATCGCTTCAGTTTTCCTGGCTCTGTCACCAGCAGCACAGCAGAAAAGGTGTGTTGTGTGTGCTGCGATGTAAACTAAAGCCTATTGGGTACTTTAATAGCGATGAGCTATCTGGCATGTCCCGGCCCCACTTCCCATTTCAGTATGAAACATCAAAAACACCACACAGAAGCACTCAAGGCACTTCACTGTGACTTCAAACTAGCAAGGAAATAAAAAGGCCTTCTCATTCACTCTGTATGACAAGGCAGAATGCCAAATAAGCAAGTCCGATCATTATTACCATTAGTCATTTAACAGAGTGAGCTCAGCTCTGAATAATAATAGCACGAGGTATTGCTCAAGTATCTGCAGGGGCAGATTTATGTGCTCATACTAGTCTAACCTTTCACCTCAGTGTCTGTTTTTACACAAGTTAAAACTTATTGCAAACAAACACATCCAAAGTTTACCTTATGGTCTTATAGCTAAGATGTAAAGCTAATTATGTTAAAGGCTCATCTAAACAGCCTAATTTTAGCTTCTGAGGGTTTTAGCCAAAGGCAGTCCACCATAAAGTGCAGTAGTTTTGGGCTAGCAGACACTTGCTCTTTTGAACTTACTGTATAAATGGGCAGGGTTGGCCAAAACAAAGCTTTAATTTGTATGGTTGTATGAGAAGGTGCCAAATTTTTGGTCACAGTAATATTATATTTGTTACCAGAACCTTTGCTCAGGAAGATGCAATTATGATGGATGTTCTGTGTACTCTACATGTGATTTTCAAAATAGATGGACCTTCTAAAGAGATGAAGGTCTAAAGACAGTTTCAAACCAGTGATTGACTCATTTCACAACACTAACAAAAAACTACATTTCTTTGCCAAGCAGACAGATTCTTGGGCTAAAATGTGGTCTACAGAGAAGTATGACTGGACAGATTAAGCATACCTTCTTTTCTGACAGGCCTGCTTACTTCTGCCACTTCCTCCAAACTTGATCATATCTTTACAAGCTGAACATTTGCCACAGTCTGGTGCTTGACACACCTGAAAGAAAAAAAAGGGGTGTAATGCACATAATGCACTTACAATAGCTTCATTGGGTTACAAATCAAATACATTTTGCCAACTGACCTCACAGACACCACAGCGATGCCTCTTAACTCCACCTCCCTCCTTATTGTTCTGGTCAATCTGATCAGAGAAGAAGGTATCAAAGATCTGGTAAACCAGTTTAGTGGTGGTGGCTTTAGTTGGGCCCTTGCTGTCCTTCTCAATCTTGGTAGGATGACGGATAGCCTGTCTTCTGGCTGCTCTCCTGAATATGGAAATGCCCCCCACAAAAACCACACACACACACACACACACATCCCCCTAATGAGCCACAAATACAAAGGCTCCACTAACAGCCAATCTGAAATTAAGCCATGCATGTACATATAAGGTCACAGGAGATGGAGTGGATTGACAGGACGAGTTCATCAATTCAATACAGAACAAGGACATTGTTCCTTCAGACATTTATATTTCTCCAAAAAGGGGTACTTGTAAATTCAAACGATGGGAGCTCAAACATCTGTTATTCAGAGCCATGCAAACTTAAAAGAAAAAAAAAGGGAAAACATAAGGTTTTACATACCAGTACAGCTGCCTGCTGCGTTAGAGGAACATTAGAAACATGATCAGGGAACAAATACCAAGATCATAAGTTTCTGCCCTCCTTCTCCCATTGCCAAACAGATAATTATATGTATTAGTGGTCCATTAAACTAGACTTACTTGGAACTCTTAAATTCAACATTGGCTTACAACCATGCTTGCTTGACCAACTACCAGAAGTTTTAGCTCCCCCTTGTGCCAGTCTCAGAAAATCTTGCACAATATTTTCGCAACTGTGTAAATATTGCCTTTATACTTGGATATACCATGAAATGCCAATTAATCAGCCATTGGCAGGTCCAAAGAAAATCTGACCAAACAGCTCTGCAGACTTGAAGTGCTTATTAAAAGGCAGAGTCACATTAATCTTTGCACAGTGAAATTCTGTGGGCGGAGGCAGCATGGACAGATGTTGAGCACATGTGAAATCAGCAGAAAACTACTTGCAAAGCAGCCTCTTTAATGCTGTACTTCACTCTGGGAGTGTAGTTAAAAATAAACTTGCTACTAAAATGATATCCTTGTCCATTGTGAATATTCAGTGTAGCTGTACACGAAGCTCCGCCCACACAGAGGTGACCGCCAAACAAAGCAACTCATTGGTCAAACCGACATATTCGCCCATGAAAGTTCAAACTTAAACTCCACATGGAATCCGCGAGGGGAAATTCTTCACCACTGGAAGTCCATTGTGCAAAATTCAAGATTCCCACCGAGATGATTGTATTCCGCCCACGGAATTTTGCCTCGCAAAAGGTAAATGTGAATGCACCTTAACATACAAGTCTCTTGTAACTATATGAAATGTAACTGTTAATACTAGGGCTGTCAATTGGGCAGAGAAACTAAATTAGAATTTTTACCTTAAATATTTTAAATTCAAATAATATTTGAATTTTAAAAGCGGATTTTTAAATTGACGTTTCCTTATTCCACAAGAGGGCACATTAAATACATAAACCATTCAGCAGTTATATTATTGCAAATAATATTCCTGGCTGTTGAGAAAAAAAAAAACATTCCAATTTCAACTACTGTTTTAGTCAGCCCATAAGTCAACAGTAAAATGAGTGAGCAAACTCTTCAATAGACAGCTTACATGGTGTTACACTTGCACTGATGCCACAGTACTACTCCAGACTCAAGCTTCATAACAACAGCGAAATGCTACATTGTTTTTTATTCATTACAGATGTAGGGTAGCAACATTCTAGATAGCAGTGTTATGGTGAAGCGGCTCGGACAATGAACACAGGCCAGGGGCCGTTCAAACAGACAGAACAACAAAATGGAAGAATGCAAGGATCTTGAGTAACATTACCAAGTTGAACACCTTTCCTGACAAAGCATTTAAAAACTCATTGCTTAATCTGAGAAACGCTTAAAGGTGCAATATGTAACAATTTTCATGTAATATTCACCTTTTTTGCCAATGTGTGAACGGCTTGTAATTCAACTTAAAAATTAGCCCATCCAGGACTTCCTATGTTGCCTATTAAAGCCTGTAGACTGATTTTCATGTGAAGGGAGCGGGTCGCTTTTACAGGGAAAATCCAAGGGATGTGATGTTTATGCATAGTCAGACCTATATCCACACTTTGTTTTAGCCCTGTTCCAGTACTGGAGTCAATATATAGTATATAGTCTCAAAGTTTGTAGTAAAACAATCATAACTGTGTACTTTTATGCTACCTCATCTGTCAGCATGATGCCGGTGAATCACGTTGTCTTCGTACGTTACGTCATTGTTTTGGCTGATGCTCGCATCCCTATGTAGTGTGTGCATGAACAACAGGTAGCTGGCTGCAGTTCACTTAACGGCCATAGGTGTCATTAAAGGAATAGTTCACCCAAAAATGAAAATTTGCCGATTTATTCACTCTCAGGCCGTCCAAGATGTATCATGAGTTTCATCAAAACAGAAATAGATTTTTAGGATTTCATTTCTGGCCTCCTCCTTTAAACAATGCAAGTGAATGTACTCCATTTGACTGTCCAAAATGCATATTTAGGGTGCAAATTAATCCACATGACTCCAGTCGACAAATAAATTTCTTCTGAATGCAAACAGACTGATTATTTTGAGAAACAAAACAATACTTATATACACTAACTACAGATGTTGCATCTGTACATCTGTGATGCACGCTCGTAGGGATGTAAGCTCGTTGGTAATGTCACGCGTCACATGGAGGAGGCAGGAAGCGCGTCATTGTTTACAAGAGGAGCGCTGTACAAAAGTTTAATTGTCTTTGCTGTAGATTTGTATAAGTGTATTGTTCAAAATGGTCATTTGGCGTGTGTATCCTGGATGCTTCAACCTTCAGAAATCCCAAAGGAAATGCACACCGGGAAAATATTAACTTTTCATCGATTGCCTATACATGATCATGAGCGATTGAAGCTCTGGCTTATCGCGCTGAACCTGGATATCAGTACACCCCTCTCTCAAATACTGGAGGGTGTGCAGTGAACATTTTACCCCTGAGGATTTCAGACCATCGAAAGAAACAAAGGGTCGATATCTGAATTCATCGGCTGTGCCCATGCCGTTTTTCCAGCGAACTCGGGTATGTGTGAAAACTGTCAATTTCACGCCTCCCTCGGGCTCTGCACCTCCCTCAGCGCTCCATTCCTCATCCGATTACTTTTTTTTTTCTCCCTAATTTGGAATGCCCAATTCCCAATGTGCTTTTAAGTCCTCGTGGTCACGTAGTGATTTGCCTCAATCCGGGTGGCGGAGGACGAATCCCAGTTGCCTCCACGTCCGAGACCGCCAACCTGCGCATCTTATCACGTGGCTTGAGCGCGTTGCCACGGAGACATAGCGAAGGCTTCACGCAATCCACGCTCATCTCACCACGTGCCCCACCGAGAACGAATCACATTGTGACCACGAGGTGGTTAACCCATGTGACTCTACCCTCCCTAGCAACCGGGCCTGGCTGGAGTCACTCAGCACGCCCTGGGATTCGATATAACTAGCGAACTCCAGGGGTGGTAGCCAGCGTATTTTACCACTGAGCTCATCACCCGACTTCTAATTCACCGCACCTGCACTCAATTCACTCGCGCATCACTGCCTGCATAAATAAGTTAGTGAAGCTTCTCTTCTGTGTGATATCACCTTTACCATTGATCTCACTGTGTAAATCCTGTGAATCTCAGTAAACGCTCTTGCACTTGGTTTCACTAACTAAAACTTGTGTGGCTTGAATTCCTTAGTCATATAGCATATATATTTCTGCTAAAGAAAAAGCTCAAGTAGATAACGCAACAGCATTGCTCCGAAATAAAGGATGGTTATTTACTGTAGTAATGTTTATTATTTGGAATTTTTTTTACATTTTATATTGTTTTGGACTGTGGAAGTTTCTCTTGTAAACAATGACGCGCTTCCTGCCTCCATGTGACATTACCAACGAGCTTATGTCATCCCTCTCATGAGCGTGCGTCACAATGTACGGAAGTTAACATTTGTAGTATTGTTTTGTTTCTCAAAATAATAAATCGTTTGCATTCAGAAGAAATTTGTCGACTGGAGTCGTGTGGATTAATTTGATGCACCCTAAATATGCATTTTGGGCCGTCAAAAAATGGAGTACATTCACTTGCATTGTTTAAAGGAGGCGGCCAAAAATGAAATCCTTAATCTTCTGTTTTGAAGAAACTGAAGATACATCTTGGACGGCCTGAGGGTGAATAAATCAGCAAATTTTAATTTTTGGGTGAACTATTCCTTTAATAAGGGTTTCTGAATCTTACAAACTGCACCTGTAAGAGAGCAAGATGCAACGGCCAAGTACCTCCACCAACTAACTGTAAGGGGCCGTTCACATCGAACACTTTTTCAAACCATCCATTTGTTTTTCTATGTAAACACGCTAGACGAAAGTCTTTGATTCGCTTATTCAGCAAAGGAGTGCTGTTTTTTTAGATGCCATGTCTTATATAAAAGAACTTCAAAAAGCATCTAGAGTCTGATTTCTGTTCAACTTTATTTATTGCACTGTCTAACCTTTTTTAGCACAAGAATGCGATCGTTCTGAAGTCAGTGCTTGGCACACATCCAAAATTCAAATGCACAGTTTTAGCATTCGAATGTGCAAATTTTAATTTGACAGTCCTAGTTAATCCATCAGCCGATTCCCTGCTTTCTGGAGAGCACCAATATTTCGGTCATCCACAACTCAGAATAGCCACATTGGTTTAAATCTCACAAGAACTTTGCTGTACTAAACCAACCTCTTTCCCAAAGTAACACCAGCCAGCTTGATCAAGTCTCGCATGCAGGGAGTAACAATGATTGGCTGCTCATCAGAGTCTCCAGCCTCGTCGTAGCTCTCCACCTGCTCCACCACAAACTGGGCATGGCGCAGCAGTGTGTCCTCAGTAAAGCGGTTGAAGTTCAGCCCAGCAGGTGGAACTGTAGTCTAAAGACAGAGGAAAATGGTCAGAACTGCCGTCGACAAACATTGATCCACAAAAAACCCACACACCTCAATTTTATTCAGCAGGTCTTCATATGAAGCATCCTGGTTCTTCTGAAGAAATTCAACCACAATCTTGCTCATGTAGATCTTCTCTTGCATCAGAGCAAAAATAGTGGAATACTCCTCACTGGGGTCCATTAGGATGTAGTCAGCAAATGCTGCATGAAGTTAATTAACTTTAGGGTTGCAGAAATGCTACAATTCTGGCCAATACTGATAAGTTGATAATTCACACATTATAGCCCATAATCAATAAGTGGCCAATATTATAGATGAAATCAAAACTAAAATAGTTAAGCTTAAAGTATATAAATGCACATAATACAACTATGAACTAGGAATTTAGAGTTGAAACAAGTAAAATCTCTTAAGTGAAATTAACTTTATATGCAATCAACACACAGCTCTTATTACATCAGGGGATGACTTAAAGGTTACCTGTAGTGAATCCAATTAAAGCTTTCTCCCCACCATCAAAACCAGTTATCCACCAAGCATTGATGGGTCCAAGCTTTTTGGCAGGAACACCACCTGGAGAGAGATAATTTCTTATTTTTATTTTCTAAAATTGGTGATGCCAAGGGAGTATTAAAACGGTCCAAAAACGCACCATCCATGCACGGGTTGTCATCATAGATGGGTTTAACAGCACAACTGAAGTATAGTTCCACATTTTTCTCTATGAGGCCAGAGTCAAAAGGACACAGGTGTCCATGCTTGTCATAAACACTGTAAATGACAAATCACATCAGTTAGATCATTGACAACAGACGTTTCATTTTAGAGAAATCTCATTTTACCTGAAATTAGTAATCTTGTGCTGGGGCAGGTCTTCATAGCTTTCGAAACCATCCTCATTGGCATCAAAAAGGGAGAGACGCTCATCGGTTAACATCTCTGGTTCATCCAGCTACCAAATACGGTCATATACAAATTATAAACTGCTCTGAGTGAAAAGTGTGTGTGGGGTGCCTAAATTGTATGACCAAGGAGACATTACTGAAATAATACAATGGTCATTGCTAAATTCAGACAAACACTTTGACAAAACCAAATTCTGACCGCATCATCAGGATCTCCTTGGAAGAACTTGAGGTCTGAATCATCCAGATACTGCCTGCAGTCAGGACATTTTGGTGGAGGGGTCTAAAATGCAGAGTTATTACATTAATTTGGTGCATTACCAAATAAGAAAAACAAACTGAAATGAAATAGTGCGTCACCTTGGCAGTGGACACCGGCTTAATCTTGTCATTAGGAGAGTTCTCAGTGTCAGGCCTGGAAAAGAGGGGGAAATTAAAAAACCTGGCTGTACAAAAAAAAAATATATATATTTTTATTTTTATTGAACTGCACATTAAAGCAGCACTATGTAAGATTTTTTGGTTAAACATTAACATTTATCTTCAAAGTGATACTTCAGTTTTAAATGTTTAATCTAATAACATAATATCAACATGAAAATAGCAAGTTATGACTCCAGTTCTGATTATCTCCCAGTCACGATCACACACAGGCGATGTCCAGGTAAACTCAAATCATGAGATTAATCTGACAGAAGAGCAGTGCCGAAACACGATTCACATAATGTGTTCTTCCGCAAATTGCTTGCAATTTTAACTTTCAACCACAGATATCCCTAGAGAGCACAAAGTTACATAGTGCAGCTTTAACAAGTAACTCACTTTTCATCCTCTGTTTTAAGGCGTTTCTCTTCATGGACCTTGAAAAGAGAGAAAAAAAAAAAGTGAATACAACCATAGACTTATTCCAATTAAAACAACATTCTATGGGAAATTAATCTTACCTCCTCTGGAATGTCTTCCTCCATCTTAACTTCTGCATCACCATTCGTAGTTTCACCATTCAGCTCATCAGACTTGCGTTTTGGGCTATTAGAAGGATAAGATTAAGTGATAGCTTCTTAATATACTCTCATACACTTCTCATTTCCCTTTGCAGTTCAATCGCTCAAGAAACTGCCATTGCAGAGCCTATACATGCCACAAACAGATACACACAAAAAGGAAAACATTCAGACATTAAATTGTTTACTTACATTCTAGAGAACATTGACATGATAGTTGGCTGTTTCCCAGAGTTACATGTAACCCTGCTACTGGCTGGAGATTCTGTGGGAGGAAATGAGACATTAATAAAAACATTCTACTTTAGATTCAGTTTTCAACACAATGATGAGATGCATCTATTGTAATAGATGGAGGGGAATTAAAAGCTCAAAATCTGTTGAACTCACTCTTGGGCTCAGAGTCTGCTGTACTGCAACGCCCACCCTTTCGCCTCGGGACGCTGGGAGACTTTATAGCATCTCCATCCTCCTGAGTATCCATGGCACCCTCCTGCTCGCCACTGTCTTTATGAGATCCATTTTCAGTGAATCCATTTGAATGTCCGTTCTGCCCCACTCCATCATCCCCCTTGCCAACTCCCAGAGCTTTCTTCAGAACTGCCTTCACCTCTGATGTGTACAACTCCTACAAAAAGACAATCCTATTTCAGAAATTCTTCAGAAGAAAAATTCTAATAGGGAAAGCCGAAAGGGAAGAGTAACTCACAGTGGAAAGCTCAGAACTCTTTAACTTGTCCTCAAGGATTTTGAGCTGGTCCTGAGTATCAGTGAGCAGAAACTCCTGTAGTAACCTGAGCTTTTCCTTTACACACTCCTAGAAGAGTTGTAAGCCAACAGATTTCACAAGTTTCAGAAATCAAATCAGAAAATTTCACTAAGTATTGACAAGTAAAACAGAGGCCGTTTTATGATCTTCGTTTTAGAAGCGTGAAAACACTGGACTGAACACACGATTTTTTAATCTAAAGGTTTATGCTTGTGTCCGAAGACCAAACAGTGTCTAAATGAAACTTTATAAAACAAATATATTATTATTTTATTTAAATGGATGAGTTGTTTAATTTCCTTTCTCTGATCAACAAGTGCCCAGCATATTATGGTAATTCATTACAAGAGAGTAGTGGAACTGGTACAGCATGTAAATAAACATTTACATGCAGTGCACATTATAAACAATTTCTATGGCTGCAATGAAAAATACTCACCTCATCTGACAAACTGTCTCCACCTTCCTCCAGCACCTGAAGCCTGGGGACATGAAGGTAAATAGTTTATCAACGTACAAAACGCCCACCAACATTTGTAAGATCTAAATGACTCAACATACACAAAGCTATATTACATACATACACACACACACACACACACACACACACACACACACACACACAGAGAGAGAGTGAGTAACCTGTAAAATTTAATCTCGATAGCACGGTTTTACACCAAATCCAGTAGCATGCATGACAGATGAGCAATCATGATTTATTAGATTGGATGAAGTGATTAAGTAGAGAGAGAAAGGAGGCGTGCAGTGGCTTTCCTGTTACACGTGTATTTGGCGCCAAATGCATTCAGACTGATAAATGCGAGTACGCTCATATTTCCCGCATCAAAACAATCAGCCGCTGCCTATTTTACCCGCTAAATGTGAGCTGATGGCGGGTAGAGCATTTGTATCACGGCTAAATGCTAACGAAAGTTAAAAACGAATTGTTATTTAAACGTATCGACTTCTCCAAATAGCACATAATGCAGCGGCGGTTATGTGACAAGATCAATGTTTTAATAACTCGCGAACAAAGCCCGCGAACAAACAAAACATCACATTCAGTATATCATTATAGTTGCATTTAATACAGCACCGTACCGTTCCTTGACATCCTCTGGCAGATACAATGAGGTCCTGGTAGGCATTTCAAGTTAGAATTGTATGAAATAAAATGACAATTTAAAAATACAATTTAAAACAACAACAGATAAAAGCCGTTATTAAGATATGACAGTGTCAACTGTAGCGCGCGCTGGAGGAGCTCAACTGTCTTTATGAATAGTCGCTAGAATACGCGCGGGCCGCCTTTTCGCGCGGAAACGCGGGTGAGTTGGACGCTACCACTCATTCAAAGGCCGGGGATTAAAGGTGTCTAATTAGTTATCAGTTTCTAATTTGACTACAAATATCTCAAAGGCGTCATTGTGAGTACATGTCATATACATGTCATATACATTATAATTATAGGATATATATACGTTATCAGTGAAATAATGTCAAATGTTAAGTCGTTTTCAAGATTATTTTCATGCGCACCCCCTCTTCGGCTTCAGAAACTCTACCAAAATGGGTTGTACCACATTTCGTCTTAGCCTCAGGGGCGCAAATTCCCTCTTCACTATTTAATTAGCTCAAAGTAAATCAATATTTAATACTGCCAGTGACGAATAGAAATCTACTCCAAACTAGTACGTTTCATCTCTTTCGATTTAATATCCATATTTTGAATTAATTTGATATTCAATGAGGAACGATCTTAAAAAGAATCCCATAAATTAAAAAAAAAAAACGTTAATTGATTGATTACAATAAATAATATTATTAAATAACTGTAATAAATACATATAGTTCTAAAATTAAAAACTGCTGTATATAGTGCTCTGAAATAAAAGTACCACTAAATAAATGAATATGACAACAACGTATGAGGTGGTTGAAAACAGCCCAACAAAATAAACACAGGTTCTACCACAGTAGGGCTTGATGTGAAAGAATGCTTTATTCAGTCAACAAAAGTGGGGTCAAATAAATGAAGAAAACAAAACGCAGGTAACTGCTGTAGTGAATTTGCCTCAAAGGGATAGTTCACCCAAAAATGAAAATTCTCTTATCAATTAATTACCCTTATGCCATCTCCGATGTTTATTACTTTTTTCTTCTGCTGAACACAAAGATTTTTAGAAGATTATTTCATACAATGCAAGTGAATGGTGATCAGAACTTTGAAGGTAAAAAAAAAAAAAAAAAAAAAAAAATCACATAAAGCCATCATAAAAGTAATCCATTAAACTCCAGCGGTTTAATCCATGTCTTCTGAAGCGATCTAACTGATTTTGGGTGAGAACAGGCCAAAATAAAACACCTTTTTCACTGTACATTTTGCCATGGCAGTCCCATGATTTCAAGCTAACTTTTCAAGCTATTTATAGTGAAAATGTAGTTACATTTTGGTCTTTTCTCACCCAAAATCGATTAGATTGCTTTAGAAGGCATTGATTAAACCACTGGAGTCTTATAGATTACTTTTATGCTGCTTTTATTTGCTTTTTGGAGCTTCAAAGTTCAGGCCACCATTCACTTGCATTATATGGACCAACAGAGCTGAAATATTCTTCTAAAAATCTTTGTTTGTGTTCTGCAGAAGAAAGAAAGAAAGTCATACACATCTGGGATGGAATAAGGTTGAGTAAATGATAAGAGAATTTTAATTTTTGGGTGAACTGTCCTTTTAAAACTCAAAATGACTGAAAACTAGTTATTAACAACAGTAATCTGATACAATAACTCAAAGCTTATCACCCACGATCATATTCATGAAATAATAGTGTAATCATGTCCCACACTATTTATCCTATGGATAGAGTTTATCCTATGTTTTATCCTATGTATAGAGATAGGCAAGTGCAAAAGTATTTTGTTTAGCTGACCACAAGATGACACTCTTGTACAGTAGTTGTTTTAATAATTTGGGTGTGGTTCTTCTAAATAAAAAATAAAAAACCTAGATAATCTGAGGTTGTTGTTGTGCATCTGGGCCATCCAGTTCACTGGTTAAATCCAGTTTGCTTTAATCTTTCAAGACAGTAGCACATGGAATAGCCTTCAACTCTCTAAAGAACAATAGACTGATGAGTTTCTAGGGAAATGTCTTTCTTTTGGCCAATTTTAAAACCAAAAGGTGACTTGCAAGTGTATGTTGTAAATAAGTGTAAGACATTGTATTGCGATTTCCACACTTCATTAAGCAGCACAACCTTTTTTAATCCATACAGAAATCTGATATATGGCCATGATATTTCTTCAACTTTGGGCACTTTTAGCATGGTAGATTTCTAGAAAGTCTCCTTAAGACATTGTTTACACACTCTCTATATATATTTTATTTGTCCACTAACAATGTTCAAAAGTGTATTTACATCCATCTCAACTTCTGAATAGGGTTTAGTAGAATTCTGTGGTGGAAATGGTGCTGATGGAAATGACATTTTTAATAATTTTGAAATAAAATTACAAATTACAAAGCAGTTAGTTACTGTAATCTAATTACTTTTTAAGAAAAAATTAGTGTAATGCATTACATTTTAAATTCTTGTAATCAGATTACAGTTACTAACTTTCAATAAATGTAATTACTTTTTAATTAAATATTTTAGGTTTATGTTTATTTCTAATATATTATTTATGTAGAATACATGAATTATGGCCCAATAATGAGTCATTGTGAAGGAGAAATGTGAGGTGCTGAGTGTACGTATGACTTGTGTGTAACTATTAACAAGAAAGAAATATAGACATTGTTTTTAATTTGTTGAGTGGAAAAGTGTTTTAGAAAGTAATTGAAAAGTAAATTAATTCGTAATATTATTTTTTCAATGAAGTAATTAGTAAAATAATCTGCTTAGAATTTTAGAGAAATAATTAGTAATTTGTAGTGGAGTTGGTCACGGTTAACATTTTATCTATCCAAAATACACACAATGATTTAATTGATTGGAAATGACACCCAATAAGTGATATTTACTTTGAATTTATTTTTTTCAAACATCACATATCACTAACTATATTTAATCTCAATCATTTACTTAATTTATACTTTTTTTGACTTGTTTAAATACACTTTAGAAATATATATATTTTGTTATTAGGGGCAAATGTTTTTGGTGGGGTGGAAATGACACCACAACTGTGGGACAGTCTAAAAATGGCAAGTTTTGTAGTATTTTGAAAATACGTTGCAAAGTATATGTAAAAGTATGTGACTTTTCTATATCAGTGAAAACCATCCTATTTTTATATGGGAACTGCTAAAATAAGAAAGGTTTCTTGAATACCAACTTTGGACATTATGTAGGATAATGTGTTTACTATTAGAGATGAAAATGGGCCTTGGTCATCACAGGTAAAAATAGAATTTTAAAATATTTAAAATAGGAAACAGTAATACTAATTTAAAATATTACTGTTTGTCTTGTTGATTAATTAAATGCTACCTTTGTGAACAGAAAGATCTATTTCTATCAAAAACATAAATGTGTAAGTGATTCCAAACTTTTGAATGGTTGTGGATGTGTAAGCAGTTTATCCTACAGATGGAGCAATTGGCAAACACATAGATATATGACGTTAGAAGTTTTTTTCTTTAGTCGACCATAAGATGACGCTCTTGTACAGCAGTTGTAGTTATTGCTTTGGGCGTGTCTTCTCAGAATAAACGTGTTCTCATGTATGCCAAGTGGGAGTATTAGAGCATAGACATTAATCACACACAGACTGTACTTAAAACAACTGTGTATGTGGTGCAGCTGTTTCAGCAAAGCTGATGTCACTTCCTGCTAACTGTTGGAAATATTCTCAGCTGTGTTGTCTCCCAGGGTGGGTTGCTGTTCCCACCCAGGAATTCTGGATGTTTGACAACAACCACACCAGACATCTTTAAACCAATCAGTCAGAATCTTTTTCTGAGCACCCCACTGCTTATGGTCATGCAGCCTCCCAAGCACCCCTTTCCCACAATAAATACTCATCATACTACCCCCTTAACTATACAACTGTTTTGGCGAAACATCTGCACTTCCACAAAGCCTTATAACTGGCAATCATTGGGCTGTTAGAAATCAAGGCCGGCAGTTCAAGGCAATTTCATGTGCAAACAGCTTTTCGTGTCATAGCGAGTTTTGCCCTAACCATGTTCGTGCATGTTTGTATTCAGTTTCCCCTTTTCAATGTGCGTCTAGAATGTTCCTGTGCTAATCCAATACTGCGTAGCACTGAAATTCAAACCAAAAATTGCTAAGTGGAATTCATCCTCTCTGTCACACACATTTGTGGACACTACAACTACTACTTCTAAACAAGCTTCTGCTAAAAGTATAAATCAAGATATCAAGCAATAAGCACTAAATAGTTATTTACCTTGAATAAAGATCAAGCAACAAACATTTTGAAACACATTGAATTAAATTTATTTTATATATATATATATATATATATATATATATATATATATATATATGGAATGAACTAATGTTTATGTACCTACATTAGTGTTTGAGATTGTACCGATTTAGCACAGGTAGCTTGCTACTAAACAAGGCTATTGCACACAAGACATTCTATTCGTATACACATTACAGACATACACTGTACATAGATACATACATACTTTCATATTTTCATAATACAAAAAAACAAACATTGGTCCACAGGGTAGGCAATGTTTTACATTGAACGGAGTGATAGCGATGCTCACACAGACTTGAATATGTCTTCATGCAAATTAAAAAATAGGGGGAAAAAAAGATACATTAGGCCAGTATTGGAAGAGCTGCCAAAGTGCTTCCTCTACTGAAACGAACTGATCAACAGAGGAAACTAAAATATGTTAGGATCAAACAGTGAATGGGTACGATGTGTTTGGTTGATGACACATGAGATATTAAGGTCAATTCTTAACAACAGGAAGAAGCATAAGAAAACACCGGACTTCCTGTGGTTGCAGGAAGCTTAAATTATATTTTCAGAGGACTGTGAATAACCTGTAACACATAAAAACACTGCAGAACATCCATCCCCCATGTCTCAAAATGAACATGCCTTTAAGAGAGAAAGGTGCGCTCAATTTGTCCAAATCTCAGAGTTTTCTGTCTAATCAATGGCTAGGCTATACCTTAATTTTTAATGAACCTTAAACATCGTTAAGACTTAACAGTGAGAGCACCCCTTCTTTTTGCTGAATGCTCAATACTCAATACAACATGAAAAGAATGATGTTCGGTAATACTGTCGATCAGTGAAATTTCGCTCTTAACACTTCATTCTTATGTTCAGTTTTGTTTGACACCTGCCGAGAAACATTTCAGTTCAAGATCATTTAAAAAATTCAGTATTCAATTATTGATTGTTGTTTTCCTCTTAGGAAACATTAGGCATGTTAAGGAAAAGAAAATTTTAACCATAAAGGACAGTGAGCTCAGGCCATTGAAAATTTTGCATAAGTTTGAAAAACATATTAGTTTTTACACAGGTTAGACTTTCATGCAATACAATGAAGCGGAATACTTTGTTTCTATAATTAAAGGCCATTATGTACAGTATATTAAAGTAATTCGATAATTACATTAGAAGAGGTTCTGCAAGCATGCATGGTGGTTTGGCTAACATGGAGTGCATTGTTGATCCTTACATGTCAATCTGTCCAGCTTTTTCTGAACCAAGGAAACCGTAGCCTACTTGTGGATACATTTTGTAGGTTACATGTTGTATGCGACTTCTGATAGATTGGTCGGCATATACAATCCCAAACTGTCTAGAAGGCTACAAAGTGCAATATCTTCAACTTTGATTTATTAAGAAACAGAAATTGCATCTGTATTTTTGTTACCAAGCAAAAACATTGTCCAAGAGCTAAAATGCATTAATACCCATTTGAATTCAATAGTTTGCACAGATGTGGAAGAAAAAAATGATTTCCAAGGTCTTAATACATAAAAAATGTAAAATACGTGGTGGAAAAACAGTTGCAAAATGAGTCTTGTTCTGGGATGGTCATCAACTTTTGCTAGGATAGAAGCAACAAAGGACACAAGGTGTCCATTACCACAGCTGTGATATTTGCCATATCCATAAGAAATAATTGTGATTCTAGTTTCTTAAAGCATCCACGACGTCTCTGAACACTTTTGTCTTCTGTGTCTTGCCTCCAGTTCTCAGTTCTCTTCAGCTTTGCTCCTCTCCAATTTTCAAACACCTTTACACACAGGTAGTGCAGTCTTGCATGATGGGAATCGACTGATGTTCGTGTTTGTTGGTGCAGTGCTCCAGTGAACTTGAGCTCTTGAGTGGGATCATGCAGCGGTGCGGAGGTCTACCACAATTGAGAAGCCCCCAGCAGCACAGAACCCTGAGGAACTCCTTCCTCATGTCCTTACTTCGCATCGTGTAGATCAATGGGTTCAGTGCAGAGTTCAGGGTGGCTATGCTGAAGAAGATAGCGGCATTATTGAGTATAGGGCATTGTTTCATTTTACATGAAGTATCCAGGAGAAGGATAGTGAAGGCAGGCAGCCAACACACGATGAACACGCCCAGTACAATTGTGACCGTCTTCAGGAGAGCGTAAGCTGGAGAATTGGTGGCCTCTTGGTGGCTGGTGCGCACAATAAGGTAGATGCGAACATAAAGGATCACAATGGACAGTAAGATGATGCTAAAGATGGTGACAACAAACAGAATGTAGTATCTGGAGTTGAGAGGCAGGACAGCGGAGCATTCCACTAGGTTATTGATACAGTTCCAACCAATAATGGGAAGACATCCCACAAAAATGGACATAACCCAGCAAGCGCCAATTAGAAGAAACATTCGGCAAGTTTTGTTGGAGCCATAGACCTTGACCTTGGTGATGGCAATGTAGCGCTCTATAGCGATAGCCAGCAGGCTGAAAACTGAGGCAGCCAGTGCAATGAAAGCAGTGCCCTCTCGTATGAACCACTGGACAGGTGTCAATTGAAATGTCTGAGGCCCTGACAGGAAGATGTTGGCAATATAAGCAGACCCAGCTAGTAGGTCAGAGAAGGCCAAGTTCCCGATAAAGAAGAACATGGCTGAATGGAACTTCTTATTGCGGAACACGGCAATGAGCACCAGGAGGTTTTCCAAGATGATGATACTGCAGATGATTACAAATAAAAGGTTCAGGGAGCTGAGGCTCTCTTTTTTCTTCATGCGCTCAATTAATTCATTCTTGGTCATTTCTTTAGCGAAAAGATAGTGGACCTGTATGAGAGTGTTGTTGTAGTACTGGGAGTATTTGCTCATGGTGACGGTTTGGCAAATCCCTGCAACCTTATAGCCAGTAGTCATTCAGAGGGCAGCTTATACGAGCTTGTCTGGGCCAGCAGGGGCAGAGGAAATGAGACGCCCGGCCCAAAGTCACGTCTCAGCGGCCCAGGAAACTCCTTGGTGTCACCTGAAAACAAATACAAAACATGACAAGATAATTAGACAACTGGCAAGCCAACAAAGGTGAAAAAGGGAGTATCATACACATTTAATATACTTAAAGACAAAAGTGTGTAATTTCGGCCACAAGCAGCACCAAACAGAATTTCAATTTTTTTTTGTTTGACTGGGCCAGACAACAATACTGGTTCAACCAATAGTTGAGTTTGGGGCTAGGCTGCCTGTTCTCAAAACTAATTTTAGGTCTAATTTGATTCTCATAATGCTACACAAAGTCCTGTGACTATTTGATGCAATTAAGGCCAAAGTTCATGAGCGTGCCGCTACGTCTCACGCAAAGTTTGTGTTTCGCAAATTTCGTCTTCATCACAGTACGCGTGTGCAGCCCAGTTTTTGTAGATGCACGGACATTCCGTGTCTGTGTGTCTTCTGCACGCGTGCCTGTATACAAGTATCACAAAGCAGTTGTAGTGCGCATTCAGTGAATGCATCTGTACGGGTTTGTGGTCAAAAGAGTATACATTGAAAGGCTAGAGCGTTCTTGCCAAGAGTGTCTTTGTATGTACGCAGGATGATTAGCCTCTGTCTTAAAGGTTTTGCTAGGCTTTACAGGGCTCCAGACTAAAAAAATGACTTAGGAGCCATTGGCTCCTAAACTGAAACATTAAAGAGCCAAATGGCTGTTTTAGTCGCCAAATCACAGAACTGCTTAAATTCTTCTTTGATTTAGATTGCTGTTCACAAAGAAGTTAGAAAGCAGAAGAAAAGGAAGACAGCTGACAACCCATTAATCGGAGGTTTAATAAACAGTATATAGTATATAGTTGAGAAGATAAATTTACATTCCATTTTGTCTCATAAATGTTCACACCCCTTTCATAATTTATACAAATATAAGAGATAAAAGTTTTTTTTTTTTTAATACTGCTCTTCACAATCTACATTACAAATAATTACATAAAATATAGTATGCATATAGTAGTTTGTTGTCTTCTTGAGCATCAATGAATGTTTGCACCTTGTGTAATAGTTGTGAACAAGTCCCTCAATTGTCCTAAGTGTCAAAAGCTTGATCTCATAAATATATGATACTGGACTTTTAATTATAAAGAAGCCCGAAATACACACGGGACTCTTATTTTGAAATGTCTGCACTCCCAGTTGTAAGCTCACTGACGGCTGATTCGCTGAGAAAGTGAATCTGATTCAAACTGCTAACCTGAGCTCCTGAGTTCAAGCCCTCAGTTCTTTTCAGGTGATTCATGAAAAAGATCCGGTTCAAAAGAGTAATTTGGTCACGACTCTCTTGCGCTGTGTTTGCTGTTGCGTGTGGTGCAGCGAGCTCATCAGAAACAGAACGAGTGAAAAGCAGCGCAAGACAAACTGGTTGTGCACATTCTAAAAATATATTCAATAACTCACAAGATGATATCTGATGAAACTGCATATGAGCGCACACAATCCGACTGTTGCCAATGGCGACTAGATTTTAAATGATAGTCGCAATAAATTATTTTTGGGTACGTTTACATGACAATGATGTACTAAAAACAGAAAAAAAATGTTCCTTTGTTTTTTTTAAAAAACTTTTGCGTACGGACGACAACATTGTCAAAACGATCCCCGTTTACACAGATCCGCGAAAACGACTAAAAACACTGTATTATGCATGCCAGGCCAGTAGAGCGGTGAATACAAACAATGAAGATGGCGAAAGCATCGAGCAATTTTGGCTGGATGGACGATGAGGTTGCTTTATTACTACAATTACTTTGCTAGAGAAGCATCAATAAACTCAAAACCTTGAGCAGCACAAACAGTCTTGTAGTCCACCACTGTAGTTTTGAATGTCTCGCACGTTGTTTTGAAGTACTCGTGCGCATGCCTATAGACTGAACTCTCAAGATTATTCAATAAACTCCGCTCAATTTTACCATCACTTCTTCTCCTGCCTTCTTCTGTATTCCCCCTGCTGACTCTTGGGCTGGTAAGTGAGTAAGTTAACATAACAAGCTGTTGATGTTGACTGGTTTTGGATATCAGACATAACTCTGATATATGGATATCTTCTGATGGAGAGAGAGGTCTTGTTTACACTGGATCTAACATGCATTTTCACTGCCTCATGTTTTCATTTTCTAAGCATATCATTGAATACTGTACATGGCATCACATCTCTGTCTATAGGCTATATACATAAGCGGTGGGTGAATGAATTGCAGGGTAAAGGTACATCAAATAAAATTAAGTAAATAAATTAATAACATTTAAAATATAAATACATTTTCCCCATCTGAATCCATACATTAATTTCAAGATTTTCAAATTGCAGGTTCTGCCTACTGTACAATGTTCACACTCCATACAAAACACTCCAAATGAATAAATTGTTGATTATTGTTATTTGCACAGACACCAGTATTCATATTGATAATTATACATCTCAAATTGATGCCTATCAATCCATCATTCTTTATATAACACGTAATACATGTGCGCATGACGTCATCGTTTTCACAAATTCGTGTTTTTGTATGTTTACACGGAGACGATAACGGCATCATTTCCAAAAACGTACACTTTGAAACCCGTTTTCAAAAGTTTGAGTTTTCAGGCCCCAAAACGGCATTGTCGTGTAAATGAACAGCTAAAAGGCATAAAAAGTTTTCCATTTTTAGTTGAAAATGTTGTCATGTAAACAGCCTATTAGTCGCAGTCTGGAGCCCTGCTTTATCTAAGGCGCCGTTTACACGACAACGTTTTCAACTAAAAACGGAAAATTATGCATTTTGGCTGTTCGTTTACATGACAACGGCGTTTTGGGGCCTGAACCTTGAGAGTTCAGTCTATTGGCATGCACGCGAGACATTCAAAACTACAATGGCGGACTACAGGTAAATGTAAATGTACAGGACTGTGTTTGTGCTGCTCAAGATTGAGTTTATTGACGCATCTCCAGCAAAGTAATTGTAGTAATAAAGCAACCTCATCGTCCGTCCAGACAAAATTGCTCGATGCTTTCACCATCTTCATTGTTTGTATTCACCGCTCTGTGGAAGAATGCTTATGTGCGCAGGCGCGTATTGTTTCTTTACAAAGTGACATCGGTAACTACTGGCCTGGCATGCATAATACAGCGTTTTTAGTTGTTTTCGCGGATCTGTGTGAACGGGGATTGTTTTGACAACGTTGTCATCTGTGCGCGAAACTTTTAAAAAAAAACAAAGGAAAAACATTTCCGTTTTTAGTACATCGTTGTTATGTAAACGTACCCTAAAATGGTCGCAAATGCAACCAAAAATAATTTATTGTGACTATAATTTAAAATCTAGTCGCCATTGGCAACAGTCGGGTTGTGTGCGCTCATATGCAGTTTTGTCAGATATCATCTTGTGAGTTATTGAATATATTTTAGAACGTGCACAACCAGTGTGTCTCGTGCTGCTTTTCACAAGCATTGATCGGACACATGTTAAAAATCAAAAATTGCTCAAGTGGAGTTTTAGAATTTCCCCTTTGAGCAGATGCTCACCTTGAACTAAGTAAGATAAGGGCATTAACAGTCTTCTACACCCACGTTACTGCAGGAAGAACTGCAGGTTTAGGTCTGCTACTCTCAACTCTGACTCACAAAACATTTAATGCAGTCTCAAGGAAAGTGTAAAACATCACATTGAAATGACAAGGTGATGATTCCTATGTCTACATGAATCACCAAGAAAAGTTACATGGATGACAAAAGTGTGATCAAAGTCATTTTCACCAGCAAGCAGGGTGATATATTTCCCCCTAATCTAAAATCCCCTTTCAACTACACACATGAAAAATGCTGAGATTGATGTCTGTTTTTATTCTAGAATGTTCATCCTACTGCAGTTTAAGACATTGATGTTATATCTCATCAGGACAGCCACAACCCTGTTTTGTCTGGCTTGGCCACAGCGTGAATATTGCAACTGGCAACGTAAACTGCCAACTTTAAGACTAAGCAGAAGCCCCTGCCAACTGGTTGCATTAGAAATAGACTGAGAAAATACACCGATAGTAAGCCATTTGGGCAGTAGCAATGAAACAAATTGACTAAACTGTCAAAATCAAACGTAAAAAAAAATACCTTTTGGTTCAGTTAAAAAGGGCAAGCATGGGATGGAACTTCGCACAGCCAAAAGAGGTAAACCCTAGACTTAACTTGCATTTCTGGTTAGAAGATCTCTATGTTGGTGGTTATGCCAACTAATGAGATATTATTGTAAGGTTGCGCCACTAAGTGGAAGGTCCGAACTTAGTTGCTCCAAAACCATATGAGGTCCACTTCCCAAGACTGATCAGCACAGTCAGAGCAAAGCTGCCAAAACTTCAACCCTGAAAGGAGCAAATCCCCATTCAGGGCAGTGACTGTAGAGACCAAGCAGCCATGTGGAATGGCATCTGGAGACAAAGGCAGGAATCAGAGACATCTGCTTGACGCACACACCTCACACACTTCCCCATCTCTGTTTGCTGAAGAGTTTGATCCCACTCGCATACATACTGACAGATGCAGACTTATGTAAACATACCAGGACACA
Organism: Myxocyprinus asiaticus; assembly: GCF_019703515.2. Classification (NCBI taxonomy): domain Eukaryota; kingdom Metazoa; phylum Chordata; class Actinopteri; order Cypriniformes; family Catostomidae; genus Myxocyprinus; species Myxocyprinus asiaticus. Next base: position 35,153,294 of record NC_059357.1, on the reverse strand, counting down.
CGTCTCAGTCACCAAAAAGAAGACAATAAGTTGCAGCTGCGCAGACAGTACCACAAATCTGCTGCCAAATGCCAACAATATCCAACAAGGCCATTTCCTTGAGCAGAAGCAAAGAACAATAACTCCCTTGTTACACCATATGACAACTACCAAACGAGCCCTGTTGTAGTAGTCCCATTCAAACTATTAAAATACAGACGGAAGGACACGTTTTGAGATAGCTCTACGAACATTCCTCTGTAAGGTCCTTCTCACATGCACTCTGGGCCTCTGTGTTAACATGGAGACCTTCGCTGTCTTTCATCTAGGGATACGAAAGCGTGTGAAACCTGATGGTCTGGTTTGTCGGCAGTGCTGTCTCCAGCCTGCCCCACTTCACCATTACCCCCCGCCCTGTCCTTCACCACAGTCTGGAGGGGACGCCTGACCTTCCTCTCTGAAAAAAGGCAGGGCTGGTGTCCGTGAACGAATGCACTGTTGGCAATTGACCTAACTTTCATATCTTTTTTTTTTTTTTTTTTTACAGAAAAACATAGTCATGACACTAGAAGATAAAACAGCCAAGATACTCATAAGTAGGACATGTAGATTGAGATGAAACTATGGGAAATATGAATGCAGCTCCAGTAGTGGACAGTTTAGTCTTCCTGTATGGTTTGTTTTGAGTGCAATATATAAACAACGTTATAACAGGACAGAGGAAGTATTCTTGGTGTCAGAAAACTAACATCCTGTTAGACTTCATAGCTAGGTGGCAAGACAGTTAGTGTGGAAAAGGTTCAGTGGATGTGAGTGACACAAAAGCAGAGCAGAGGAAGTTTATACGATTCTAACAGGTGTAATACGTGTGGCAGGAAATGAGCTGAAGCAAAGCAACAAGAACTTTGTGTTTAAAATCTTCCATCTGGCACAGAAACCAAATGTCGGTTGGCTATACTGAGCAGCCAATAGCTTCAAGAACTAACTGCAAATTGGTTAAGTATCAATTAAAATAAAACATTTGCTTTGATTCAGTTCAGACAGTTACAGAATTGAGTCATCATAAAGCCCAATGTATACTTCCATTTTCCGCCTGCTCATGCACAGCCCATAACACGATGTATAGCACAGAACACGCAGACTGTCCGCGTGCAGTCTAGTTTTTCTAGACACATGGACAGTCTGTGTCTTTGCTCATCATTTGCACATGCACCTGACATTGATTGTGCTAAAAGAGTATAAGAGCAGTCATAGTGTCCATGCATTGAATGTGTCCATACTGAGTAGAAGAAGAGGATACTCTGTCAGAAGAGTATGCTTTGAAAGGCTTAATAGCTGTAAATAGTCATGTTCCCAACCAAATTACAAATTAAATGAATGCAAAAAATCTGAGTATAGCAAAAACAATTTGCACATAAATCAGCGTTTCTATTCCACGTGTTTAAGAGAACAAAATCATCCCTTCTGGGGAAACTGGTGCAAATTAGAAATGAAAATGGAAGTTGAAACCCATGTGGCTCTTTTATTAAATGTAATAAATGCCTAATTGCGGTTTAAAACACAGACCAAATGCTCTGACGAATTTCATGTTTGCTAGCGAAAGCGTGTCAGACTGTTCTGTGAGGTAAGAGCCAATCATTTGTATGCATTTTATAATAATAAAATGATATTGATGATATTCTCATTGTGAAATAAGTATTCACATAGCTTGTTGAGGTCACATTACTTTTTTCATGTGTATCTATATTCCTTTAAAAATTATATTGGAATATTTTCAGTAAATATGTTTCCATCGTAGTTTATGTGCATGTCTTCCTATCGAATACATTTTTTTTTTAATAAACCTCAAGCAAGCGTCAAAGTTTTTAATGCGATATTGGAGATTTAGAGATTTTGCTTTCATCCTGGCATTTCCATGCAGCATTTTATATGCGACATCCCAAAATTTGCTCAAAAATATGTAGATAGAAAAACTAGGGCTGCCCCTGACCAAAGATTTTCCTAGTCGACTAGTAGTCGTTAGTTTCAGCCATTAGTTGACTAGTTGTTAATTTAATTACTTGAACATATTTTTTGGGGGGCATCAGAAAATGGCTTGAGTTCCAGGGCTGAGAAAGAATGTTATAAGTAACATTGCTAACACTGTTCTACATTACAGAGAAATACCAAACCATAATAATGAGCCTTTAAAATATAAATTTTACAAGCACACGCACGAAGTGAGCCACAGCGACACCGATAAAAGCGGTAATGATTCTGAATGTGTTGGAAAAACCATCAAGGAGTCTGTCTGAACATTTTGTTAATTTATAGAGAGAAATGCACATTAGGGTTGTGCCGACAGATGATGATCTCGGGGCTCGACGATGGTCAGAGTGATCGCCAATAGCTGATGCCTTTGACAATGTCAAGATGATATTTGGCTCATTTTTCCATGTATTAAATTATAATTATTATTAGGCTATTATTATTATTATCAAATTAATATTACAAATAATTTGCCCCGGGGCACACAGACACGCGCTTGAAGAAACACTATTATATTATTAAGAACAGATGACAGAAAAGCTGTCTATGCTCATGTATGACACGCTGTTTGTACGGAGGCGTGCAGTCTCGTGGAACACGTGCATGTAAAAGGTTCTCACACTTTCTTTGTTTCTGTCTTCTGAATTTTTTTTAATTTTTTATTTTTTTTTGCAAGAACAAATCAAATCAAATCAAATCACTTTATTGTCACACAGCCATATACACAAGTGCAATGGTGTGTGAAATTCTTGGGAGCAGTTCCGATCAACATAGCAGTCGTGACAGTGATGAGACATGTACCAATTTACAATAACATCAAATTAACACAGCACAATTTAAACATCTGATATACACATAATTACACTCAACAATATACAAATAATAACATACACTGTACAGTATACAATATGCACTATATAGATACACATTATTCAATAAAAATAAAAAATAAAAATATATAAAAAAGTATATATAGTATATATAGAATGTACAGTATTGTACTGTATTGACATTCAGGCTGTCGGTTGATAGTCAGTTGTTAAGAGAGAAAATAATATAATAATAATATAATTTATGACAGTCCGGTGTGAGATATAAGAGTAAGGGTAATAAAGTGCAGTGCTGATGTATTTGATCGTGGGAGATCAAGAGTTCAGAAGTCTGATTGCTTGGGGGAAGAAGCTATAATGAAGTCGGCTGGTGCGGGTCCTGATGCTGCGATACCGCCTACCTGATGGTAGCAGTGAGAACAGCCCATGGCTCGGGTGGCTGGAGTCTCTGATGATCCTCCGAGCTTTTTTCACACACCGCCTTGTATATATTTCCTGGAGGGAGGGAAGCTCACCTCCGATGATGTGTCTGGCAGTTCGCACCACCCTTTGCAGTGCTTTGCGGTTGTGGGCGGTGCTATTGCCATACCAGGCAGAGATGCAGCCAGTCAGGATGCTCTCTACAGTGCAGGTGTAGAACCATGCGAGGATGTGGCGGTTCATTCCAAACTTCCTCAGCCGTCTCAGGAAGAAGAGGCACTGATGAGCCTTCTTCACAACGACTTCAGTGTGGATGGACTATGTGAGTTCCTCAGTGATGTGGACACCCAGGAACTTGAAGCTGCTGACTCTCTCCACTGGTGCTCCATTGATGGTGATGGGACTGTGTTCTCTGCCTTTTCTCCTGAAGTCCACCACAAGCTCCTTTGTCTTACTGACATTGAGGGAGAGGTTGTGCTCCTGACATCAGTGTGTCAGAGTGTGCACCTCCTCTCTGTAGGCTGTTTCATCATTGTCAGTGATCAGACCTACCACCGTCGTATCATCAGCAAACTTAATGATGGCATTGGAGCTATGTGTTGCCACACAGTCATGTGTGTACAAGGAATACAAGAGTGGGCTGAGAACACAGCCCTGTGGGGCTCCAGTGTTGAGGGTCAGTGAAGAGGAGATGTTGCTGCCTGTTCTAACCACCTGGCGTCTGCTTGACAGGAAGTCCAGGATCCAGCTGCACAGCGAGCTGTTTAAGCCCAGAGCCCGGAGTTTCTCATCTAGCTTGGAGGGCACTATGGTGTTGAATGCTGAGCTGTAGTCTACAAACAACATTCTCACATAAGTGTTCTTTTTTTCCAGGTGGGAGAGAGCAGTGTGTATTGTAGATGCAATGGCATCATCAGTGGAGTGGTTGTTGCGGTAAGCAAACTGCAATGGGTCAAGAGAGAGAGGCAGCACAGAGCAGATATAATCTCTGATTAGTCTCTCAAAGCATTTGCTGATGATGGGGGTCAGAGCAACAGGACGGCAGTCATTTAAACAAGTTATTTTTGATTGTTTTGGAACAGGCACAATGGTGGATGTTTTAAAGCATGTGGGGACTACACACAAAAAGAGGGAAAGGTTGAAAATGTCCGTAAAAACACCAGCCAGCTGGTTCGCGCACGCTCTGATGACGCGGCCCGGAATGCTGTCTGGGCCCGCGGCTTTGCGGATATTCACCCGTCGGAAGGATCGGGTTACATCCGCTACAGAGACGGAGAGTGAACTAACCTCTGTAGCTTCAGCCGCGAGAGCTCTCTCCGCGAGGGCGGTGTTATTTCCCTCAAAACGAGCATAAAAAGTATTTAGCTCATCCGGGAAAGAGGCAGCGGTGTTCATGGTGGAGTTTTTATTCCCTTTAAAGTTCGTGAGTACAGTAGTACAGAGAACAGTATCGTCTGTGAGTGCTACAAATGACCTCAGACATCTCAGCTCAAGAGGTACTTTGAGTTCAGTTCACTTTATTTCCACAGAGCAGTTCATTGTGAACGCAACTCTGCAGCCTATGCATTTGTGATTAAAACAAATACAAAAACACGTTCACAAAATAGTTAACTTACCAAGACACCGCTCAACTCCGCCCTGTCTGCAGAGCCACCATCAGCTCAGAGTCGGCTCTGTAACAATGGAGTCGGATTGCACTCTGCTGGACAAACTACGCTATGACACCAATTCTAAAGCATTGTTTTCTGCATTATATGTTCTGAAAAAAAGTTTTCATATTGGCGCTTATCGGTAAAATATATGCCGATACCGATATATCGGTGAAAGGCTAATATCGGCTGATAATATCGGCCGGCCATATATCTGTCGGGCACTAATATTCATTATTCTTTTATCACTTTGTTATTTTAATTGCTTTTTTGTTTAGTTTGGAGTGCAATTTGAATTTAGAAATGTATTTGATTTAAGTTTATCATTTTTTAAATAAATGTAATTTTCAATGCAAAATCACTAAAGCAAGAATATTCACGATCCCTCAGCCCGGGGGTTGCCAATGTAATTGGATAATGCGATATATCGTGACGGAGGGAACAAAACAAATGTATTCACACACAATGTATTTTCCCGGACAACGAAATACCCGTCCGGTAGAAGTAGGATTTTTGCCAGAGAGATTTTGCCCTTCACAACTGTTGTAAAACCATCTTTCAAAAAGTTGAACAACACACATTTTAATTGCACTCATTTTTTTTCCAGTTTCATTTGAATTTTTAGTTAAAATAAATACAAAAATAAAGTTCTAAGTTTCAAATCAAGGTGTCTTGCCTTATTGTGTAGGCTTAACCCAAACCCTGCTTAACGAAAATTACCCCATAGTACCACCTAGCATCCAACCAGCGGTAATATCGTTGTTCGTCGTTTTTATGTGGAGTTGTTTCTGCGACCAACTGACCAATCAAAACTTGGTCGACCAAGACTCTTCTCATCGACTAACATTTGGTCAACTATCAGAGGGCAGCCCTAACAGAAACCCAGCTACTGTTTCTGTACACAAGGCAACCATATGATTTCTATTCAAGTCATCATTGAGTTTACTGACTCCCACTGCAAAATCACTGAAACCAGAACTGAGGACCCCAGTTTGGGAAGGGCCCCGCCCACACCCTTTTGACAGCTCGACAAAGGCCCCAGGTGTTGTTTACACTTTCCAGCAATACCTAATAAGCCTCAATTAGTCAGTGACAGTACTCAGCAACAATTACTCAGCAACAGTGTTTCCCACAATGCACCTGTTACCTAGCACCAGTTGGACACCAGTAACCTCTTTCTCCAGAGAATCTTACCTCTTTGCAGCTTGCATGCATAACTGTCACCCAACCACACACACTGCCTAACTGACAAATGTTTCACTTCAGCTTATCATTGCTTATTCAAACATGCTGAGGTAATGTATGCAGAGGTCTAACCTAGTTAAGCACAGTGTGGAGGTCAGCACATTGCTCTTTAGCTGCGGTCTGTTATGAATGTATGGGAAAAATTATATTATGCACTGATGATGTAAGCAAAGTGCTTCAGGCATCGATACGCTACCAATTCAACATCCTGTCCCGGCGTGATAAGTATGACCAAAAATATGACCGCATGATTATGCCTCTACCACAACTGCACCATCACCTAGAGCTAATTTTCAAGGAGTTTTGTTACATACTTGAACATCAAATCAAACAAACATGCTAAAAAGAATTTAGAAGAAGCCATTTAAAGGGATAGTTTAAACCCGTATGATTCTCTTCCATGAAACACAAAGGAAAATAATATTTTTGCTGACTCATGCAGACTTTATGCACTGTAGTGGCACTGTAATGCAAGTAATATCAAAATATAATCAGTTTATAGCACAGTGTCATTAAACTTATTATACCTTGCCCTGGAGACCTGTATAGTAACATCATACATAATTGTATTGATTGGCTAGCTGGGGCTGGGCTCCATAATATCAGATCTTAAAGGGTAAAACAGAGTACTCATTGGTGTGGGGGGGAGGGAAAATTGAGGGAGGAAAATTACATCTGTTGGAAAGGCCAGAAAGAGTAATGAGTCAAAACCAGTCAATGCAGTGAAGATGATACAACACAGACTATGCGCTGGTTCCAAGACCACAAAGCTTTCAATCCACTCATTCCACCCTGCTGCTGACCCAGGTCTGATGCAAACTTAACAGCCGACTACTTTCATGACTGGACAAAAAAAACGTACTTTTAAAAAGCACATATAGAATAAACAAATGTAGCGTTCAACAGTTTACGATTTCAAGAAGCCCGATCTTAAAGAAATATTCCAGATTAAATACAAGTTAAGCTTTGTTGACAGTATCTGTAGCATGTTATCAATTACCACAGAAAATAATTTTGACTTGTACGCTGGTTTGTAAAAAAACAAACAAATAAAAATAAAACATGCGTGTACATAAATGCACTTAAAATTGAAATCAATAGGTTAACTGTTGCATGCACTTACTATGGAAGGCAACGGAGCATTCTTTGCATGCACTTTAAACAGAAGTCAATGTAGCATCGGTTGCATGCACTTACAACAGAAGTCAATAAGGGTGACCATTGCACACACTTACAATTGAAGTCAATGGGGCAACTGCTGCATGCACGTATAATGGAAGTCAATGAAGCATCGGTTGCATGCACTTACAACAGAAGTCAATGGAGCATCAGTTGCATGCACTTACAACAGAAGTCAATGGAGCATCAGTTGCATGCACTTACAACAGAAGTCAATGGGGCAACCATTGCACGCCCTTACAATTGAGATCATTGGGGCAACTGTTGCATGCACTTACAATGCATGTCAATGGGGCAACCATTGCACACACTTACAACATGAGTCAATGGAGCATCGGTTGCATGCACTTACAACGGAAGTCAATGGAGCAACCATTGCACGCACTTACAATTGAGATCAACAGGGCAACTGTTGCATGCACTTACAATGAGTGTCAATGTGGCAACCATTGCATGCACATACAATTGAGATCAATGGGGCAACTGTTGCATGCACTTACAATGCATGACAATGGGGCAACCATTGCACGCACTTACAATCTGAGATCAATGGGGCAACTGTTGCATGCACTTACAATGTGTGTCAATGGGGCAACCATTGCACGCACTTACAATTGAGACCAATGAGGCAACTGTTGCATGCACTTACAATGCATGACAATTGGGCAACCATTTCGCACACTTACAATTGAGATCAATGGGGCAACTGTTGCATGCACTTACAATGCATGTCAATGGGGCAACCATTGCACACACTTACAACAGGAGTCAATGGAGCATCGGTTGCATGCACTTACAACGGAAGTCAATGGCGCAACCATTGCACGCACTTACAATTGAGATCAATGGGGCAACTGTTGCATGCACTTACAATGCGTGTCAGTGTGGCAACCATTGCACGCACTTACATTTGAGATCAATGGGGCAACTGTTGCATGCACTTACAATGCATGACAATGGGGCAACCATTGCACGCACTTACAATCTGAGATCAATGGGGCAACTGTTGCATGCACTTATAATGTGTGTCAATGGGGCGACCGTTGCACGCACTTACAATTGAGATCAATGAGGCAACTGTTGCATGCACTTATGTGTGCCAACGGGGCAACCATTGCACGCACTTACAATTGAGATCAATGAGGCAACTGTTGCATGCACTTACAATGCATGACAATTGGGCAACCATTTCGCACACTTACAATTGAGATCAATGGGGCAACAGTTGCATGCACTTACAATGCATGTCAATGGGGCAACCATTGCACACACTTATGTGTGCCAACGGGGCAACCATTGCACGCACTTACAATTGAGATCAATGAAAGAAATATTCCAGATTAAATACAAGTTAAGCTTTGTTGACAGTATCTGTAGCATGTTATCAATTACCACAGAAAATAATTTTGACTTGTACGCTGGTTTGTAAAAAAACAAACAAATAAAAATAAAACATGCGTGTACATAAATGCACTTAAAATTGAAATCAATAGGTTAACTGTTGCATGCACTTACTATGGAAGGCAACGGAGCATTCGTTGCATGCACTTTAAACAGAAGTCAATGTAGCATCGGTTGCATGCACTTACAACAGAAGTCAATAAGGGTGACCATTGCACACACTTACAATTGAAGTCAATGGGGCAACTGCTGCATGCACGTATAATGGAAGTCAATGAAGCATCGGTTGCATGCACTTACAACAGAAGTCAATGGAGCATCAGTTGCATGCACTTACAACAGAAGTCAATGGGGCAACCATTGCACGCCCTTACAATTGAGATCATTGGGGCAACTGTTGCATGCACTTACAATGCATGTCAATGGGGCAACCATTGCACACACTTACAATTGAGATCAACAGGGCAACTGTTGCATGCACTTACAATGCGTGTCAATGTGGCAACCATTGCATGCACATACAATTGAGATCAATGGGGCAACTGTTGCATGCACTTACAATGCATGACAATGGGGCAACCATTGCACGCACTTACAATCTGAGATCAATGGGGCAACTGTTGCATGCACTTACAATGTGTGTCAATGGGGCAACCATTGCACGCACTTACAATTGAGACCAATGAGGCAACTGTTGCATGCACTTACAATGCATGACAATTGGGCAACCACTTCGCACACTTACAATTGAGATCAATGGGGCAACTGTTGCATGCACTTACAATGCATGACAATGGGGCAACCATTGCACGCACTTACAATTGAGATCAATGGGGCAACTGTTGCATGCACTTACAATGCGTGTCAATGGGGCAACCATTGCACGCACTTACAATTGAGATCAATGGGGCAACTGTTGCATGCACTTACAATGTGTGTCAATGGGGCAACCACTGCACGCACTTACAATTGAGATCAATGAGGCAACTGTTGCATGCACTTACAATGCATGACAATTGGGCAACCATTTCGCACACTTACAATTGAGATCAATGGGGCAACTGTTGCACACACTTACAACAGGAGTCAATGGAGCAACCATTGCACGCACTTACAATTGAGATAAATGGGGCAACTGTTGCATGCACTTACAATGCGTGTCAATGTGGCAACCATTGCACGCACTTACAATTGAGATCAATGGGATAACTGTTGCATGAACTTGCACTTACAATTGAGATCAATGGGGCAACTGTTGCATGCACTTACAATGCATGTCAAAGGGGCAACCATTGCACACACTTACAACAGGAGTCAATGGAGCATTGGTTGCATGCACTTACAACAAAAGTCAATGGAGCTTCAGTTGCAAGCACTTACAATAGAATTCAAATGGAGCAACCACTGCACGCACTTACAATTGAGATCAATGGGGTAACTGTTGCATGCACTTACAATGGAAGTCACTTGGCTAACATTGCACGCACTTACAACAGAAGCCAATGGGGCAAGCGTTGCACGCACTTACAATTGAGATCAATGGGGCAACTGGTGCATGCACTTACAATGCATGTCAATGGGGCAACCATTGCACACACTTACAAAAGGAGTCAATGGAGCATCGGTTGCATGCACTTACAACAGAAGTCAATGGAGCATCAGTTGCATGCACTTACAACAGAAGTCAATGGAGCAACCATTGCACGCACTTACAATTGAGATAAATGGGGCAACTGTTGCATGCATTTACAATGCGTGTCAATGTGGCAACCATTGCACGCACTTACAATTGAGATCAATGGGATAACTGTTGCATGAACTTGCACTTACAATTGAGATCAATGGGGCAACTGTTGCATGCACTTACAATGCATGTCAAAGGGGCAACCATTGCACACACTTACAACAGGAGTCAATGGAGCATTGGTTGCATGCACTTACAACAAAAGTCAATGGAGCTTCAGTTGCAAGCACTTACAATAGAATTCAAATGGAGCAACCACTGCACGCACTTACAATTGAGATCAATGGGGTAACTGTTGCATGCACTTACAATGGAAGTCACTTGGCTAACATTGCACGCACTTACAACAGAAGCCAATGGGGCAAGCGTTGCACGCACTTACAATTGAGATCAATGGGGCAACTGGTGCATGCACTTACAATGCATGTCAATGGGGCAACCATTGCACACACTTACAAAAGGAGTCAATGGAGCATCGGTTGCATGCACTTACAACAGAAGTCAATGGAGCATCAGTTGCATGCACTTACAACAGAAGTCAATGGAGCATCAGTTGCATGCACTTACAACGGAAGTCAATGGAGCAACCATTGCATGCACTTAAAATTGAGATCAATGAAGCAACTGTTGCATGCACTTACAATGGAAGTCACTTGGCTAACATTGCACGCACTTACAACAGAAGCCAATGGGGCAACCGTTGCATGCACTTACAATGGAGGTCAATGGGGCAACCATTGCATTCACTTATAATGAAAGTCAAAGGGGCAACTATATGCCCCATAGACTTCCATTGTAAGTGCGTGTAAGGGTGTGATCACACTTGTAGTTTGGTCCTCTTGGTCCAGACCAAAAAAGAAAATGATACATTTAGTCCTGGTTCGCTTAGCGTTCACACTGGCATTTTTAACACCGAACCTAAAGATACAACACAAAAGGCATCAGGAAAAAGTCACAACGTGATTTGACAGCTTTTATGACAAATATTTTGCGACAGAACTTGCCGAACATCCAAAACAATGCTGGCTGCTGGGCTAAATGCACTCGTTGGATTTATATATGTATATATGTTGGTATTTTTACCAGCTGAGAAGAAACAAAGAACTAATAAAATGTGTAAAGGAGTCAAAACAGCACCAGGAATTCCTCTGTTGCACACACAAATGAAGATATGCTGCAAGGACGGCTGACGGTGGTTTACGAAGCCTGTACCGAACTATAATGGGCAACATAGTTCCTGTGATGAGAAGAACCAGGTATGCTTGAGATCAGTATTAGGCTAATTACTTCCTGTTTTCGGTACGTTTAGACGTCTTTGGTCCATGTTGCATTCATATATCAATCGAACCGCACCAGTGTTCGATTGCAAGCAGACCGAGACCCACTATTCAGGCGGTCTCAGTCCGCTTGTTTGGAGCGCACCAAGGTTCAGATGGCAGCATTCACAGTTGTTCAAATGAACCGCACAAACAGAACAATCGCACCAGAGTTCGTTTTAATCTAACCAAACCTGCCAAGTGTGAACACACACTAAGTGTGATATAACCTGGAAAATCCTTTAAAAGGCACAGCAAGAAATGGGTTTAAATTGTTTACTGGTGAATCAAAGGTTGTGGGTGGTATAAAACATTCATCCACAAACACACAGGGAAAACCACCCGGTGTGATTTTGTTTCACAAACTGAAACACTGACCCATAACAATATGCAACCGCAAGTAGCTGAGCTGCATCTGATGCTGCACATAGCACAGTTCTCACGAGTCAAGACACACGTGGGAAGCTTTGACACAAATGCATGCATACCAGCCTTGTGCACTACTGTGCTTTAGTGCTGTGGTTCCCAAACTTTTTGTCTTATCTACCCACAAAGTCCATCTGTACGGCTGAAGTACCCCTACACTGACACCAAACCAAATACTTTTAACTCATGACACTGGATCTCATTTAGCATAATCATTAATTTTATTGAAGTGGCAATTTTTACAATGATTTACAAACTCACATCACCTATAAATGGGACACTTGAGCTTGTTTGTCTTTAATAACTTTTAACAGTTATGGGGGATATTATAGAGAAACGTTCCCTCAGAAAGACCTAAAGGCAAATTTATTTATAAATGAAATCCAGAAGGGATGTTGAACAAAAGTAAAGTCATTTTCATTCTTTGTAAAGTGGAATTAACTTATCATCGAGGCTCAACAAGTATGAAATCATCCACAAGTCTCAGTCACACAAATTGGCAAAGCTTTCAGATACTATTTTGTATTCTTTCCTTAAAGGAATAATTCACAGAGTTTGTTAGTCACAGTCACCATTCATTTTCATTGCATTTTTTTCTCCATTCAATAAAACTGAATGGTGACTGAGGCTGTCATTCTGCCTAACATCTCCTTTAGTGTTGCAGTCATAAATGACAAGTTATAAACAACATAATATTGAGTAAATGATGACATTTTTATAGGTCACAGGTTTTACAGGTTAATGAAAACCTTTCAGAGTCACACTTGGAACCTGCAGAGGTACCGCTAGTTGGGAATTATAATGTGCTGGTGCTGTCACTCCAGAACAAACTATTGGGCCACCTCTCACTCTCTCACACAAGCATAGAGTTCTCGCCATTATGACTGTACATCAATCAGCAGTGCAAAAGCGCCAAGCTTCCTAGAACTGAATTGTATTTTTAAAGTTGTTCGCATCAGAGTCCACAGACTAGTTAGTAACAACATATTGCATTTGTCCTAGTAGAATATTCAGATAGTAACCACATTTAAAGGTGTATGAGTGCTTGCAAGAATGTTTTGGGGGAAGTTTGTAGTGGTGGTGGTGTAGTGGACTAAAGCACTGACCTGATAAGCAGAAGGTTGTTGGTTCAAACCCCACAACCACCACCATTGTGTCCTTGAGCAAGGCACTTAACTCCAGGTTGCTTCAGGGGGATTGTCCCTGTAATAAGGGCACTGTAATTCGCTTTGGATAAAAGCATCTGCCAAATGCATAAATGTAAGTTTAAAGAGTCAGTCTTCTTTCCACTGAGATCTTACTCATCCAAATGTACTAGAACACAACAAATTTCTGTCCTCAGCAGTAGATAACCAGCCTCCCTCTTATCTTTGGTCATGGATGAGCACCAGGCATGTAGATAATAGAGTCTCGGACATAAACATGAAAACAAATCTATAACACAGCAATGACACCATTATTGGTGTTGTTCATCTGAAAAACCAAACCTATAGACAGAGACATAGACAAAACACTGAAATACAGACATACCCAGACATACTTTCATTAGATCTAAATAAGACAACGACCCTGAAAGTGCATCATACTGTGATATTTCTAAGTTACTTCGAGGAGGAGTTGCTAGTGGTGTGCTGAGAAAAAAAACAAACAACAACTCTAAGATTAAACCACAGATACAACGCTAGGTTTAGCAGCAATACACACACTCAGGATGGCATATCTCAGATATTACACAACATATTAAAAATGGCATGAAAAAGATGAGAACCTTAAGACCAAAGACCTTAAGTCTTTGAACAGCTCCCCAGGGCTCTGCTGTGCAATGGAACAGATATGGGTGATTTGAGATTGTCTGCCACATGTCACATTCGAGAGCTTTGAAAGGAGTTCCATAGACCGAAGAAAAATGCACAGCGAAAAAACATGCTTATATTTATGAAATCTTGCTTAAGCTTGCATATGTTCATAAATCCAAGCATGCCGTAGTACAAGCTCTGATGCAATTTTACAGACCTGGTTTAATTTCACCATCAACAGCAACTCCAGAAGTATAAATGGACCCAATGATATAATAAGCCCTCTATCTAGATTTTCTACATTTTTCTACAATTTTGCTTGAAGTTGTGCTTCAAGCAATATTAATTCCCTGTGATAGGGAGTTCTAAGTGGTCATTTGGGCATTTCTTTGCATTTTTTTGAGGTGTTTTAAATGGTTGTTAGCCAGGGCTGTGCCGATATAATCATATATCAATATATCGCAACACTTTTTTATATCGAAATGTATTTATAGAAAAGTAATGGGGGGCCTGGGTAGCTCAGCGAGTAAAGACGCTGGCTACCACTCCTGGAGTCATGAGTTCAAATCCAGGGCGTGCTGAGTGACTCCAGCCAGGTCTCCTAAGCAACCAAATTGGCCCAGTTGCTAGGGAGGGTACAGTCACATGGTGTAACCTCCTCATGGCAGTCATACTGCCCCCAAACACGGCTCAGAGGAACTATAGTTCCTTAGGTGCGAAAACGACGAAAAGTACTAGTCTTAAAACGGGCTTCAGTACTGCCAGTGGGAAAGGGTCTTATAGTAATCCAGCGAGATTTGTAAAGTTGGGTTTACCTTCACCCTCAGCTGCATTGGGGAGGGGAGGAACCCGAGGTGGGAGAGAAAGCACTGCTATTCCACTCAGCTTACAGTTTAGCCATATTATTTCCAATTAGAACATTAGTCAATGTTGTGTGGCTTAAAACTATTCTTCACTGCTCTGTGTATTTTCCTCCCCTGCAAGGCACACATAAAAAAAGGCTATTAGAGCTTGTCGTGGCTCATGGTTTATATTTGTCATCTCTGTTTATTTGCTAGTGCATGTGGGCAAAAGGTGACACGAAACGAAGAGTTGTGTAAAAAGAGTGGAGTGGAGTGGAGAAACCCCCAGTCTCTGGCAAGTTCTATGGGGTTTAGTGATAGGGCTAGGCAATATTGTAAATTACGATATAAATGATATTTTGTTGGCAATGTAAAGTAACACTGAGCACGTTTACATCTAACACTGATCATGTTAATAAGCAGACAACTTGAGGGTCATGTCAAAGTCATAACTGGTTTAAGCATAAACCAATCGGCACACAAAGATTGCTGCCCATTTCCCTGATTTGTTTTGCATGCAAGAACCTTTACCAGCGTACTTATTACCTAATCTAATAGCTGATAACCGCTGGTTAAAGGCTCTGGGTTACTGACCAGAAGGTCGGGGGTTCAAGCCCCAACACTGCCAAGATGCCACTGTTGGGCCCTTGAGCAAGGCCCTTGACCCTATCTGCTCCAGGGGCGCCGTATCATGGCTGACCCTGCACCCTGACCCCAGCTTAGTTGGGATATGTGAAAACAAAGGAATTTCACTGTATATATGAAAAATGTATAACGAGTCCATGTAGGGACGAGTCAAAAATATTACTTGTAGTAATCAACATTATGCCACAAATAATGTCGATTGAGCTCAACTTGTTTTGAACCCGGAATATTCCTTTAATCAGTGTGTTGATGTCCATGTAAACACAAGTGGTCCGAACACAAGTGGCCAAAAGAGATGACCAGGTGTAACAGTGATGTCTCACTTGTACATTTGTGATCGGTAGGGATGGGCACGAGTACTTGGGTACTCGGACGTGGCAGCAATGATCGATCATGAAAACGATGATCAATGGTGATCATGCATGATGTGACTTTTCAATTAATTTCGAAACTCTGTAACAATTAGAAGACTTTTAGAGGGGCCTAGGTAGCTCAGTGGTAAAATACGCTGGCTACCACCCCTGGAGTTCGCTAGTTCGCTAGTTCGAATCCCAGGGCATGCTGAGTGACTCCAGCCAGGTCTCCTAAGCAACCAAATTGGCCCGGTTGCTAGGGAGGGTAGAGTCACATGGGGTAACCTCCTCGTGGTCGCTATAATGTGGTTTGTTCTCGGTGGGGCGCATGGTGAATTGAGTGTGGTTGCCGCGGTGGATGGCGTGAAGCCTCCACACACGCTACGTCTCCGTGGCAACGCGCTCAATGAGCCACGTGATAAGATGCACGGGTTGACTGTCTCAGATGCGGAGGCAACTGGGATTCGTCCTCCGCCACCCGGACTGAGGCGAATCACTATGCGACCACGAGGACTTAGAGCGCATTGGGAATTGGGCATTCCAAATTGGGAGAAAAAGGGGAAAAATCCAAAAAAAAAAAAAGAAGACTTTTAGAAGCCTTTTATTTTTGTCACACATTATACATTTTGCACATATACAGTGAAATACTTTTTTCACATATCCCAGCTAAACTGAACTTCAACTTAACACGCATATTAAAAACGTGATCTTTATGGCGTCTCCTGTTAAGCCAACCGTGATTTGAAAATAGACGGTTCAGACAGTCACTAAAAAAACTTGCGCACAGATTGTAACAGGTTCTCTGTCATCCCTATAACCCCCTACGGCTTAATGTCTGTTACATAGATCAAAGCAAAAGGGCCCATAAAAAGGTGATTAAAAGCATCAGGAATGATTAATTTACAGCCCACAGTCACAGTCACGCCATCTCTAATGCTCATTAGAAAATGAGCTAATGTGGTGTTACTTCATTATTTCTTCTAAAGAAACTTCTGGTGGTTTCGGCATGTCTAGACCAAGATCTGACTTCAATGACAAGCAAACTTAAAACATGAGAATACTACTCATTAGCGGTGTACAAAAAAGATAAATATCTACAGAATCAGCTAACTAAGAGTACAGAATGGTTTAAAACTAGCAAAATCAGTGAATTAAATCTCAACCAGTGTGTATCAGGTTTCACATGCACAGTTTTTCTCACACTTGTCTGCTGTTGTCTGCACATAGGAAGTATCCTTTAATGAAAGGTCCTGGAAGAGACATCGCATTTGCTTTGTTCTACAGCCCTGCTCCTGTTCCACCATCACGCAAACCCCACCCATGCTCATATTCTTCTGCTTTATCATGGGATGTGTGTCCCGTGTATGTGTTCAGATTCTAGACAGGCAAAACAGATTTTTGTGATAACACTAGACCATTGTGCAAATGTGACATGCATATGATGATGAGGAGTGTGTTTTGGGGGGGCGGGTTGAAGGTGTAAATGGAAGAGGGGGAGCCTCCACAAAAGGAAACAGGCACCCACACAGATGAACAAAGCAGTCTTGATTTCCTTTTGTGATATGATGCTGTATTATGGTCTGTAACCTTTCATCAAACGATGGAGGGGATAAGAAACAGGGTTGTGGAGAATTAAAAATGGGCATATTAAAGAGTGGCCGGCACCAATGTTGGGGAAACTACTTCAAAACTGATGCTTGCCCAGCTACAAGCTACTAATGATTTAAAGAAGTGAAAACTATAGTCAAGCTTCTCTTTTGAAAAGTAAACTACACTATAAGCCACTTACAAAAAGAAGCAGACTGCATTGCAGCTACTTAAGGTGGTTATTTCTTTTTTACTTTTGACCAATTAATTCCCATGACTTTTCCATGACCTTTCCAGGCATTTGTGATTACTGGATGCAGATTATAATTTTTTTTATCATTCTGATTCAGACTGAATCAAAATCTTTGATCTGCCAATGAATCATGTAGACCGATTTGTGAACCATTTCAAATAATTTGTTGAAAAGAACTTGAAAGAAGACTCGAAAGAAGGATTCACTGACAAATCAGAGATTGCTATTGCTTGCAAACATGTCATACTCTACCAATAGCTTTTGAAATATTTTAGAGCAGAGAAAAACTAGAACAGGCATTCACTGTAGAAATTTCAATGACTTTTCCAACTTATAAAATCAGATTTTATGATCCAAAAACCGGCTGATATTCATCTTAAATCCGTGATTGGCGATCGGCCGATCGTGCCTAGATTTAGGGCCGATCTTTTTGCAGCACGCAGGGAATCACACATTCATACTGCTACTCTAATAAATGAGCGATTTCTCAACACTTGAAACATGACAGAGTTGTTGGCAATTCTAAGCATTCACAAATTTAAACTTTCAGACATGATGTAATTCACATGAATGTTTTGTTTTTAAAAATGTGTAAGAATTACACATGCATTGTGTTGCCCATTTTCTAGAGTCATTACAGTAGTTATTCTGACTCACTGCACAGTGAGCAGGAAGAGGATAAAGAGGCTGCAAATGGGTATAAAAACTATTTAAACAACAAATAAACATGCAAATAAAATCTGAGTTCACGTGATGTAACATGAGTCGTGACAAGCAGACGTTGTGTGGAGCGATAGAGACTGTTTGAGTGATCATGAGCACTTTTGGCTTCACTCCCTTTAACATGAGCGCTCTCCAGGTGCTCTCAATATTTCATCAGTCACTCATCCCAGTGCTATTGTGTGAGGATCCCAATTTAAATCAGATTAATGTTGGTCACAATACCACTAATAACAGATGTAACTGTTTAACCTTCAATAACGGCACCGCGTCTTCACACATTTGCTTAATTATTAGTGATTTGTGTTACAACAAGACGCAAAAGACAGTAAACAAATCATAGATATTAATGATTTCTCACTAGAGCAGTTTTAGAGCTTGTAACATATATATTTTTCATATTTTTGAAAGTATCTTTGTATCTCTGCTGTGTGTGATGCTCTCATGGTTTTTACTGGTTGCCAGTATGTCACAATTACCTTCTGATATTGGCAACAGACCTCTTAATAATAACTGTTTTCAATACAAATAAATATTAGCAATTCACAATTAATGTAATTTTTATGTAATTTTGGTAACACTTCATTAAAAAGGTTTCATTTCTTTAACATTAGTTAATGCATTAGGTATCATGAACAACATATTTTTACAGCATTTATTGATCATAATGATAGTTAATAAAAATACAATTGTTCATTGTTAGTTCATAGTGCATTAATGTTAACTAATACAACTTATGATTTTAATAATGTGTTAGTATATGTTGTGACTAACATTAAGTTCATTAGTTCATGTTAACTACAGTAATGTTGTTAAATAATGTTAACAAACGGAATCTTTTTGTAATGTGGTACCGTAATTTTACTGTGTGGGGCATAAACATAACTGCAGCATATACAGTACAGATTATATATATATATATATATATATATATATATATATATATATCTGTACTGTATATGCTGCAGTTATGTTTATGCCCCACACAGTAAAATTACGGTACCACTTAACAGAAAGATTCCATTTTATATATATATGTATATACAAAAGCCACTTTTCCACCATTGGGCTAGTGCGAGCCAGGGCTATCAACTGCTCAGCAGTGGCCAATAGCCACGGACCTCGAAACTGATCTGCATTCCCACCATCGGGCCAATAGCCCCGTATTGTTGCTCTAAAACCAGCCCTAAATACGCCACCCCGGTGCCAACGTCACACACCCCACCCATTTCACAAGCAAGAGAGAAGCTCAAGCTGAGGTATCAGACTCTGGATTCACAACTCGGCAATATCGGTGATATTATACTTAATCACGTCTTCGTTCGACAGACACCAGACGAGACACAATGAAGCTCTGGAAGTGACAGTGGGAACGCAACTGGCCGTGGCATGCACTAACACGCCCTCATTTGGCCTGATAGTGGAAACACTGCAGATGAGGGTTTTTGAATGAATGAATCTTGATTAGGGTGATTTAGGCCTACTACTAAAAAAGACTAGAATATAACTGGATCGAAAACATAAATAACGAACAGCAGCTTTAAATTATACTGAGTATTTTGCAATAAAAAGATGCAAATGGCAGTGCAGAAACTCAAAACCGGCAAATTTTTCTTTTGGAACCAATGGAACCGTCCAAACGAACCAAGGTACTAAAACAAGTCAGAATTTCCATCACTACATATGAGAGGGATTATTAAGTCTATACTACTCATTTGGTTGTAAATCTGTGTGTGCAATATACTACAGCAATAGTACTGTAGTTTTGTCGCTCTACGCTGCAACTTGTTACAAAAAAGTAGCTTGTTATAGGAAAAGCTATGTTTTGAAAAAAGCTGAACTACTGTCACATTACTGAAAAATGTAGTTAAGTTAGTAGTGTCCCTACTTTTACTTAGTTTCTCCACAAACCTGGTGGTCAGGCTATAAGAGAGAGCTTTAAAAAAGCCATATTGGCAATTCTGGCATTTAAAGAGACAAATATTTTTTGTATTAAATGTCAATATACACAAACACAAGTATTGGCTTCGTCTCAAAAATGTATAATGATTCCCCATCTTTCCCAGACCCTCCTGACATATTTAAGCACTAAGTCCCTTTGGTACGATAGAGACTGGATTGCCTCACTCACACACTCACACACAGACAGTCTGTCATGGTAAAAAACAAAAGGCTTACTTCCCCCTCTCTGAAACTATAGTGAAAGACTGAGTGGTATACTTGGCTCTTTGTCATTTTATTTCCCACTGGGCGTGGTTCGGTCATTGATCTGAGGATCAAATTTAACCGGCAAATCAGTGCTGTTTATGTTACATCCAGAAAAGTCTGGGGAATCATATTATGTAGACATTAAACTCTATAGCACAGCAAGCCATAAATCCAATATATTACAATGTCTATGAATGTTTTTCTGCAATTCTGTGTTCCTGTGTCCAGGCCTTGGCATGTCTGTGCATTTGTGTTTTGTTTTGTATCACCGCACATATGTCTTATCAGTGACCCGTGCATTTGTGCAAGCCTCCACTCATTGTCAAGAAAGATGAGACCAGGCCGACTGATTACACAAACCCATTACTTTATATTACTATTTAAGAGAAGTGACAGATGGTTTCCCTCCAGAAAATGTCTGAAAGCATCTACATTTTGGTCTAAATGATTACCACAAGTTACGCAAGAATACCAACGGTTTCATTTCATTACAGTTAAAAGATAAGTTCAACTGGTGCAACATCTGTTTTACCAAATGATTGCAAAAAATAGTCACTTCAGCATGTCCCACTGGAGAGCAGAAAGCCAGGCCATTCCCATGCTAAATGAACCCTGTGTGGGCAGGATCCATCTCTTTTTTGCCTCTCATGGACATTCATGACTTGGAATTAACATGAGGATGGGTTTGATCCTATCACAGATGCCACAACTGAAAGAACAGGTTTGATGGACAAGCAAACCCTCCACAGTTTTATAGTGCACAAAGGCAGTCAGAGTAACAATACACTGTCTATCAAAAGGAGGTGGATGTGCGGGTCTGGCATGCCCTTATCTCCCCCTCAATACCTTCTCAAAACGTAATGCAGTTGGACCTACCGATGCTCGGTAGACATTAGAAAACCACAACATGACCACATCACTACATTTCCAGAGCTTTATGGAGTACTTCAAGCCACAAATCATTCAGAAATGTTTTACGGCTCACTAACACAAAAAAAGATCTCCAAGACTTTTTGTGGCTAGTAAAATGGTGAGCATTATCATTACATGGGAGACAGACACATTTACTTGCTTTTTTTTTTCTTTTTTTTTTCTTTTTTTTTGCAAGGTTTCTGTACTTCTAAAGGTTTTACCTCATTTCCGTCCAGATTAGTTTATTTTGAAGATAAATAGACAAATAGAAACAATCGTGGCAAAAAACATTTCAGTAACAGTTGACATTAAAAAGACAATTCTGGCACTAATTACTCACACCCTCGTGTTGTTCCATCACCGTATTACTTACTTTCCTCTCTGAAATATAAAATGTTCATTTTTTTCAAGTATATCCTGGTCCGGTCGGTCTGACTGACAGACGACTGCTTTCAAATGCTCACACGCTTATTTAAGCACATGCTCTGTTACTCATTTAACACTGAAATGGACAATTGATCAAATTAAAATCGTCATATGTCCTAGTGTGATTATTAAACCGCAAAAGGATAAGATTGAATTAAATAAATATACAGTCTGCATGTGCTTCACTCTTCAGAGTGAATGTATGAAGCTGCTCATACGGTAAAAACACAGTAATTTATGAGCATCACGCACTGTGCTTGTGTAAAGGTGGGCATGCACGGTGCAAGTTCTGACACTTTACTAACTAAAAACTCTCCATCATTTACTGACTTTATTTTTAAACAATTATGGATAATTATTCCAAATCCTGTCTGACATTTGACAGATTCAGATTTCGAGGGGAGGTCTGATTTCATGACTGCATATATCAATCATTATGCCAGTGTGTTACTGCCAGTTACTGCATGATAATAAAGTACACAAAAAGTACAAGATTAAAAAGTGCGTTAAATCGGCGCACAGCTTCTAATTATGGATTCATTCAAAGCGAAAACATTACGTTTAGAGCAGAATTCGTTGTTATTTTAGTACTTGTATAATTGTGCTTCAGATGTGTTTGCTTCTCATCTCTCACTGCATGTATCAGAGGATCCGTGAAGTCTTGTCCATGTGAATGCGCTTTAAAGCCGCACACAGCCGGTTAAGTTTAAGTTTGATTGACAGGTAGAACTTTCACCCAAGAAGTCCTTGGTTTCACCAGACTCACACTTCTACCATATACCATTATAATGGATGCTACATGCCCCTGAATGTAGCCCTAGAAATTAAAGGAATACAATTATGACAGATAAAAACAGACCATGATGAGAAAAAAAAATCTACAATGTACGCCTGGCCTAGATGACAGAAGATAGCTCACTTTCACAGCAAAGCGTGCAGTGCCTGCAGACTTTATATTTATATAATTAAATCACAGCATTTTGCGCTTTAATAAATCGCACTGGGCCATAGTGTATCAAAATTTCAGTAGTCGGTACCAATACCAGTGAAATTTCACTGTTCTCGATACCAATTTCGATACCACAGCAAAAATATACTAATATGATAATGTGCTATTGAACAAATAAGTATAGTTACTTTTACTAATTATAGTTTAATAATTATTATTTTCCAGAACATGTTTTAACGTTTCATTTAATCATCAAAATGGTGTATAATCAATTAATTCTTAAAACTTTTAATAAGTGAAAATATAACTTTTTAACATCATTGCATTGCATGAGCAGTTGGATTTATACATTCATTTAAAGTACGCAGCTCAACCACAGTAAGATTGCAGCCTTCAGCGGTTTAATAAGTCACATTAGGACATGTCACTTGGATTAATTGTCCATTTCAGTGTAAAAGGAGTAACAGAGCATGCATTCAATTTAAGCCTGTGAGCATTTTAAAGCTACCGTGTGTCAGTCATATTGTGTGCTGGTGCTGGATAGAGTCGGTGCTCGGTACTGCAGAAACACTGGTACCGTTACATCTTTTTTATTTTAGTACCGACTTGGTACTGTAGTACCGGTACTTTTGACAACACTACTGGGCCACATAACCAACGTCTTATCTGGAGGAGTGAAACTACTGTCAAAATGTGACAGAAATGTATTACTACAGTATAGCGTAATATTTACTGTAATAAGAATTATATTTAAGTAATATCTCACCTGCAAGAGTGCTGTACGTACTGAATAGAAGTTTTCATCAATGTTTATAATGTGTCGCTCTGTAGTGCAGCACTTTATTTGACAGAAATAAGACCAATGTTGTGTTTCAGGTTATGCACTGAGGATCTTAACTGAAGCACTTTATTTGATAAAAAAAATGCAATAGTATGTTGAACATTTTATGAATTAATAAGACACCATTTTGATGATGAAATTGAATTAAACTTTAGAACATGGAAAGGAAAACAGAATTTGCGGGTAAAAATTTATTTAGAAAAAAATAAAACTGATTTCTTACGGTACTACATTTTAGGACAGATAGAGTTTAGGAATCATCAGCAACTGGAAGAACTTAAAGGTCCCTCTTGCTATTCATGTTGTGCATCTGTGCACAATTACTGATATAAATCTACAAAATACAGCTTGTTACATTACCACAATTTCAGTAGTCGTTTTCAGTCTCAAATTGCACGCTCCCGATACCACAAAAAATAGGTTAAATGACAGTAAACACATTCCTTTAGCCTTTTTAACAAAGTTAAATGTATCAATGTAAATAATAAATTAAAACAGTTACATGTATTCTTTTTAGTACAAAGTCTTCCCCCGACTGAATCGCTCCTCAGTAAATATTTATAAAGTCTGCCATTAGCCTTGTCTATACGTGTCCATGTGAGACAGACAGACTGGGCTAAGTGACTGCATTGTATACATAAATTTATGGGAAGTGTTTGTGATAGTCTTAACACTAAATATGCAAGCTACTGTTTGTGCAGTTGCAATCGAACAGACAGCAAGAAAGCCTTAATGACTGTGCATGTTGTGGAGAAGGTTAGCATACAGAACAATAGCAATGCATTACTGGGACACTCCCAGTTTTTGGCACCAAAACTGAGAGCTCCATATTGGCTGTGAGTTGTAACTTGCTCACCAGCAGCCTCCAAAACAGAAGGCGTTTATTTTGTCCCAGCTGCCACACCCAGCAAAAGTGTTTTTCAGCTGAGGAAAGATGGCACGCTGCCTTATAACAGTCAGTATAAGCCCTGCAGCTTCGGAATCCCTGACCTCTATTAATATCACCACACATCAACATGCATATGTGCAGAGATGGGCTATTATTGATTGGTGTGATAGGAAAAATGCTGCCCTGCTTTCACAGACATGCATTGATCCCTGGGCGCCAACTATTCTTAGTTCACCTTGAAAAAACAAACATATCGGTTCTCCGAAGATGACCGTTTCCCATAATGCTTTCCAGTACAATTTTCTTTTGTTCGTATAAGGCTCTTGCTGACATGAGGGATTCAGGCTTCCTCAGTGACGGTTCTTTCAGGAGGTGCTGCAAGAGCTCTGCGCACATTGCCAAAATGATATATGCAAGAGTCCTTGAAGGATTGCTCCGCCCACACTGTGACCTGGCTCCACCCTTAACCTCTCATGTGACCAAGCCCAAGAATCCCACACTTCCAGTTCCCACCACGGCCTGCAACATTTATTTATATTTCCGTTGACTTATATATGTTTATTTATTCAATTTTACATTCAGCTTTGTTTCTCATGCACTCTTCACAGTCCTTCCTCACCAATGCATCCATTTAGCCTGCATGTGTGACCTGGGAGCAGGGGTACCGGAACCGCGGGGGAAGGATGTTAAAATATCCTTTTGGCTCGGATTAAAAGTACATGCCTGGTATAGACTACAATTGGTTTTAGTTTTATTACCTGATATTTCAAACAGATAAATTAGCTTTTTTGGCCGCCAAACAGGATGAGTATTAATAAGGTTACGTGACTGGATAGTCTAGGCCTAGGGAGATTACCTGGCAACATCAGCACAAGCTAATTAATATTCATAAACTCACCTTTCCTCAAGTAGTAGTAGTAGATTTAGACAACACAACTTGCCTGTCAATTAAAATTAATTGCAAAGCCACTCACAGGCCCAAGGTAAATAATTATCTTTCTGAAATATGCTTCAGGGACAGAGTTGAAACAAAGGTCAGTGGAGTGAGAAATGAAAGATAACACTCTACAGTCAACCTGCAACCTCATTATTAGAGGTCGACAAATATATCGGTTTTGCAGATTAATCGGCACCAATAACAGATTTCTGGAACTATTGTTATCTGCAAAAATCCACACCGATAATTTTTCCCCATTGTGTCCGGTGCTGGAGCAGCTGGGAAGGGTCCGCTGTCGTTATACAGTATGAGAGCGGCCTCTAGAGGTGAAATAAAAACTATCACTTCCTGATGCCTTGTGGTGTTTGTGTTGACATGTAAGACTACACTCTGCATGGAGCAGAACACTTCAGATGCGGATTTAAAACATCACCAACAAAAAGGTATGTACAGAGTACACTACAGTACACTTTGTCGTATCATAATAAAGTAATTAATTTGTTGACTAAATGCTGCATTAGTAGAGAACAGCAGTATGTTTTCGACAAGGCTGAGAGGAAGCTAACATTAAAGCTAACCTCAAGTGGTTAGGTTATGGGACAAAAATACATGCAAGTCCTACCCTAAATGTCACAATTGTTACCATCTATTACCATCTATTTGCATTAGTTTATATCCAGCTGGTCACGTTTATGCATTCGTTAGCCAGCTAAGTTGCATATTTAAAGCTAGTGACGTGAGAATGCAAATTCATATCTTCATGCAGCTGAGAGAAACATATAAACAAATCAGAAACGCATCTGATTTAAATTAAAAATGTTTATCCTTACTGTAATACGATTACTTCAGATCGATCACATTCTTGCACTAAAAAAGGCTAGACACAGCACAACAAATACAGTTTAACAGAAAGCATGTGTCACAATATGCTTTTAAAGTTCTTTTTAATTAGACACATCATCTAAAAAACAGCACTCCTGCACAAGACGCTGAATAAACAAAAACAAAGGGAAACAAAGACGTTCTGCTAGTGCACGTTTACATAGAAAAACAAATGGATGGTTGCAAAAGCGTTCAGTGTGAACAGGCCCTTACAGTTGGTTGAGGTCTTTGGCTGTTGCATCTTGCTCTCTTATAAGTGTTTCTCAGATTAAGCAATGAGTTGTTTAAATGCTTTGTCAGGAAAATGTTCAACTTGGAAATGTGTGTCTTGAGATTCTCGCGTTCAGTTCCAGTCTGTTGTGTTCTGTCTGTTTGAACAGCCCCTGGCCTGGGCTCATAGTCTGAGCCGCTTCACCACCAAGTTCAGCCGAATACTACTGCTATTTGTGAATATTGCTACTCTACGTACAACTAGTGCCCGACCGATATTATCGGCCAATATTAGGCTTTCGTAAATATATCGTATCGGCGTATATGTTTTCCGAAATGCACAGATATGAAAACTTTTTTTCATAACTTATAATGCAGAAAACAATGCTTGGGGTGATATAGAATTGGTGTCAAAGTAGTTTGTCCCACAGACTGCACTCCGACTCCATTGTTTACAGAGCTGAGCTGATGGTGGCTCTGAAGACAGTGTGGAGTTAAGCGGTGTGGAGTTAAGCATGTTTCCATACATACTGGAAAGTTAATAAACAATGACCCCATCATTTTCCCTTTTCAATATAATGTTAACCCTGTCCCTGACAACCATGACACTCATGTTTATCACATCTGTTTGCTGTTAGCCAGCTATAGTTTGTCAGTGCAGTCAGTAATGTAGCAGATTGAAAGGGAAAACATCAGAGCACCTTTTTGCAGCTCAGCAGACAACGGTGCGGTGGTGGATTGTGTCTGTTGGTGTTGATTTCACGCTATGTTGTTACCTAATGCTGTAAAGTAAATAAACAACGTCCATCTTTTACCCTCCGTGACAACGAGCATATAGCTAACTAGCTAATCATGTAGCTACTTTCATTGTTGTCAGCTGAGTGGAAGCTAATGTGTAAATGTATTCACCAAACTGTTTTGTTCAGGATTAAAGTCTGGTTTTCCACCATTGAAAGTTTCCCCTGAACTTGTATAGCAGAATACGGTGTAACACCGCTGCCGCTGTTTTTCTCTTGACTCAGCAGGTGTAAATGCTTCTTGTTTTACAACCTGCCCCTAATTGACTGGCAGTATTAAAACAGTCAGCATTTGACTGATACTAAACAGTACTAACAATGTTTATATAGCTATTTATTTTATTTTTATTTATTCTTTATTTAAATGGTCAGCAATTGACTGATACTAAACAGTACTGATGTTTATTTAGCAATTTATTTTATTTTTATTTATTCTTTATTTAAATGGTCAGCCACTGACTGATACTAAACATACAGTACTGATTTTTATTTAGTTATAATTTTAATTTATTCTTTATTTAAATGGTCAGCAACTGAATGATACTGAACATACAGTACTGATGTTTATTAAGCTATTTATTATATTTTTATTCTTTATTTTCTCAGTGTTCATTTCTAGAATTTGTTGACAATGTATAATAATAATGTCAAATATTCTTTGATAAAAATATTTGTTTAAGAAAGCAGCCTTCTGAGTACCTTTGCATAGTCATATCGGTGCAAAATCGGTGAACAATCCACATAGAAAAGGTCTGTTTTCATTCCAGCTCAATAATTAGCTATATCAGCCACCATATCGGTACTCAGTGAATCGGTCGGGCTCTACATACAACTGTACTGAATAAAAAAAAACAATGTGGTATTTCGCTGTTATTATGAAGCTTGTATCTAGAGTAGTAGGAATCAGTACAAGTGTAACACCATGTGAACTGTCTATTGCGTTTTCCCCTGACATTTTACTTTTTACTTAACATTTGAGAATATGGGCCGACTGAAACGTTTTATTTATTTTATGCACATTAGTTGAATATGAAATGCTCTTTTTTTTTAACAGCCAGGATAGAAATGTTCTATGCAATAATATAACGGTGATGTATGGTTTATGTATTTATTGCACCCTCTTGTGGACTAAGCAAACAACGTCAATTTAAAAATCAGCTGACTTTAAAATTTTAATATTAGTTCATATTTATTAATATTTATATATTTATTTCATTAAAAAAATTACAATACATTTTCATGGTTCAGTCAGTACTGTTTATTTTTGTAATAAACTTCAGCACTATTTTACTTTGAGTGGTATTTTTTTCATTCTGTATCAATTTTAAAAACTATAGGTTGATTAATCAGTTATCGGCAGGTACTACCCAACTTAGTTATTGGTAAAATCAACTATCGGTCGACCTTTACTCATTATAATGGCAAGTTCTGTCATAGTGACCAGTACCACTCATTTCTGAAGGCTGTGTGGTTTCATGGGACTCGACTTGAAATTCATTCTGAAATGTTTGAATTGCTCAGGATGAAACTGAGTCATAGTGTCTGTTCAAGGAACAAGTCTTTCACTAGTGATCAAACAATATTGTTCTTTTAATGGCAAATATCTAGATAGCACAGTGGACAATGTCTGGAATATTGCTGATATAAAAAAGAAAAATTTTGATGGCAAATAATATGTGGGTCAACGATGTGATGCTTAAAATGTGTCTTTACTTAAAAAAATGTGATTACTTAAATACACTTCTACTATGATGAACATGTTTTAAATTTCTGAGTTAAAAAGTAATTTTGATATTTTTTCTGGGCCTTAAATTCAAACATTTAAGTGGTGTAACGGTCCGGAGACAAAAATAACCAAATAAATATAAGTCTGATTAAAAGTAAACTTCTTGAAAAAAGACATGTTGGCATAAGCAGTTTGGAATAATTTTTTATTAATAATTCTTTAAAAAAAAAAAAAAAAAAAGCACTGAAAATGTTTAATTTCAGAGTTTCATTAATATTTGAAAAACCTTTGTCCTCTAAATCAAAATCAAGTGGTGTAACCAACATGCAGGTAGCCATTCTGTCAGGTTTTTTTTAAATACACCAGATATTTTGACATTTTTATGAAAAACTCATTATATTTATATATATATATATTTAACGATTAAGTTATGTTCACTCAAGTGTAGGGCTGGGACGATTCATCGACGTAATCGACATCATTGATTACAGAAATACGTCGATTTGCATAACATGCGTCGGCGCGTCGCAATGGAGTAATTAAAATGGCAGCTCCCGCTTTAAGTATGGATTCCCCCGAAGAACAAGCTGCAGCTACGGTCATCTAAAGTGTGGGAGTATTTTAGCCAGAGACCCAACAATGTGGTGCTGTGTAAGCTAAGCAAATTGGAAATGGCTTATCACAGCAGTACAACCGCCATGAACGAACACTTGAAGCGAAAGCATTTGTCAAGATGGCAGCAAGGCAGCACCGTAAGTCCTGTTTACTTTTTGTCCCATCCAAACATGACATATTAGTATTACAACACGTGTTTCTGTTAGTAGTACTCACTTCAAATTTATTTTCTAAATGTTTCCTCATCGCCCCCATGTTAAAAGTAATTTCTGCACCGCTGCTAACGTAGAGTGACCATATGTCCTCTTTTTCCTGGACATGTCCTCTTTTTCGGACCTTAAAAAAGCGTCCGGCAGGGATTTCTAAATTTGTGAAAATGTCTGGGATTCGGCTTTAGTTGCATTATGATGTGCATCTGGTCTAATATTTCATTGTGTGTGCGCATATTTGCATTGCTTTAACCCCTCTTTGTAAGTCCCGCCTTCTCGCACACCAATTGGTCGATTATAAGACACTTGCAGCAACTATTGGACAAATTCCTGCCTGTCAATCTCTCCGCAAACGTGTGAAGCACTGTTGTGTTCGGCATCAAACAGTTGCTTGACAGTAGCAGCAAATGACAGCTGAGTGGAAACAATGCCCAAACGAAAGTGCAAATTTACAGAAGATTTGCAAAAAAATTCCCATGCTTTCGTCCAGGTCGAGATCCGTGGGAAGCAGAATGTATGACATGTGAAGCTGGCACTTATGTGTCAGCTGCTAATAAAGGTGCAAGTGATTTAGAAGCACACATTAGCTCTGCGAAGCATAAAGGGTCAGCAAAAGGTGAAAGTTCATCAGGTAAATTAACGGACTACATTCTGCGACCAGGTGAAATTATCACTTTGCTTCATTTTCCATGGCCATTCAATATAATAGTAATAGTTAATGAAGGTACACTCATGGCATCAAATATTTTATTTTAGTACATGGACATTCAAAAGAATGTTGGACATTTGTATTTATATATATATTTATGTTATGCTAATAGAGTGTCTTTTTCACTGTATTAAAGTTTGCATTCATAGTAACACTGTTTTTTGTTGCAGAATAATGCCCTGCAGTGCACACTTTGTTTCTTGTACATTTGTTTGTGTTTAAGAGAAGATGATTTAATAAAATATTGAAATATTAATGAGACAAGTTTTTTATATTTATTTTGGGTTAATTAATTGTTATATTAATCAAGTAATAATTATAAAAAATCTTTAGAATAATCTACAAATTAGTCGTTAGATTAATCGACTAATCGGAAAAAGAATCGTTAGGTTAATCGATAAAACAATAATCGTTAGGTGCAGCGCTACTCAAGTGTATTCGAGGTGCAGGGAAGTATTTTAATACCTTTTACTTGATGGTTCCACATCTTGACATTTTTAAAGTCATTAAATATTATTTTTTGTGGAAAATGTTTTTAAATATTTATGAACTAACTTGATCACAAAGACTAGTGTTTTAAACTAGATTTTTAGATGATTTATTATTTTTATCACCTCGGACAACCTTATTTGTCAATGACCCATGTGCACAAAATTGCTGAATTTAAAAAAAATAAAAAAATAAAAAAATAAACATTTAAAAACAGAAAATGTGCAATATTCATTGACAAGGCAGTCGGTAGATTTTGGACAGAATGACCAGTTCTGTTAGTCAATCCCGATAAATGTCCAAATATCAGCCAATTAACCAGCCTTACTGATATATTGGTCTATCACTGTCTTTTACAGAAGAAGAAAAAAAACAGTTCTTATATAGACATCGTTCGAGAGTTTGAACATGAGCGTAGAACACCAGTTGTGGTCAGCGGAGGCAGTGTGGCTGGTTTTGTTCTGGTTTAATGAAGCATGGCATCACATGATGCCAACACAGGCTACATGCTGCCCATATCAGATTCAGTCTAATGATTGGTTCACAGTGTGATGAAAATCTGCTCTACTACACCCCACCAGCACCCGAATACAAGACCCCACACCCCAAACAAGAAACTCCAGCACCTGATATTCCTGCTCTTCTTAATTTTCCACTCTGCTAATGAGGTTTCCATCCAATAAAAAAACTTAGCTCTCCTTTATAGCATTCAGAAATTCCCATGTGCTTCTGAATGCACTATTTGAAAAGTCTGATGCAGTCACGGAGCAGACAAGATAATGCAATCATTCCATTTAGAGCTTTTAGAAGAATATCGTGACCACACACACATTTCATGTCCACTGTTAAGATTGATGGATGAACACCACTCAATGTGATAATCATTGTTTGCTCCCACATATCAGCTTATCTCGTAACGGGAAGCATCATGTACCACAAAAGCAGATTACAAAACATCTCAACACCTTCCCTTTTTTATTGCACTTGGGAGAAAGTGCAATTGTTTCCAAAAAAAATCAGGTTTTGTTACTACCTCAGTGAGGTGTTTTCAACAAATGCTTATCTTTGACAGAGAGAAGGGATGCATTTCATAGTTTGACCTGAATTCAGAAGCAGTTGCAGTGGCTTTTCAATATAGCTCTGGATAAAAGGCGAGACAAAAATCACTAAATACAATAGAGCTGACCTAAATTTGTACAATTGTCTCGTTCCATAATAAAACAGTCAACAGCCAAAGCAGAAGCATAAAGGAGAATTCAGGGTTC
This sequence comes from Myxocyprinus asiaticus, assembly GCF_019703515.2. Lineage (NCBI taxonomy): Eukaryota > Metazoa > Chordata > Actinopteri > Cypriniformes > Catostomidae > Myxocyprinus > Myxocyprinus asiaticus. The sequence goes on along the minus strand of NC_059357.1, from coordinate 35,120,817 downwards.
AATACAAGTTAAGCTCAATCGAATACATTTCTGGTATAATGTTGATTACCACAACAAAAAAAAACAACAACAAAAAAACATTTTTTGACTTGTCCATCTTGTCCACTTATCCTTTTCTTTAAAACAAAAAATCGAGGTAACAGTGAGGCACTTACAATGGAAGTGAATGGAGCCAATTTTTGGAGGGTTTAAAGACAGAAATGTGAAGCTTATAATTAGAGGTAGACCGATATATCAGTTTTACCAATTAATCGGTGCTGATAGTTGCTTTTTGGAACTATCGGTTATCGGCAAAAATCTCTACTGATAGTCGCAGATGTTTGGTTTTTTTTATTCCTCAACAATAAACCTAAAATTGTGAAATTATATATATATATATATATATATATATATATATATATATATATACATATACACATATACATATATACACACACACACACACACGCACACATATACTGTATATACAAAATGGAGCTAAGTCCCCTTTGTATTTCAGGTTTGTTTATAGTTAAAAGTCCAGCGTTATGCACCAAACCTTAAACTTTCTGGTTATAATTGGGACTTTGGTTGCACATTAAACTGCTTTTGGGATTATATTAATTTTAGACTCTTGTAGCCTCAATGTCTGTGCCGTCATAGTAAGGAAAGATTAAGAAATGCTTATAAATCGATTTAAAAAAAAATCTATCGGCCAATTAATCATTTATCTGCCTTTTCCACCCTCTTGTTTATTGGTATCGGCAAAATCCACTATTTTACTACTTATTATATCATAAAAGCATGTACATTAATTCTTCTGTTAAAGTTTGTGTATTATTTAAACTGTAAAGCTGTTAAAATCATAATTTATTCGGTGGTTATAGGGTTTACGCCATTACATTGTCATGGCAACGAAGTTGTAAATTGAATACAAGGTTAGTAGGCGATTTTATAACAGTAAAACCATGTTAACACCCATATTGCTAACATTTTGTGGCTATACTTTTACAAACAGAAAGTATTTTAACATTTATGGATTGGCCCCATTGACTTCCATTGTAAGTGACTCACTGGAACCTAGATTTGTGCTTTTTTTTTAGAAAAGGAGGAGCAAATGGAAATTAATTTTCATGGTAATCAACATTATGCCACAAAGGCTGTCGACTGAACCCAGAATATTCCTTTAAAGGGATAGATACTCAAAAATAAATATTCTCATATAATTTACTCATCCTCGCCTTTATGTTTTTTCTTTTTGTGTAACATAAGGTCCATGCTTACTCTTTTCAATGCAACCAGCTATTTATTTTTATTTTTTTGTCAAACTCCCAAAAAAATTCACCATAACAGCAATGTAACTGCTGTCGTGTGACCAGATTTGAATATGCGAAAGCGCAAATGAGATGAGACTTCAAGTGGAAGAGTTCTCAGCAAATTATGACTTAAACTTCCATCTGTTCTTCACACAAAGCTATTGTACAGACAACTTGCAATATAGCGCTCGGATCGTACGGACCAATTTTATGGTGCTTTTTTGTTCTATTTTTATCTTGACAGCATATATCGCCAAACACTTACGTTGTAAAGAAAACAGCCGCTTGGATATTCTGCTCAATGTCTCATGTTGTGTTCCACATAGCAAAAAAACAAAAGTGAGGGTGACATGAAGATGAGCAAATGATGACTTTTCATTATTGGGAGAACTATCCCTTTAAGAGACAGACAACTAGCCTCAAGAGCACTCGGTCCAACATAATGGCATAATAGAGCCTTTGTCTTATTAATATATTCTTTAAGAACAATGCCATCTTTACGGTGACGGATGGACAAATCCCCACGAACCCCACAGCGGCTTCTGCAACGGCTACACATGTAGCAAAGCACCAACAGTGCAATGAGCTCAGCAAGAGTCCGTCCCTATTGACAAATTAACTGCTGCAATACACATGAAATCCAGCAGGTCTGGATGATGCTGGTCAGTGCTTAACTGCATGCATGTTACACATTACATTGGTGAACAAACGGCTGTTGGCTACTTTCCCCAATTTAATGCAAAACCTTTGGAGCGTGACACAAAACAATCCAAGCCAAACATGTTTAAAGTGACACTGGTGGAATACGCATGTGTCGAGAGCTTTGATAAGGGACTAAATGTGTGAGATAGTCTTATCGTGAAGCTCTACACATGAGTGCAACCCAGAGAGACCAATGACTGAGGTGATAGAAACGTGTCTGTATTGACACATATACGCGTCACAAGTTACTATTAAAGTGTGAAATATATCCTTTATGTTTACATATGGATGGCAATTAAACCAAACTATATTAATTAAAATACACAGGTCTGCTGTACTAATACAGAAATACCAAAGATAATAACATATTGAAACATATTCATGCGTTGTGGATGTGAGATGCTTAGTTCAATTCTGGCAGACTTACCCCATGTGCGATGCCCGGCAGAGAGAAGAAACGCGTGCCACTGTATTTAATCTTCATTTACAAAGTTCACACGAGACTCCGTAATTCCAAATCGAAAGGGTTCCGATTCGGGAGAGCCAACCGTTGCAACCGAAACTGATTTTTAAAGGAGTCAAAACATTCGTGGAGCAATGGGCATTACTGTGTATATTCGAATCAATAGTGAAGCCATGGCTGTGATATACGCCAAGGAATAATCAGTCTTGCATCGAAAGCTTCAAGACGCGTCAGTTAATGTGTTATATGGTAATTCCACGTACTGTGCGGTTGCTGCTCTCGCGGACTCACTGAGTGAACAACAGCCTCACGAGCTGCGCGCGACGACACAGTCCAGTAATACACACACACACACACTCACTCGCCCTTCGACTCAACACAGCATGGAAATGCGAGCTTTCGTTCCAACTACAGAGTAGGGTGCCACGGTGATGATTTTACCCCCTATTCTCAAAAAATATTTATTGCAAAAATATATATAATTGCAAACGGTCTCCAGAAGATGTTGTCACTACTTAATGAATGAATATGTTCAGAAAAGAAAAGTCACATTTATGGTACTATTATACTCTCTCTCTCTCTCTCTCTCTCTCTCTCTCTCTCTCTAGGGTACAAATGAGGTCCAGATGTTTTTTTTTTTGTTTTTTTTTTCCGTCTTTTTTGGTTCCACCTCCTCACTTCCTCTCGCGCTCTCTTGTTGTTGAGAGTCTTTCAGTAATTTTTCCTTTCTTACATTTATGGTTCCTTAGAATGTGTTCAACTCTCAGCTACAAACTTTTGTACAATTAACATTAAGCTTACATCATCTAATGTTTCAGTGACCTAAGAATATTCTGGGTTCATTACGGAATATAACGAGGCACGCTCGATTGACAGCATTTGTGGCATAATATTGATTAGCTACCACAAAATTAATTTTGATTTGTCCCTCCTTTAATTAAAAAAAAAAAAAAAAAAAAAAAAAAAGCAACAATCTGGGTTCCAGCGAGGCACTTACAATGGAAGTGAATGGAGCCAATCAGTAAACGTTATAATACTCACTGTTTCAAAAGTATAGCCACAAGATGTAAACAATATGCATATTAACATGATTTTAGTCTGATAAAATCACTTACTAACTTTTCTGTGTAAAGTTATAGCCAATTTTACAACTGTGTTGCCATGACGATGTAATGTCAACAAATGCTAAAACCCTAAAATGAATAAAAATGCTTCTTTAAACCCTCTAAAAATGGGTCCCATTTACTTCTATTGTAAGTGTCTCACTGTAACCCAGATTTTTACTTTTTTTTAAAGAAAAGGAAGGACGAGTCTAAATAATGTTTTGTGGTTATCAACATTATGCCACAAATCCTGTCAATTGAGCTTAACTTGTATTGAACCTGGAATATTCCTTTAATGTTGAGATCACTCTTGACATCTGTCAGACATGTGTAAACTAAAAGGTAGGACCTTTGTTGAGTTACTAGCCTATGCTTGTCTGTTTAGTTTCCTTTTTTTCCCCTTTGAAAGTCAATGATTTCATATGCATTGATTGTTTTTTATTTTTTATTTTATTTTTTTTTACATGTTTTGCCTGAGGTGTGTTCAGCTTGGTCTAGGCTTGTCATCTGGGCTGTGTTGTATTGTGTTCACACGAGGAGGGCAGGTATGACTCAGGTATGACATTTGCATCTTTAAACACAGCACTAAAATGTAACTTTGAGCCTGTAAATAAAAGTCCCATCTTGATGAGGACCATGTGGTAAATTGTTCCCTGATAAGCCCCTCTAGCATATATGGAAATTGGTGAGTCAGTGAAAATGAAACACCCACCACAAGTTTAAGAAGCATATTGTGAAGCAATTTCACAGTTTTGGGAACCATTTAAGTAAGAAAATATGATTCCCCATGATGGTAGACTTTGCTTTAAATGGCAAAATGAAGCATAATAAAACCCAATGCTATCTGGAAGAGGCTGCATGGATTCAGAGGTTTCACTACTATATATTTTAAGAAATCTAAGAGACTCCAGTTTGAACTCTGCATTTCAATTCTGAAGTTGGCTTCAGGGAGGGGTCAGGAACCCTGACCTCACTTCCTGTGGCGACTTCACAAGCCATGCATTGTCTGTGAGAATGTGACAGGGCTCTTGGGACTCCTCCACATCTGGCAGCTGTTTTGACCACCCCCATTCCTTCCCACCCCAGGAAGATCTAATTATGTCCCTGGTACTCACCTCAGAAACTCCCCAAAACCTACTCTACTGGCTTGAACTTCTCCATTTCCACACACTGTTATGTACCTAACACATGGTCCATTAAATGTAGTACCTGAAAAGAGGCTCTGACGTGTATTTGGTCTGCCACAGCATGGTTTCCACCATCAGGTTTACCCTGTATAGGTTCGTGTATCTGCTCTGCCAATGTCTTTTGCGAGTATCTAACCTAATTAGGTATCATAAACTAACAATGAACAATATTTTTTCTTGGTTAATTTATAAATGTACAATTGTTCAATGTTAGTTCATAATGCATTAATCAATGTTATTGTTTGAACTTTTTATGTAAAAAATTATTAAATATGTTAAAATTAACATTAACCAAGATTAATACTTTATGTAAAAGTATTGTTCCTTGTTAGTTCATGTTAACTAATATAGTTAACTTATGTTAACATATACTACCTTATAGTTAAGTAATTTTTTATTTCAATATGTGATAGATTTGTGTTCCTGGGCATTGGAGGAGTCAGCGAACAGTTGAGGTGAGTATTTATTTTCTCTTCCACACACACAAGGGTAAATAAAACAGGCTCTCAATAGCTGACTCAAATCAAGGGCTTCCAGTCTCCCAAAATAACTAAACAAATAAATTATCTTAATATGATGTGGCCAGACACACAGACACCACTTCCTTCTGCCACTCACTCTCCCAGTCTGATGCTCTGGCGTGCCTTATCAGGTCTCCCTCCGCCAATATTCATATATGTATATATATCACACACACATAACAACTACACCTCTCTCTCCACTGCCCCTCCACGAGAGCCCTCCAAAAACTGCCAGATATTTGCCCCACTTCCCCACAAAGAAGTCCAAATTCCTCAGTCTTCTAGATGACCCTTTTTCAAAAGCCGCCACCCTCCCCATCTCCAAGCACCACTCCTGAAATGGGGGCGCTCCAGCCGACTTCTATCCCCTTAAAACTATTTGTCTGGCAATCATGACGCTGGTTAGGACCCAATTTTTTATGTGCTTATTCTCTATATTGATGACCGCCCCATCGCCTAAGATACAAAGTCTGGGGCAAAATAAAATTTGAGTGCCCAATACATCACACATAAACTGAACCTTCAACCAAAATTCTTGGATCTTAACACACCACCAAAAAACATGGGTCGTGTCTCCATCATTAACATTAACATTAACATTGCCAGCAGGTGGGTGTGTCTAGTGGGGGGTCCAACAGAATCGATGTAAAATCTTGAACTACATAAAGTGAACCCTTGTATAGCTAGATGCAGACTTGATGTTTTTTAAAAATCCTAGCCTACACTCCCTCCTCCAATACCAAATTTAAATCTTTCTTCTATAATCTTTTGATATAAGTTAAAGCTTCGTCCCCCAGACTCTGAATTAGCAGGGAGTAATACACTGATGCCTCATGACCTTTTCCAAAAGCAGTAATCACCACCCCCAGAGTGTCTGCCGCTTTAGGGGGTGTATGCTACTCCCAAAATAGTACAATGCAGGTGGCGCAGCTGTAAATACCTAAAAAACTGAGATCTGGGAATCCCAAAATGTTGAACCAAATTTTCAAAGGATCTCAACTCTCCATTGAATTGTATTCCAAAATTCATCATACCGGCTACAGTCTCTCCCTGTAGATGTCCCCCTCTCTTATTTTAAGCAATTTGATAGCATAGCTAAGTCCTTTATTTGGAATGGTAAATGTCTCAGATTACATTTCAACAAGTTACATAGGCTGATTGACAAAGGTGGGCTAGGCCTACCCAAGATTTATTTTTATTTTTATGCATTCGGTCTCAGACATTTGGCTCATTGGTCGCTTCCACCTAAGAGAGCCCCTCCCTGGTTTCATATTGAACAGGATGTCCTTGCCCCTATTTCGCCATTGCAAAGCCTTTCTATCAAACTAACCGGAGAGGATAAGTCACACCCCGTTATCTCACATTTGCACGTGGTTTGGACAAAAGTGTCCAGAGTGTTTGATTCGGACATTTATTTAAATGTTGTTTCAAGCATATGGCTGAACCCTAAATTACATATTAATAAGTCCCCTTTCGGTTGGTCAGAGTGGATTGTGTGGGGAGTTACTACACTCGGTGACCTATGAGAGTGGAGTGTTGAGATCTTTTGAGAATTTGGTTCATAATTTTGGGATTCCCAGATCTCAGTTTTATAGGTATTTACAGCTGTGCCACCTGCTCTGTATTGTTTTTGGGAGTAGCACACACCACCCTAAAGTGGCAGATACTTTGGGAGAGGTGATTACTGCTTTTGGAAAAGGTCATGAGGCATCAGTGTATTACTCCCTGCTAATTCAGAGTTTGGGGGACAGCACTTTAACTTCTAGAGGGGGTTAAGTATCGATTCTGTTTGTATATGTTTTGCTTTTATTTGTTTAATATATGAATCAATGAAAAATGTTAATCATAAAAAAAACTTTAGGGGAACAATTTAAACTGTATTTACAACTAAATTAATCTACACGAGTTTGTTTTATAGATTTTCTTCTAATTTGTAATTCTGTCTCACAAAATCTGTATAGAAACACTGGACCTTGTCATGGGGGTTCTCGTAGGTGTGCATGGACTGTTTGAGTTTAGAGGGATGGACAATGGTTGGCATTGTCATGCGCGGGGTTAATGCACATGTTTTTCTTTTTTCTGTTTGTTTGGTTCTGGGGGAAGTTAGGGGTTTGATAATTGCACTAATGTTGGAATGTGGTCTTTATAATTTAGGTTTTGACACACAATATATTTTTTCTAATATGTAAAAATGTCAAATGTTAATATGAGTGGATTGTCTCTCTCCACGTGGAATGTGAATGGGTTGGGGCACCCCATAAAAAGAAGGAAGGTTATTTCTTTTCTTAAACGAAAGAAATATGATATAGTGTTTCTTCAAGAAACACATTTTTCCCTGCAGGAAACTGAAAAAATTGGGAAGATATGGGGTGGGCATGTTTTCTTTAGTGCTGGCTCAAGTAAGTGCAGGGGAGTCATTACATTGATAAGTAAACATCTACAATTCAAATGTCTTAAACAGAGTAAAAATAAATTAGGAAGAGTCTTTATTATTTTAGCAGAAATTCAGGGGCAAAAGTTGATTTTGGCTAATATTTACGCACCTAACGCTGATGATCAGTGCTTTTTTATAGATCTTGAAGGGATGTTGCAAGCCGCTGGCACCCCTCATGATATAATATTGGGAGGATACTTTAATCTATTGATGGACTCAGTCCTTGATCATAGTGAAGCAAAAGTGTGCAAGCCCGGTCAATCAGGTCAATTCTCTGAGGCCATCAGACGACATTTGGCGGTTAAGCTCTGCCTCTGCACTTTTAATATTCCCTTCCAACTCCATGAGTTTTTGGTGAATGAGGCATACTGTTTGATCCGGCCCCTAAGAACTGCCTTAAGTGCCTCCCGAGCCACGCCCACAGAAGATACTAAGGACCAGTTGGTCTCCATATAAACATTGATTTCAGTCTTTAACATTTGTTGAAATTCAGGATTTTGCAAAAGGGATACATTAAAGTGCCAACTGTATTATTTCTTTTTCTCCGTATGTGGCAACACCTCTAAACACATCAGGGTGTGATCTGAGACTAAGATGTTTCCAATTGAGCAATCAACAACAGATGAAATGAGGGACTTAGATATAAAAACAAAAAACAAAAAAACTATTCTTGAGTAAATCTTATGGGCTGATGAAAAAAATGTATAGTTCCTACCAGATGGGTTCAAAAGTCTCCAAATATCTGTAAGACCAAGATTTTTACACATCCCTTACACACTTTTGCTTCACTATGATCAAGGACTGAGTCCATCAATAGATTAAAGTCTCCTCCCAATATTATATCATGAGGGGTGCCAGCAGCTTGCAACATCCCTTCAGGAGCTATAAAAAAGTCCTGATCATCAGCATTAGGTGCGTAAGTATTAGCAAAAATCAACCTTTGCCCTTGAATTTCTGCTAAAACAATAATGACTCTTCCTAATTTATCTTTAATCTGTTTGAGATATTTGAAATTGAATGCTTACTTATCAGTGTAATGACTCCCCTGCTCTTACTTGAGCAGGTAAATTGAAAAACTATGAAAATTCCTGTTTGTTCTGAGTGACCCATTTAGACCCACCTCAACAACGTTACTCAACCAATAGCGTTGGGGGCAGGACTATCTGACTGTTTGAACAACTGCAGATGGGGGGCGTATTCGGAAAGCTGTTTTAAAAACATTGTTTATTTTTGTAATTCCGTTCAGTGGCGCAAGTACAAAATCTTTCTAGCAAGTCAGTCCACTGGCAGCAATCTTTGGAAGGTTATTTCCAGTCATGAAACTGCAGCTCCTATCTACTTGAAAGAGGAAAGACCGAAATCTCAGAAACTGTTGGACAAGTTTACGATGAAAGAACATCAGTCAAAGACAGCAGTCAAATCTGACAACAACTGAATCATAAATTGTGCTTTTTTACCTCATATTATGCTAAAAAAAAATAAAATTCCTGGCTTGTATAGGTAATATGCATGAGCGTTCTCGAGTTGATTGACAGGCGATATCTGTATCTAAAAGGTGATTTTCAATTACCTTTTAATTCTTTTTCAGGCTCTTTTACCTGTAAGGCGGGACTTCCTTTCCACATCCATTGACCGATGGGCGTTCCAATTTCTCCCATTCATTTTAATAGAAGTGGCCCATCTCTGCTGAATAGTCTCTGGCCATTGTTACAGATATTACATACATCAGCTTTAAGTTTGAAACCTCAGTTTTCAGTTACCTAACATCACTGTTTTCCAAAGTATGCGGTTATGGAGAGCATTTTCAAAAGGAAAACGGCATTCTAGTGTGGGTGAGATGCGTAAATGTAACGCAATTAATGCATTTTCAAAGGAATAATTTTTAGTGTGTACATGGCCTAAGATGTAGGCCATGATCATGATATATCATTTATTACACAGATTTCTGGAATACTTCTTTCTGTTTCATCGATTGCGGCATTATGCGGTCAACATTTTTGTCCCAGCCAACCAATTTCACATAGCTATGCTAGTTTCATATCTCTCGTATAGTCTGTGGTATTTCATTTCTCATGAAATAGAGTAATTTTAACTCAAACCAATATTTAATGTCCAGGTATTTATTTAATTTGTAATTATCCGTGTACGAAGCTTGATAATGTACAGTCAGCTGATCATATAGCAAAATAAACCCCAAAAGGGTGATCAGGACCCTGATGCAAAGCAAAATGGTAATAATGACCTTACTATTCCCTTAAGTATCTGGTATCAGTATTGTACTATCAGTTATCACATACACAGAAGTTAAACAGAATATTCTTATTTAGTCAAAGAAACCTTTATAAGAAAAATAATTGGGGTGTAAAATACACATGTATTTCCTCTTCTAAACAGAGCAAGAACACCTCACACATTGGCTTAACCCTTCGTCTTTTTCAATCTTCATCACAGATAATATTTATTTTTAGAGCATAAGTACATTCTCTTTCTGTCATGTGCTCTGTTGTCTTGTGATTCGGTTAGATCCATGAGCATTAGTGATGTCTTGTGATGCAATTCTACATTCAATGTAATTCATAGAGAATCTAATTATCCGTATCTGTTTTCATCTAAAAGGCTAAACCAAGCAGTACAAACCGTACAAGTTAAATTATGCTCAGTTCATTTTCAATTTCAATTTTCTTATAATAATAGGGCCAGTTTTTTGAGGGTTTAAAGGCACAGATGTGAAGTGAGTAATTCTCCTGTTAAAACGTATAATTTTTTATAGCTTAAAAGTTGTTTAAATAGTCATTTATGGTCGTTTATTAATGCGTTACATTGTCATGGCAACAAAGTTGTACAAATATTAGTGTAAACAAAAGGGCTCTTAGTGGCCAAATATATACACAAACAATGTCGATGAGAGTACACACGCAGCCAACTCTCCCTGCTGTCTCTTTCTGCTTACTGATGTGTCCGTCAGCCTTTTCAGGTCTCTCTCCGCCATCACTATAACAAGAGACAGGTGTTAGAGATAATGACAGCCCAGGTGACAAGCCTTACCACTCTCCCTCTCCCACAGACAGATACACAACTATGCACCCATCCCCACATACCCCCACCGCGCTCAACTCAGGCTGGGGCAACATCCGGCCTGCCAACTCCCCCCCATTTCTGGAGAGAAAGTCAGCCACAGCCATCTGCGCCCCCGGTCTGTGCCAGGTATCAACGGGTGATCCACGTGTTGGTATCTTTAATGCGGTGGAGCCATTGGAGTGGGGTGTGATCTGAGCAGAGGGTGAAGGCCCGCCTCAGCAGGTAGTAGCAGAGGGTGAGGACAGCCCACTTGATCGCAAGACACTCCTTTTCGATGGTACTATACTTCATCTCCTTCAAGGAGAGCTTGCGACTTATAAATAGCACCGGCCATCCGGGGCATTGGGTACGCGTCAAATTTGGACACCGCATTCACTTTACGACAGTCTACACAGAACCGGACCTTCCCCTCACTCTTTGGTACCAGAACCACCGGGCTGGCCCAATCACTGTGCGGCTCTTCTATTACGCCCATCTCAAGCATTGACTCCAATTCTTCCTGAACAACTCTTTTCTTGTGTTCAAGAAGGCGATAGGCTGGCTACAAACCACCACCCCTGGGGTGGGCTTGATATGGTGTTCTATGAGGTTCGTGCAACCAGGGAGAGGTGAGAACATGACTGCGAATTCCACTTGCAACTTGGCCACGTCTGTGAGCTACGATGGTGAGAGGTGGTCACCAGGGTGAATGAATTAGGTTTGAAAGTCACCTCCGGCCCGAGCTCCGCCCTCTCCGGGACTACAGATGACTGCCTCCCTCCATGATTTTAGGAGGTTGAGGTGGTAAACTTGACATGCCCAGCCCCTATCCGTTCGACCTAACCTCATAATCGTGATCTCCGACTCGCTGTGTGACTTCAAAGGGTCCTTGCCACTTGGCGAGTAATTTAGAGCTTGAGGTGGGCAGTAATACAAGCACTTTATCTCCCGGTGCGAATTCCCATAGTCAAGTGCCCCTGTCATACAGTCGGTTTTGACGTTCCTAAGCTTGGAGCAAATTCTCCTGGGACAATTGACCCAAAATGTGGAGTTTTGCTCTAAGATCAAGAACGTACTGAATTTCATTTTTACTGTTTGAAGGTCCCTCCTCCCAAGCTTCCCATATGGCGTCGAGCACGCCGCGCGGCTGATGCCCATACAGCAGCTCGAATGGGGAAAACCCTGTAGAGGCTTGTGGGACCTCTCGCACTGCAAATAACAGGGGTTCGAGCCACTTATCCCAATTTTTAGCATGCTTGTGTACAAACTTAATAATCTTTTTTTTTTTTTTTACTTCCGCCAACCCATCTGTTTGTGGATGGTAAACACTGGTGCAAATCGATCAAAATATCTAACTAACTACAAATAATAAATGTAGTGCCTTGATCAGTGAGGATTTATTTTTGGAATCACCACTCGGGAGATAATTCTGAAGAGTGCCTCCGCAACACTACATGCTGAGATGTTGTGCAGGGGCACTGCTCTATGCGTTGCAAAGTCCACCAGAACTAATACAAAGCGATGCCCGCGTGCGGTCTGTTCAAATGGCCTGACACGGTACATGCCAATTCTTTTAAAGGGGACCTTTATTAGTGGTAGAGGGCACAGTGGTGCTTTTGGGGTGGCCGGTGGATTCACCAACTGACATTCACGGCACGGCACACCACTTGTGAATGTCCCTGTGAATGCCCCGCCAAAAAGAATGGGCCATTATTCGGTGAAATGTTTTTTCGTGACCTAAATGGCCAGCCATTGGATTATGGTGAGACGCCTGGAAGAGAGTTTCCCGATGGCTCTTTGGTACTAATAATTGGGTTGTATTTTCTTTTGTTTGAGTGTCCTGCATCACTCGATACAACCGATCTTTAATAATTTAAAAATATGAGTATGTGAGTGCGATGTTAGGCTGAAGGTGTTGGCCATCGATGACTCTCACTTGGTCAAATGTGACTGCTCTAGACGAAATCCCCTTCAGGGAAACCCCTGTGGACGGGAATTCCCTCTCTTGCGTCATTTTGACACAGAGCTGACGTAGACGGCTGTCACACACCGAGACAACATTTTACAGAGCCTATCCACACATATTTCCCTTAATAAATTCCTAAAATCAGGCCAATTTGTTCCCAAAATCAGTGGATGGGTAAGTGGGAGTTAACCGCGGCCTCTACTCTATGATTTTTTCCCCTGAATAATATCTCAGTGGTAACCAGTGATACATAGAAATAGCCCTGTGCACACACCACACCCTCACCTGTTTATTTGTACCCAATGCCCCACCTTGCACCAAGCTATGGTGGATAGAGGTCTGGGTACAACCCGAATCCACCAAAGTTTGATATGTATCCCCTTTTAAACTCACCGGTATCTGATACGTCCCTGCCCAATTGGGGGTGACCTGCGGAGCATTAGAGATCCGGGCTATCACTGGACACCGATCCTGGCAGTGAGGGCTTCCCCACAGCTCACACAGACCGGCCCAGGCTTCCGTGCGGTCTCGTCAACCTGGGTGGTGGGGGGTTGAAGAGGAGGGAGACAGGGGAAGATAAGGGGGAAGGGTCCCCTGAGTACGGGAAAGGGTTTGGGCGGGGACAGACAGGGCGGGGGGTCGGGGGGTTGAGAGGTAGGTGAGAGAAAAAGAGAAGAGAGAGAAAAAAGAGCCTCTGGATCGCTGCCTCCCTGAAGTGCTGCCATGTAGTCTTCTGCCAGCTGGACGACCTCTTCCAGTGATGCAGGGCGGTGGCACTGGACCCACTCTGCCATCCCCCAAGGGTGTTGGGAGATGAACTGCTCCAGTGTCACCAGGTCGATGATGTTCACAGCGCCACGGGTTCCCTCAGCCAGCAGCCATTTTCGACAGGCAACCCGGAGCTGTTGCGCAAAAGCAAACGGGTGGCTGTGCTTCTTAAACTTCAGGGTCCTGAAGCACTGGCGGTTCTGCTCAGGACTACGGCTAACCTGTTGCACGATGGCCTTCTTCAGGTCTCTGTAGTTGAGGAGGCTAGCGGCAGGAAGTTGCTGGGCCTCTAGCTGCGCTTCCATGGAGAGCAAAGGTAACAGGCGGGCCTCCCACTGGTCAGGTGGCCATTTCCCCACCTCGGCAGTCTTTTCGAACAAGTCGAGATAGGCCTTGTGATCATCGCTCGGCCCCATCTTGATAAGGGTAACAGGGGATGTGGGCTCCGGGGTCGCTGCTACAGCCCCCTCTCTGTCGATCAGGCTCCAAAACGCCTGCCGAACCCCTGCTTGGGCCTGGAGCAGGAGTTGGAAACGTTGTTCCTGATCCAGGCATAAATCCATAAGAGCTTGATGTCGATTCTGCTGGATGCTGGCAAGGGACTTGATTACTTTGCCCAGTGGTGAAGCTTCCATGATGATGTTATCCTCCAAGTCCTGGGTTTCAGCACCACTGTAACAATGTTCGTATCTTCAGGACAAATGGAGGAGTCAGGAGGTGAGTCAATGTGAGTATTTTTATTACTTCTTCAGCGTCAAACAAAAACATAAAAGTGCTCTTAGTGGCCAAATATATACACAATTAATGTTGATGAGAGTACATGTTAACAGTACCGGATACAAGCAGCCAACTCTCTCTGCTGTCTCTCTCTGCTTACTGATGTGCCAGTCTGCCTTTTCAGGTCTCCCTCTGCCATCACTATAACAAGAGACAGGTGTTAGAGATAATGACAGCCCAGAAGACAACCCTTACCGCTCTCCCTCTACCGCAAACACGACCATGCCCCCATCCCCACAATTAGTAAGTACTTTTATCACAATAATACAATTTTACCACACATATTGTTTATGTCTTGTGGCTATACTTTTAAAACAGTGAGTATTTTAATGTTTATGGATTGGCTCTCATTCATTTCCATTGAAAATGCCTTACTGGAACCCAGATTTTTGCACTTGACTAGTTGAAATACATTTTTGTTGTAATCAACATTATGCTACAAATGCTGTCGATTGAGCTTAACTTGTATTGAACCCGAAATATTCCTTTAAGGAAATTGTTCACCAATTGTTGGGCTGTAAGCTACAACAAGGACAAAAAAAGCATTATAAAAGTAGCCGATATGACTTTTACACTATATTCCACGTATTCTGCAGCCATATGATAGCTTTGTGTGATGAACAGACTGAAATTTAAATTTTTATTCTCTAAAAAATATTCCCCTACACCTCCCCTGGCAAATCTCATTTGTGCTTCCACATATTCAGTCTTGCCACATTGTGTTCAATTACGAGGCACGCAACAACAAATGGCATTAGGTGTCACTGACCTAAGACCTGGTACAACATGTCTTGACATACTTGATATGTTTGAATATTCGCATATGCAAATTATATTTGGGGGCAGGGGGATTATCTGTTACTAGCAACTTTTTGATCTGATTTTGACACTGATTTTGATTTAAACACTGTGGCTCTGTAACACTTTTCAAAAAACGAATCTGTAAATCTGTTTTTTGTTTTTTTACCAGTGGTAGAAGCAGCTAGTGTCACAGGAATAATTTTTTCGGTGTTTAAATCAAATGCCAACTAAATATGCGGAAACAACTATAAGTAAGCCATTTGTAGATTAATTTTCTTGAAAACTATAAACACTTTCAGTGGCACTATACAATTTGCTTTGTTTGGTTGAGCAGCCCGTCCAGACCGACACAACAACATTGACTCAACCAATGGTGTGAGTTGGGGGCAGGACTATCTGTTTGTTTGATCAACAGCATATTCAGAAGGTTGTTTGAAAACAATGTTTATTTTTGCAATTCCATTCAGTGGCACTGGTTGCACACAAATTACACATTTCATCTTTAGGTTAAAAAATGTTTTGCTTCTATGAGCCTCTTCTTTTGAGTCTCTGAAAAGCCAAATTGTACAACAGCTTTTTTTATCTTACCAACAGCCTTTATTGACATCAACTTTGAATATTAACATTTGATATATGTAAACTCTTCATGGTGCTGCACAGGGCAGTTAGGGAGTGAGGTGTCTGTTGTTCCACATTTCCCCTTCACCCATTATTGAAAGAGTAAATAATCGCACCTGGAGTCAAGATGGCTGATCTCCACTCCCTCCTAATCATCCATTAGTGGCTTAAGCGTCAGCCGCGCCACATGTCTAAAAGAGCTCACAAGTTGAAATCCCTCACGGCCCCCCTCAATCTGTCCTACCTTTTATCACTAGCTCATTTTCCTTTTTAAAAGCCTGGCTTTGTTTTTTTTTGGGCACGGTCTTAATAGTGTGTTGTCAGCACAACTGCATTAGTGACTTTTTTCTAGTTTGTTTGTCAATGGTCAAAATAACAAACATATCTAGAGGGTGACGATCTTCTTTATCAACAACTTGGCATTCTGTTTTCATTTGGATTTCAATGACCACATTCAAACCATTTTACGCACATCATTAAAGCTCTCACGGGGATGTAGAGTTCAGCATATTATTTTGTTATTATCATTTTTATTGATTCATATATTAACACAAAAAATACAACAACATATATATATTGAATCAAACACTTTAAACATTAAACCCCCACTATGTCCTCTCCCCCTACCAAACTCTCCCTGTGGTCAATAGAATATAGACACACACACAGAAAAAAAAACACAAAACTAAAACAACAACATAAAATATAATACAAGAATCAAGTATAAAAAACAAAAAAACAAAAAAAAAAAACTACTCCCTCCACCGCCCCTCCTTGAGATTCCCCCAGAAATGCTAAGTAATTGCCCCATTTCTTATTGTAAGAATCCCTAACCCCCATCCTTATGCTCGACCCCTCCTCGAAGGCAGCCGCCCTCCCCATCTCCGTGCACCACTCCGGGAACAAGGGTGCTCCATCCGACTTCCATCTCCTCAAAATAACCTGCCTACCAGTCATCACACTAGTCAAAACCTAGTCCTTCATGTACTTATCATCCAAATCCATGACCTCCCTATCTCCCAAAATACAGAGTCTGGGGCAGAACGAGACCTGAGTACCCAATACATCACACACAAAACTTTGCACCTTCAGTCAAAATTCTTGGATCTTACAGCACCCCCAAAAAGTATGGATGGTGTCTCCATCTTCAGAATAGCATTGCCAGCAGAAGGGTGTGTCCTTAAGTCCAAGCCTATACAATCTAGAGGGGGTCCAATCAAATCTATGTAAAATCTTAAATTGCATAAGGCACACCCTTGCATCTCTAGATGCAGACTTTATGTTTTTTAGAATCCTTGCCCACACTCCCTCCTCCAATAACAAATTTAAATCTTCCTCCCATAATATTTTGAGAGAATTTAAAGCTCCGTCCCCCAGACTCTGAATTAACAGGGAGTAATACACTGATGCCTCATGACCCTTCCCAAAAGCAGTAATCACCACTTCCAGAGTATCTGCCGCTCTAGGGGGGTGTATGCTACTCCCAAAAACAGAGCAGAGCAGATGGCGCAGCTGTCAATACTTATAAAATTGAGATCTGGGAATCCCAAAATGTTGAATCAAATTTTCAAAAGATCTTAATACTCCACTCTCATATAGGTCACCAAGTGTATTAACCCCCCTCACAATCCAATCTGACCAACAGAAAGGGGAATTATTAATACATAGTTTAGTGTTCAGCCATATGCTCGAGGCTACGTTTAAATAAATATCAGAATTAAACACTCTGGATGCGACTTAACCTCTCCAGCTAGTTTAATCAAAAGGCTTTACAGTGGCGAGATAGGGGCAAGAACTTCCTTTTCAATACAAAACTAGGGAGGGGCTCTCTCAGGTGGAAGCGACCAATGAGCCAAATGTCTAAGACTGAATGCATAATAATAAAACAAAATCTTGGGTAGGCCTAACCCACCTTTGTCAAACGGCCTATGTAACTTATTGAGATTTAACCTGGGACGCTTACCATTCCAAATGAAGAACTTCGCTATGCTGTCAAATTGCTTGACATAAGAGAGGGGACATCTACAGGGAGAGACTATAGCAGGTAGTTGAATTTTGGAATACAATTCATTTTAAAATCATTAACCTTCCCAATCATCGATAAGTGTAATGAAGCCCACCTGTCCACCTCATTCGAAAACCTTTTTATTAAGGGATCAAAATTAACTCTGACTAAATCAGACAAATTTGCTGGGAATAAAATTCCCAAATACTTAATTCCCCATTTGGGCCACTGGAAGGCACCCGGCTGAAAAGCCGTTATTGGGCAGTACGCTGTCAATGCCAAAGCTTTGGATTTAGACTAATGACTTTGTATCCTGAGAATTTGGAAAAGGAGTTAATAATTCTGTGGAGGCAAGGCATAGATCTAGTAGGGTCAGAGACGAATAATAAAATATCATCTGCACAAAGCAGAAGCTTATGCGTCACACTTCCCGCCGTCACCCCTGGAAAATCATCCTCCTTTCTTATTGTGGCTGCTAATGGGCAAAACAGAACAATGGGGAAAGAGGGCAACCCTGCCGGGTGCCCCTATCCAGATTAAAATAATCTGAAATTAACCCGTTTGTTTGCACCGCTGCTACAGGGTGTCTATAATGTAACTTAATCCAACCAATAAATGTACTCCTGAACCCATACCTTTCCAAAATCATAAAAAAAGATAATCCCATTCTACCATATCAAACGCCTTTTCGGCGTCAAGAGAGATGACAGCGACCGGAGATTGATCATACGCTACTGACCACATGATATTGATGAGACGCTTAATATTACCAGAAGAGCCACGGCCTCGAATAACCCCACCTGACCTATATGTATAAGAGATGTCATAACTTTACTTAATCGATTAGCCAGAATTTTAGACAAAATTTTTACCTCTAACTGGATCAGGGAAATTGGGTGGTAACTTTTACACTCACTTGGATCTTTGTCCTTTTTAAGAATCAGACTGATCCGGGCTTGCGTCATGGTTGGAGGAAGCTTTCTGTTCTTTAATGATTCCATATAAACTTCTAACAAAAGTGGAGCCAGTTCTGTAGCATAAGATTTGAAAAACTCAGAGGAAAAGCCGTCAGGCCCCGGAGCCTTGCCTGTAGGCAAGGCCTTAATTACCTCATCAAGCTCCTCCAAGTTTATCTCAGAATCAAGAGAATTTTTTTGCTCAGTCGTCAGTTTAGGGAGATCTAATGGTTCCACAAAGTTTCTAATATCTTCATCAGTGGATGAAGACGTGGAACTATAGAGATCAAAACAGAATTCTTTAAAAGCATTATTAATATCAATGGCTGAGGTAAATTTACATTTATGCATTTGGCAGACGCTTTTATCCAAAGTGATTAACAGTGCCCTTATTACAGGGACAATCCCCCTGGAGCAACCTGGAGTTAAGTGCCTTGCTCAAGGACACAATGGTGGTGGCTGTGGGAATTGAACAACAACCTTTTACTTACCAGTTCAATGCTTTAGTCCACTACGCCACCACCACTAAATATTTCACCACCAGCAGATTTCACTGAGGGAATGGTAGAAAGAGACTCTCTCTGCTTTATATATCTAGCCAAAAGTTTTTCTGCTTTGTCCCCCGACTCAAAGTATGACTGTCTTCCCCTGAATAACCAAAACTCCACTTTCCGTGACAAAATAGTATTATATCTATATTTCAATCGGGTCAATTCTCTGAGGCCATCAGATGACATACGGCCCTTCAGCTCTGCCTCGGCACTTTTAATATTTCCTTCCAACTCCACAAGTTCTTGTGCTTTGGATTTTTTTGGTGAATGAGGCATATTGTATGATCTGACTCCTAAGAACCGCTTTTTCTTCTGCTTTTTAAGTGCCTCCCAAGCCACGCCCACAGAGGATACTGAGGACCAGTTGGTCTCCATATAAACATTGATTTCAGTCTTTAACATTTGTTGGAAATCAGGATTTTGCAAAAGGGACACATTAAGGCGCAAACTATATGATTTATTTTTCTCTGTGCATGGCAACACCTTTAAACTCACCAGGGCATGAGACAAAGATATTTCCAATTGAGCAATCAACAACAGATAAAATGAGGGTTTTGGATATAAAAAAAAATTATATTCTAGAATAAATATTATGGACTGATGAAAAAAATGTATAGTCCCTACCGGATGGGTTCAAAAGTCTCCAAATATCCATAAGACCAAGATTTTTACACATCCTGTGAAGCATCAATGTTGCTCTAGGGGGTTTACACACTTTTGCTTCACTATGATCAAGGACTGAGTCCATCAAAAGATTAAAATCTCCTCCCAATATTATATCATGAGGGGTGCCAGCGGCTTGCAGCATCCCTTCAAGATCTATAAAAAAGCCCTGATCATCAGCGATAGGTGTGTAAATATTTGCAAAAATCAACCTTTGCCCTTGAATTTCAGCTAAAACAATAATGACTCTCCCTAATTTATCTTTAGTCTGTTTGAGACAGTGCTTTAGTGCTTGCTCTTACTTGAGCCAGCACTAAAAAAAAACATGTCCACCCCATATCTTCCCAATTTTTTCAGCTTCCTGCAGGGAGAGATGTGTTTCTTGAAGAAACACTATATAATATTTCTTACGTTTAAGAAAAGTAATAACCTTCCTTCTTTTTATGAGGTGCCCCAACCCATATACATTCCATGTGTACAACCCATATACATTCCACACTCATATTAACATTTGACATTTTGATATAGTAGAAAAAATAAATTGTGTGTCAAAAACAAAATTATACAGACCACATTCCCCATTAGTGAAACAATCAAACCCCGAACTTCCCCCCGAACAAAACAAACAGAAAAAAGAAAAACGTGCGCATTAACCCCGCGCACGAAAGCGCCAACCGGCGACAATCCCTCTAAACTCAAAAGGTCCATGAACGCCCACGAGCCCCCACGACAACTTTGCCATCGGATTGCTCAATTTTGCCTCACAAATTACATAACAGAAAATACTTTGTAAAATAAACCCCAGCAAATAGGAAGAATGAACACAAAGAACATGTAGATTCATTCACAGAACTGTCTCAAGGATGTGATCTTCCACAAAACAAATTCCAGCTGGTATAAAACCGCTCAGGTTCCTCGGACAGACAAACGAATGTTCCGTGAGCCGGCTGTAATGAGTTCAGCGGATGATGTAATCATTCCAATGTCCCGTAAAAATACTCAACAAAACAAATTACAGCCAGCAGGAGGAATAAGCACGAAGAACGAACAGATTAATCCACAGCTGTTCCAAAGGAGTGTTATTCAATAGAACAAGCTCCAGCCACTAGGCGGAACCAATACAAAAAGAAACAAAACCGGCATCCCAGTTCCCCGGATGGTCGAGTCAGTTCACTCGGAGGCCGCATAAATGTATATACCATGACTTACACAATCCGTCAACTTTATAAATGACATCCTTTGTGTGAGCATGTAGATATTTTGCGGTCATCCGTAGTGTCCACTCTCAAACTGGCCGGGAACTTCAATGCAAAAGTAATCTTTCATCAATGCAAAAGTTTCTTTAAGGAAAAGTGTTATTCACAAAACAAGCTCCAGCCGCTCGGCGGAGTCAACGCAGTTTACTCACCCATTGATTCAATAAAAGGCATTGCCTGATTGGGACATATAAATACTTTGTGACCGACCTTCATTTCTATTCTCAGTTTGGCCGGGAACATCAGAGCAAAAGTGATCTTTTTCTGATGTAAGAGTTTCTTGCATTCCTTGAACCGATATATATATATATATATATATATATATATATATATATATATATATATATATATATATATATAGTCTTATTGTGTGTTTTATTTGCTTTTTATTTTTATTATCTCTGTCTTGTTGTTGTATGGTTTGTGCACTGGAAGCTTCTGTCACCAAGACAAATTCCTTGTATGTGTAAACATATTTGGCAATAAAGCTCATTCTGATTCTCTCTGATCTCCCAAAAAGTACTCGACCAGGGGAGCAACAATAGAAACAGGGGGAGGGCTCTGTTGCTTCCTGGAGATAGGCCATTATTTACAGAGTGGTGCTCAAGTGTCTTTAACACAGCACATACTAATCCACATGTCCATTATTACCATCTCCTTTATTAACAATATTATTGAGTAAACCATGTTTTTCCTAGGAGGGCTGGTCATTTGTATGGTAATACAAGTGCCATAATGTGATTTAGCAAGTATTTTTAGTCCCTGCCAGCCAGAACATGCAGTCGATTGTATCAGGGATTTAAATTGTGTCGAAAATACAACAAGGGTGGTTTCTTATAAAAGCCAGTGAGGAACTGTGTGGTTTAAGACACTTTTGGTTTTACTTCTTGAACATTAAGTGGCGAACCAACACAGTACCAGCTAGAATCTTCCACAAATGATGCACCCTTGCACTCAAACTGGACGGAGCACAACAGAATGCAAGATCGACGAGGGTCGACGAAATGTATAATACATTTCACTTGGCACAACATCCTAAAAAAACAGTGATTATGACTAGAGTTGCTGAAAACTAGTGAGACATGACACAACCAAAGTGAGATGCTCCAAAAGCGTCCATATGATGCACAAGTATATGTACCAACAATTAAAGATAGCACAGACAGAATTAGGCCAATAATAGGGCCAATAATATAGAAATAAAACAAACTATATTTTGACTTTTAAAGCATCTTTCTATATAATTTAAATGCTTTACTTGTCTGCTGCCACAATATATGTTTATGATATTGTATACAGTATTATATAACATTTATATTTATTTTAATTATCATATTAAATTCTTTATTTCGGGGCCTTTCTCAATTAATATTGATAAATTATGATTAATTAATCAGCACATCATGTAATTAATTTGATGAAGAATTTTAATTGATTGATAGCCATTGTACAAAAGTTACAAAAATGTCATTAAAATCAAACATTGAAATGTATCAATAGTACCATGAATTTTGCAAGACAATTTTGTAAATGCACCAAAAACATAAAAAGTGTTATTTACCTGCCTGAAGCTTAAAGGGATAGTTCATCCAAAAATGAAAATTCTCTCATCATTTACTCACCCTCATGATATCCCAGATGTTTATGGCTTTCTTTCTTTCTTCTGCTGAACACAAATAAAGATTTTTAGAAGAGTATTTCAGAAAGCACAAAAATGGTCCAGGGGCAGTGGTGGCTCAGTGGTTAAGGCTCTGGGTTACTGATCAGAAGATCAGGGGTTCAAGCCCCAGCACCACCAAGATGCCATTGTTGGGCCCTTGACCCTATCTGCTGCCCCTGCACTCTGACCCCTTAGCTGGGATATGTGAAAAAATTTCACTGTGTATGTGCAAATGTATAATGTGTGATAAATAAATAAAATTAGAAAGCACATGAAGGCAGCATTAAAGTAATCCATAAGACTCCAGTGGATAAATCCAGAATAAGTCTTCAGAAGTGATATGATAGGTGTGGGTGAGAAACAGAACAATATTTAAATCCTTTTTGACCATAAATTGTCCTCCCTGCCCAATAGGTGGCGATATGCATAAAGAATGTGAATTGCCAAAAAAGAAGAATGTGGAAGTGAAAGTGGAGATTTATAGTAAAAACTGATTTAAATATTGATCTGTTTCTCACCCACAACTATCATATCGCTTCTGAAGATATGGATTTAACCACATGAGTCATACTTTTATGCTGTCTTTATGTGCTTTTTGGACCTTCAAAGTTTTGGTACCCATTCACTTGCCATTGTGTGGACCTACAGAGCTGAAATATTCTTTTTGAAAATCTTAATTTGTGTTCTGCAGAAGAAAGAAAGTCAGTCACATCTGGGATGGCATGAGGTTAAGTAAAAGATGAGACAATTTTTATTTTTGGGTGAGCTATTCCTTTAACCTTAACAAACCCTGACACTGGGTCAGATATTGTGCCACTATTAGCTATTTCACCAAGTGACAGAATTTATGCCAAAAGTTTGATTGGATGCACAGCCACAAAAGATATGGGAAGCGTTTTCTCCTTTTTAAAAGTAGATAAGTTTATTTCATTTTTTTTTATTTTATTTTGGTATCTATGCTAAATTAAATGGTTAGCTGCATTTTATTATTTGTATTTAGCATTGTATATTCCTTACTGTCCGTGATCAGAACAGACCTGCAAACTACCGGTTGAGAATCACCGGTTTAAGCAATAAGCAATAACAATACAATAGATATATGGGTGGAGAGAGGAACACCGTCATTTCTGCTGATATTTTATCTTCAAACTCGAAGGCAAAATCTGTTGTTTTGACCTTAAACCATATGGCAGCCATCAGTGCACCTTTGGCTTGGAAACCCAACACTGACAGACATTAAGTACCACATTCATTATATCACCTAAGCTAGATAAAAAGGAGGTACTGAAATTTATGGGCCTTACTGATTTTTTTGGTAAATTGTACGTAAAACCATACATAAATTGTCACATTCAATTTATATAAGAATTGATTCATGTATGATTTACACATTTTCCTGTGCATTTCCCTGCTGAAAAGACCTGCATTGGTGGTCACAATCATTTGTTGTGTTTTGGATGTTCGTACCAAGCATGGGTGCTGGTTTTCCAACCAGGGCTGCATTTCACAAAAGCATCGTAAACCTAAGTAGATCATAGAAGCCACTGGCGCCAATGGTCTCTACGATCAACTTAAGCTTGCGATGCTTTTGGGAAAAGCAGCCCAGGCCTGTTAACTAACATACTCTGCATGACTTCATTCAACAATCAGTTTCACCTGACAGACCATGTAAAATGTGCACAAAACCCCTACTCTATTGGTGTTTTAGCCATTGATTTTTGGATATCCTTGTTGGTTCTGGAACAACCTTCTTATCAACCAATCTGATTTAAAGGTGCACTCAGTATTTTTCTCCTCATTTAAAAAGTTTTAATTCTAAAGAAATGATTTGTAAATTTTGAAACATATGTATAAAACCATAACAACAAGATGAAGACTCCAGTCATATCAGTAATCTTATAAAAGCTGTTTTATTCTACATGGAGAGGGTCTGCACATTGGGGCTGCCATGTTAAAATCACACGACCAGTCGAATACTACTCGCTTAATTTCAGTAACTGTGCTGTTATTGGACACTTTCATTTGGGGATTGAATTAATCATAGCAGACTGTGATTAGTGAATTTCTAAAATGGCGTCGATCACTGAAAACTATTTTGTTTGAATAATGATTTATTCATGCTCTTATGGGTCAGTGTAAGCCCAAGATTAAATATTCAAAAAATGACTGAGTGCACTTTTAAGGTTTAGATTTAGGGTTAAGTTTGGAACAGGGCTTGAATGACAATTATCAATCTATAATTTCACCCTGATTTTAGGGATAGTTAATGGTTAGGGTTTGGGATAAAGTAAAGACTATGTTGGTTTGACAGGAATGTTGTTCCAGGGCCAACAAAGATGTTGATCCAGAAACATCTCTCTTGGCAAAATCACAGCCACCAACTACTGTTCACTATAGTGGAAGTTTATTTATTTATTTATTGTTTTTTTTTTTGTTTTTTTGAGATACCTATTTAGATATAGGTATTAGAAAATCACTGTTGGAGTTTCAACATTTCTCAAAGTTTCTCATGCAAATCTCCAGTCCCTTTGTATCAATTTACCCTACACTTGCTCCCCATAAGCAAAAGGCCCTAAGGGTGATTGCATGGGATGCAAAATCATGTTCACAGCATGTACCTAACATATGGAGCCCTCTTGACCCCTTTGATCTTGCAAACATATGATCTACAACTGAGATCCTCATGTGGCCTCTCTATGTACATGAATTACCATTAGGAATCACTTGAACTGGGGCTCATGTGTGCTAATCCATCAAATTCCCATTGGGACACATTCTTTCTTTCTTTTTTCAGAAGGTAAAATGACCATTCAGAAGGTTTGTACCTTGGAGTAAAACTGAACACAGATGTACCACACATCCGATGTTTTGCTGTCTTAATGAAGCACAACATATGCAAACTGAAACATAACGGTAGAGCAGTCATGCAGATTGACCCAAAGCACAGGAAATGTCAGAGACAGAAAGAGAGAGAGCAAGGATTGATGGAGAAGGGAGAGGAGGAAATGCAGTGAGGTGGATCAGTAGAGGGTGAAACAGGTTTTCGTAGAGCAGGTCATGCATATACCAGCGGAAATCCAGAACTACCAAACATGAACATCACAGCGGTGGGCTCTCAGTGATTCAGATTTTTGACAAAATGATACTACATTTAAATTGATGGTTCTGAACCAGGGGGCTTCAGCCAACTTCCAAAGGTGGATGCAAGAAGTCTAAGAATTATTTAAAAAAAGTTACTTAGTATTAAAATAATCAAACCTGATTAAAATGCTAAAAACTAAAACTTAAAATGCTAAAAAAAAAAAAAAAAAACTCCACTAAATAGACCAAAAACATATAACCTGACAGTTCTTGAAACATCTAAAATCACAAAATTGATTGTAATTAATTATTTTAATCTATTGACATGTATGTGGGGGGTTCTTCATATATTGAACAACTGGTTTACATGTGCAAGAATATTTCCAATGTTAATCTGAATTTGGTTCTATTCCGATTATGTAAATATAATTTAAGCATTAACCTGATTGCCATACCAAGATTAAACCAATACTCTAGAAATAAGAAGCACTGGCCAATGCCTGTGCTCATCCGAAATTTGGAATATTTAAACACCATATTCAGAATATCCACTATAACTTGAAGGGATAGTTCACACATAAATGAAAATTCTCATAATTTACTCATCCTCATGCTGACTTTTTGTGCTTTTTATACCTTCAAAGTTCTGGTCACCATTCACTTGCATTGTATGGACCTACAGAGTTGAGATATTCTTCTAAAAATCTTCATTTGTGTTCTGCAGAAGAAAGAAAGTCATACACATCTGGGATGGTATGAGGGTGAGTAAATAATGAGACAGTTTTCCTTTTTGGGTGAATTATCCCTTTAACATTCATTTATATGTGTGCACGTCCAAACAAAGGTAATTCTGAGTATTATTATTATATAGACAGTTGTAAAAAGTCAAGCTTTTTAAGAAGTACATTTTTGGGGTAAGGAGAAGACTTTTTTTTTTTTTTTTACAAATATTTTACTAACATTAAAAAAAAAAAAAAATGTCATTGCCCACATTTAAAAGTCTTATGATATACAGTACATTTTGCAGTTCATCATGCACTTGTGTGTTATTGTTAATAATGACATGAATGAGATAATTATTATTAACTTGCAATTGTTACCTTAGAGTTACTTCTACCTGATCCAACCCTTAACATTAGTTTTGTTGGTGTAACCTAATATTTTCAGGTTGATTCAGTGATGTTGAGTAATGTTTTTGAGTTAGATGTTACCATGTAAAGCACAGTTTTATTGTGTTATTGTTAATAAGGATATTAATGATTTGATTAAACTACTGTTCAAAATTACTGAGTGCAATGCAACAAATGGCAAAAGTGACATCTTTAGTATTTCCAGAAGAAAATAGTGGAAAAAGAGCGTGCTTGTCTTTACTCAGAATACACTGATTAGGAATATACCAATAGCAATGGGTCATGTCAACTTCTTTTTCAGAATAAAGATTTAACTAAAATATGCAGCTTAATCAGAACATGATGTGCATGTAAACGTGGTCAATGTATTTCATTCCTCTTGTGGAAAGGGAATAGTTTATTGTTTCTTTACCTTTTAAATAGCATTCATCCTCAAGCTAGCATACAAAAGCACAGTTGTGCAAACACAGTAATTCACCTGAATCTTACATTCACTCAAGCCACCCTGAGGCACAGCTCAAAGTCAGAGGTCATTGTCAGGGGTCATCTGATAACGGTGATATGACTCAGTCCAATACAAAGGCTTCATTCAGTCTGCCTGTTGACATTACATATCTCCACTCTGTGCCCCCTGACTCCACACACACACACACACACACCTGCAATTATGTTAAACAAGCTGATGTTAAATGTCATCATTATGACAGAGAGCTGTGATTAAGACATTACAGCTCAATTGGCAGAGTGGCAGAGGATAGCTGAAAGGGGGAGGTTCAGAGCAGCAGACCGAGTCTTGGAAAGGAAATGAGCAAGTCAGAGGCACTGACTGGAGGGGTAAGAGGTGTGTTCCTTTAAGCATTTAAGCATGAGCCTTTAGATCAAAGGTTTTTAACATCATGAGAAACATAAATTCAAGTGCAAACTTTTGGCCGGTAGTAGTGTATATGAATGTTTAGTAATCCTTTGTAAATATAAATCCCCTGTTAAACATACCAATAAAACTTCTTTGAGTCTTGTACAGACTAATATAAGTATCATAAAATAACAAAGGCACTGAGAGGAGGAGACGGTGTGGTGATTGGGCTCTAAATGTCACACTATCTCGACAGAGCTTCCGACAAATTCGTTTACACATTGAAAACCTCCTCAGGGTCCAGACAGCCAGCCAGACACGTGACTAATTTTGTGTTGCCAGCTTCATTTCCTGTGGTATTTCAGTGCTACTTGAAAAAGGTCCATTGCACCACATGATTTGAGGAGATGCTTACCATGCATACTGACAATAAGTGTGATTGTGAAGAAGCAAACTATCTGGAAATATGAAGAATTGCCAAAGGTTAAATAGATTACTAAAAAGTGTGCCACTCAGCAATAACATCTTTAGTTTGCACAGATCAGCATGCAGTGGCATCATACTTCTGCTTTAACGCTTTTCTTGAAGGCCAAAAATAAAAATGGAAATGGAAAAAGACATTTGATTGCAACCCTAGTTCTTTTCTCAAAGAAACTTTGTTGTATGGACACTGAATTATGTGTAGCCGGTAGTGGACACAGCTCAGAAAAGTTTGGTGGATGTTGTTACAGTTGGACCTTAACTACAGTATGACTTCACAGACCACAGCCAATCAAAACTAAACAAAGTCATTGGCCAGATCCAATCTACAGTACAGTAACACCAGCTGTTGAAGTTACAATTATAGCCAGAGATTGGGGTGAATTTAATAACTGAACTTGTGGAATGATGGTTCCACTTGCCAGTTATAAAACTAAAATAGCATAAAGAAGGTATCATTCAATTGATCTTCATTTGCAATAGGGAGAAGAATAAGGAGAATTATAGAAAACATGCTTAGCTTACATACAGTTGTGCTCAAAAGTTTGCATACCCTGGCAGAAATTGTGAAATTTTGCATTGATTTTGAAAATATGACTGATCATGCAAAAAAACTGTCTTTTATTTAAGGATAGTGATCATATGAAGCCATTTATTATCACATAGTTGTTTGGTTCCTTTTTAAATAATAATGGTAACAGAAATCACCCAAATGACCCTGATCAAAAGTTTACATACCCTTGAATGTTTGGCCTTGTTACAGACACACAAGGTGACACACACAGGTTTAAATGACAATTAAAGGTTCATTTCCCACACCTGTGGCTTTTTAAATTGCAATTAGTGTCTGTGTATAAATAGTCAATGAGTTTGTTAGCTCTCACATGGATGCACTGAGCAGGCTAGATACTGAGCCATGAGGAGCAGAAAAGAACTGTCAAAAGACCTGCGTAACAAGGTAATGGAAATATATAAATATATCCAAAGCCTTGAAAATGCCAGTCAGTACTGTTCAATCACTTATTAAGAAGTGGAAAATTCAGGAATCTCTTGATACAAGGCCAAGGTCAGGTAGACCAAGAAAGATTTTAGCTACAACTGCCAGAAGAATTGTTCGGGATACAAAGAAAAACCCACAGGTAACCTCAGGAGAAATACAGGCTGCTCTGGAAAAAGACAGTGTGGTTGTTTCAAGGAGCACAATACGACGATACTTGAACAAAAATGAGCTGCATGGTCGAGTTGCCAGAAAGAAGCCAATGCCACAAAAAAGCCCGGTTACAATATGCCCGACAACACCTTGACACGCCTCACAGCTTCTGGCACACTGTAATTTGGAGTGACGAGACCAAAATAGAGCTTTATGTTCACAACCATAAGCGCTATGTTTGGAGAGGGGTCAACAAAGCCTAAAGTGAAAAGAATACCATCCCCACTGTGAAGCATGGTGGTGGCTCACTGATGTTTTGGGGGTGTGTGAGCTCTAAAGGCAAGGGGAATCTTGTGAAAATTGATGGCAAGATGAATGCAGCATGTTATCAGAAAATACTGGCAGACAATTTGCATTCTTCTGCACGAAAGCTGTGCAAGGGACACTCTTGGACTTTCCAGCACGACAATGACCCTAAGCACAAGGCCAAGCTGACCCTCCAGTGGTTACAGCAGAAAAAGGTGAAGGTTCTGGAGTGGCCATCACAGTCTCCTGACCTTAATATCATCGAGCCACTCTGGGGAGATCTCAAATGTGCTGTTTATGCAAGACGACCAAAGACTTTGCATGACCTGGAGGCATTTTACCAAGATGAATGGGCAGCTATACCACCTGCAAGAATTTGGGGCCTCATAGACAACTATTACAAAAGACTGCATGCTGTCATTGATGCTAAAGGGGGCAATACACAGTATTAAGAACTAAGGGTATGCAGACTTTGAACAGGGGTCATTTCATTTTTTTCTTTGTTGCCATGTTTTGTTTTATGATTGTGCCATTCTTTCATAACCTACAGTTGAATATGAATCCCATAAGATGTGTTTTGACTGCTCACTCATGTTTTCTTTAAAAATGGTACATATATTACCAATTTTCCAAGGGTATGCAAACTTTTGAGCACAACTGTAGTGACTAAGCTCTTGTGGCAACATTCATCATGCTTGAATAGATGATGACAAATGACTTAAGTGTGCAGCCGTTTGTTTGTTCAGTGAAATATTTGATAGGACCACAATGTCAGCTAGACATTGTCTGGCAATGTCTGCCCTGAGTAAATTTTGACACAAGTAATTTTGGCTAGAGGCCCAAGATTTTTCATGCTAATCATTGCAATTGTTTTTTAGTGGTCCTTGAAGTAAAGCAGTCACTATTACTATTGCTCATACTTTGGGATTTGACAACATCAATATATCTACATTTAACGTGGCTTGTTGTATGTATCATGGCACTTTCCTGGTGAAATTAATACTAGGTGCACTAAAACAATAATGACTTTTATTCCTTTTCACACAAATCATGTGTAAAAAGGCAGATTATCAGTTCATAAACATTTAATTTTCACCCTGTTCCTCACACAGTGTTATCTTATGACATCTAAACACTTTTACTAGTGTGACATTTCAGGTGATACATTTTAACGTTTACGCTACATAAACTACATTTAAAGCTTGTTCAAGCACAATCAAAAACACAGTCTCTTTGGCCAGATTTTGTTCTTAATGACGTTACACTGATTCGTTCTTCGATTTCAATGAAGTATATCGGGTCTTTACCCTTAAAACCTTCAGTTTGGAAGAAATCTTTACCCACTTTTTGCACCACCTACAGTTTGGAACACACCTCAAGCTGCCATGATACGTGTAATGAACCACGTAATTTCATTTAGCAAAAATGTCACCACAGTCTCGTAATTTTCATGAGATTAGGCTGGACTCAAGCCATATCTAGGAACAAAAATATTTTAGAGGCTAGGAAGTGGGCTCTTTTGACTTGGGCCAGTAAACAACCACCTAGCAACCACAAAAAAAACCCCCAAGCAATCACATAACAATGTGCTAAAAATAACTCTGAACACCTAAGAAATCAAATAGCAATGCCCTGGCAGCCATCCAGAACACCCTAGCATTGTGGCGAAAGTTTTACATCACAAAATGTATTTTTACAAAATGTACAAATTTCCTTCTTAGTAGATCTAGATCATAGTAGTCAGACAGCACGGGTGCATTGCGCAATCTGAAGCGAAATAACTGACCATGACGGGTCTTACGCATCAAACCCTGCACTGAGTTAAATGGTGATAAGTGTTGATGACTCAAAGTTTACAGGGAAAAGAGGGAGAGCAGTAATCCTCTGCAGTCTTAGGGAAGTTTCCACATCTGGCAGGTCTTAACAAGGTTTAAGTGAAAAACAAGGGGTATATCAGCTCAACCAAATCAAGTTTTTGTTTTTGCTTTTTCTGTTGGCTAAAATCTGTCTCTGTGTACTGTATATTGTGTCTTGACACAAGTTCTTCTGTGACCATCAAAGAAAAAAAAAGATGGGGTTTGGCAATGTTGCAGCTGCTGTGAAGAATGCTTCATAAATTGAGGAAAAACACGGCTTGATAGCCCCACAGAAGACTGCTTTTAATCATTGCCTCACAGGAATCCTGACATGGTTGTCTGTGCTGGTGCTAACTGAAAGCAGATTGTTGCAAATGGGCTGAAAGGTCATGTTGAAACAGCGGAACGCCTTGGATTTCTGACTGTGGGTGATTAAAAGCAGGGGATTGTTATTTTTTTGTGTAATGCGTTGGTGTGGATGCAGCCAATAATATGTTCTTCGCCTTCTTTTGCCTGAGATAGAACATTACTCGCAAATGGTCATTCCTGCTATCTTACTCTTATAAAACATACAAAAGCAGTACCATAGTGCAGTCAGTAGCTACATTTGCATGTACTTTAAAAGTTCGATTTCAATCAGACTAAAACAATAATCTCTTTTTAAAATGTCATGTAAACGCTGGACAACTGGACTCACCGTTGCTTGCTCCGAAAGACAGGTGATGCACAACTAGAGCTGCTATTGCCAATCGTCCCGTATGATACAGAATGAACGATTCTTTAATCCTAGGAAAAATGCACTATTTTAAGCATTTTTTCTTGCATAGAAACCCATATAATGTTTGCTTAAAGGGATAGTTCACCCATCATTTACTCACTTTAATGCCATCTCAGATGTGTATGACTTTCTTTCTTCTGCAGAAAACAAATGAAGATTTTTAGAAGAATATTTCAGCTCTATAGGTCCATACAATGCAAGTGAATGGGTAACAAAATGTTTAAGCTCTAAGAGCACATAAAGGCCGCATAAGAGTAATCAATATGACTCCAGTGGTTTAATCTATGTCTTCAGAAGAGATGTTATAGGTGTGGATGAGAAACAGATCAATATTTAAGAATGCTTTCACACTTGGTTCGATTGCTTGACCGAACCAGAATTTGTTTCTTCCCCCCTCCCCCTGCCCCCGCTGGTCTCTGTTTGCATCATATTATTTGGGTCCAAACTGTAGTATGATTACATCATCAATGTACGTACAAGCGGCAGCTGTTTAGCACTGTAACTAGGCAACATCTGTGGAAGACATCATCTTAACTGTATTATTAAAGTATTCATCTCTTTGGATTTACCACCAAAACTGTACATGCACAGAACAACGCATATGTTTGTTTCCCGCAGATGCATTGAATACCCAATGATGTGATGAACGTTAGCATTTGTCTGCCGCAAGCCTGCGGATGCGTTGCAAGAGATGTGAAGAATGTGAGCTGCTCTCTGAATGGGATTTATTTGGACACAAGCAGGTATGAGAAATTCATTATACCATATAATTGTGATCGTGAGCCTGCAAAGATACAAATTATATGTCATCACAAGCGGTTCACTTCTGCAATTTGGTACGATTGCATTCAAATCAGCAGCGAACTGTACTAAAGTTCACATGAACCGTACTTGAGTTCAAATGAACAGTAACCCAGACCACCTTTTCAAGCGGACCCGGGTGCAGTTCCCTGGTGCGGTTCCCGGGTGCGCACCCGAGTTCGGAAAATAGCATTCACATCACTCAAACGAACGAACTTTGATGTCATTCGAACTCAGGTGCGCACCAAAAGTGCTAGTGTGAAAGAACTCTAACTCCTTTTTTACTATAAATCTCCACATTCACTTTCATATTCTTCTTCTTTTACTTTTGGCGATTCACATTCTTTGTGCATATCGCCACCTACTGGGCAGGAAGGAGAATTTATAGTAAAAATGGACTTAAATATTGATCTGTTTCTCACCCAATTTTATCTTATCGCTTCTGAATATATAGATTTGATCACTGGAGTCTTATGGATTAGTTTTATGCTGACTTTGTATGCTTTTTGGACTTTCAAAGTTCACTTGCATTGTATGGACCTATAGAGCTGAGATATTTTTCTAAACATCTTCGATTGTGTTCAGCAGAAGAAAGTCATACACATCTGGGATGGCATGAGGGAGAGTAAATGATGAGAGAATTTTCATTTTTGTGTGAACTATCCCTTTACTGTACTTAGACAGTGACCCTGTAAACACCTCTTTGTTAGCACATTTCAAAATGGAAATGCTTTAAAAAACAGAAGAGAAATGGCTTAACGTGCAAATTAAATAAAAGATTTTGGTTTTGTTCTTTTGGCAAAGAATAGTGTCATGTATCTTTAGACAGACAGATGAAGACTGTAGCTTTACTTTGCAAAAACCCGTTGTAGCTCGATTATAAATGCGCATGTAAACATGCTTATAGATGGTATCATATAGTAATACCATGGTACTTTGATATGGAATGACTACCATGATCATATAACATGGTATTTACATGCTACTTCATGGTACTTCAAAGAATACCTTGGTATTCCCATGGTGGACGTCCAGAAAAACATGGTAATGTCCAATACTGTTTGTTGCATCATGCGGTGGTGTAGATGCTGACAATAATATTTGCTTCCTCTTATTTTGCCTGAAAAAACATCACCTGCAAAGATGATGTCTTATCCTTACAAAGAAGTATTTGCAGGTAATACTATGGTTCTTTCATACATAGAATAGTACTGTATGATTATCATTGTCAGATAACCATTCACATGGTATTAACTTGGTACTTTATGGATAATCAAAGAATACCATGGTAATGTCAAAAAAAAGAAAAAAAAGAAAACAAAAGAAAAAAAAATGGTACAGTTTGTGTAGTATTTCTTACCAGTGTTTAGTAAATTATTCAAAAATGCAATCCACCACAAATTACTGAATACTTATCTAACATTTTTAATCATATTACTTCACTGATTACCTCATTGTAAAAGTAATTGCATTACTAATTACTTTACCTTTAATTTAAGAAATGTGAAACCCAGAAATATATTAAATTAATTGAAAGTCAGTAACTGTAACCTGATTACAAAAATTTTAAATGAAATGCATTTAACAGATTTTCGACTAAACAAGTAATTTGATAACAGTAATCAGATTTCATCCAATACTGTCCCTGACACATGATTGCACATAAAGTGATGCCTGTTATATGTCACACACTGGTTGTATTCTTTGATAATACTCTCCATTTTCCGCCAACAAACATCCTGTTATCCCGCTGTCTGTCTCAAGGGTGGCTGCCTCCCTGTGTTCTCCAAACTAATAACTTTAATTCAGGAGAATTTAATGGTCAGTCTCTAACCAAGCAAACCTTTAACCACAAAGACCTATCCTCACCCTCTCTGGCACTCCTCACTACTATGGGTCACTGCCTGAGGCATGTGAGAGTTTACACTTTGGATCGCCAATGTCAAATAACAATGCCTTGGACTCTTCAAGGCTTAACTTAGTGAGGAAAATGAATCCATCAGGAAATAGTCGGTTTGTAACTGAAAGCAGCAGGCTGGAGGCTGTTGTGTCGTCAATAGACCTCAATATACTCTG
Source organism: Myxocyprinus asiaticus (assembly GCF_019703515.2). NCBI lineage: Eukaryota > Metazoa > Chordata > Actinopteri > Cypriniformes > Catostomidae > Myxocyprinus > Myxocyprinus asiaticus. Next base: position 35,085,523 of record NC_059357.1, on the reverse strand, counting down.
GGAGTCAATTGATTTAACAGCCAAAAAGAAATATGGCCTCTCTCTTCCTCCAGCTCGTGCTCACCCTCTGAGCCTCCCCATGCTCCTCCAAAAAAGACTCTGGATTCCAGGAAAGTTGGAGTGGAGCTTTCAGCTCTATAAATCAGCCTTCCCGCTGTGACCGAGGAACTGGGGTGAGACTGAGAGCCCTCCACCCCTCTTCTGAGAGGGGAATGAGATGCCTTTACACGCTCCCAGCCTAAAATTTCCTCCTCAATCGCTAGTGCGTCTAGTATCTCCAGTCTTACGGTCTGTAAAGCTTTTTATGGCCCTAGCTATACTGCCACGGAGGTGTCAATGTCAAACCACTTCAAAAACAGACAGTACTCTTTTAGCCATTAGCATCAGACCATGGCCATGGTGCTGTTCCCACTTTACTGCCTGTAATCAGCAGAGCTCCTACTAGTCTGGTGTGCCTCACCGATGGGACAAAAAGGTGGTGACAGCAGGAGGGACCGAGGGCTAGATGTGTCTGGGAGTCCGGACATGCTGAGTTTGATTAAAATTTGATTTTTTTTGTTATGATCGATACACACAATTTTTATGTTTAACACTTTATGGCATGGCATAGCATATATGATGATTTTCTAAAATCTCTACATCAACAAAATGATCCATGGTTTGCAGGAAAACCTGTTGTTTACAATATACTACATGTCTACTGCATGCACAGGCGGCTGGCACATGCGCGCTACGACTGCTATGAGACACCGGAATTTCTCTTCAGGAGTTTAGACCCAAAAAGATGTCTTTATGTTCCTGGTTATACACGCCTTTTTGTGACAGCAACGGGTCAAAATGTAAGTGTTGCCACCTTGTGGACCCACTAATTGGTGCAAATAACTCCAGGTGCAAGCGTATTCTGCACGTTCAAAGACGCGTGGTTAGAAAAATCGGGCTCGAGCACTCTGCTAATGACGAGATTGCGTCGCGCATCCTGTACGAAGCTTCTTTGGGTTTTATCCATGCATCCATGTTCTTCAGGAAGTAGAAGACCTTGTAAAATAAATTCCAAAATGACCGCCTCTGTGTCGTATGTGTGTCTTTTGATGGAACATTTTGGCTGATTTTGATTAAGTACAGCAAGAATAAAAAATAAATAAAAGCAAGAATTGCTTTTGATATTTCAAAATGATAATTTACTGGATTGAAACAACTTAGGCTTGCTTAACATTTTATGCATTATTTTATTGAAAATGTATGTTAAAAATGTATCAAATATGACACAGCTTGTTTTAAGTAACATCTCTTAAATATTTGTATGATGTACTATGACCACCACAATGAAAATACAGAGTTTTGATCATTAAATATAACAAAAAACATATTAAAATATGCATATATATATATATATGCATATTTACAAAGCCTGATTCATCAAATGATGAAGTTTTTTTTAAATACATTTTTTTTGAAGGTTCACCTAGCAATTTAAATAATAATATAAACTATAATAAATAAAATCTGACTGTTTCATATTTTAGAATTAACAGTGTTAAATGTCCCATACCTCAGTGTCCCATATCTTGATATACAGAACTGTTTAATTGTTTTATTTCTGCTTTTTGACACAATAACAAAATAATCATTGGATTGCAACAATACAAATATAAAATATATTATAAATATTTTATATATAATTATTATAGCAATTAATAATAAGAACATTTATTATTATTGTTTTTATTATTTATGCCATTATATTTCTGTAAAATTGGTTTGTTAAACTTAAAATGCCTCGCATTCCTCTCTTTTCTCTCTTGAGAGTGAATGAAAACTGTTGTTTCCTGCTGAACGCATTCTTTATGCAATTCTTTAGAAACCCACCGAATAGTATAATTTATTGGTAGACCTGATATTAAAGTACTGATAACTGATTAAGTAGAAAAGTATGAATATCTGTAAAATATATATATATATATTTAAAATATTGGTCAAACCAGTTATTGGTCCGTCTCTAATTAAAATGGAAGTAGCATGTGTTATTGAGATATGCATAGTAAGACACTGTATAATAGCAGAACCTTTAACTGACACATCGTAGAGACCAAGCCCATGTAAACTATAAACCTGTCCTTACACGCAGATTAAACTTTAAGAAGGAGGCGATTAGCAATGGGCAAGGTTCAGCAGGGGATGACACATCAATCAAAGCATGTGCACTCAAGAAACACCACGAGAAGAATGCTTAACTGAACTTCCACGAATAACTAATAAAGAGTGAACATCCGTAAACAGTTCTTAAGCTCCTCTCGAAGTTCTTTCCTAACAGGACGGGGGAAGGTAGAGTAAGACCATGAGACTGTGCAGCTGATACTCTCTATTAAGTGGGGCGGAGTCACTGTGGCCTGCCCCTTCTCTCCTATGGGACGTTCAGCCTGTGCAAACAAACTGACCCCTGGGCTTCTGGTCTAATGGGAACCAGACTTGCCACAGTACCGAGGCCCAGCAAACTCCCAGAGTCATCATGTGCTCCAGCTGAAAAAAGCCGTCCAATTATCCTAAACAGACCTGAAACTATTCCCTCTCTCTTTCCCACATCGCAGAGCTACATGGTGTTACATGGATCTTTCAAGACCACAACCCAGCCTTGTGACCTCTCCACAACCAAATGTACATAAAGACAGAGGCATCATGCCCGTTCAAACTGAGGGCGCACGTGCCCCATGAGCTTTTTAAGGCAAGTCTATTTTGAGCACTACTTAAAAAAAACTAAGTTGCACAAGTTTTGCAGGTAAAAAAGTTTTTGATTAAAAGGCATTTGCAGAAATCAAATATGTTGACTACGTCATTAACATGAAAACTAATTTGTTCTTATCACATCTCATGACCAAATATCATGACATCTTATTGCACGTTTGGTCACGAGATTCAATGAGAACCAATGAGATTTGACATTGTGGTTGTAGATGACATACAGTATTTGATATTATTGCTTTATTAATGGTTTGATTTGAGAGAGAATAACGACTTAAATGTAATTCTGTTCATCGCACAAAGTAATCGTATTACTTCAGAAGACTTGGAAAATAGTGCATGTGTCGTATCAGTTAGCTGACTGCATCAGACAGTCACTGTTCACGTTCATTATATGGCAAATAAACCCTGTGAAGCCTTTTAAAAAATTCACCTTCTGTGTTCCACGGAAAAAGTAATTTGGGTTTTGAGCAACATTAGGGTGAGTAAATAATGACATAATTTAAATTTTGGTGTGAATTATGCCTTCTTCACACAAAACGTGTTTTAATTTGGCCACACACATTTTTGTTTGAAAATGGAGGACATTTCCGAAACATGGATAAAAACGTCATTCTAGTATGGATGTTTACGCCAAACATAGGCAAATCAATGAGGACGTGGCCTTTTTTCGGCATGGAACACAAAAGGAATTTTTTTTGCAAAATTCATGGAATTTTTAGTTTTTGGAATTTTTTTTATAGTCAACTACAAGGGAATAGACCAATCCTTTGCCAATGTCACCACTTACGTCACACACGGAAGAAAATGTCTGCAAACAGTAAATTTTAGCGGATTCCGTTGTTGAAAAATGACAACTGTGGCTTCAAACCATCAACAGAGCTGACTGGACTGAGGAACTCATGGCTTTGCAACAAACATATAAAGCAAACATTATTACAGGTATGTTATTAACTCATTTCGTTCTAATAATGATATAGTTACGAATATTTGTGTATTTATGATGGTTTTGTGTCGTACTTTCGTTTAATCATCAAATCTGTCAAATCTAACACAACAGTCTATACCACGTACTGCGCATGCGCTGAAATTTTTAATAGGATTGGTCTATTGACAAATGATAATTCACAAAAATTACAGCAATATGATAAATAAGAAGGGGTGGGGGAGGCAGTATCAATTATGATACTAGCAAGTCATTATAGCAGTAGTACAAAGTGAACTTCAATTTACAACAAATGTCAAAACATTTCAAGGGATGAGTCCACATATTTAAAATGTTTTTCCAGCGATATAAACTCTCTGATCAAGGTCATCCAATCCTTATGTGAGGGGGTTCAGCACCAACCCATTTGATTATAATTTTTGCATGGTGTTTGAATCAGTTGCAATTTTGCTTGGTTTATTTAAAATAAAAAATTGTATAAGATCAGGATTTAAATTCCCTTTGCACTTAGCACAAAAACTGTATCACTGAACCAACCAGCCTGCAAACCGCATTAACTTTGTTTTATAATTATTAATTTATCATTTGTTTATTTTGTTGTATTTGTTGTATTGTAAGAATATATATGGGTCACTTTTTATTACATGAAGAAGACATTAAAGAAATATTTTCTTTATCATTTGTTTATCAATTTATCATTTGTTTCTTTTGTTTAGTTTCCTATAAGAATATATATGGGTAAATTTTTTCTTTTTAGAAAGTAATTTTTTTTGTTATGTCTTGTTGATGAATATGGCAGCCGTCTTGGACACCTAGCATCATCGATGCAGCATCATTCAAACGCAATAGTTTTCTGTTATCAGTGCTATTGTAGAAATTCACTATTCACAGTCAGCCATGATTAATTTAATCCATGAGTGAAAGTGTCCAGTAACAGGATGGTTACTGAGATTAAGCAAGTAGTATTCAGCTGGTCTTGTGATTCTAACATGGCAGCCCCCATGTGTGAGACCCTCTCCATGTAGAATAAAACAGCTTTTATAAAGTCACTGATATGAGTCTTTATCTCATGCAAGAGGTCATGATTTTATAAATATTTTTCAAAGTTATGATTTCTTAAGGAGTAAAACATTTTACAAATGTACTTCATGCACCTTTAAAACTGACTTGGAAACTTTTTACGTAAAAAGTATACATTTGTTCATAAATTATGACTGTCCTACAGTTGTGGTGTAATTTCCAACACACCAAACAATCACTTGATGAGCAGATTATTTTTTTAGCCAACATTTACAATCAAGATGTAATTTTGCCAAATTATGCGAGTGTCAAATTTTTCATTTAATTGTGTTAATTTAGGGTATATACATTGTTAGTTCTGAAATTAGCCTTAGCAAAACAAAGGAGTCTGACAATTTTATTCCAAAAACTTTAAAATTTTAATTTCTTCCACTGTCATTTCTGTTACAGAATTTAACTAAAAACAATACAGAATTTAAGATGTGATGAAAATTATACTGTTGTAGGAGTGTCCATGACTTTCAGAAAAAAATACAAAAATGACTAATTGCAGAAATGTTTTTTTTCCTCCTTTGGTCATGTCTTATCTCACATTGCTGTCATCTGTGCTATGTACTTGTAAATGTTCAAGGAAGGGAGGGAAAGAAGGACACAGGAAACTTGGGTTTGAAATTCAAAGGGGCTTTTCAGCATAACACTTTTAGCTCAAACTCAACACAGTCTCTTTCAGACAGGTAGCTCTCTCTCCCTTGTCTCTGGTGTGGTCCCTTTTTATCACTCTCCCCAGTGCTTACTGCAATCAGAAACAGATGTTAGACATTATAGCGCTCAGGTGTGTGCACCCTTACTGCTTTCTTTCTCTCCGGATGAACGCTCGACCACGCCCCCGCCGCAACAGTACTTTATGTGCCATTGTAAACGAATCAAACTCCCTATCTTCACTCATTCAAACACTATGTCCTTCCCTTCATCTCATCTCTAATGATTCATCTCTCTAGTTCCTGTTTCTTACTTTCTCCTTCTTGTTCAGCCGTCTCTTTTTCCATCTCACTTCTCTCACTTTTTTCTCTGCCACCCACATCTTTGTATCCTCCATCTCTCTCCCTCCCTTTTTTCCATCCACCTCCCCCATGTTACAAATTTCAGTTTCAGTTTTTCCCACTCTGCTAAACTGTGCTATAATGCAGACTATTGTGTTTGTCCTTGACCCAGGGTTGCTGTTACATTCCTAGTAAGGAGGAGGCAGTATGAGAGGGACTTTCTTTAGCAGCTGCAGATAACGAGCTGAGTGGCAATCTAATGTGAAATACGTTTCACTAATATCCCACTCTAGATGCCCTGGGCACAGGGTAACACAGTCCATCACAATTCTAGATCATTCAATGTTGGATGAGACGAGCTAAATGTTCTCATTGTAAAGTTTATGGGTTATCTACGACTGTTCAATTTTTGCACTGCTTTATACTGTATATGAATGGCCTGTTCCACAACAGCCTGAATCACAGCACAAAGGAAACTGAGATGGAAAGTTCTCCAAATCACAATAAGCCCCCACATATGACACACTTTTGTGCAGAGGAAGGGTTTTCCCCCCTTTCTTATGAACAGAAAGTCTTTAATGCAGTTTTTTTATTCCACAAATTCTTTCAAGCCATCACACGTGCCACTCATTCTGATGTTTCCACTTTTTTGTTTCATTATTTCTCATACTGTGTGTGGTAAGACTGTGGTGAGGTATGGTGTGTACCTGTGTATATAAATATCCATTTCAAACAGTGCATGTTTTCTAAGAAAAAGCTGTGGATAACTTCTAAACATACTGAGGATTTGAGGTCAAATTTCATGCCAATATGCTGTGTGAGATTATATATTTTCATTGTCTCTCCTTTATCTTAGCACAGACCAAGCTATGCTCTGATAGATTCTTTCTCTCTCTCTTTCTCATTTGATTTCTTTCTCTACTTTCCCCTTGACAGTAAAGTGTTGCATTTTCTTGAATTGTATGATTTTTTTTAAGCATTGTGGGAGTGACTTAGCCTAGACTTACCCTTCTGGGGAAAAGTGCATTTGCGTGTATGTGCATGGCTTCTGCAATGTCAGCAAAAAGGCTGATAGAAACCTGCCTGCCTGTAAGTGTCAAAACCCTTTAACGGAAGGCAGGTGTCTGTGTAAGGACCTGTAGCTCTCTGCTCTGTCTCAATTCAAGCTAAGTTTCTGTAAGCATGTAAAGTGTAACCTTTTGATATTAGCTGCCTCATTGATCTTAAAATTATATTATCATAAATTATTTTATGTTCAGTTATGAAACTACATGGCACAAGCTGATAGGTCCTTTAAACATATAATCTGTTAACCAATCGATTTGCATATTCTTTATTTTTATGAAACATTTATATTGCCACAGTTGTTTGCTGGTAAGCCTGTTGCGCTGCAGTACACTACAAGAGTTTTCTATCTGAAACCCTCCTCCTCCCTAGCATCACCTGTCTAGATCTGCTTCAAGGGGATTGTATGGATGTCTAATTGTATAGTAGCAGAAGCATTTCTTACATGCTCGATACAGCATGCATGTCTTGTGTATATCTAATTGTGAGGCAGCAGCAGCATGTCTGTGTAAATTCTAGCAGCAGCAAGTCTTTGTAATTGCACAAGTTTTCATACTTACGCAGCAGCAGCAGCATAATTAGATCTACTCTGCTAAGACCAAACCTTGTCATATCCATTATAATGCCTTAAATTTATTCCAAAATTTGTCATGACTGAACTGCTTTGAATAGTCAGGAAACTGATTTCAGACAAAGTTCCACTGAGGTATGGTAGTTCACTCGGTGGCCATCTTTGCAATGCCCCCCGGGGAGCTATTTTCTAAACATTTTATAAAACAGTGGCTGTGTTGAACACTTCTAGATAAGACTAGACTCTAAGATGTAACACTACTTTTAACAAAAATACGATTGGCTTTTTTTTTTATTTATTTTTTTTACTAAAACTAAATTTTACCTTTCCCAAATTGATGCCCTACACAGAGTTCTGCAATCATTGGACAGAGGTAGGGTATGTACAATGTAGGGCTGGGCAATTAAATGATTTTGATATTCATCGAAAAACATTCATTTCTGATATCGATGGTAAACTTTTGAGTCATTTTCGATGTTTAGCCTATTTCTACATCTAGAAGATCGGATCAGGTATGTGTCGCTAAAAACGCAAGCTGTTCGGCAAAGTTATACACATAACTAGCTATCTGAATCACAGTCATGAAATCATCCGATTAGGAAGTATTAGCAGGCAGTCCTCCTGCTGTAACTGAAAACAGCAATTAGGCTTGAAAGCCGCTAGCTAGAAGCTAGCTAGAAGACAGCACTGACAATGCAATACAGCTATTGACTGAACACAACAACTCCGACATCAACACCATTGCTGTTTATTTATGTACCATTTAGTTAAACATTTTTTTATGATCCTTAGCGCTGTCACAGGCAAGAAAGCGTTTCTTCTTCTTGTGATGTTTATTGGCGGTTTGCAATCCAGCTTTTAGTGCAGGGGTACTCAATAGGTGGACTCCGGTCCGTATCCGGACCGAAGGACAATTCAATTGCTTGCTCAGCGCTACGCGATTATTCCCTAGCACTGAATGCATTTCTGCTCTCCATGCGTTGCCTCTCTACCCGCTAAATAGGTGTACGTAGTTGCAGCCGCGGTTATTTTAACATCATTATCGCTACAGATACTGACATCTTTCACTTAAACACACTGCAAAAAACAAAAATGAAGCAAAGTAAAACTATCTTCATCTGTCTGATGTGTAATTCAGACAGTTCAGCTAAGCCAGGTTTGTGTCAGGACAAGTTACAGTAACGAGGCGCCTTTTGACAATAACGTTTTTTTCTGTCTAAATTCAGCTTTACTAATCAGCATGTTATGAGCCTTTCATTATAAACAAACAGATTTTTGTTCTAATTTTGTGAAAATTAATCAGATGTCATCATGGCATGGGTGGCAAGGAAAGCCTATCTATACTTAAATTAAGCAAACAGTATATTTATACTTGGCTTTATCCCTCTCCTAGGCTGATTAGCACAATTGGGGGCTGCCCGTGCACACACAGCCCGGCCCCGCCCTTCTCCTTGTCACACTATAAAATATCGATATTTAACGATTTAAAAAAAAAACATTGTGATAATTTTTTTGGGCCATATTGCCCATCCCTAGTACAATGCATGGTGTGAGCTGCGAGGCGATCGTCTGTGTTCTGCGACTGCTATCGTGTCCTTGAATAAATTATTATGTGCGAGGAAGGGCAACTGGTGGAGTTTCTGGTGTCCCTCTAGGGTAAGATGGTGCCCCCTAGGGAGTTGGTGCCCTATGCAGACTCCGTAATATACATTTAGGAAGCTGTGGTACTGTTTCCGACAGCCACCATATTGAGTGTTGTGATTTCTCCCATTAAATGTTTCTACAAGTGGTCCATCTCCTCTTTATAGACCATTTCAAAGAATAGACGTTAATTTGGGATATCTTTTCTAGAACATTAGTGGTTAGTTGTCAAACAGATTCAAAACAACAGCGGCAGGAGCTACATTCATGGTGACTTGTAGTGATAACGTTTACATGATTGTCATAAAATGTCAACATTCAAATTTGGACCATGTTGTTCAGTGTCTGGATGCTTACTGGATGCCTGGAACATAACAAAAGTGAAAGTTTTTAGAGTCCCAAAAAACAAAACACAAATGGATGCCTGAATTGCAGAAGTGAAGTGAGAGAGCTGATCCATACTGTAGGATATGTGACACATTTTATCAGTGGAAACTGAACGAAACTGCAAGTATTATAGGTATAGAGTCTAGCTGGCTAGTTAAGACAGATTATATCTGTACGGCCTCTAAAAGTGACCCTATAGATCACTCCCATTGTAATGAATGAAGCTGCACAAGTCACACGCATACAGTATTAACAGCTTCATCGAATAATATCGGAGTGATCACAATTTTATTTACAGGATTTTGTAATGACACCACATTGTTTATTTTCCATTTTTGTATATATCTTATTTGTACTGTTTTAGCTAGACTTAAAAAGTATGATTTGGTTTTGACAGTTCTGGGTTTAAAAATGCAGCTACCGGAAATGCTTCTGGACCAGACATGTGCAGTAGCACTGTAATTCTGTTGTTATTGTTTATGTCTTTGAACTCTGTTTCAGATCAGAACACTTCTTTGCCTATTTCCTTACCTTAATGACTTTTTCTAACTATTTTCTGTTGTGTAGCAGTGTGTCAGAGCGATAATGTGACAAACAGACCTGAGAGCAGAGGAACAGTTCAAAGGATTTATTTACAATAAATATAAGTAGTTACTGAGTTGTGGATGTGGAGGATCCCGGCACTGGCTGCAGCAGCGGGAAGAAATCTTTGAGAAGCGTGTGCGCTGTGGCCACACAAGGGGCAATCCGTGAATAGTGTGTGCATTGTGGAAGTCAGGAATAGATTTGTGGAATCCTCCATTGAAGCTTAGTGAGGTGCAGAACAATGCCCATCAGGGTAGGGCGATCTAGCTCCCGACACGTGGGCAAAGACGAGGTCTCCTACCCATTACAGATTACATTCACAATGAACTACATTTAACTACATTCTGCCAAGGACATGACACATGAGGGGATTAAAATAGGCAAGAACTACAAGGAACAGGTGCCGCTTGCCAGCTGATAGTTGGCATGATCAGCGTTCCCATGGAAACAATCAGGGTTCCCATGGAAACGCTGATTCCGTGTGCCAGCGGCACAAGAAGCACATGAGGGGAAAAAAACATCAACATGCTTGGAACAAAACAAACAGAACATGGAGTATGAGTGTCCGGATCCCAACACAGACCAAAACCCAACCAGAGAGGAAGTCAGGATCCAGAATCCATGCCCCGTACATGAACAAGACCAACCGAAGAGCGCACGGCAGTAACTCACAACCGGACCCATGTGCTCACACAAAGAACGTACACAAACACAAGACAGACAGGGAAAGATGATGCCACGGTCCCATCAGACAAAAACCCAACCTGACAAGGTGGCAGGACTGTGACATTACCCCACTCCCCCCTTGGCTTGACATGATATGTGTTTCAAAGTCTTTTATAAAAATAAAAAAAAACTTTGTTTTACTGGATTTGGAATGTGGTTTTTATCATTGCAATGTAAGATTAAGACAACTTTAAATCTCAGTTATCAACCTTAAGAAATAAGCCGTTCAGTTCAGTTTGGATGCTAAAAGGGGAAAATACAGCTCAAGGGAGTGTTTAATAAAAGTTAACTTTTGAGTTGAGGGTGTATTCAATCACCTTCAAATTAAGTTCCAATAAATCCATGCAATGTAGACAAATATAAATAGTCTGTGTGTGTGGTTCTCTCTTTCTCCATCTCTCTCTTGTATGTGTGTGCAGCTTTAAGAGGCAATTGCTCTATGACATATTAAGGACATGTCCCAGTATCAGTTTCGAATTAGTGCAAGTTTATTGCTCTTCAATGGGCAATGGACCTCTGGCAGAACCAAATGCAACACAAAAAAATTATCTCGATCATTGATGGCAACAGGGAATGAAGCTTTAAGTTATACTCTCTGTTTCTCTCATTAGCGAGAATCTGTTGAACCAGACATGCTCCATCAATGCAGTGTGAATACACAGTATAATATGTTCAGAACGACAGCCGTGGAGAATAGTACTCCATGACTTCATCACACTCAGCTAGCATTTGTCTCTTGGCCTTCAGATGCAACGGGCCCAGAGCTGAAATAATTTTCTTCATGAGGTGAAGAAAAAGGAATTAGCATCCAACACTGATGATGTGGCAAAAGTGAGGAATAACAGAGTTGGGGTTTTCTTACAGTAATACTTCACCAACTCTCCACCCCTTACCCATTTCACAGTGCTCCCAATCCCTCCACCCCCAACCAGCTGAAATATTCAGGAAAGTGTGGGATTACTTTCACAAAGAGAACTTGAACCCCTTGACTTCCCGCCCAGTGATGAGGTCACTAGTCTCTGAGGGAGTGTCTGTGAAATGCCTCCTGCTCAATAACAGCCCAGCCAAGGCCAAAGAAGAGCAGGGGTTGGGACAGGGTTGGGGGGTGGGGTGGGGGGTGTTAATAGAGTGATGGAACTGGGCATGGTGGGGGGGGGGTCTGAAGGTGATGGTGAGGACCATATCGTCAATGCGCTGTCTCCACCATACTCTGGGCATTTAGCCCAAACACAGTGTGATTCCACATTATGGTGAGTTTGTGCTCTGTTAAAGGGATAGTTCACTCAAAAAAAGCAAATTCTGTCATCACTTATTCACTGTCATGTGGTTCCAAACTTGTATTACTTTTTTCTGTCCATGGAACACAAAAGGAAAATTTGGAAGAATTTACTGATAACTGTTTTTTTCAAGCAGTTACAACTAATGGGGACTTAAGCTTTAAGGCTTAAAAAAAGGATGTATAAGCACCGTAAAAAGCATAATAAAAGCTCTATACAAGTCTTTGTGCTATATTACAAGTCTTCAAAAGCCAAACAATAGCTTTGTGTGAGGAACAGATAGAAATTTAAATTGTTATTCATTTAAAATCTTGACATCAGCCCTAAATCTCCTTGGTGCATTCATAAGAGTTCATAAGAGAAATAGTGGTTTAGTTAGTGAACAACTTCAAAAATGAATTTTGTTTGGTTTTGCACAAAAGAAAATCATACAGGTTTGGAATGACATAAGGGTCAAATAAAAATACAGAATTATCTTTTTTTGGGTTCACTATTTATTTAAACTACTGTAACAAGAGTCAATTTTTATGCAATTACAATAAATGGGGACTTCCAAGCTTAAAAAAAGGATGCAAAAGCACCATAAATTGCTATATTACAAGTCTTCTGAAGCCATACGATAGCTTTGTGTGGTGAACAGACCAAAATGTAAGTTGTTATTGACATCCTTCATAGCTCTCCTTGGCTCATTCACTGGTTCACAAAACCAGTCTGAATGATTCAATAACGAATCGGACTGATCTGGTTCTTTCAACTCCATATTGGTGATTGACAAGCTGAGATAATGTAAAATGCTGCAATATCTTGCCCTTTTCCCTCAGGCTCAGGGCTTTGTTGCAGATGGTGTTGGACACTTAGAGGGAAAAAAGGCAAGAATACTAAGCCTTTTGACAAATCCAAACCAGATGAAGCCCATATCTCTTTTATGAATACTGTCAGTGTAACTTTCAGTGAAACAAGCCCAGTTACAGACCTACTCTGGGGAGGCTGTATGGGCTGACCTGTTTTCTGGCCCCATCGCAGCTGGTCTAATGTAGCTTGAGGATGAAGGCAGAGCACCAGGCAATCTTCGCCAGAAGCCAACTTGTCTTAGTTGGGGGTTAGTCGCACATACAAAGCCATCTTGTTGAAGCTGATGGTCCAGATGGAACAATTCTGTTGCCAAGGATGCCGCTTTCCACTTCCTGCTCCAAAATAAAAAAAGCCAGTCTTCAAAGGACTCCTTAGAACAAAGAGTCATACAAAAACTCTTTCATTTTTTCTCTTATGCTTTCGTATCTCTTCATCTCTTTCATACACTTGCAGCCTTTCACGCGTGCATGTTCCACCTCACACTATTTCAGACTCATGCTTCAATGGAATAATGATGTTCTGATGGTCAGGAGAGAGAGACTTGAAGTAACATACACAGTCCCACTCTCCCCATGAGATAGGCCTTCTCTCTCACCCCTGGTAGATAATATAGACTAATGTTTTCCAGATGCTATATTCACTGGCCATACCCAACAGTGGAAGTGCCCCTCTCCCCAGATGCTTAACGATGCCCCGGAGGCCTTTGAGAGAAGGTTTGACTCTGTACTCCCCCCACCCCATCCTTTCCCTTTTTACACACTCATCTCCCACCATAATCAAGAGCTACTGAGCCTTGATCAGCAAGCCTGAAGGTCAAAGGGACAGAGAGCAAAATTATTTTCTCAGTCTGGTTCAACTTTTTGTCAAATTCTCATGCCATTTACACACAAAACTATAGAGTACCTCATAGGACAGGGAGGGAATTTATATCTTTATAAAAATTATTCATTGTTTTACTATAGTAACCATAGTTGAACTATGGTATTTGTTGTAAAACCATGGTAACCACAAAGTTTACCACAGTTTTACCACAATAACTATAGTTCCACTATATGTGGGGTTAAACTGTTGTAATAATACAAAAAACAAAAATATAACAATAAAAACTGCAATCACAAAAAAAAAAAAAAAAACATGGCTAGTTTTACTATAGTCACATGGTAACTGCAGGTTTTCTATAGTGAGACAATGTTTATTTTTTTGCATGTTTTTGGTGGAAAGGTCCTGGTTTGAGGGAACGAGACACTGTGTCGATGTAGTGACACTAGGGGTCACTCTTGGGAGCCCCAAACACCTCTGATTTTGAAATAAAGGCCAATGGGAATTGGTGAGTGGAATTTGCATGCCACTCCCCCAAACATACGGTTATAAAAGAAGCTGGCTCGCAACCACTCATTCAGGTTTTGTGCTGTGAAGCCGAGACAAGGTCCCGGCTATTTCAGCGGGTAGTTCAGTATTGTGGCAAGGGGGACACAACGTCTCCTTCCCTCTATCAGGGAACGGAGGTTACGAAAGTAACCAGGATGTTCCCTATCTGTCACACACTCGACGTTGTGTCGATGTAGTGACACTAGTGGTCCCTATACGAAATGCCACAATAAGCTGAACTGTGTTACATGGACTGGCAGTGCGAGACAGGCAGACCGCTGTGTGCCTCATAGCCAGCGCACCAGGCCGTCATGTAACCTCCCCCAAAGCTCTCATAAGCGTCGAACATTCCTTTGGGAACAAGTTGACTTGCCCAACAAATAGGGACAGGCTAGCCCAGCTGTGGCCTTTTTTCCTCTTTTTTCTCCCCAAAAAGAGTGGAATTTCGTTTACCGGCTGGAAGCCATAATTGTCTACGTCGGGGGGGTGTCACTCCCAAGGGGAAGACACCGCGGAGACTACACCCCACCCAAAGGAGGGGGGCATTTCGAGTGGAAATACGTCATATGGTCTTACCGAGTCTTGTCGGAAGTATGTCATGTGGAGAAGTCCCATGGTAGGTCCTACCCAAGAGGGGAGGAACTCTACAAACATGGTGACCGGGGACAGAGGACCCTCTGCCCAAGGAAGACACAGTTTACCGACAGGGAAATGATTTAGCGGCAGATATATCACATGGGGTCACCTATGGGGAACCAGCGCATATGGAGCACCTACCCCCGTACAGGGCTTAGTTAGCACATATACTTGGCCGGCAGCGAGTTTCTCCGCAAACTCGTCTGCCACAGGGCTAAGGAGGAAAGTCATCCAGGGATCACATCTTGTGAACACGACTGGGAGTCAAAAGCGCACGTCTTCACCTCAGGGTAGGGGAAAGGTGCTATGCGCAAGCGGCCATCTTTCCCGGAACTCACCTGCTTGTACCTGACAATATATGGGACGAGACTGGCTCAACCCGGAGATTGTAAAACCTCGCAACCTGGGTTTTGCCCAGCCCGCTGCTCTGCAGATATCTGCCAAAGAGGCGCCATTGGTCAGGACGCAGGAGGCCACCACACTCCTTGTAGAGTGGGCTCATAGCCCCACAGGGGGCGGCACGTCCTGAGCATGATATGCCATCACAATGGCGTCAATGACCCAATGGGCGATCCTCTGTTTGGAGACAGTGCTCCCTTTCCGCTGTCCACCAAAGCAGACAAAGGGCTGCTCGGAGCTTCTAAAGCTCTGCATGCAATCCAAATAGATGCGTAAAGCACACACCGGACACAGCAACGCCAAGGCTGGCACGAGTAGCGTGAGGTCTGAGAACCACGTCTGGGTGGGCCAGTTGGGTGGTACTAGGATGACCTGCTCCTCATCCTCCCTGACTTTGCACAGGGTCTGTGCAAGTAGGCTCACTGGGGTAAACGCACATTTGCGTAATCCCGAGGGCCAGCTTGAGGCAGTTGATGTGCCAACACAGCCGCAGGCCAGTCCAAGAGCTGGCGGCTGTGAGCCTGTCTTGGAGGCGTCCGTCGTAACCACGACACGCCTGGAGACCTGCTCTAGGGGAACCCCTGCCCGTAGAAATGCTAGGTCGGTCTAAGGGCTGAAGAGGCGGAGACAGATCGGCATGACGACCACGCAATGTGTCCCGTGGTGCCATGCCCATCTCGGGACTTGGGACTCGAGTCTGAAGCCAGTGCTGAAGCGGTCTCATATACATCAAAAAAAGCCGCTGAAATGCGCCATAGATCCAGCAGTTTGAGGTGAATATTGGAGGAATTGAATTCAGTGCACTGAATGAAACCACTCGGCTCCGAAGAGAAAATCTGAATGAGTGGTTGCGAGCCAGCTCCTTTTATACCCGTATGTTCAGGGGAGTGGCATGCAAATTCCACTCGCCAATTCCCAATGGCCTTTTTAAAAAAATCAGAGGTGTTTGGGGCTCCCAAGAATGACCTCTAGTGTCACTACATTGACACAACGTCGAGTGAGTGACAGATAGGGAACCATGGTTTTAAATACCATAGTTTTGTTTTTCCTGTTTATTACTAGGGTTTTACTATAAATATCATGGTTAAATGTAGTAAAACCATGGTTAATTTTCGTAAGGGATGGATAAATGTATTGCGATCGAACCCAAAATAGGGAAGGAACACAAAACATTTTGCGAGGTAACGCAACTTTTTCAGAAAATAAATTCCTTCTCTGTCCTCTAAGCGGTTCTGTACAAAACCCATAAGAGTAGATGTGATTTAAATGATTTTAAAAGGATGGACTTCTCAGGCAAAATCTCTAATCACTAGATAAACTCATGGGAATGCGACCTGACCACGTGACCTGTTTGTTTTATTAAGGGTCCAGGGAGGGTAAGTATGGTTATCTAAGCTGTGCAAAGCATTTAGTTGCCAGCATCTCATATTTCAGGACTCAAATGGTGTCCATTTGCTTCAAATTCCAGAGTCGGTTTCTTTATACAAGCTCCTTTAAGTTGCCAAAGCCACAAGGCGATCATTTCCATGACCATGGCTGAGTTGTTGGTGGTGGATGCTGCTCTGGCTTATCTCCTCCACTGCTTTCCATGCCCTTCTCTGGGCTGTATCAGAGACAAGTGCTGCTTCTTCCCCAAGGGAGAATCCACAGCAACTCCCAAGCACATACCTGACTTTTTCCCTAAGAGAGAGAGAGATCTGTCCGAGACATAGTGTTCTAACAGGAAGAAGAGAGGGTGGGATTTAATCTGTGAGTCTGAGAAAAACAGGCCTATTGGCTGTATTCTGTGCTTCAGTGCAGAAAGAGTCGCTGGAGGAAAAAGAGCAATAAAACCTTTAGCTTGTTGGCATAGCATGTTATTCTTTGTGATAATCCAGAACGAATTAAAGCAGAAAGACTCACCCTGTTTTCTTCTCTTCATACAGTCTCAATGTGTAATCTTGAAATGGTTGCAGGGAGACATATCAATATGATTTTTTTCTTGAAGAGATAGTTCATCAAAAAATAAGATAAGAATCTGCATTTAATCACTATTCATCTATAGGGGTCATATTTTAATTTTTATCATTTCATTTTTCCCTTATGTTGACTTATAATATTAGTCAAGTTTTTTAGCACCAAAGTGTCATGATTTAGTTTTTCTGACCATGTTCCACCCTGTCTATGACCCTTAGAATTAAACAGGCCATATCTGCCTATCCTTTAATAACAGCCTCTTTGCAAAGCCTGCATTACACTGTGAAAGGCTTGTTAAAAATAAACTTTCTTGTTTTACTCTTGATAAAAACAAACTGTGATTCTTCTGAAGTACATGGAGAGTGGCAGGTGCGACACACAGGCAGGAACATCACAAGGGTTGGTGGACTTTCAAACATTTTACTCTTATTACTAATTAATTACGCTTAACATTAATTCCTCTTTTTAGGAGTAATAGCATTTGCCTTACTTCCATCTTATTACCTCACCATAACTGCGTGAGCCTAGTTGCTGAACACAGAATATTCATTCTTGACGTTCAGTATAATGATTTTAATGTTTTGGACATCAGAAACCTGAGGATTTCAAAACGAGTCATTTTTACAGCTTGTTTTTTTTTTTTTTTTTTTTTTGAAGATTTGAGTTCTGTAAGTTACAGTGTGTTTTTTCCATAGTACTTTGAACTCTTTTATCTGAAAAGACTAATTAAAATGGGATTCCTCTTATAAGACATCTTTAATATTAAATGGCAATATAAGGGCACTAATGCAAAAAGGTGGGCCATTTACAATAAATAGCATGAAGATGAAGCACTTCCTGCATACTACAAAAATGTGTTAAAAAGAGGAGGAAAAAAGACCACACAAAAACAGCAGTTCTGAGGTGTACGAGTCAGACTCATGCTTGGTTCGAGAACTGGAACAGCCTCTGGATGAAGCAACTCTGTGAGAATATGTCCATCTGCAACGCACACTGTGAAGCCCACCCAAAACAAACAAGTTAAAGTCTCTCTGAGTTTAAAGTACTGAAGAAAAAAATAACAGCTCAACATGTCTAGTATCCTGAGACACATCCTCCTCAATAAGGCATTTAATTCCTGTTTTGGGTAAAACTTGAGAAATGTGTCCATATTTCCACCATTTGATTTAATCTGTTTAGACTACTGTACAGATGCATGCAGACTTCACTTCAACACGTATACTGGAATCATCCAAGATCTCTAAACTTAGAGTACCGTAAGTCGGTCATAAGTATTTCTTACCGACACTTGTGAGTTACAAAAGAGAATTTGCATCTAAAACCTGAAAACATTTGTAATTGATGAATCAATAAAGACAAACAAACTAATGGATTATGAATCGGGTCTCTGCATCACTGAGGCAGACCAAAGAAACATTCAAAGACATGGAAAAACTCACAGTAAAGTCTAGAACAAGTCTGACATAGTTAATCATGTCCTCATGAGCCTAACCACACTTTCACAACCAGAATGGTTGTCTGAGGTTCTTGTGGTTGCCGTAGCTGATGTTTCCTAAATCCTGGAGAAATATGAGACTGTTGGACATTTGGATCACCCTTCACTACGAGACAAACCGCCCGTTAACAAATGACAGAAAGTTCATTCTTCTCTGGAAAAAGAACCTAAGTAACACTGAGTACACGTATTGCTTTATAAAGCCGCCATCTTGTGTTGTGCAAATGTATTGCAATCGAAATATTGAAAACATAATATAGGCTATTTTGAACCTAAAGTTCCTTTATTATCGTAATTCAGGCTTAGTACCAAACATTTTTTTACTATTTAGCGCTACTAACGCAAATTTATTTTGAATCTTCAATTTGCAATTGGTTAGGATTAACCCTGATAGCACAGTACATCACCCAGACAACTATGTGTGTTTACATGTTATGTTTAGGGTTTCAAACGTTCTACCAGCCAAATACGGGACATGCAGCTTTAAATACATTACATTTCAGCTTTAAATACGGGACATTTCAGCTTTAAATACATTACATTTCAGCTTTAAATACATTACATTTCAGCTTTAAATACGGGACATTTCAGCTTTAAATACATTACATTTCAGCTTTAAATACGGGACATTTCAGCTTTAAATACATTACATTTCAGCTTTAAATACGGGACATTTCAGCTTTAAATACATTACATTTCAGCTTTAAATACGGGATATTTCAGCTTTAAATACGGGACATTTCAGCTTTAAATACGGGACATTTCAGCT
Organism: Myxocyprinus asiaticus; assembly: GCF_019703515.2. Classification (NCBI taxonomy): domain Eukaryota; kingdom Metazoa; phylum Chordata; class Actinopteri; order Cypriniformes; family Catostomidae; genus Myxocyprinus; species Myxocyprinus asiaticus. Next base: position 35,066,054 of record NC_059357.1, on the reverse strand, counting down.
TTAAATACATTACATTTCAGCTTTAAATACATTACATTTCAGCTTTAAATACGGGACATTTCAGCTTTAAATACATTACATTTCAGCTTTAAATACATTACATTTCAGCTTTAAATACGGGACATTTCAGCTTTAAATACATTACATTTCAGCTTTAAATACGGGACATTTCAGCTTTAAATACATTACATTTCAGCTTTAAATACGGGACATTTCAGCTTTAAATACGGGACATTTCAGCTTTAAATACATTACATTTCAGCTTTAAATACATTACATTTCAGCTTTAAATACGGGACATTTCAGCTTTAAATACATTACATTTCAGCTTTAAATACGGGACATTTCAGCTTTAAATACATTACATTTCAGCTTTAAATACGGGACATTTCAGCTTTAAATACATTACATTTCAGCTTTAAATACATTACATTTCAGCTTTAAATACGGGACATTTCAGCTTTAAATACATGTGGACATTTCAGCTTTAAATACATGTACATTTCAGCTTTAAATACATTACATTTCAGCTTTAAATACGGGACATTTCAGCTTTAAATACATTACATTTCAGCTTTAAATACGGGACATTTCAGCTTTAAATACGGGACATTTCAGCTTTAAATACATTACATTTCAGCTTTAAATACGGGACATTTCAGCTTTAAATACGGGACATTTCAGCTTTAAATACATTACATTTCAGCTTTAAATACGGGACATTTCAGCTTTAAATACATTACATTTCAGCTTTAAATACATTACATTTCAGCTTTAAATACGGGACATTTCAGCTTTAAATACATTACATTTCAGCTTTAAATACGGGACATTTCAGCTTTAAATACGGGACATTTCAGCTTTAAATACGGGACATTTCAGCTTTAAATACGGGACATTTCAGCTTTAAATACATTACATTTCAGCTTTAAATACGGGACATTTCAGCTTTAAATACATGTGACATTTCAGCTTTAAATACGGGACATTTCAGCTTTAAATACATTACATTTCAGCTTTAAATACGGGACATTTCAGCTTTAAATACGGGACATTTCAGCTTTAAATACGGGACATTTCAGCTTTAAATACGGGATATTTCAGCTTTAAATACGGGACATTTCAGCTTTAAATACGGGACATTTCAGCTTTAAATACGGGACATTTCAGCTTTAAATACGGGACATTTCAGCTTTAAATACATTACATTTCAGCTTTAAATACGGGACATTTCAGCTTTAAATACGGGACATTTCAGCTTTAAATACATTACATTTCAGCTTTAAATACGGGACATTTCAGCTTTAAATACGGGACATTTCAGCTTTAAATACGGGACATTTCAGCTTTAAATACGGGACATTTCAGCTTTAAATACATTACATTTCAGCTTTAAATACGGGACATTTCAGCTTTAAATACGGGACATTTCAGCTTTAAATACATTACATTTCAGCTTTAAATACGGGACATTTCAGCTTTAAATACGGGACATTTCAGCTTTAAATACGGGACATTTCAGCTTTAAATACGGGATATTTCAGCTTTAAATACGGGACATTTCAGCTTTAAATACGGGACATTTCAGCTTTAAATACATTACATTTCAGCTTTAAATACGGGACATTTCAGCTTTAAATACAGGACATTTCAGCTTTAAATACGGGATATTTCAGCTTTAAATACGGGACATTTCAGCTTTAAATACGGGACATTTCAGCTTTAAATACGGGATATTTCAGCTTTAAATACGGGATATTTCAGCTTTAAATACGGGACATTTCAGCTTTAAATACATTACATTTCAGCTTTAAATACGGGACATTTCAGCTTTAAATACGGGACATTTCAGCTTTAAATACGGGACATTTCAGCTTTAAATACGGGACATTTCAGCTTTAAATACGGGACATTTCAGCTTTAAATACGGGACATTTCAGCTTTAAATACGGATGTACATTTCAGCTTTAAATACGGGACATTTCAGCTTTAAATACATTACATTTCAGCTTTAAATACGGGACATTTCAGCTTTAAATACGGGACATTTCAGCTTTAAATACATTACATTTCAGCTTTAAATACGGGACATTTCAGCTTTAAATACGGGACATTTCAGCTTTAAATACGGGACATTTCAGCTTTAAATACGGGACATTTCAGCTTTAAATACGGGACATTTCAGCTTTAAATACGGGACATTTCAGCTTTAAATACATTACATTTCAGCTTTAAATACGGGACATTTCAGCTTTAAATACGGGACATTTCAGCTTTAAATACATTACATTTCAGCTTTAAATACGGGACATTTCAGCTTTAAATACATTACATTTCAGCTTTAAATACGGGACATTTCAGCTTTAAATACGGGACATTTCAGCTTTAAATACGGGACATTTCAGCTTTAAATACGGGACATTTCAGCTTTAAATACATTACATTTCAGCTTTAAATACGGGACATTTCAGCTTTAAATACGGGACATTTCAGCTTTAAATACGGGATATTTCAGCTTTAAATACGGGACATTTCAGCTTTAAATACATTACATTTCAGCTTTAAATACGGGACATTTCAGCTTTAAATACATTACATTTCAGCTTTAAATACGGGACATTTCAGCTTTAAATACGGGACATTTCAGCTTTAAATACGGGACATTTCAGCTTTAAATACGGGACATTTCAGCTTTAAATACGGGACATTTCAGCTTTAAATACGGGATATTTCAGCTTTAAATACGGATTGATCATTTCAGCTTTAAATACGGGACATTTCAGCTTTAAATACATTACATTTCAGCTTTAAATACAGTTGGACATTTCAGCTTTAAATACATTACATTTCAGCTTTAAATACGGATGTACATTTCAGCTTTAAATACGGGACATTTCAGCTTTAAATACGGGACATTTCAGCTTTAAATACGGGACATTTCAGCTTTAAATACGGGACATTTCAGCTTTAAATACATTACATTTCAGCTTTAAATACGGGACATTTCAGCTTTAAATACGGGATATTTCAGCTTTAAATACATTACATTTCAGCTTTAAATACGGGACATTTCAGCTTTAAATACGGGACATTTCAGCTTTAAATACATTACATTTCAGCTTTAAATACATTACATTTCAGCTTTAAATACAGGACATTTCAGCTTTAAATACATTACATTTCAGCTTTAAATACGGGACATTTCAGCTTTAAATACATTACATTTCAGCTTTAAATACATTACATTTCAGCTTTAAATACGGGACATTTCAGCTTTAAATACATTACATTTCAGCTTTAAATACGGGACATTTCAGCTTTAAATACGGGACATTTCAGCTTTAAATACATTACATTTCAGCTTTAAATACATTACATTTCAGCTTTAAATACAGGACATTTCAGCTTTAAATACATTACATTTCAGCTTTAAATACGGGACATTTCAGCTTTAAATACATTACATTTCAGCTTTAAATACATTACATTTCAGCTTTAAATACGGGACATTTCAGCTTTAAATACATTACATTTCAGCTTTAAATACATTACATTTCAGCTTTAAATACGGGACATTTCAGCTTTAAATACATTACATTTCAGCTTTAAATACATTATATTTCAGCTTTAAATACGGGACATTTCAGCTTTAAATACATTATATTTCAGCTTTAAATACGGGACATTTCAGCTTTAAATACATTATATTTCAGCTTTAAATACGGGACATTTCAGCTTTAAATACATTATATTTCAGCTTTAAATACATTATATTTCAGCTTTAAATACGGGACATTTCAGCTTTAAATACATTATATTTCAGCTTTAAATACGGGACATTTCAGCTTTAAATACATTACATTTCAGCTTTAAATACATTATATTTCAGCTTTAAATACGGGACATTTCAGCTTTAAATACGGGACATTTCAGCTTTAAATACATTACATTTCAGCTTTAAATACGGGACATTTCAGCTTTAAATACGGGACATTTCAGCTTTAAATACGGGACATTTCAGCTTTAAATACATTACATTTCAGCTTTAAATACATTACATTTCAGCTTTAAATACGGGACATTTCAGCTTTAAATACGGGACATTTCAGCTTTAAATACATTACATTTCAGCTTTAAATACGGGACATTTCAGCTTTAAATACAGTTACATTTCAGCTTTAAATACGGGACATTTCAGCTTTAAATACATTACATTTCAGCTTTAAATACGGGACATTTCAGCTTTAAATACGGGACATTTCAGCTTTAAATACATTACATTTCAGCTTTAAATACATTACATTTCAGCTTTAAATACGGGACATTTCAGCTTTAAATACATTACATTTCAGCTTTAAATACGGGACATTTCAGCTTTAAATACGGGACATTTCAGCTTTAAATACATTACATTTCAGCTTTAAATACGGGACATTTCAGCTTTAAATACATGTGGACATTTCAGCTTTAAATACGGGACATTTCAGCTTTAAATACGGGACATTTCAGCTTTAAATACGGGACATTTCAGCTTTAAATACATTACATTTCAGCTTTAAATACGGGACATTTCAGCTTTAAATACGGGACATTTCAGCTTTAAATACGGGACATTTCAGCTTTAAATACGGGACATTTCAGCTTTAAATACGGGATATTTCAGCTTTAAATACGGGACATTTCAGCTTTAAATACGGGACATTTCAGCTTTAAATACATTACATTTCAGCTTTAAATACGGGACATTTCAGCTTTAAATACGGGACATTTCAGCTTTAAATACGGGACATTTCAGCTTTAAATACATTACATTTCAGCTTTAAATACGGGACATTTCAGCTTTAAATACGGGACATTTCAGCTTTAAATACATTACATTTCAGCTTTAAATACGGGACATTTCAGCTTTAAATACAGGACATTTCAGCTTTAAATATGGGACATTTCAGCTTTAAATACGGGATATTTCAGCTTTAAATACGGGACATTTCAGCTTTAAATACGGGACATTTCAGCTTTAAATACATTACATTTCAGCTTTAAATACGGGATATTTCAGCTTTAAATACGGGACATTTCAGCTTTAAATACGGGACATTTCAGCTTTAAATACGGGACATTTCAGCTTTAAATACGGGACATTTCAGCTTTAAATACGGGACATTTCAGCTTTAAATACGGGACATTTCAGCTTTAAATACATTACATTTCAGCTTTAAATACGGGACATTTCAGCTTTAAATACGGGACATTTCAGCTTTAAATACATTACATTTCAGCTTTAAATACGGGACATTTCAGCTTTAAATACGGGACATTTCAGCTTTAAATACGGGACATTTCAGCTTTAAATACGGATTGATCATTTCAGCTTTAAATACGGGACATTTCAGCTTTAAATACATTACATTTCAGCTTTAAATACGGGACATTTCAGCTTTAAATACGGGACATTTCAGCTTTAAATACGGGACATTTCAGCTTTAAATACGGGACATTTCAGCTTTAAATACGGGACATTTCAGCTTTAAATACGGGACATTTCAGCTTTAAATACATTACATTTCAGCTTTAAATACGGGACATTTCAGCTTTAAATACGGGACATTTCAGCTTTAAATACGGGACATTTCAGCTTTAAATACGGGACATTTCAGCTTTAAATACGGGACATTTCAGCTTTAAATACATTACATTTCAGCTTTAAATACGGGACATTTCAGCTTTAAATACGGGACATTTCAGCTTTAAATACATTACATTTCAGCTTTAAATACGGGACATTTCAGCTTTAAATACATTACATTTCAGCTTTAAATACGGGACATTTCAGCTTTAAATACGGGACATTTCAGCTTTAAATACGGGACATTTCAGCTTTAAATACATTACATTTCAGCTTTAAATACGGGACATTTCAGCTTTAAATACATTGACATTTCAGCTTTAAATACGGGACATTTCAGCTTTAAATACGGGACATTTCAGCTTTAAATACATTATATTTCAGCTTTAAATACGGGACATTTCAGCTTTAAATACATTACATTTCAGCTTTAAATACGGGACATTTCAGCTTTAAATACATTACATTTCAGCTTTAAATACGGGACATTTCAGCTTTAAATACATTACATTTCAGCTTTAAATACGGAGTTACATTTCAGCTTTAAATACGGGACATTTCAGCTTTAAATACGGGACATTTCAGCTTTAAATATGGGACATTTCAGCTTTAAATACGGGATATTTCAGCTTTAAATACGGGACATTTCAGCTTTAAATACATTACATTTCAGCTTTAAATACGGGACATTTCAGCTTTAAATACATTACATTTCAGCTTTAAATACGGGATATTTCAGCTTTAAATACATGTGACATTTCAGCTTTAAATACGGGACATTTCAGCTTTAAATACGGGACATTTCAGCTTTAAATACGGGATATTTCAGCTTTAAATACGGGACATTTCAGCTTTAAATACATTACATTTCAGCTTTAAATACGGGACATTTCAGCTTTAAATACGGGACATTTCAGCTTTAAATACGGGACATTTCAGCTTTAAATACGGGACATTTCAGCTTTAAATACATTACATTTCAGCTTTAAATACGGGACATTTCAGCTTTAAATACGGGACATTTCAGCTTTAAATACGGGACATTTCAGCTTTAAATACGGGACATTTCAGCTTTAAATACGGGACATTTCAGCTTTAAATACATTACATTTCAGCTTTAAATACATTACATTTCAGCTTTAAATACGGGACATTTCAGCTTTAAATACATTACATTTCAGCTTTAAATACGGGATATTTCAGCTTTAAATACGGGACATTTCAGCTTTAAATACGGGACATTTCAGCTTTAAATACGGGATATTTCAGCTTTAAATACGGGATATTTCAGCTTTAAATACGGGACATTTCAGCTTTAAATACATTACATTTCAGCTTTAAATACGGGACATTTCAGCTTTAAATACGATGTGACATTTCAGCTTTAAATACGGGACATTTCAGCTTTAAATACGGGACATTTCAGCTTTAAATACATTACATTTCAGCTTTAAATACGGGACATTTCAGCTTTAAATACGGGACATTTCAGCTTTAAATACATTACATTTCAGCTTTAAATACATTACATTTCAGCTTTAAATACGGGACATTTCAGCTTTAAATACATTACATTTCAGCTTTAAATACATTACATTTCAGCTTTAAATACGGGACATTTCAGCTTTAAATACAGGACATTTCAGCTTTAAATACGGGACATTTCAGCTTTAAATACGGGACATTTCAGCTTTAAATACATTACATTTCAGCTTTAAATACATTACATTTCAGCTTTAAATACGGGACATTTCAGCTTTAAATACGGGACATTTCAGCTTTAAATACATTACATTTCAGCTTTAAATACGGGATATTTCAGCTTTAAATACGGGACATTTCAGCTTTAAATACGGGACATTTCAGCTTTAAATACATTACATTTCAGCTTTAAATACATTACATTTCAGCTTTAAATACGGGACATTTCAGCTTTAAATACATTACATTTCAGCTTTAAATACATTACATTTCAGCTTTAAATACGGGACATTTCAGCTTTAAATACATTACATTTCAGCTTTAAATACGGGACATTTCAGCTTTAAATACAGTTGGACATTTCAGCTTTAAATACGGGACATTTCAGCTTTAAATACGGGACATTTCAGCTTTAAATACATTACATTTCAGCTTTAAATACGGGACATTTCAGCTTTAAATACGGGATATTTCAGCTTTAAATACATTACATTTCAGCTTTAAATACGGGACATTTCAGCTTTAAATACGGGACATTTCAGCTTTAAATACATTACATTTCAGCTTTAAATACATTACATTTCAGCTTTAAATACATTACATTTCAGCTTTAAATACGGGACATTTCAGCTTTAAATACGGGACATTTCAGCTTTAAATACGGGACATTTCAGCTTTAAATACATTACATTTCAGCTTTAAATACATTACATTTCAGCTTTAAATACGGGACATTTCAGCTTTAAATACATTACATTTCAGCTTTAAATACGGGATATTTCAGCTTTAAATACGGGATATTTCAGCTTTAAATACGGGACATTTCAGCTTTAAATACATTACATTTCAGCTTTAAATACGGGACATTTCAGCTTTAAATACATTACATTTCAGCTTTAAATACGGGACATTTCAGCTTTAAATACATTACATTTCAGCTTTAAATACGGGACATTTCAGCTTTAAATACAGGACATTTCAGCTTTAAATATGGGACATTTCAGCTTTAAATACGGGATATTTCAGCTTTAAATACGGGACATTTCAGCTTTAAATACGGGACATTTCAGCTTTAAATACGGGATATTTCAGCTTTAAATACGGGATATTTCAGCTTTAAATACGGGACATTTCAGCTTTAAATACATTACATTTCAGCTTTAAATACGGGACATTTCAGCTTTAAATATGGGACATTTCAGCTTTAAATACATTACATTTCAGCTTTAAATACGGGATATTTCAGCTTTAAATACGGATATTTCAGCTTTAAATACGGGACATTTCAGCTTTAAATACGGGACATTTCAGCTTTAAATACATTACATTTCAGCTTTAAATACGGGACATTTCAGCTTTAAATACGGGACATTTCAGCTTTAAATACATTACATTTCAGCTTTAAATACGGGACATTTCAGCTTTAAATACGGGACATTTCAGCTTTAAATACGGGATATTTCAGCTTTAAATACGGGACATTTCAGCTTTAAATACGGGACATTTCAGCTTTAAATACATTACATTTCAGCTTTAAATACGGGACATTTCAGCTTTAAATACAGGACATTTCAGCTTTAAATATGGGACATTTCAGCTTTAAATACGGGATATTTCAGCTTTAAATACGGGACATTTCAGCTTTAAATACGGGACATTTCAGCTTTAAATACATTACATTTCAGCTTTAAATACGGGACATTTCAGCTTTAAATACAGGACATTTCAGCTTTAAATATGGGACATTTCAGCTTTAAATACGGGATATTTCAGCTTTAAATACGGGACATTTCAGCTTTAAATACATTACATTTCAGCTTTAAATACGGGACATTTCAGCTTTAAATACGGGACATTTCAGCTTTAAATACATTACATTTCAGCTTTAAATACGGGATATTTCAGCTTTAAATACGGATATTTCAGCTTTAAATACGGGACATTTCAGCTTTAAATACGGGACATTTCAGCTTTATATACGGGACATTTCAGCTTTAAATACGGGACATTTCAGCTTTAAATACATTACATTTCAGCTTTAAATACGGGACATTTCAGCTTTAAATACATTACATTTCAGCTTTAAATACATTATATTTCAGCTTTAAATACGGGACATTTCAGCTTTAAATACATTATATTTCAGCTTTAAATACGGGACATTTCAGCTTTAAATACATTATATTTCAGCTTTAAATACGGGACATTTCAGCTTTAAATACATTACATTTCAGCTTTAAATACGGGACATTTCAGCTTTAAATACGGGACATTTCAGCTTTAAATACGGGACATTTCAGCTTTAAATACGGGACATTTCAGCTTTAAATACATTACATTTCAGCTTTAAATACGGGACATTTCAGCTTTAAATACATTACATTTCAGCTTTAAATACGGGATATTTCAGCTTTAAATACGGATATTTCAGCTTTAAATACATTACATTTCAGCTTTAAATACGGGACATTTCAGCTTTAAATACGGGACATTTCAGCTTTAAATACGGGACATTTCAGCTTTAAATACGGGACATTTCAGCTTTAAATACGGGACATTTCAGCTTTAAATACGGGACATTTCAGCTTTAAATACGGGATATTTCAGCTTTAAATACGGGACATTTCAGCTTTAAATACGGGACATTTCAGCTTTAAATACGGGATATTTCAGCTTTAAATACATTACATTTCAGCTTTAAATACGGGACATTTCAGCTTTAAATACGGGACATTTCAGCTTTAAATACATTACATTTCAGCTTTAAATACATTACATTTCAGCTTTAAATACATTACATTTCAGCTTTAAATACGGGACATTTCAGCTTTAAATACATTACATTTCAGCTTTAAATACGGGACATTTCAGCTTTAAATACGGGACATTTCAGCTTTAAATACATTACATTTCAGCTTTAAATACGGGACATTTCAGCTTTAAATACGGGACATTTCAGCTTTAAATACATTACATTTCAGCTTTAAATACGGGACATTTCAGCTTTAAATACGGGACATTTCAGCTTTAAATACATTACATTTCAGCTTTAAATACGGGACATTTCAGCTTTAAATACGGGACATTTCAGCTTTAAATACAGGACATTTCAGCTTTAAATACATTACATTTCAGCTTTAAATACGGGACATTTCAGCTTTAAATACATTACATTTCAGCTTTAAATACGGGACATTTCAGCTTTAAATACATGTGACATTTCAGCTTTAAATACATTACATTTCAGCTTTAAATACATTACATTTCAGCTTTAAATACGGGACATTTCAGCTTTAAATACATTACATTTCAGCTTTAAATACATTACATTTCAGCTTTAAATACGGGACATTTCAGCTTTAAATACATTACATTTCAGCTTTAAATACGGGACATTTCAGCTTTAAATACATTATATTTCAGCTTTAAATACGGGACATTTCAGCTTTAAATACATTATATTTCAGCTTTAAATACGGGACATTTCAGCTTTAAATACGGGACATTTCAGCTTTAAATACATTACATTTCAGCTTTAAATACGGGACATTTCAGCTTTAAATACATTATATTTCAGCTTTAAATACGGGACATTTCAGCTTTAAATACATTACATTTCAGCTTTAAATACGGGACATTTCAGCTTTAAATACGGGATATTTCAGCTTTAAATACGGGACATTTCAGCTTTAAATACGGGACATTTCAGCTTTAAATACGGGACATTTCAGCTTTAAATACATTACATTTCAGCTTTAAATACGATGTGACATTTCAGCTTTAAATACATTACATTTCAGCTTTAAATACGGGACATTTCAGCTTTAAATACATTACATTTCAGCTTTAAATACGGGATATTTCAGCTTTAAATACGGGACATTTCAGCTTTAAATACGGGACATTTCAGCTTTAAATACGGGATATTTCAGCTTTAAATACGGGACATTTCAGCTTTAAATACATTACATTTCAGCTTTAAATACGGGACATTTCAGCTTTAAATACGGGATATTTCAGCTTTAAATACATTACATTTCAGCTTTAAATACGGGACATTTCAGCTTTAAATACGGGACATTTCAGCTTTAAATACATTACATTTCAGCTTTAAATACATTACATTTCAGCTTTAAATACAGGACATTTCAGCTTTAAATACATTACATTTCAGCTTTAAATACGGGACATTTCAGCTTTAAATACATTACATTTCAGCTTTAAATACATTACATTTCAGCTTTAAATACGGGACATTTCAGCTTTAAATACGGGACATTTCAGCTTTAAATACATTACATTTCAGCTTTAAATACGGGACATTTCAGCTTTAAATACGGGACATTTCAGCTTTAAATACGGGACATTTCAGCTTTAAATACATTACATTTCAGCTTTAAATACATTACATTTCAGCTTTAAATACAGGACATTTCAGCTTTAAATACATTATATTTCAGCTTTAAATACGGGACATTTCAGCTTTAAATACATTACATTTCAGCTTTAAATACATTATATTTCAGCTTTAAATACGGGACATTTCAGCTTTAAATACATTACATTTCAGCTTTAAATACATTACATTTCAGCTTTAAATACGGGACATTTCAGCTTTAAATACATTACATTTCAGCTTTAAATACATTATATTTCAGCTTTAAATACGGGACATTTCAGCTTTAAATACATTATATTTCAGCTTTAAATACGGGACATTTCAGCTTTAAATACATTATATTTCAGCTTTAAATACGGGACATTTCAGCTTTAAATACATTACATTTCAGCTTTAAATACGGGACATTTCAGCTTTAAATACGGGATATTTCAGCTTTAAATACGGGATATTTCAGCTTTAAATACGGGACATTTCAGCTTTAAATACATTACATTTCAGCTTTAAATACGGGACATTTCAGCTTTAAATACGGGACATTTCAGCTTTAAATACGGGACATTTCAGCTTTAAATACGGGATATTTCAGCTTTAAATACGGGACATTTCAGCTTTAAATACATTACATTTCAGCTTTAAATACGGGACATTTCAGCTTTAAATACGGGATATTTCAGCTTTAAATACATTACATTTCAGCTTTAAATACGGGACATTTCAGCTTTAAATACGGGACATTTCAGCTTTAAATACATTACATTTCAGCTTTAAATACATTACATTTCAGCTTTAAATACAGGACATTTCAGCTTTAAATACATTACATTTCAGCTTTAAATACGGGACATTTCAGCTTTAAATACATTACATTTCAGCTTTAAATACATTACATTTCAGCTTTAAATACGGGACATTTCAGCTTTAAATACGGGACATTTCAGCTTTAAATACATTACATTTCAGCTTTAAATACGGGACATTTCAGCTTTAAATACGGGACATTTCAGCTTTAAATACGGGACATTTCAGCTTTAAATACATTACATTTCAGCTTTAAATACATTACATTTCAGCTTTAAATACAGGACATTTCAGCTTTAAATACATTATATTTCAGCTTTAAATACGGGACATTTCAGCTTTAAATACATTACATTTCAGCTTTAAATACATTATATTTCAGCTTTAAATACATTACATTTCAGCTTTAAATACGGGACATTTCAGCTTTAAATACATTACATTTCAGCTTTAAATACATTATATTTCAGCTTTAAATACGGGACATTTCAGCTTTAAATACATTATATTTCAGCTTTAAATACGGGACATTTCAGCTTTAAATACATTATATTTCAGCTTTAAATACGGGACATTTCAGCTTTAAATACAGGATATTTCAGCTTTAAATACGGGACATTTCAGCTTTAAATACAGGATATTTCAGCTTTAAATACATTACATTTCAGCTTTAAATACGGGACATGCAGCTTTAAATACATTACATTTCAGCTTTAAATACATTACATTTCAGCTTTAAATACGGGATATTTCAGCTTTAAATACGGGATATTTCAGCTTTAAATACGGGACATTTCAGCTTTAAATACATTACATTTCAGCTTTAAATACGGGACATTTCAGCTTTAAATACGGGACATTTCAGCTTTAAATACGGGATATTTCAGCTTTAAATACGGGACATTTCAGCTTTAAATACGGGACATTTCAGCTTTAAATACGGGATATTTCAGCTTTAAATACATTACATTTCAGCTTTAAATACATTACATTTCAGCTTTAAATACATTACATTTCAGCTTTAAATACGGGACATGCAGCTTTAAATACATTACATTTCAGCTTTAAATACGGGACATTTCAGCTTTAAATACGGGACATTTCAGCTTTAAATACGGGACATTTCAGCTTTAAATACGGGATATTTCAGCTTTAAATACGGGACATTTCAGCTTTAAATACATTACATTTCAGCTTTAAATACGGGACATTTCAGCTTTAAATACGGGATATTTCAGCTTTAAATACATTACATTTCAGCTTTAAATACAGGACATTTCAGCTTTAAATACATTACATTTCAGCTTTAAATACATTACATTTCAGCTTTAAATACGGGACATTTCAGCTTTAAATACATTACATTTCAGCTTTAAATACGGGACATTTCAGCTTTAAATACGGGACATTTCAGCTTTAAATACATTACATTTCAGCTTTAAATACGGGACATTTCAGCTTTAAATACATTACATTTCAGCTTTAAATACATTATATTTCAGCTTTAAATACGGGACATTTCAGCTTTAAATACATTATATTTCAGCTTTAAATACGGGACATTTCAGCTTTAAATACATTATATTTCAGCTTTAAATACGGGACATTTCAGCTTTAAATACATTATATTTCAGCTTTAAATACGGGACATTTCAGCTTTAAATACATTACATTTCAGCTTTAAATACATTATATTTCAGCTTTAAATACGGGACATTTCAGCTTTAAATACGGGACATTTCAGCTTTAAATACAGGACATTTCAGCTTTAAATACATTACATTTCAGCTTTAAATACGGGACATTTCAGCTTTAAATACATTACATTTCAGCTTTAAATACATTATATTTCAGCTTTAAATACATTACATTTCAGCTTTAAATACGGGACATTTCAGCTTTAAATACGGGACATTTCAGCTTTAAATACGGGACATTTCAGCTTTAAATACATTACATTTCAGCTTTAAATACATTACATTTCAGCTTTAAATACGGGACATTTCAGCTTTAAATACGGGACATTTCAGCTTTAAATACGGGACATTTCAGCTTTAAATACGGGACATTTCAGCTTTAAATACGGGATATTTCAGCTTTAAATACGGGACATTTCAGCTTTAAATACATTACATTTCAGCTTTAAATACGGGACATTTCAGCTTTAAATACGGGATATTTCAGCTTTAAATACATTACATTTCAGCTTTAAATACGGGACATTTCAGCTTTAAATACGGGACATTTCAGCTTTAAATACATTACATTTCAGCTTTAAATACGGATGTACATTTCAGCTTTAAATACGGGACATTTCAGCTTTAAATACATTACATTTCAGCTTTAAATACGGGACATTTCAGCTTTAAATACGGGACATTTCAGCTTTAAATACATTACATTTCAGCTTTAAATACGGGACATTTCAGCTTTAAATACATTACATTTCAGCTTTAAATACATTATATTTCAGCTTTAAATACGGGACATTTCAGCTTTAAATACGGGACATTTCAGCTTTAAATACATTATATTTCAGCTTTAAATACGGGACATTTCAGCTTTAAATACATTATATTTCAGCTTTAAATACGGGACATTTCAGCTTTAAATACATTATATTTCAGCTTTAAATACGGGACATTTCAGCTTTAAATACATTACATTTCAGCTTTAAATACATTATATTTCAGCTTTAAATACGGGACATTTCAGCTTTAAATACGGGACATTTCAGCTTTAAATACAGGACATTTCAGCTTTAAATACATTACATTTCAGCTTTAAATACGGGACATTTCAGCTTTAAATACATTACATTTCAGCTTTAAATACATTATATTTCAGCTTTAAATACATTACATTTCAGCTTTAAATACGGGACATTTCAGCTTTAAATACGGGACATTTCAGCTTTAAATACATTACATTTCAGCTTTAAATACGGGACATTTCAGCTTTAAATACATTACATTTCAGCTTTAAATACAGGACATTTCAGCTTTAAATACATTACATTTCAGCTTTAAATACGGGACATTTCAGCTTTAAATACATTACATTTCAGCTTTAAATACATTATATTTCAGCTTTAAATACATTACATTTCAGCTTTAAATACGGGACATTTCAGCTTTAAATACGGGACATTTCAGCTTTAAATACATTACATTTCAGCTTTAAATACGGGACATTTCAGCTTTAAATACATTACATTTCAGCTTTAAATACATTACATTTCAGCTTTAAATACGGGACATTTCAGCTTTAAATACGGGACATTTCAGCTTTAAATACATTACATTTCAGCTTTAAATACATTACATTTCAGCTTTAAATACGGGATATTTCAGCTTTAAATACATTACATTTCAGCTTTAAATACGGGACATTTCAGCTTTATATACGGGACATTTCAGCTTTAAATACGGGACATTTCAGCTTTAAATACAGGATATTTCAGCTTTAAATACGGGACATTTCAGCTTTAAATACGGGACATTTCAGCTTTAAATACATTACATTTCAGCTTTAAATACGGGATATTTCAGCTTTAAATACGGATATTTCAGCTTTAAATACGGGACATTTCAGCTTTAAATACGGGACATTTCAGCTTTAAATACATTACATTTCAGCTTTAAATACGGGACATTTCAGCTTTAAATACGGGATATTTCAGCTTTAAATACGGGATATTTCAGCTTTAAATACGGGACATTTCAGCTTTAAATACATTACATTTCAGCTTTAAATACGGGACATTTCAGCTTTAAATACATTACATTTCAGCTTTAAATACGGGATATTTCAGCTTTAAATACGGGATATTTCAGCTTTAAATACGGGATATTTCAGCTTTAAATACGGGACATTTCAGCTTTAAATACGGGATATTTCAGCTTTAAATACGGATATTTCAGCTTTAAATACATTACATTTCAGCTTTAAATACGGGACATTTCAGCTTTAAATACGGGACATTTCAGCTTTAAATACGGGACATTTCAGCTTTAAATACGGGACATTTCAGCTTTAAATACGGGATATTTCAGCTTTAAATACATTACATTTCAGCTTTAAATACATTACATTTCAGCTTTAAATACATTACATTTCAGCTTTAAATACGGGACATGCAGCTTTAAATACATTACATTTCAGCTTTAAATACGGGACATTTCAGCTTTAAATACGGGACATTTCAGCTTTAAATACGGGACATTTCAGCTTTAAATACGGGATATTTCAGCTTTAAATACGGGACATTTCAGCTTTAAATACATTACATTTCAGCTTTAAATACGGGACATTTCAGCTTTAAATACGGGATATTTCAGCTTTAAATACATTACATTTCAGCTTTAAATACGGGACATTTCAGCTTTAAATACGGGACATTTCAGCTTTAAATACATTACATTTCAGCTTTAAATACATTACATTTCAGCTTTAAATACAGGACATTTCAGCTTTAAATACATTACATTTCAGCTTTAAATACGGGACATTTCAGCTTTAAATACATTACATTTCAGCTTTAAATACATTACATTTCAGCTTTAAATACGGGACATTTCAGCTTTAAATACGGGACATTTCAGCTTTAAATACATTACATTTCAGCTTTAAATACGGGACATTTCAGCTTTAAATACGGGACATTTCAGCTTTAAATACATTACATTTCAGCTTTAAATACATTACATTTCAGCTTTAAATACGGGACATTTCAGCTTTAAATACGGGACATTTCAGCTTTAAATACAGGATATTTCAGCTTTAAATACGGGACATTTCAGCTTTAAATACATTACATTTCAGCTTTAAATACGGGATATTTCAGCTTTAAATACGGATATTTCAGCTTTAAATACGGGACATTTCAGCTTTAAATACGGGACATTTCAGCTTTAAATACATTACATTTCAGCTTTAAATACGGGACATTTCAGCTTTAAATACGGGATATTTCAGCTTTAAATACGGGATATTTCAGCTTTAAATACGGGACATTTCAGCTTTAAATACATTACATTTCAGCTTTAAATACGGGACATTTCAGCTTTAAATACGGGACATTTCAGCTTTAAATACATTACATTTCAGCTTTAAATACGGGACATTTCAGCTTTAAATACATTACATTTCAGCTTTAAATACGGGACATTTCAGCTTTAAATACGGGATATTTCAGCTTTAAATACGGGATATTTCAGCTTTAAATACGGGACATTTCAGCTTTAAATACATTACATTTCAGCTTTAAATACGGGACATTTCAGCTTTAAATACATTACATTTCAGCTTTAAATACGGGACATTTCAGCTTTAAATACGGGATATTTCAGCTTTAAATACGGGACATTTCAGCTTTAAATACATTACATTTCAGCTTTAAATACGGGACATTTCAGCTTTAAATACGGGACATTTCAGCTTTAAATACATTACATTTCAGCTTTAAATACGGGACATTTCAGCTTTAAATACATTACATTTCAGCTTTAAATACGGGACATTTCAGCTTTAAATACGGGACATTTCAGCTTTAAATACATTACATTTCAGCTTTAAATACGGGACATTTCAGCTTTAAATACATTACATTTCAGCTTTAAATACGGGACATTTCAGCTTTAAATACGGGATATTTCAGCTTTAAATACGGGACATTTCATGTTGCTCCGACATGAGACGCTGCACAACGTTTAAAGATGGCAGATTTTACCTCTAACTTTAAATATGTTCTTTGATCATGACCAGCCGTTTTGGAAATTTAATTATTTGATTCAAGTAGATAAGAGCTGTACATTTGTGCCGCTTGTTTACAAAGAAAAAGCTGCCCAGCCTGCCCAAGAACGTTCCATAGATGACCGCCAAGTGGACTGACTTGCCTTGAAAGAAACTTTTATATATTAACCAATCACGACCAAGTACGCTGATAAAAAAAGTGCAAGTGACTGCCTGCCTTTAGGAACCTAAAAGCGGCCAATGTGAAAGCCCAAACGCGACGCGTTGCTCACGTTTCACTCACGCCCTGCTCACTGAGTATGCCGTGAGAGCTGGCAACCCTAGGGCTGTTCGTTTCCAGAAATTTGGGAATCGACACCGATTCCTGGTTTTGGAGTCGATTCCAAACTCATATTTTCGATTCTTTTCATTTCTAAATTAAATTAGGGCCTATACACACATACCAAAGCGCGATGCTTCAATCCTATAAGACAAATTTGAGGGAAGTTTGAGTAGATGCTTCTGTATTTCCAAGAACTACCGCAAATAATCTTAAAAGCACCATTTAACCTACACTTAAATTGTTTCCACTCATGAGTTCTTGTTTAGAAAGAGGTTTAAATTATAATATAACACTACTCTTTGTACACTGAATAAAATGTCCAAACAATACACTTCAGTTTCATTTAAAAATCCAGGTTGCTGTACTGGTGTATTTCCAACACCTGAGCAAGCACCACTAAGTCCACATTACATGATTGTTTTTATTTTATTGTTACACTCTGAATGTTTAAGCCTAATTACACTGAGAATGCTAAAGCTAGTAAATTAATATTATTTTAAGAATTAGTTCTATAATTTACATATCCTTTACATATACTGGAGCGTTTCCAGTAAGATGGTCACTTCAGGCTAGCTTCCTACAGACTTCTGCTGTACAAAGTCTTCACTTGAGATAATGATAATGATAATGAATCAGGAATGTTAATGTTTAACTTGAACCACTAGGTGACTCCCTTCACTGCTGAATAAAAAGTCAAGGCTTTAGCTGTTTTGTTGTTGGTGGCGGTGCTGTTGTTGTTGTCCCCAGCAGGGTTGTAGCCTACTCCATATTTGTGTCATCGGCAGTAAACTGTAGGCTATTTGTTACCATTCACTTTCATTGTCCGGAAAACAAAAGCATCATCCACATTCTCTAAAAAATTCTCCTCTTATGTTCCACAGAAGAAAGAAAGTACTTACAGGTTTAAAGGTGATTAAATGGGTGAATCCCTTTCAGGATGCAATTTAAAGGTAAACCCATTTCAAAACCATTGTTCTCTTAATCAATAGTCCTACACTTGCCAAAAGGGGTGTGAGGAAAACACAATGCTGTAATATTATTATGTACGTCAAAGAATATCATGTTGTTTATTGACATGTGCCATGGACATACCATAGTATTCTTTGAAGTTCCCTGGAGAACCATATAAATTCCATAGTAGGCTAAATGATTTGAATATGGTAATCATACAGTATCAGGGTTTAGCACCATATTTTTTACAATCTGATATCTTTAACAATCAATGTTCCATGATACCATCACAGTATTTTTTGGTATGGGGAACGAGATAATGCTTTAATGCACAGAAGACTTAAGCTAAAGCACATTTGTTTCACTTTGTGTAAGAACATCTGCTAACTGACTTAAACATAAATGTATAAGTGATTTTGATCAGAAACATTTTTTTTTTTTTTTTTTAAACAGTCGCTAGAAAATTGGCCATTCTTATCGCTGTATGATAAATTAATGAATAAATAAATGGCCCACCCTATCGTGTCCAAATAATACAAAAATTTAGAATGGGAATCATATGTTCTGCAAAAATTAGTTACTACAGAATAAAACTATACTTCATTTTAATGTGATCTCATTCCACAGTGAAGTTTGGACACAGACCTTTGCCTGACTTTAAGTTAGCATTGTTCTTTCAATAGGGTGGTGAAAAGCTTTTCCTTTCATTTGAGGAAGTGAATTTCCTTACAGAACAGAAATGTGCTTATATGGCGGAAAGGAAAATATCATGACATTTTTTTTAATTTTTTAATTTTTTATTCACTAACAGAGTTTGAGTCACTGCATCAGAAGAGGTCAATAAATCACATTACTAATGGGGATTTTTGTCAGATGGGGGTGCTGCTCTTCATTGGAAGTTTCCCAACAGAGCTTGGGTTCATACCAGAAATCACATGACTTCTCTTTAGATGCTTTTTTGTGCATGGCCAAGCTTCTCCTTAACACTTTAAAAGAAGAAGTAGATAAGGGGATAGGGTAGAACCAAACGCCCCCTAAATCAAAACTATGCTCTTCAGAGCCTAAGGAATGAAAAAGAAAATTGCTTTTTAAACTACTGTAGTATTACACTTTGACATTCACTATGTGGAAACATGGAAACATCATATCTCCTTAGTTACAAAATAATCGCATCCGGTCCATCTTTCCAGCATGTTGGCTGCCTTCATCCTTTTCCCAACAGAATTTAATGAGTGTTGCACAACGCAAAAACTCAGTTTTTAAGCGATAATCTTTGAAGAAATAATTTTGTCTGAGCCTATCAATAAAGCAACTTGTCTCCATTCTCTAGCAGTAGTGTAGTTGTACATTAATTACTCTTAAAGGGATAGTTCACCCCAAAATGAAAATTGTACAGAAAAAAGAAACACATTGAAGTGAATCGTCATTGAGACTGTCAGTTCCTGACGTTCTGCCTAACATCACCTTTTGTGTTCCATGGAAGTCATAAAGTCAGACTGGTTTGGGATAACATGAGAGTGGGTAAATTATGACAAATTTGTACTTTACTCAACATTTCCAATGCCAAAAATATACTTTTAACTCCTTACATTCTCATTTATAGAGTACCTCTAAAATACAAAGTACACCTTTTCCAGGTCATCATTACCTAAATCATTCCTCTTTTGTCCATTGTTTTGAGCTTTAAAGCCAATTTTATGACACTCCCAGCTGAACCTTTATAGTATACAGTTTTTACAGTTAGTTTGACACAGCTATGATCATTCGTCCTTGTGATGAGATGCATTTTCATTTGCAACAACACAGTCTTTGACCTAAAGCAATGTGTTATTTGTAGCACCCGTTGCTAAAAATGGAAAAACTTGACTCAAGTGTGAACACGACTGACTCACAATTGAGTCAAGTTTGTACATATTAGTCTTTACTCAAGTGTCTGACAAATATAAAATTAACTGCTGCTGAATTTAAAGTTTAACCATTTCAAGGAACAGGTTTCAGAATTTATTTCAGTTTAACATCTGATGTGCCCTACAGCCTTAGTCAGGACATATTTACATTTAAATATTTAAGTACAATTAAATATTAAACAA
The DNA here is from genome assembly GCF_019703515.2 of Myxocyprinus asiaticus. Classification (NCBI taxonomy): domain Eukaryota; kingdom Metazoa; phylum Chordata; class Actinopteri; order Cypriniformes; family Catostomidae; genus Myxocyprinus; species Myxocyprinus asiaticus. The sequence goes on along the minus strand of NC_059357.1, from coordinate 35,044,410 downwards.
CTGGCTACATGTTTTGACTTTTAATTGATTAAAAGTTTGACACAGTATTCATACTTTCACTTTAGTATAATTTCATACTTCTTTTTACAGCTGTGACCAAAAGTGCTGCTCTGTTCAAGGCATAATGTAAAAAAAGCATTCCTGTTTAAGTAAATAAATCTGCTTACAGGAACTACATGGAGGCTGGACATTCCTAAGGACATGTTGGAGTGGGAAATAGGGCTTTTCCTGGAAGAGATCTACAATGCTGCACTGGCCAAATGAGCAATGCCTCAGTGTGAGTCTGGAGAGAACACAAAATATGTATTATAGCTTCTTGAAGGTATCTAGTAATCGCCCATCTCTCTATTTTACTCTACCCCCAGTACAAAACACATTGAACGACTTTGAGCAAATGTTATTTCTTACATGCATCAGTTATTAAAACTAGATTTTTACATTTTGTAAAGAACATATGAGAGGTGCTTTCCCATGTAAAAGTACAACATGTTTACAAATGTGTTCTATGTACATTGCGTGTTGATACATGGTTCCTAGGGTGTTCTGGGTGGTTACTATGGTGTTGCTAGGTGGTAGCTAATCTCTAACATATTTGTAAGTCTGATCACTTTGAAAAGTAACAAGTAGCACAGCTCTTCTCAAAAAAACTATTATAATATAATTTGTTAAGGGTAGGTCGAAAGTTCATCAGTTAAAATCAGTCTGTGCTTACCGAAATTCGAATCACTGCCCCCAGTGGCCAAAGCTAGAACTGTTTGTGAATGTATGGGCACATGTATGCTCCAGTTTCCGGGGGTGAAATGTTCACAGAGTGGTGCCAAAAGCGAGTGGATTTTAGTTGTAAATAATGTTATACAGTCAACAAGAATGCATATTTATATACCATATGCCCTATGTTACGTCCTGCTTGTGTTTTTGTGGTATTTGCGCTGTCTTGTGTTTTGCCTGTTCCTTTTCTTTTACTTTCTCTCTCCCTTTGCATGTGCGTTCCTGTTTGCCCACTACTAAGAATAGGATTGGCAGATCAGTCGGTGCATGCTTTTAAAAAGGCTGCTTCACAGGTTGATGGGGAGCTTGCTTCAGATTTGGGTTGCATTTCTGAGAGCTCCATGGATTCTCCCTCCAGTCAGCAGGCCAAATGTGTTTCTGTATCAAATCAATTTTTGATACTTTGATGCAGGGGCGAAACTACCCATTTTTGAGGATGTATGCAATACCTATAGTGGTGGTCCCCTTTTTTCGGTTACCCCTGTTTTTGCCTTCCCGGAGGGGAAGCGTGGTGGCTGAAATTTTCAGACAGTAGCTAAATGTGGACTTTTCACCCGGAAACTGGAGCTCACACATAGTTACATTAAAAAAACACTTCCCGCTTTGGCCACTGGGGGCAGTGCTTTGAATTTCGGTAAGCACAGACTGAGTTTAGCTCAAGAAAAATCAACCTACCGAATTCACTGTGAGATCAGTCTGAGGAAGTAGCAAATCACTATATGTCTTCCATATGTCCCGTCCACACTTCCTGTTTTAGTAGGAAATACATCAACACAGAAAAGAAAACTGCATTCCTCAAGCCATTTAATGGTGTCTTTAGCAGCATGAGAAATCTGATTTCAGTCAGATATCGAACAGATTGTGCAAGTTCCATTTATTTGTGTTCATTGAGAGGGCTCACAGGAGAGAGGAGACTGGAATGTGTTTAGATAAAAAGCACAGATCAAGAGTGGATTCTTTCTCAGTTTCTCATCACAACACTAAAGTTTTATGTGCCTGCCTAATGAAACACTAAAGTAGACTAATTATTTTGCCCCTTTAAGCTGTTTGAAGGACATTCTATGAGAACGTGGAACTGATAAAAATCACTGATACAATGTGCTCTCAGTCTCTAACAGCCACCATCAGTTTCAGCATTTTGTTTCCCACAGCTTTGTATGCCTCTGTTCTGTTCTGTTCCTACATTTATACATTTCAACTTTATAAACTGTTTAATTTGTTATGTTTAGGAATTAAAGATAACACCAAAAAAAATAAAAATAAAAAAACTGATTTTGGAACAACAAAAATATTTTTTGGGATTTCCAGTATATTTTTCTTCTTTGATGCCTTCTAATCCAAAATAATATATATTTTATCTCTGACCCCGTTTCCACTTGGTATTAAGATGCATTTCAGGTGATCCAATCACATGTGGTCAGCCCTACATACAGGTACAAACGGGGTCTAAAACGTTTTGTGATCGGATCACAATAACAGGAATGTGGTCAAAAACATCACATTTGACGTGTAAACGCTAAACCGTCCTGCAGCAATGAAGCACTGTCCCTCACCTGTCAATCAACTGCTGCACTAAAACAAGAGAAAACAAGAGAAAACAAAAACTTTGCTGGTTACGAGCAGCTTTAAAAAGAAAAAGAAAAACGTAAAAAAGCGGATACATACACAGTTACGGGAGATCTTCTTTATTGTGTCTGATATCAACACAGATGACAAGCACGAACACCTGAAGCTCCTTTAATACAGGTAATACACTAAAATAACGGATCATTCTGCTTGACATGTTGCGTTTGTGCTTAGATTAAATTACAACCGCACCTGGGAGAAACAGCGAGCCATTTTTTCCACGCTTTCTTTGTCTTTTCTGAATTTGTTGCGTTTTATTATCATGCAGTAACACACTGACATAGTGATTGATGTATGTTGTCATGAAACAGAGACCCTCCCCTTCAAATCCGAACACAAGTGGTCACAGGAGACACATTAAATGACCAGGTGTAAACAGCAATGTGTCTCACCTGACCACATGTGATCGGATCACGGGGTCTCTAGGTTGTTGGTTAAAAGTTAACATGAATGACGGATTCAAACACTGCAAATGGTGGCAAGCATAGCAAGATTTTATCATGGCTGTGAAGTTAAGGATCATTTCAAATCTTGTTATGAAATAAAATTGAATGACTGAAAAAAAAGTCTCTCTGTAATCGCTCATAATCAAGGTTAGGGAATTCAGCACACTGGGACATTCTCATTGCATTAGACATGGACTTAAAGACAGAAAACATTTTGATTTCATGGAGTCTTTAAAGGGGTTATGACATGAGGAATCAAAATGTTCTTGATCTTTTGACAAATAAGAGGTCATTGTACTATAAAAACATACTGTAAGTTTCAGAACTGAAAACTTCCTCCTTAATAGAAAAAGAGCATTTATTTAAACCAAGCTGCAAAATAGGCTCGTTTGGAAATTGTAGAACTTGTGACATCACAGGGATCAAATACACCTGCATATGCAATGCCTATTTTTCCATCCGCCCACTGGTGCTCAGTCAGTCCCACAGGTGAAGAGGAGAGAGATGGGCCTGTCATGGGAGATTCTACACCAAAGTGGACTGACACAGGACACCTTCTGGATTTAAATGTTTTTCTACATAAACATGCACAAGATGAACTGCTTTGACCGTTATCATGCATATCGTGCCACTTTTAAAAGACACAATGTCAAGTTATAACTCTAAAATGGAGACCCCATTCTGTTTCATTCTGCTGCGCTGTGTTGGATGTGCATTATATGTTAATCCATAAATTTACTTTTATATATGTTGTGGTCTTGTTGAGTTTGTTTATTTCTTCAGACTGAGTTTCATGGTTATATTGGAAGATTTTGAGATTAACAAAATTCTTTAAACATGGCAATCAAAACACAGAGAAGATGTAATGCAGTAAAAACCTTCATTTCAATCGACAGCTTGGACAGTGAAGCTTGTAAGGTTTCAAAGGTGCCCCACTCCACTGGATTTAGACAAAAAAAGCTCTGTTCTCCTTCCCTAAAATCTCAGATGGTATAGTGTTTCCTGAATTCCTCTTATCTGGATCCAGCCAACCTTTCTCCCTTTCGGATTCTTGAGTGACACAAATTTATTTTCATTATTAATCCACAGAATGTCTTTATAACTTGCTCGAACATGTTTGATAGTTCTTTCATCCCTTTATTACGTATTCTTAATAAGTTTTCTTTATCACAGGTACACAGTGGATCAGCTAACAATTCTGCAATTGCACGTCTGGCCAGCGTTGATTAGCCATTAACAAAGAACGAACATCGCACTTGGGGAAATATGTGTGTAGCTTGGGTAAACCATATAGTTGTAACACTTTTTTCTTTTTTCTATACTGCACAAATACTGACTACACTGTAAAAAACTGCTGTAAATTTACGGCCAAATTCCTACAGCAACCTACTGTGATTCTTAAATACAGTAGTTTGCTGTTAAAAATGTTGCATTCTGGGAGATCAAGAGCAGGCTCTCTGTTGAGTGACTAGTTTGACGGTAAATAGCTGTTCCGTGCAAGGCATTAGGGGAAAATGAACATTTAATATCATGATATCATCTTGGTGAAAGCTATAGTGACATTTTGAAATGTATATTTTACCCCACCCCCATGAAGATATTAGTTTGTGGCACATGGTTAGTGTTCATGATGTTTCTGACAAACACCTTTATTCTTTATCATCTCACATCAGCCTTCACTTGTCTGTCTAATGAGAAGTCAAATAAAAATAAACCTTAGAAGCAATGTACATATTAAATGTACAATTTTGCCAGGATTGAACAGTGTATTTTTTAATAAAAAAATAAAAAATAAAAAAAAGACAACAACAATCTGTACACAGTAAAATAACAGTATAGCACTGCATTGTGGGTTATAATAGTGAAATACCCATAAGCCTTTGTGCTTGAATAAGTATGTGTGCTTTGGCAATGCATTGGGGCTACAAAAAAAAAAAAAAAACACATAAAAAATATTTTATTCAGACTTAATAGAAGTCTTAGTTTAATTAGTGTTGTTGTTTTGTTATCAATAGTTTTGTTTTGATTGAAGTCACCATTATGGTGATTAGTGATCTCTTGATCTGGCACCTTGGACCTTCTTTATTATTATATTATGTTCTTCCAACCAGTCAGTTTGTTTAAGTAAAATGTTTAAGTAAAACACAAGTTGTTGCACTGTGTTACTTGGAAGACAAAACCTAAGGTCAGCCTGAATGTCTGTTCATACCTTGCAAATGGCACTATATGTGTCAATAGTGGTGCATTACACATAAAAGCAAAAACAGTAAAGGATATTTTAGCAAAATTATCACAAATTGAGTATTTGATGTTTTTGACAAACTTACAGCATAAATCAAGTTATTATCAAGACACACAGATATCAACTCTCGGCTTACAAAACGCAACAATGATGACAATTAACAAACATACTTTTACGTAAATAAGTAAGAGCTGAACATTAAAATCCAAGTAACAGACTACAACAAAAACAACGTCAAAATAAGTAATTTCTTAATGCCGCAGTGCATGCTGGGAACATAGCTGTTAATTTCAACAACAGCAGATAGTATGTAATTTGACAGCTATATACTGCTAAATTACAGTTGTATACTGTAGCTGTAAACAGGATCTAGCTGTTAATTTCAGCAACAGCAAGACACCGTTAATTTTACAGTAACATGCTGGCAACCCTGCTGTCAGTTCTTTACTGTTTTTTGATGAGAAAATCTTTAAGAGTAGAATAAACATGCAATTTTTTCACATGAAGTGCCTTAATCTTAATCTGTATACAAAATAATAATAATAATAATAATAATAATAATAAATTAAAAATAAATCATAAACCAGCACACATAGTTCCTGTTTTTCCCAATATGTGTGTGAAAACAAGGAGTGGATTTGTTACATGAAGTTGAAACACTTTTTTGTAAGTGTTTTCGTTTCACATTTTCGTTTGTAATGTGCATAAGGCATTATGCCTAAATTAAGTAAAATATACTGACACATTTTTATACTCTGTGATTTTGTTCATATGTTTCTAAAGCTTGCATATGTATCAGTTTGATCTATCTATCTATCTATCCACCCACCCATCTATCTATCTATCTATCTATCTATTCATCCACCCGCCCGTCTATCTATCTATCTATCTATCTATTCATTCACCCGCCCGTCTATCTATCTATCTATCTATCTATTCATTCACCCGCCCGTCTATCTATCTATCTATCTATCTATCTATCTATCTATCCACCCACCCACCCATCCATCCATCATCTATCTATCTATCTATCTATCTATCTATCTATCTATCTATCCACCCACCCATCTATCTATCTATCTATCTATCCACCCACCCATCTATCTATCTATCTATCTATCTATCTATCTATCTATCTATCCACCCACCCATCTATCTATCTATCTATCTATTCATCCACCCGCCCGTCTATCTATCTATCTATCTATCTATTCATTCACCCGCCCATCTATCTATCTATCTATCTATCTATCTATCTATCTATCTATCTATCCACCACCCACCTATCTATCTATCCATCCATCCATCCACCCACCCACCCATCTATCTATCTATCTATCTATCTATCTATCTATCTATCTATCCACCCGCCCATCTATCTATCTATCCGTCCATCCGTCCGTCCGACACAATAACCTAGTTATTGTGTCAGTAATTTGGCCAATGCCACCAAAATGAAAAGGTTTTTGTTTGGTCAAAATGTTTAGATGTTTTTCACCATGGCAGTCAACCCTGGAAATGTTTGTTATATACAAATTAAAAAAATTTTTTGACACTGATTGCTTACTGTACTATACAAGAATGTTTGTTTTGTCTAGCTGAATGCTATTGTGTATCACACTGAGCTTTTTAGATACCGATTTCAACAGTAGGTAAAAGTTTACTGGGAAAAGTTAATAATGTACAATACTGTTGTACACAGAAAAAGGATATGCACATTTGTATGTATACAGTACATTTATTTTTGGAGCAATGTGTTTCATGTAAACAGTAAATTCACATTTGCATGTCCATTTTTACACATTTCTTACATGTAAAGTCATATATAGTGAATAGAAAAATTGCCACAAAATGACATACATGTAAGAAAAAAAAAATGTAAAAAAGAAAAGAAAAAAAAGAAAGAAAAAAACGTAACAATGAAAAACCTTCCATGTCATAGATATTTATTGAATATACATGTATGTCTGACAGATTTTGATAAATGAATGGAAAATTTTGCATGTGATGGCTCACATGATGAAAGAATGTTTAGAAGTTGTGAAGAGTATGACAGTTTCACTGAGAATCAACTAATCAGCAAGCCATGTGCATTTAGTTATTGTGCAAACTGTAGACAACTGTACTTACTCTTTTGCACACATGTGCCAAAACACATGCAGTTTGCTTAAATGAATAAGAAATTCAAATCTGGTGTGAACAAGAAATTAACTGTTCAGAGATTTCAACTTAATGTTTTGAAAAAAAAAAAAAAACTAATAATAATTCTCATTCGAGAACTGAGCCAAAGCGACTGAGAAAAACTGTAATTTGTCTTGCTTAATTATCTAAACTTACTTTTTCTAAGCTTTCAGTCTGATAAAGAAAATGCCCACCTATTATTCGTTTGTGTAAATAACCAATACAAAAACTCAAGGTAAATTCCAGTATGACACAGTCAGTGCGTGTGCAACATAACTGAAAGTGAAGTAATGGCAAATGTGAAGGAGAGATATATAAGCGTCCTAAATTAAGCGGGACATTCCAGTGAGCTGCACATCAGGATTGGGAGGGGGTTCCGCTAAACAAACACTTTTGTTACTCTCACTTCACAATCTCCCACACAGCGAAACAAACATTAGGCAGACCAGGACACAGAGAGGAGACAACGTTTCTAGGGACCGCACCTGGCGCTTTAACATTGTTTTAAAATGCAGAAACGAGCACTGTTTCTCACCACAACATTTCGGATTTTCGAGAGAAGAAAGAAAACGTTTGAATCAAGGCTGTTTCGATGTTTTAGGAGTTTTCTGTGCTTCTCACTGCTATGGCTAGTCGCAGCTGGTAAGTATTTAATTGTTTTTCCCATATTTGTTTTTATTTTCTCTCTCTATTTGAGATTAGTTAACGAACAAGATTATGGAAATATAGCTTCTTTGTTCTCATCTAGTAATAACAAATCATAGTAACATATGGGCAAAACATGGGCACAGCAAACACAAAACGTTACCCTAACGTTAGTAAATTATTTCCATTCGGCTCTTTTTCTTCTTCTTTATTTTCTTTATTTATTTGTATTTGGCAACCTACTCCTAACTTGAAAACCAAAAATGGCTAGTTTTGAGTTCATATTAAAAGTATCGGGACAGTATCATGATAGAATGATGGGATCAGATTTGTTCTTTAATACACAATGGTAGCCTACTGAAATATTGCCATATTCGTACTATATTGTTTACATGCTACTCAAATAATACAATGGTAGTCCTAAAAAAACATGATAGTACTTTTTTTTTTTTTTTTTTTTTTTTGTGAAAAGATACCAAACCATTTTTAATCCTTAACAACTAATAGTAGGTGATTTCAGCTTGTCCAGGAACATAAAACCGTTGCTCTACTCTGTCTTGTCTTTACCATTAGCATTTAGTACCGTCCAGTTTGAAGTATAGGTCTCTGCAGAACAGTAATGGGTGTTTTCATATCTGTGGAGGATGGGCGTTTCTAAACTATCCAATGAAAGTAGGGAATCTCAATTGTTTGAAAACGTCCACTGATTGGGAAAAGCCCATTTTTGTCCTGGCAGTCTCTTGTAAATACGGGAAGGGTGCGCACTATCGTTTTAAATCACAGCCTACTCTTCAATGTATTTAACAGGTACAGACCTGAAGCCATGCCACTCTTCTGAACTCAGTCTCAACCCACCGAGAGTTGTCAGAAAGTACAACAGTTCTGTTTCAGTTAACTGTAGCACTACTGTCCCTCATGGTGAGATGGGATGGGAAGCCACTGAGGGAAGTGTACCCATGACCAATGACAGTCTGATCACCTGGAACATACAACACCTGAGACAATGGGACATAGAGCCAATCTGCTACATCAACTATAATAATGGATCACAATGTGAATCACGTCTCCCAATCACTATTTACAGTGAGTTTTTATGCATTATAGGTTTTCTGTCTTTCTTTTCTCTGAAATTATTAAAAGAATATACTTTCATTCATGTAGAGAATCAGGTTGTTTAAATCTTCCTTCACAGAGACTCCAGACAGTGTGTCCATCAGCACAGTGGATCACACAGGACCAGTGATTGAGGGCAAACAGTATAAGCTCCAGTGTGACATTCAGAATGTGGCTCCGGTTAATAATCTCACTGTGAAATGGTTCAAAGGAGAGACTCTGGTGGATCTCACCACCTTCAGTGACAAAACCAAGACTCCAGTGAGTGAATCTGCAACACTCTTGATCACTGCAAACAGAACTGATGATGGAGTTCAGTACAGGTGTGAAGCAGAACTGGAACTGGGACCAGACGGACCTCAACCTCCTCCTACAGTGACATCAGAACCTTTCAACATTACTGTGCACTGTAAGTCTATTTAAAGATTCAGCTTTAAAGATTTTTCTTTAAACATCTTTTGACATGCAGAGGACTAAATTGTTAGTGCAGACATATAATGCATTACAGTGACCATGAAACCGGGAATATATATAGTATAAAAATACATTTATCTTACTAGGGAACTAAATTATAAACCTGAATTTTGATTTAGGATTCACATTCAACATTCAACAAATGTTTACTTCTTTCAACAATGATATTGGATAAACATAACTTTTTTATGTTATTTTATTTATTTTTTAACTTTTTTTGTGTTATGCTTGCTTGTAATGGCCAGTGCTTTGTTGCGTTTTGTGGCCCCCACACTGTAGGACTCAAAACTATATTTATAGCATCTCTGTCATTAGTTGTTCATCATTTCTATCAGCCCCATTAATGCCACACTACATAACTTTGTGCTCTCTAGCAACATCTGTGGTTAAAACTTAAAATTGCAAGTAATTTGAGGAAGAACACATTACGTGAGTCGTGTTTTGGCACTGCTTTTCTGGCAGATGAATCTCATGACTTGAGCTTTCCTAGACTCCTAGATCGGTGTGTGTGATCGTGAATGGGAGATAATAAGAACCGGAGTAATAACGTGCTATTTTCATGTTGATATTATGTTATACAATTAAACATTTAAAACTGAAGGATCACTTGCTTTGATGAAGAGAAATAACATTCTTTATTTACATATTTTGAATGAATAAATTTTACACTTATAACACTTTTCTGACACTACACTCAAAACACTTTTACATAGAGAACAGAGGAGTCAATCACCTCAGTCATTAGTTACCAGTATATTTTAATAGGATTTTTCAAGTGTATCTACTATTAATGTTTGTATTGTACTACACTTATCAATTTACAAAGTGAAACTTATTTTTATATTATATTGTACAGCTTCAGTTGATAATGCAAGTGAACCATAATACTAAAATAGTATATCTATGCAATACACACAATAACACAATAAACTAATAACAAAAAACGAGGATTCAATAATGATGGGGATAAAATATGCTTATTTTATATTCTTAAATATGCAATATAACAATTGCAAGAAGTCAATTTCAGAAGTCATAAATATTAGCAAACGTCACAGTAACTTCCCCCGACAACGTAGATACATTGTGATCGGTCTAAGCACGAGTAATGTTCGATTCGTACAAGCATGCCAAGCAATATTAGCTTCAACAACCTACCAGACAACATATCCAAGCATTATAGCAGGTAAACAACTTCGCCAAACGGATAACAGATAAACATCCATCTAGACTGCAGCGATGCTGTTCTGAACTGTGTGAGTGTGACTTACTGAACTGAACTTAGTTTCTGCAGCTGGAACATGAGACAGCCAGTACTTCTTTCTTGTGTTTAAGGACATGACGTATTGACGCAAGGATGTACGTCATAAGCCAGCGATTTGGCGGCAAATCCGACCCGACAGCTTAAAATACAAATCATTTTTATCGGCTTACCATAGTGAAATGGGGTAAGGAAAGGACATTGTTGTGAACACCGATTGTTTATGTACTCAATAATGGCAATTTTAACCCAAAAATCTTACATAGTGCAGCTTTAATGTGACAACTGTTTTTTTCATGAAATAATTGGATGCATTTGTTTATCCAGATACAACACCTCTTAATGCTGTCTCTTTTCTTTCTTCCTGAAGTTAAACCGATCATCAATGATATCAAGTTGCCCTACCAAGTGTCTGTATTTCGAGGCTATCCAGTGGTGCTTGTTTGTGAAGCAGAGGGACACCCAAAACCAACAATCAGCTGGAAACACACCAACAGTTTTGGTGGAAATCTTACTATACCAGAAGCAACATATGAGACTAATGGTATTTACTACTGCACTGCTTCAAATTATGTTGGCACCATCGTCAGACCTGTAACAGTGGTTGTACGAGGTAACTATACATTTTTTAAATGATTTTCCTTCTGCAACATGATTTCCAACATATTTTAGTTTGCTTTAGTACTACTGAAAGACAGAAGTGCTTCAAATTCTGTGTAATTGCAAACATTCAGAATTAAATTGTGGTTGTTTCAAAACAGCACACGTTTGAATAGGACAAATATTGTTTACGTTAAACTAATGACACATTATATTTAACAGATTAAACTGCTGTAGTTTGAAGCATAGTTTGGTTAGATTAAATTAGCAAATATAATGAAAATGTCAGAAAACACAATTAAGCCTAAAATGCATTTGATTTTTCTCTTTGCTTCAGTGCAATGTGCCTTTGACAAATTTCACTTGTCCTTCTTCAAACAATTTGCAAACACCTTTCAGCTTCTTTGCGATCATAGTACTCTGGCCTTTCAAAAATTAGTTGCATTTTTGGATTGTGTTGTTTAGCTTATTTGTCTAGTAATGCTCCATTTGCAGACTTTATGTCAGAAGATGTGTAACAAGAAGAATATTTAAAGTGATAGTTCACCCAAAATTAAAAATTCTCTCATATTTTACTCACCCTCATGCCATCCCAGATGTGTATGACTTCTGCTGATGAACACAAAATTTTTTAGATGAATATCTCAGCTCTGTAGGTCCATACAATGCAAGTGAATGGTAATAAACACTTTGAAGCTCCAAAAAGCAGATAAATGCAGCATAAAAGTAATCTATAAGACTCAGTGATACATTGATTAAATCCATGTCTTCAGAAGCGATCCAATCGATTTTGGGTGAGAACAGGCCAAAATATAACCCCTTTTACACTGTACATCTTGCCATTGCAGTCTCTAGACACAATCATGATTTCAAGCTTGATTACACTTCCTAGTGCTTGACGTATGTGCAGAGGGCTTTTGGGTTGATCCAAATTGTTGCAACATGTTTGCATGGATTTGATCATTTTACCAGTTAGATTTCAACCATTTGCTCTTTTTGCTTGTGATGCAGTAAAGTGTAAAGCAGGATACAGCAGGATAAAGCAGATGCCTTTCTATGCAAAAGTAGTTCTTATGGTAGAGAAGGCAAACAAATAGAAAGCGTTTTGCTTGCTTGCTTGGATATGTAGCAACTGTTGCAATCAGGTTCCAAGTGTTCCTTAGAGTTGCTGAACCATTTTGACTGATTTACTTGTATGTTTTGTTTCTTTTGACACAGAGAATTACTGGCACATAATTGTAGCAGTTATTGTTACCATAGTGGCGGTCATCTCAGTCCTCCTCTGCATCTACTTCATCTACAATAAAAATGCTAAGAAGGGCTATTTTAGCCCAAGGAGTGCTCAGCCCAATGCACAAAATGGACACAGAGCACAGCCAGCTCAAATCCCCTGAAGGAACTCTCTCAGATAATTCAGTTTCTCGTCTTTGGTTATGATTTCCTGAGTTTGCTTTATCTACTGAGCTGCACAATTTCAGTCAGAGCATCTAGTGAGAGGATATATGCAGCAGTATTATTATTATCTCAGTCGCCAACTTGAATGTATCTGCATTATTTTATTTTATTTTTTATTAAAAAAAAATATTTTCTCCCCATTTGGAATACCCAATTCCCAATGTGCTTTAAGTCCTAATGGTGGCGTAGTGACTTGCTTCAATCTGGTGGCGGAGGATGAATCTCAGTTGCCTCCGCATCTGAGACCGTCAATCTGTGCATCTTATCACGTGGCTTGTTGAGTGCATTACCGCAGAGACGTAGCGTGTGTGGAGGCTTCACGCTATTCTCCGCGGCATCCACGCACAACTCACCATGCGCCCCACCAAGAGTGAGAACCACATTATAATGACCACGAGGAGGTTACTCCTTGTGACTCTACCCACCCTAGCAACCGGGCCAATTTGGTTGCTTAGGAGACCTGGCTGGAGTCACTCAGCATGCCCTGGATTCCAGCTCGTAACTCCAGGGGTGGTAGTCAGCGTTTTTACTCACTGAGCAACCCAGGCCCCTCTGAATCTGCATTATTGTTATCTTTTTCAAGATCTGCTGTTAATTGGGCTTGTTTCCTGGAGTGCACATATTCCTTTCATGAGGAATTTAGGCAGGAGCAGCTTGATCAACTACTGTAAATGCTTGAGTTGCACACTATTTAGGTTTGCTTTCTTGGATATTGTATTAAGAAAATATATTTGTATATGTATCAGGCACATTGATCATTCTGGATATTTATTAGTTTTGTCGAATGCTTTATGTTGAGAAAGACACTGAAGTTCAGTCTTATATGTCATTAAACACATTCTTGGTAAATTAATCTTTTCGATTGATGTTGGTTTATTTATTACTCTGGAGAATTGGCAGTACAGAGGCTATACTTTGATAACGTAATATATATATATATATATATTTTTTTTTTTTTAAACATAGGCTATGAAGGTTTAGGGATAAATTCTCTAACCTGAGGGATCACTTTTTGTGATCATTTAATGTAAATTGTTTTAGGCCTCCCTGTCTATAAAGAGAACAGGGTGAACATGAATTTAAAGGGATAGTTCACCCAAAAAAGATTTTTTTTTTTAATCATTCAGAAGACATTTATGTAAACCACTGGAATCATATGGATTACTTTTATGCTGCCTTTATGTGGTTTTTGGAGCTTAAAAGTTTCTGGTCACCATTCACTTGTATTGAATGGATCTACAGAGCTGAAACATTCTTCTAAAAATCTTCATTTGTGTTCAGCAGAAGAAAGTCATACACATCTGGGATGGCACGAGGGTGAGTAAATGATAAGAGAATTTACGTTAATGGGTGAACTATCCCTTTAATCTGCCAGTTGAATGACTCAAGTAGTGTGCTGTAAATCTAGTCATTGAATCTCAGTTTCTGCATTGAACTTAATCTTCCCCAGACTCCTCCATTCTATCTGTAGAATTCACATGATATGCATCATCATATGGAGCACTTCTTATTTTTTAACACGTGGAATTTTGTAAATGTATTATACTGACCAGTCTTGTCAAATATAAACTTACAGAATTTAAAATTTTGGTCAACTATTCCTATAAGAAAGTAAATATGGTCAGTTTCATGTTGACCCTCAAACTACTTAAAGAGACCTGATATTGTGTCTATAAGTGTGAGGCAACATTTAGATCCAATGTTTGAGATGGACCGGTAGAATCATGTTCCGTGTGGGAAGACACAGTAGCTACAATAATACTGTGTCTTTGCAACAGACCCTCCCATGTATGTGTCTTATCTACAGGATGTTTGGATGACAATGAGGGGGAAATGAGATGAAGTGAAACGTCCTGATAGAGTTGAGAACAGGGAATGGCTTCTCAAAGGTGATCCGTGGGGGAGGGTTGTTAAACTGCAACTGCCAGCTATGCGAGGGCAGACTGGGCAGTGCTTCCCTGTGATAAATGAACGGCCCGAAACGGTCGGTGTGTGTTACCTCTAGAGCTGGTCGACATAAGAATTAAACACGGTTAGCTTGTGGAAAAATAGTGTCGATAAAGCGCAGCTACCATTAAAATGACGGTGCGGCACGATCGGATACTCGTCACTTGTCTAATTTTGGATCTGCTGTCGCTGCGGTATGCGTTGGATGGTAGGACATTTATATGTTTTATTTCCCAGCAACGAAGCAAATGATTTCGTTTCAGAAGCGTTTTCGGATTTGAACTTGAAATGGAATGTTAAGGACGTTATAAAATGATCAAAAAGCACCAGCATTCCATTTCGTTGAGTAACATTGTATGTATCTAGCGATAGAATAACATTGTCAAATAAGATATACATTGTCTTTGTTAACATTCACCACCTGCCTTGAGCCATCATTGTTTTCTGTGATTTGTGGTTGAGACAGCAAAAACAGTTTTGTTTGATTTGTAATATAGAGGAAATGACCCCGTGACGTGCACATCTGCACAACACATTTACTGGACATTCCTCAACAACACAAATGAGAGGAAAGGCCTGTGTGCTGTGGCATATCATTTGGAATTGACATTAAAGGGTTGACAAATAATATCCATTAACATTTTTTAAATCAATATTTTAGGCATGGGGCACACGCAGGGTAAAAAGCACTTTTAATTTTATATTTTCCCAAAACATAGCAACAAAAACTACCACAGCACTTTAACCATGTGTTTGTCTCTATGCAGTGCAAAAAAAAAAAAAAAAAAATAAAAATAAAAACCTTCCAGATTCACAAGGTCATCACTACAATGTCTAAAGTCTGATTTCGTGGTAATTTGATCTAACATTTAATATTTTTTTAAATGGTGTGAATTTATGTAGCTAATGAGAATCCCTTAAATGACCAGATTTATTTGGAGACAAAATACTTATTTTTCATATTCAGTTTCATTCAGTGTTAGTAAATAAAGAAAAATTAAATAACTGTCCAATAAGTGAAATGATAGTAGGCTATTTGGGGTCAAAAGCCCCCTTGTTGCAGGCCCCCATAAAACACATGGTTATTTAAGTGGGGTGAATAGATTTGCTATAAAGATCAAAGTAGGCTCACATTGACTGATCCAATCACAATGGAGATTCATTTGTTTATAGAATACTTGAGATGTTATGAATTGCCAAATGTGATTAGAAATGGTGCACCCTTTCCAGACGTGGTTATTTTGAATAAGCATGAAGTATCTTAATTTGATACTCAAAAAAGCTTCTCAGACAGCATATATTGACATATTTTGCACTATAACTATTGCTCTACACTACATCACTATTACCCCTCGGGGCCTTTTACCCCAAGGCCCTCTCCCCAGCTTTAACAAAACAAAACAAAACGAAAAGATTTTAGGATAATTAAAAAAACCTTCTATTATTATTTCTTTTTACACAAATTGTGTTGCTCCATCAATATTCAATAGTCATCTTTTTTTTTTCGACCAAAAAAAGCTAATTTTACTTAAGGGGTGCCTTTAGCCCTGTTGTACCCTACATTTATATGATACGTATAATTGGAAAATGTTATATTTTAGGTGCTCTGACTGCATGGTCATAATTTCTCTCAAGTTTTGCACATTTTTTAATCACCTCCTTGCCTTCGCTAATTCATTTTAAATGGTCCTGTGGTATGACAAGTGGATTTCTGTTCAAATATTCCATGTATTCTCTCGATAAATAGTTTTAGATGAAGTATAGCACATCAGCACACTGCAGGACAAATGTTTTATGTAGTCTGTCTATGGCACATCACATTTTAACTAAATCTGCATGGGCAATCATCACTAAAATATCCACAGTATTAAAGTATCATTTGGCTTGTGCACACAACATATAAAAAAACAAATAAACAAAAATCAATTCACACATTGAATTTCAAATTCTGCTGAATATGATGAATGTGTCAGATAGTTTATGAGTTGTAAGTGGTTGTTCTGTAAATGCAATTAATTTAGGGTGCACTTTTGAGATGTGTTCCAGCATTTTGAACTATTACATTTATGCTTATGTCTTCCAGATATTTCCATCAAAATTGTAAATCACATAGGACCAATGATTGAGGGCAAACAGTATAAGCTCCAGTGTGACATTCAGGACATGGCTTCTGTTAAAAGTCTAATTGTGAAATGGTTCAAAGGAGAGACTCTGGTGAATCTCACCACCTTCAATGACAACACCAAGACTCCAGTGAGTGAATCTGCAACACTCTTGATCACTGCAAACAGAACTGATGATGGAGTTCAGTACAGGTGTGAAGCAGAAATGGAACTGGTAGCAGAAGGACCTCAACATTCTAGAGGGACATCAAAACCTCTTAACATTACAGTTCATGGTAAGTATATGGATTGGTCAGCTTTAAACTTTTGTTGTCAGGCAGAAGAGTACATTTAACAGGCATTATATTGGTTCTAGTTTTTGCCATATGAAATAAGGTATGTGATAAAGACATGTGTGGAGTCTTACACTGTGCCTACTACTTTAACATTTGGAAATGTGTAACTTTTGCGATGTTAAAATACTTTTTACAGTATTATGGTGTAAGTCGGCCATTTGTTGGCTGATTTCTCAAAAACTGTAAACTTTGTGTCTCGATGGCGCTATAAAATTTGCCGTTTGTTTGAGCAGCCCGTCCAGCCTCACACAGCATCATTGACTCAATCAATGGGAGGCTGTTGTTTGGGGGGCGGGACTATCTGTTTGTTCAATCAAGGTTTATTTTTGCAGTTCTGTTTGGTGACGCTAGCGCAGAAATGACAGATTTCAGATTTAAAGCCAGCTTGTGATGTTTCTGGTCTCAGGCATCTTTTGTTTTTAACCATTAACATCTGTTATTATAAACTAACTCATGTATAGTCAATTTTCGGAATGGTGGATTTGTGTTGAAAGGTCAGAAGTTATTTAAATGTATAAAAAAATAAAAATACACAAGCAATCAATTCACACATGATATTTGTAAATACAATAATTTTATTTCAGAAGAGCATAGTAGCTGTGCACTGGGACAAAAATGAAAAGTGGTATCTGTGAACTAAAGACACATCGTGACGAAACGTCCACTTCCAGTGTTGGCAGCTTTATTGATTATAATGGCAGAGATTAGTTTGAACACGTTGCAACAATGTAGACACAGTGTTAAAAAGTCTATTTGTGTGGTTATAAGTAAGGGTCTGATGAGGCTGTTAGGATATCTGTTTATTAACTGTTCCTCTTTTTGAAGTTATGGTTTCTAAATAAGACATTTCACTACACAACCACTGTAGAAAACTAACTGGGGAACAACTATCTATATCATTATCCTGGCTTTTGATTTAAGACTAATATTTAACATGCATTTGGAAAAAACTTACATTTTACTGCTTGTTTAAGAAAATGTGGCAGCTGTAGACAATCTCAGATTTTGCAACACACACATAGCACAATGCAATTTTTTAGCTCCATTAAAGGGATAGTTCACACAAAAATGAAAATTCTCTCATCATTTACTCACCCTCATGCCATCCCAGATGTGTTTGACTTTCTTCTGCTCAACACAAATGAAGATTTTTAGAAGAATATTTCAGCTCTGTAGGTCCATACAATGCAAGTGAATGGTGACCAGAACTTTGAAGGTCCAAAAAGCATATGAAGGCATCATAAAAGTAATCAATATGACTCCAGTAGTTTAATCCATGTTTTATGAAGTGATATGATAGTGTGGGTGACAAACAGATTAATATTTATGTCCTTGTTTTACTATAAATCTCCACTTTCACATTGTTCTTCTTTTGTTTTTGGTGATTCGAATCTTTGTGCATATCGCCACCTAGTGGACGGGGAGGAGAATTTCTAGTAAAAACTGACTTTAATATGGATCTTTTTCTCACCCACATCTATCATTTCGTTCTGAAGACACTGATTTAACCTCTGGAGTTGTTTGGATTACTTTTATGCTGCCTTTATGTGTTTTTGGATCTTCAAAGTTCTGGCCATCATTCACTTGTATTGTATGGACCTGCAGAGCTTCATTATTTCATTTGTGTTCAGCAGAAGAATGAAGTCATATACATCTGGGATGGCATGAGGGTGAGTAAATGTTGAGAGAATTTGCATGTTTGGATGAACTTTTCCTTTAATTCAAACCAAAAACACACTTATTAATGTGGCCACTGACTTTTTCATAGTTTTCTGTTTCAATTAACATGGTGTGATTAAGAAGCTGTAGTTTATGCTGATGCACCTCTTATGCTCTTTTCCCCTACCTGTGTTTTTCTACTTCTTCCTGAAGTTAAACCGATCATCAATGAGACAAAACTGGCTCCCAAAGTGCCTGTGTTTCGAGGCTATCTAACGGTGCTTGTATGTGAAGCAGAGGGATACCCAAAACCAACAATCAGCTGGGGCAGCATCACTAATGTTATAGCTGATGGTGGAAATCTTACTATAACAGAAGAAACACCTGAGAATATTTATTGCATTGCAAGCAATTCCGCCGGCACCACAACCAGAAATGTAACAGTGGTCTTAAAAGGTAACGGTTTCAGTTTGCTTTAGTAATACTAACAGTAGTACTTCCATTTCTGTGTAATTACATTGCAATTATTAATTGTATTGAATCCGGAACATTCCTTTAATAACTGTTTTAAATGTTTATTCGTTTTCTTTGATTGTGTCTGATTTTATGGTATCTTTTATTTCTTTTGACACAGAGGATCACCTGCCTTTAATAGCAGGTCTTGTTGCAATCACAGTGGCATTCATTTCAGTCATCTTCATCTTCATCTACTCAATCTACTACAAAAAAGCCAAGATGGGCCAATATAGCCTGAAGGATGCCAAACCTAGTGCACAAAATGGAAATATAGCACAGAATGGCAAAGACAACACTATCCCCATGAAGAAACTCTCTCAGAGCAAAATACCTATTTAGGTGATGAATCACTGCGTTTCTCTCTGCTGAGCCCCATTATCCACCATCTCCTCAGACAGATCATCTGGAGAGCAGCTTGTGAGAGGATCTGAGATCACACTGGAAGTCTCTGGACCACTGCTTAGTGGCTAGTTTCTTCAATTTGTACATTATTTTTATTTAAGGACCATTGTTCCATTCACTTCATTTTATATCAACTGCTAATTAAATTGCAATGCAATTTCTTTTAGTATCTTTAACAAGATCTGCTGTTCAAGTCAAGACAAGTCAAGTGAAGTCAATGGACCTGCAGAATATATTTGACAGAACAAATGTTGCATTGGTGACTAAGAAGTGCTGAATAAATGTGTAGCCACAGTTTATAACTATGGGCCTGTTTCCTGGAATGGACATTTTTCCATTTTTTCCAGCTTTTTTCAGGAATCTTGATGTAAGAGAATGTTCATCAACCACAACATAATATTACTTGGTTGAGTAATATTTGCTTTGCTCACAGATTTAAGGGAATGAAGTGCAACAGTGCCCACCTACTTTTTAAGCCATCTTAGTTACAGAGGTATTTTTCCCATTCATTTTTTTCCATAGGGGTTTCATGAAATCCTTAATCAAAGAGTTTTAAGCCATGAACCAAACCAACAGAGGTGAATCACAAAATTACAAACTTTGTTTTAAAGCAAAAAAGTTTCAAAAAATCAGACAAAAGACAAAGGTACAAGACTGTGTACTTACCGTCTTTCATGAGGGCACGGACTGTAATCCCATGAAGCATTGGGAATGATGTAATCAAATTAAAAACAATGGAAAAATATAAAACATTTGACCTAAAGTTGTTGATTGTAAGTATAGAATAAATATAAATCTTTGACTTCTATATATAATATAAATCTGACTCGACTTCATCTCTTGTTTGGTGCGCTCTGTTGGTCGCAATTTTCTGATTGGTGGAACATTTCTCATTAGGATCATGGGTAGTGTGGTTCTTCACCAGGAATTCTGCTATTAAACACGATTTCTAAAAAATTACATTGAAATAACATGGACTGATGGCTTAAACAGGAGCATATACCATCGATTAAACCTCGGAGATCACAGTAGTTCTGTCTTTAAAGATTTATTTTACCTTTAATAGTCAATTTCCCTAAGGAAAAATGTATGGGATTTTTACTTCTGGAACCAGAATGTTGAGCTCTATTGCATGCTTTTAAGCTTTTGTTAGATTCTTGTATATTGTGCAACAAAACTATTATTTTGTGTATGTCTCAGGCACATTATTTTTAATCATTTTTAATATTTATGTTTTTTCAAATGCTATATATATATATATTGAGAAAGACACTATGGTTGAGCCTGTTACATCTTTAAACAAATCAGTATTTTAAAGTTTTAATTAGAAGTCTGAATCCTCTGGAGAAATTGGCACTTCAGAGGATGGAAATATAGCACAGACAAAACTTGGAAATGAGGTCTCTGCTGAACCTGTGGGATCATATTGTGATGAGTTTCTGGAAGTTGTCTCAGGCCTCAGTGTCTGAGGAGGAGCTGGATGTAAAGTTTCTGTGCCAGTTTTATGGCTCAAGCTGTGTAATATTGTTAATTCTCTCATTGAATCTCTATTTTTTTTATGTAGAATGTAATCTTCCTCACTAACCTCGTGGGGATTAAAATGTATTCACCATCTGTCCTTATAAACACGTAACAGATGGGTTTTATATTTGTAAATGCATTTGCAAACATAAAAAAACATTAATATTTGAGAAAATTCTTGAATAAAAGTATTTTACGTCTTTACTGACCAAGCTTATCTTGCAAAATAAATGAAGAGTTTCTGTTGAATTTAAACTATTGTCTGCATTTGGTTAAGGCATTTCATCTGCAAACTACTAGAGAGATGCAGTGTGAATAATATAGTATATTTTTATATATTATAGTATATTTTATATATCAAACATAGAAAAAGTGTTATATAGAACAGTTTGAGCATTATATTAATCCAGGAAAATAAGGATGAGACTGTAAGGTCTTCGTGACCTTGCTGAGAGAAATCTGGGCACTAAGCCATGACAGAAAAATACTAGGGGGAGAATACTCTTCAAAGCACTGAATGGCACAGACAATGGTTAAAGTTATTGTACAGTGCATCCGGAAAGTATTCACAGCGCTTCTCTTTTTCCACGTTTTGTTATGTTACAGCCTTATTCCAAAATGGATTAAATTCATTATTTTCCTCAAAATTCTACAAACAATACCCCATAATGACAACGTGAAAGAAGTTTCTTTGAAATCTTTGCAAATTTATAAAACAATAAATAAATAAATAAATAAAATGATTTAAATCACATGTACATAAGTATTCACAGCCTTTGCTCAGTACTTTGTTGAAGCACCTTTGGTACCAATTACAGCCTCAAGTCTTTTTGAGTATGATGCTACAAGCTTGGCACACCTATTTTTGGGCAGTTTCTCCCATTCTTCTTTGCAGGACCTCTCAAGCTCCATCAGGTTGGATGGGGAGCGTCGGTGCACAGCATTTTCAGATCTCTCCAGAGATGTTCAATCGGGTTCAAGTCTGGGCTCTGGCTGGGTCACTCAAGGACATTCACAGAGTTGTCCCGGAGCAACTCCTTTGTTATCTTGGCTGTGTGCTTAGGGTCGTTGTCCTGTTGGAAGATGAACCTTCGCCCCAGTCTGAGGTCCAGAGTGCTCTGGAGCAGGTTTTCATCAAGGATGTCTCTGTACATTGCTGCATTCATCTTTCCCTCGATCCTGACTAGTCTCCCAGTTCCTGCCACTGAAAAACATCCCCACAGCATGATGCCGCCACAAACCATGCTTCACTGTAGGGATGGTATTGGCCAGGTGATGAGCGGTGCCTGGTTTCCTCCAGACATGACGCTTGCCATTCAGGCCAAAGAGTTCAATCTTTGTTTCTCATGGTCTGAGAGTCCTTCAGGCGGGCTGTCATGTGCCTTTTACTGAGGAGTGGCTTCCGTCTGGCCACTCTACCATACAGGCCTGATTGGTGGAGTGCTGCAGAGATGGTTGTTCTTCTGGAGTTTCTGTTGAATTTAAACTATTGTCTGCATTTGGTTAAGGCATTTCATCTGCAAACTACTAGAGAGATGCAGTGTGAATAATATAGTATATTTTTATATATTATAGTATATTTTATATATCAAACATAGAAAAAGTGTTATATAGAACAGTTTGAGCATTATATTAATCCAGGAAAATAAGGATGAGACTGTAAGGTCTTCGTGACCTTGCTGAGAGAAATCTGGGCACTAAGCCATGACAGAAAAATACTAGGGGGAGAATACTCTTCAAAGCACTGAAAAACATCCCCACAGCATGATGCTGCCACCACCATGCTTCACTGTAGGGATGGTACTGGCCAGGTGATGAGCGGTGCCTGGTTTCCTCCAGACATGACGCTTGCCATTCAGGCCAAAGAGTTCAATCTTTGTTTCTCATGGTCTGAGAGTCCTTCAGGTGCCTTTTGGCAAACTCCAGGCGGGCTGTCATGTGCCTTTTACTGAGGAGTGGCTTCCGTCTGGCCACTCTACCATACAGGCCTGATTGGTGGAGTGCTGCAGAGATGGTTGTTCTTCTGGAAGGTTCTCCTCTCTCCACAGAGAAATGCTGGAGCTTTGTCAGAGTGACCATCGGGTTCTTGGTCACCTCCCTGACTAAGGCCCTTCTCCCCCGATCGCTCAGTTTGGCTGGGTGGCCAGCTCTAGGAAGAGTCCTGGTGGTTCCAAACTTCTTCCATTTACAGATGATGGAGGCCACTGTGCTCATTGGGACCTTCAACGCTGCAGAAATTTTTCTGTACCCTTCCCCAGATCTGTGCCTTGATACAATCTTGTCTCGGAGGTCTACAGACAGTTCCTTGGACTTCATGGCTTGGTTTGTGCTCTGACATGCACTGTTAACTGTGGGACCTTATATAGACAGGTGTGTGCCTTTCCAAATCACGTCCAATCAACTGAATTTACCACAGGTGGACTCCAATCAAGTTGTAGAAACATCTCAAGGATGATCAGTTGAAACAGGATGCACCTGAGCTCAATTTTGAATGTCATGGCAAAGGCTGTGAATACTTATGTACATGTGATTTTTTTTTTCCGTTTTTTATTTTTAATAAATTTGCAAAGATTTCAAACAAACTTCTTTCATGTTGTCATTATGGGGTATTGTTTGTAGAATTTTGAGGAAAATAATGAATTTAATCCATTTTGTAATAAGGCTGTAACATAACAAAATGTGGAAAAAGTGAAGCGCTGTGAATACTTTCCGGATACACTGTGTACTTTCATAATAAATGAATTTAAAAGGTTATTTTTAAAAATAGACTAACTGCCAGAATTCCACCATTAAAAAGAAGTCAGAGAGTCTGTGAAATAATGGTGGCGAACAAGGAGGGTTGAGAAGCACGCTTATTGGTTAAGATAACAGGATGGGTGTACGTATGAGGTAATGTGTGATAAGAGAAGTGTATAAACAAGTAAGCTTTGAATGAGAGTATCAGACGATACAGCTGGCGTCTCGGCTTTGTTGTTTTTCTCAAAGACATCTGGAACCCCTGACTTCAAGAGTTTTCTTACTGAGAGAGAAAAAGAGTCTTCAATATTCCACGACAAAAACTAAACAATAATGCTACTTTAACTCACCTCAACTGTCTTCATTTTGGGCATTTTATTGTTTGCTACGTGTCACGGGTATATTTATTTTTCACAACATGTAAACAAATTTCATGTCAGGTTTTGCATAAACTTGTAAGGGATATATCAATACATTTCACTCAAGTTGTCATGCTTATAATTTGTAATTAAACATTTTGTATTTCATTAGCAAAGAAATGCCAAATTAAGTATATTCACTAGTGGTCTCAGACCTTTGGACCACACTGTAAGTAACAAAGTAACAAAACTAATTAAAAAATGGTCTTAGACATCATATTGCTACTAGTGCATTTCTGAAGTTGTAAATTCAGTACTGTAAAAGCAATTCAATGCAACCGCACTGAACACAAATAGGCCTTCTATTATTTGCCTTGTATTTTCAAGAGTGGAAATTTGTGACCTGTTCCATCATTTTGAGTCACTTTGTCTCGGAACATATTTGAAGTTTTATGGATTAAAATGTAAAGTAAAGCATTTGAATGATTATCAGCCAACATTTAATTGATTAGGCTATATATCGACAACAGTTTTGAGTAGAAACATAATAATTATGTTGTTAAAAGCTTAGACTTTCCTTTTTATTTAAATGCATAATTAGCATAATAATTAGTTACTGTATTCCAATTCATTTTGTTTTTGTAAAAAAAAAAAAAAAAAAAAAAAATATATATATATATATATATATATATATATATATATATAGTGTAATACATTACATTTTACATTCTTGTAATCAGATTACAGTTACTGAATTGCAATGAATTTAATTGTAAGTACATTATAGGGTTGTGCCTATTTCTAATATATTATTTATGTAGAATACATGAATTATGGCCCAATAATGAGTCATTGTGAAGGAGAAATGTGAGGTGCTGAGTGTACGTATGACTTGTGTGTAACTATTAACAAGAAAGAAATATAGACATTGTTTTGAATTTGTTGTGGAAAAGTGTTTTAGAAAGTAATTTAAAAGTATGTAATTAGTTATGTGATTACTTTTTCAATTAAGTAATTAGTAAAGTTATCTGATTACAATTCAAAGGTGCACTCAGTAACTTTTGTCTTTGTGTCATCTTAGACTTACACTGACACCTAGCGGCATCATTTAAAATAAACAGTTTTCAGTTTCAGATGCCATTGTAGAAATGTAATATTCACAGTCAGCCATTAATACTTTAATCAATGAGTGAAAGTGTCAAATAACAGGATGGTTACTGAGATTAAGCGAGTAGATGTTTGGCTGGTCATGTGATTCTAACATGGCAGCCCCCATGTGTGGACCCTCTCCATGTAGAATAAAACAGCTTTTATAAGGTTTCTGATATGACTGGAGTCTTCATTTTAATGTGTGTGATTTCCTTCAAACAGTATATTGCGAAATTACAATTAATGTATTTAGAAGTTAAACTTTTTTAATGAGGAAAAAAATTACTGAGTGAACCTTGAATAGAAATAATTAGTCATTATGACTATTTTTAAGAAACTTATCCAACACTGTTTAGAACTTCTCAAAATGATGGAGCAGGTCACATTTGAGAAAAACAAGTTGTTCAAAGTCTTTGCTCCGACACAAGTAGGCCTATTGATGAAAAGGTAACACTTTAAAATAAGGTTCCATTTGTTCACATTAGGTATCATGAACTAACAATATCATTAATATGAACAATATGGGCTTTATTTTTGTGAGTGCGCAAAGTGCAGCACAATGCGCTATGACCATGTGCAACATCTTATCCAAATTTCGTGAGAGCACAAAGCGCAAATGGGGGTGGGTGAGAGTGTTTGAGCTACTGTGGGTGTGTTGTATGTAAATTAATTGACGCAAAGCGCAATTCGCTATTTTCCAAAGAATTTGGTCGTTGTGCTAAGACATTTCACTACCAAACTCAGCGCAAAGTCTAAACTCAGTTCCAGCATTTGCAATTCGTAATTTCACCAGCAGGTGGTAATAAAGTTTTTGTCCAAATTCTGAAAGTATAGAACATCAAATAATGTCCCTGAAAATCGCTGTTTGTTGAATCAAAAACTTATGAGATTGGTGCTACATTGTCTAGAGGTCATGGTTTATTTTTTCAATTATTATTATTATTATTTTATTGTTATGTTTAAGTCACTGCAAAAGGGCCAGTGGAAGAAGGAGAGAGTAAAATGTTTGGATTTGGTATGTTTTTTTTGTTTTTTTTTAATTTATTTTTTTCTTGTTACCAATTCGTTATTTTGATTATATTTTCTTTTCGTTTGAAATGTAATTTGAATTTAGTTTAATTGGTTTAATTTTTTCGTTTTCAAAAATCGTTTTTCGTATCACAATCCCCTGTTACTGGGATGGTGAGGTTAATGTATATTGTGTATATAATATATACAATGTATGAAAATAGGTAAACAAATTAGTCAGGGTGACTTGGTTTCATTAGTTTGATTATTTATAAATGAATACTGCATTTAACATTTCTGGGAGTTTAATACGAGGTTCAATGAGACATAGTGAATTTTATTTGTATTTTTGCAACTGCGCTGGGAGTATATAAAGCTGAATAGTTTCTCGTGATACGGCGGGTGAGGACTCTCGTTTATGTTAATGAGACTGGAGCTGAAGAAGAAATCACACCAGGCGCTCTGCATGCGAGTATATAAACTCAAGAGACTACAGCCTGAGTAGCCGAATCAGTTGGGAAACGATGATAAATAATTTCTGTGTACATTATATTGTGACTCGTTGGAAAACAGGCCATACAGAAGAGGTAAGAAGCGTTATTCGAGGCAAAATGTATACTAAAGCCGTAGCGGAAGTAGATTTACCCTGCGTGCGGTGACGTAGTTTTCAAGTCGTGTGAAAAAGGCTGGTTGGTTTCGACTAAAAAGACGCTTGTCTCATGCATGGCTGTAGTTATGAGTCAGTCAACTAGTCTAGTTTTATTTTCAGTGAAATAACGACCTGATAGTGAATGTTGATTTAACATCGAAATTGACGACTCATTCATCATCTCGCTTATAAACATCTCGCTCCTTTAATTATGTTAGTAAAAACAATGTTAGATCCCCTTTTTATTGCCTCAGATTTTTGAAGTGAAACTCATAAAGGCGATTCATTCTTTGCCTGTCACTGTCTGGCTTCTCTCATTCAACACGTCCTGTGTTTGGGAGCCTCCCATTTGAAATGACAGTGGGATCTGCTTTAATTTGGGTGGGGTGTTTTACGATTCATTTGTTCGCGGAACCGCACACCGTTTCTTGTCCGGTCGACACTTTTTTTCTTTGAACCAACAATATGCTTCAGGGTTTTCTTGGACTTGTTTATCTCTCAGCAGTTGTACAGAGTCTCTCAGGTTTGTATGTTGACCTAATTCCCGTTTCCATTCGTCAGATACACGAAGCGCAAACATTCTGGTATGAGCCGAAATATGCTTTACACTTTAACTTTGTCAAATGATGTCATATGAATGAGAGTTGCTGTTGTTTTCTGGCCTGCATTTTGCTGTGAGCAGGATTTGAATAATTCATTACTGTATGAAGCATTAATGTACACTCAAGAGTCATCCTTATGGTTATGTGTTGTTATGATCATTAAGAATGTGGTCTTATATAAGTACACCATATTTTCTTTTAGGGTTGGTCCATTCAAGGCTTCAGCAGTGTGTGTAACATGCATTCACTTTCCCAAATGTCATCATTCTGTATCAGAAAAGCTTTTTAGTTTGATGCCGAGATAAGAAAATATAGGATTACAAACTGTCATAGACTGATGTTCTTTTACAACAACCAAAAAACAACCTTTTCTTGTGCGTTTTGTCTGCAGTTGGTCAAACTTTACAAGTTACTTCATTCTGACCAGGAATCCAGACTCATGTGTGCTTGTGATAGCTTGTTTTATCTGTTTGTTTTTTCGGTCAAGTAAATGGTACTAGAATGCCGATATTCAACATACTTGTTTTTAAGTCATGGTCCACTCTTCAATGTGTTTACACATGCAGAATGCCCTGTTCAGCTCAACCCACCGAGAGCTGTTGCGAGGTACGCCAGTTCTGTTTCAGTTAACTGTAGCACTAATGTCCCTCATGGTGAGATGGGATGGGAAGCCACTGAGGGAAGTGTACCCATGACCAATGACAGTCTGATCACCTGGAATGTACAAAACCTGAGACAATGGGACATAGAGCCAATCTGCTACATCAACTATAATGGAACACAATGTGAATCACGTCTCCCAGTCACTATTTACAGTGAGTTTTTTTTTATATTTTTACCTATCTGAAAAATCAACTGTTAATGTATACAGTAATTACTGTGGATTTCAGAGTCTTTATATCTCCCCCACAGAGACTCCAGACAGTGTGAAGATCAAGAGTCACATAGGACCATTTACTGAAGGCACAGAAATTTTACTCTTATGTGACATTCAGAATGTGGCTCCGGTTAATAATCTCACTGTGAAATGGTTCAAAGGAGAGACTCTGGTGGATCTCGCCACCTTCAGTGACAAAACCAAGACTCCAGTGAGTGAATCTGCAACACTCTTGATCACTGCAAACAGAACTGATGATGGAGTTCAGTACAGGTGTGAAGCAGAACTGAAACTGGGACCAGACGGACCTCAACCTCCTCCTAGAGTGACATCAGAACCTCTCAAAATGACAGTTCATTGTAAGTCTATTTATTGCTAAACTAGAAACATTTGCAAGAAAAGCTTGCTGTCTAGAGAGAGTCTGGAGAGTTTAAACTAATACTAAAGGCTGATTTATACTTCTGTGTCGAACCTACGGCATAGGTTCTGCGTAGTGGCCAGCGCGTTGGTTTGCATTTATAGTTTTGCGTCGTTCTGTGATTACACAGCCAAAATGCTAATTATACATTCATAAAGTATTTATTAAAAGTATTGTAGCATTAAAAATGAGTTTAAAGTATGTGAACATGTTGAAATATAGGCACATACATATTATTTATTATACATGTTATGTGCACTGCAGGGAGCAAATAAATGAGAAAAATACTCTATGCTTGCTCTTGAGTCGCTTAAATAATAATAAATAAGTATTTTGGCATACTTTTGACATTCCGTGCTGAAAGCGAAATCATCAAATTAATAAATAACTATTTGCTTGGTGAACACTAAAGACTTTACAATGAATATATAGTCAATATAACCAACTCATACCAGGTGCTTTTTAATTAGCTGACAAATGAGAACTTATCAAATATGATTATTTACTGTACACAATATTGTCAAACATACGGTCAAATCATCATGCAAATCGGAAAGTTGGCGAATAGAATACAACACGTGTTATTTCACTCACATATCAAATTAATATCAAGTAAAAGCCCTGAAAAAAAAAAGGCTTTTAGAGTTTATAAGCTGTAAACATATGTCTTTTGTTGCGTTTCGCTTGTAACTTCATGAAACACAAACAGAACATAAAAACAGAAGATGCTCCCAATTGAGACAATTACTTTAATGGTTCCGAGTCCAAATACAATGTGATATAATGCATAGATATTAAAATAATCTAGGTTAATTGCGATGCTACCTCAGATAACTTTATTATCCTGGGGGAAGTCTCTGGTTACAAAGCGGACCAATCACAGCTGTTGTGGTCTGCGTCGACATGACATGCAGTTACATTTTTGAAGAGGCGCACTTCAGGCTATGGCATAACCTACGCCGCAGCCTGACGCATTGTAGCTACTCCGTAGGTTCGACGCAGAAGTATAAATCGTCTTTAACATTACCACCAATTTTGAGCTAAAGTGATTTAAAAATGGGCAGCTGTCAAACTGCATACCACATGCAGTGGTTCACATATTGACTTCAGAAAGAAAATTCTGTCATCATTTAGTCAACCTCATGTTGTCTCAAACACATGTCACTTTTTTTCTTCAGTGGAACACAAAGGTAAATGCTAGGCAGAATGATAGCATCAGTCACCATTCACTTTCATTGTACAGAGAAAAAAATTGCAATGAAACAGAATTTTCTTTTTTGGGTAAACTATCCCTTTAAGAGTTGTATGTAACCACAACTTTTAAATGGATAGTTCACTCAAAACTGATACACTCTAATAGCAGCTGTTTTTAATACATATATATTAAAAACAGCTGCTAATAGAGCGAATCAGTCTAGTGCCGGAAGTAAAAATACCATTCATTTTCGCCTAATTGATTTTTAATGATAACTTAAAAACTTTATAGACAGACCGTGAGCTCAGAGGTTGTTAATCAATGGTATATGCATTTGTTGAAGCCATCAGTCCACGTTATTTCTTCTTCATTTAAAAAAAACCAAACATGTTTAATAGCAGAATTTCTGATTAAGAACTACATTACATGTCAGGGGTCGGCAACCTTTTTGACATGGAGTGCCATTATTTTATTTTCCTGGTCAATGGCTGTGCCAAGCCCCTAATTCTATTTAGCATTTTTCTAATTTAATTGTTTATTTTTAATTACAAATGATATTATCAGCAGAAATATTTGTGCAAAACCTGATTATTATGATATAATAATAATCCTGCAAGTGAATTTTTACAGAGCATCTTGTGAAAGTGCTTTAATGAAAGAAAACCTGTCTTTTTGTACAAAATGACAACATATGTCACAAATTTGCTTATTTGATTACTGATCACGAAATTGTGTGGAATCTTAAATATTTCTTATTATGTCATGCATTTGTCAAAATCACGCAGAGCTGCTCACTAGCACACAAGCAACAGCGAGAAAAGAGCAGACTATTTTATTTATGTGACGTTTTTCGCACCTGCAATACAATCTTGATGTAATTCTTCCTCATGAATGGGAAGCTAATCACTTTTAAAGTATGACGAGACTCACGCTGCGTGTGCAAGCCATTCGCGCATCACAAGCCGATCAACTATTTAGACCTATTTGGTGAAACGCACCTGCAAAATCCTAAAACTTTATTTCCAGGTTTAATTTATATTTTGAATAGACCACAATGTGGGTTTATGTTTTCTCTTATAATCGTTTAATGTAATTTTGAGTGTGTCCATGGTTTAAGGAGGGTGTACCTGCATGCGAAATCACAAGGATTAATAGTGGTGTTTTCCTTATGACATGACAAGTTGTTCTGAAAGCAAAAAGAAACAAATGAAAGACATAATGTAGGCTGTCATCAATGCAGCCTGACTGAAGCAAAGCGGGTGTGTTTACTCGCGCGATTAACTGAAAGTGAAGCGCTGCCGGCTCGTGATGCGCGAATGGTTTGCGTGCACTGTACGAGTCTGTTGGGTGTACTGCACTTCATCACATTTTATCCTTTTGTTTAGCCTCCCATTCAGCTCATGAAAACACGTTGCTGCATGATCATGAGGAAGAATTACATCAAGATGTAGATTGGAATGCAGGTGCGGAATTTATTTAAATAAAATAGCCTACTCCTCTCTCGCCGTTGCTGGTGTGCCAGTGATTACCCCTCTGCGTGCCAATGCTGGCACCCCTGCTACATGTGAATCCTGAAAAGAAAAGATCAACCAATAAAAGAATCACGGCAAACAAAAGACGTGAAAACACTCTATGACTGGCCAATCCCATGTCCCACTGTGAATGAAACAATAGAATTGGTCTCCCTACACTCTCAAACTACTTAAAAGTATACATCTAAATCCCGCTGTAGTAATAGCAATAATACATTTTATTTTTATAGCATCATTCAAACATAAAATGCAGCTCAAAGTGCTTTACAGTTGGAAGTATAAAAAACATAGAATTCAACATTTCAGTTAAAGTAAAAGGAATCATGGCTATTAAAATGAAACAGTACAAAGATAAATTATTAAAATTAAAAGAAATGTAGGGAAAACAAAAGTAAAAAGATACAAATGTACTCCCGATTTACAATTTCTCCCGATAAACTCACGATCAAGTCAGGTCAAGTCATTTTTATTTGTATAGCCCCTTTCACAACACACATCGTTTCAAAGCAGATTTACAGAAGATCATGCATTAACAGAAAATGATACCGTAATATCTATAAAGTCTTCGAGTCATCATTGTGTAGTTTGATTAAACTATGGATTTTGTTTTATTAAAAAACAGATGGTTCAATATAAATGTTCAATAAGTGTACACAATAAGTGTGTATTGTTACACAGATCCAACAATGTATGAATACTATCACTGAGTCAAAGTGCTGGTGAAGAAAAAAAGAATATATAAAGTAAATAAAAATAAATAAAAACAAAACCTTAAAAATACATAAACCTTAAAAATAAACCAACACAGATGTATACATAAATAAGATAAATAATCAAAGAAATAAAAACAATTATTTGTATTATAATAATAATAATAATAATAATAGTCATGGGTTAGGAAAGTTCTTAGCATATAATTAAGCATATATACTTTTTATTATTAATAACTCAAAAAGCATTTATTGATAAAACTGTGAAGGATGTGTTAAGGGACTATCTGAATACAGTTCTTGGTATTATTCAACTTCAGTGTAGTATTACTGACCGATACTGCTGCTCCCTATATGTATATTACACAGTCTGCGTTGTGCGCCTACTCCCTACGGGGGCACCATCCTACCTACATACGAACCCCCCCAAAATAAAAAATAAAATCTACCTATTTTTCACAATCTGATGTTGCCAGGTATGATCTGAATACTATGCAATAAGCTTAAGATGTATTGAAAATAAATAAACAATTTCAATCATTTTAATTTGTGTCATTCACAATGCTTCATGGGATTGTAGTTCATTTCTCCCATGAAAGATGGTAAGTACACAGTTTTTTTTACCTTTTGTCTTTTTGTCTGATGTTGAATGCTTTTTGCTTCAAATCAAAGTTTGTAATCTTGTTATTCACCTCAGAGATGGTTGGTTTGGTTCTTGGCTTTTAACTTTTTTTTTATGAAGAATTTTATGAAATCCCTATGGAAATTATGAATGGAAAAATACTTAGAGTTGGCTAAGATGGGTAAAAATGTTAAATAACATTAATAACATTATTAAATAACATGGCCATACTTTTGTTCTGAGAAGTGTGTCTCCTCTGCCTTCAGATAAACCAAAGCACTCCAGTTCATTGGAGATTATCAAAGAAAAAGATGGAACGTTCACTCTAAATTGTACAGTGGTGGCAAACCCGGCTCCTACGTACACTTGGCAGTCCACATATTTGCAAGAGAAGAAAACCTCCTCAGTGCTCTCATCCTCCACACTTACTCCAGGCAACTACACGTGCACTGCCACAAACTTTCTAGGAGAATCCAGCAAAGTGTTCATTATCGAACCTACAGGTAAATTACGTTAGAATAACAGACTAATCTGTGTTTACTTTCTTCTTAGGTAGTTAATTTGTATGTATTACATACTGTATACATACAGTTGAAGTCAGAAGTTTACATACACCTTAGCCAAATACATTTAAACTCAGTTTTTCACAATTCCTGACATTTAATCATAGAAAACATTCCCTGTCATAGGTCAGTTAGGATCACTACTTTATTTCAAGAATGTGAAATGTCAGAATAATAGTAGAGAGAATGATTATTTCAGCTTTTATTCCTTTCATCCCATTCCCAGTGGGTCAGAAGTTTACATACACTTTGTTAGTATTTGGTAGCATTGCCTTTAAATTGTTTAACTTGGGTCAAATGTTTTGGGTAGCCTTCCACAAGCTTCTTACAATAAGTTGCTGGAATTTTGGCCCATTCCTCCAGACAGAACTGGTGTAACAGAGTCAGATTTGTAGGCCTCCTTCCTCGCAGTTGCTTTTTCAGTTCTACCCACAAATTTTCTATCGGATTGAGGTCAGGGCTTTGTGATGGCCACTCAAATACCTTGACTTTGTTGTCCTTAAGCCATTTTGCCACAACTTTGGAGGTATGCTTGGGGTCATTGTCCATTTGGAAGACCCATTTGTGACCAAGCTTTAACTTCCTGGCTAATGTCTTGAGATGTTACTTCAATATATCCACATAATTTTCCTTCCTCATGATGCCAGCTATTTTGTGAAGTGCACCAGTCCCTCCTGCAGCAAAGCACCCCACAGCATGATGCTGCCACCCCAATGCTTCACGGTTGGGATGGTGTTCTTTGGATTGCAAGCCTCACCCTTTTTCCTCCAAACATAACAATGGTCATTATGGCCAAACAGTTCAATTTTTTTAATTAGACCAGAGGACATTTCTTTCAAAAAGTAAGATCTTTGTCCCCATGTGCACTTGCAAACTGTAGTCTGGCTTTTTTTATGGCGGTTTTGGAGCAGTGGCTTCTTCCTTGCTGAACAGCCTTTCAGGTTATGTTGATATAGGGCTCGCTTTACTGTGGATATAGATACTTGTCTACCTGTTTTCTCCAGCATCTTCACAAGGTCCTTTGCTGTGTGGTCCCATGGTGTTTATACTTGCGTACTATCGTTTGTACAGATGAACGTGGTACCTTCAGGCATTTGGAAATTGCTCCCAAGGATGAACCAGACTTGTGGAGGTTCACAATTTTTTTTCTGAGGTCTTGGCTGATTTATTTTGATTTTCCCATGGTGTCAAGCAAAGAGGCACTGAGTTTGAAGGTAGGACTTAAAATACATCCACAGGTACACCTCCAATTAAGTACACCTCCTATCATTTTCTGGAATTTTTCCAAGCTGCTTAAATGCACAGTTAACTTAGTGAATGTGAACTTCTGACCCAGTTGAATTGTGATATAGTCAATTAAAAGTGAATCTGTCTGTAAACAATTGTTGGAAAAATTAAGTAGATGTCCTAAATGACTTGCCAAAACTATAGGTTGCTAAAATGAAATCTGTGGAGTGGTTAAAAAATTAGTTTTAATGACTTCAACCTAAGTGTATGTAAACTTCTGACTTCAACTGTACATTGATCAACCACAACATTAAAACCACCTGCCTAATATTGTGAAGGTCCCCCTCGTGCCTCCAAAACAGCACCAACCCATATCTCAGAATAGCATTCTGAGATGATATTCTTCTTACCACAGTGGTACAGAGTGGTTATCTGAGTTAACATAGACTTTATCAGCTCGAAACAGTCTGGCCATTCTCTGTTGACCTCTCTCCTCAACAAGGCATTTATGTCCACAGAACTGCTGCTCACTGGATGTTTTTTGTTTTTGGCACCATTCAGAGTATTCTAGAGACTGTTGTGTTTGTGAAAATCCCAGGAGATCAGCAATTACAGAAATACTCAAACCAGCTTGTCTATTTAATCAGCCAATTGTGTGGCAGCAGTGCATAAAATCATGCAGATATGGGTCAGGAGCTTCAGTTATTGTTCACATCAACCATCAGAATGGGGAAAATGTGATCTTATTGATTTGGAGCGTGGCATGATTGTTGGTGTCAGATGGGCTGGTTTGAGTATTTCTGTAACTGCTGATCTCCTGGAATTTTCACACACAACAGTCTAGAGAATTTACTCTGACTGGTGCCAGAAACAAAAAACATCCAGTGAGCGACAGTTCTGTGGACGGAAATGCCTTGTTGATGAGTGAGATCACCGGAGAATGGCTGGACTGTTTCGAACTGACAAAGTCTACGGTAACTCAGATAACCACTCTGTACAATTGTGGTGAAAAGAATAGCATCTCAGAATGCTATTCTGAGATGCGGGTTGGCTCTGTTTTGGTGGCACGAGGGGATCCCACAGTCTACCTTGCGAGCATGGCGTACGACACCCAGAGGAATTAATTGAAAACACCTGCTCAGCTCCGTTCACCATGCGCCAGTGGATACATATTAGTGTTAAGGTTCGGGAATGCTCTTTCTGCATTCCAAGTTCTCTTGTGCATGGTCAAGTGCTCAGCCTTTTAAAGGATTCTCTTTTTACCATGAGCAAATAACTATGACTTTTTTCATAATGAAATTGGCGTCACGCAAACTGTGCGTGTTTCAAACAGTTACACGGACAAACTAAGTATACTTTGGCCATTAGTGGGTTGGCAAAATAGTGTGCGCAAAGCATAAATGGGTTTGGTCAAGTGCAATTTAATTCGGAGGTTCTTCTCTGGTTATTGCCTTGTCTGCATCCTAATATGTATTCCATTCCCTGTCAAGCAACATCAATATAAATGAAGACAGTACGTTCAAAAGAATTTGGTGGTGTAAATGGGCTGCATGCAAGACACAGAAGAAGAATAGAAATATGGACCATTTGTCTTACATTCTTTTGCGCTTTACTTTGTCCCTGTTGAATGTCAGAGAAGGATGTGGCTGCAAAAAAGGGCAGGTGCTCCAAACTGCCAGCAAAGATATACAGAGCCCCTAACCTAATTATTTCCCTAACCCTGTGTGGAAGTGCTGCCCCCTTTTTGAGTTGGCCCAACCCCCTTCTGGAGTTACCCCACCCCATTTTGAAGATCCCTGTGCTGCAGTTGTATCTACTTGGGATGTCAGACATATTTTTATGACAATGTGGTGTTCGTCAGGACTAATTGGATGTAGGCTGCATTAAATTTATAAAGAATGTAAGTTTGCTATTTTGCAAACAAGTTTGCATCAATCAAATTTGCATTTAATCATGAGGCAGCAACAATAGTCTTGTATTGAAGTTCCTACCAGGCAGTCCCAGGACTGCTGCTGGCATTCTAATAACAGTTCTGTGTTTTATTTTTGTGGTGTAAAAGCAGCTGAGTCACACTTGTGTAGCTGAGGCTTTAGAGACAGAAATTCAGCATTGAAGAACTCTTCCTTTTGTAAAATAATTAATGCCACTTTTTTCCCCCACAGGTCGCACCACATTCTGGGTTATTCTTTCAGTCGGCCTGGGGTTAGGTGCAGTATTAACATTATTGGTGTCTTATTCAATATATAAGAGTATGTCTTCCCAGAATTATGTCATTTGATTGACTTGCAAGAGGTGCATCTCAAAGAGGGACTTTCTACTCAGGGAGTCCATGAAAAACTTGATTATTACGGATTGTTCTTTAAATTCCTGGCTTGATATGCATGGCTTTAAATATCTGATCCAGGCGTGATACAGATGTGGAAAGAAGAGCTTTGGGGTACTAACACTTTGCTACAAGACACCACTGATTTCATTATCTTCGACATGATTGTATTAATTTTAAAGGTTAGCTTTTTAATTTTATATAGCTGCATGATATTTAGCTTCTTAAAGTTAGTATGAATGAATGGGGCCAGTCACTAGTAAATGCCATAATCTGAAACTTCAAACTTGATATTTGTGTGTGCGCATGTGTTTTCCTGATTACTTATAACACAAAATGATGCCTTGTTGTACTCTATATAAGAACTCTAATGGTACTTCCACATAAAAAAAATGGTTACAATAAGGCATAATTTTATATTATACACACACAGTGGATATAAAAAGTCTACACACCCCTGTTAAAACAACAGGTTTTTGTGATGTAAAAAATTAAAGATAAATCATATCAGATTTTTTTCTGACATCACTACAAGAGCCATGGGCCACAAAGAGCTTACAAAGCATCAGTGGGATCTCATAGTTGAAAGGTATCACTCAGGTGAGGGCTACAAAACAATTTCCAAGGCATTAAATATACCATGGAACACAGTGAAGACAGTCATCAACAAGTGGAGAAAGTATGGCACAACAGTGACATTATCAAGAACAGGATGTCCCTCCAAAATTGATGAGAAGACAAAGAGAAAACTGGTCAGGGAGGCTGTCAAGAGGCCTACAGCAATATTAAAGGAGCTGCAGCTCTTTCTGGCAAGTACTGGTTGCTTCCTACATGTGACAACTATCTCCCGTATTCTTCATCTGTCTGGGCTATGGGGCAGGGTGGCAAGATGCAAGCTTTTTCTGACGAAAAAAACAAAACACCCAAGTGAAGAGATCTTTCAGCATGACAGTGATCCAAAGCACACATCCAAATCAACAAAAGAATGGCTTCAGCAAAAAAAGATTAATGTTTTGGAATGGCCTAGCCAGAGCCAGACCTGAATCCTATAGAAAATCTGTGGGGGGACCTGAAGAGGGCCATACACAGGAGATGCACTCGCAATTTGACATATCTGGAACGTTTTTGCAGAGAAGAGTGGGAAAATATTCCCAAGTCAAAATGTGCCAAGCTAATAGACTCTTATCCAAACAGACTGAGTGCTGTAATAAAATCAAAGGGTGCTTCAACTAAGGGATCAGTGTGTTCAGGGAAGTGCACACTTATGCAGTTAGGTTATTCTAAGTTTTTTATTTTATTTTTCTCTGAAATGTGTCACTTTGGTTTTCAGTGGCATTGCATAGGTTGTAATTTTTGCATTAAAGGTGCAAAAAATTCTGATATGATTTCTTTAATTTTTTTTACGTCATAAAAACCTGCTGTTTTAATGGGTGTTTAGACTTTTTATATCGTGTGTGTGTGTGTGTGTGTGTGTGTGTGTGTGTGTGTGTGTGTGTGAGAGAGAGAGAGAGAGAGAGAGAGAGAGATAGATGCCACCATCTTTAAAAATTCCCAAAGTGAAAATGCATAAGTGAAATCCTATTGTAGCACTGAGCTGTCATATGGCAACATCAGGGACGTATTATGACTTGCAAAGGCCCCGGGGCCAATTATCTCCAAGGGCCCCCTCCACTCCCACCATTGTTGATGGGAATCGCCAAACTGGATGCGCAACCTTAAATCCCAGGGCCCCCCCGGGTAGTCAAGGGCCCCTGGGCACTGGCCCCATTGGCCCGGTAGGTAATCCATCCCTGGGCAACATAGCAATTTTTCCATTGTGGTACATCATTGCCATACGGCAACGCTCATTTTCTCAATATTGTGTAAAAAAAGTTTATCAGTTAACATAAACATCAAATTAGCTTATCAAAGGTGCAGCAAAGAATGCTGAAATGTGTTTAATGGAGCAAGTTGTGGAGTGCTCCTGGATGTTTTTTGCCTGGATGTATATTGTAGTATTTTAATTTTGAAAAAGCATTTATCTATTTCTCTGTGCTCATAATTTGCATTGGTGTCTAGTACAGTTAGGTAGCTAGTAATTACACTAATTATACAATTAGGTACTAATTAATGATTGTAAACAGCGTGTAGGTAATTAGTGAGTATTTTGTGGTACTGTGTAAAATGAAACATTACTGTTATTTTTTTATTTTTTATTATTTATGTGTTATATCTAATATCAGTTACTGTAACATATATTTTTGTTTACGAAGTGTGTGATCAGGAAGACCTCCGTTCCCACTCACAAACAATGCTGTCGTAAACGTACTTATGTTTCACAATCATTTAACTGAGGTGGAGCGGTTCTTTCATCTGTAAGCTTGTCCAACATGTTTATTTCTCATCTGTATGTATTTGTATAAAACATCAAACATTGATACAAAATTGTCCTTTTGTGGAGTGAGGTGTATTTGTATTGTAACACCTCAACCTTTATCAGTAGAAAAATAGCTTGTGGGTTCTGTTGCTTGTTTGCTGGCTAAGTTAACTGGATAAATAGCTACAGAGAATGGAGAAGATAAAACAGCAAACAGAACTGAAAAATTGAACATTGATGTCGATAGGCAATAACTTTATCACAGAGATTGCACTGAATGTCAAAAATCTGAAAATGGGATGTTAACTGAACTTATAGGTACTAATAACGAGTGAAAAAACAGTGTTCTATACATGTTTTCTAGACTGACATATACTGTATGTGTTTATTCAAATACTTAAAAGATTCGTTTTTTTTTTTTTTTTTTTTTTTTTTACCATGACTTCATCATGTATTTTACTGACAATTTTGCCACTAATAAAGCTTTATCATTAAATATCAATTAATATTATTAGTTATGTAATATTGAATAGAATAGTAATATTTTTAGTGTGCGCCATTTCCAATCAAGCTACAATTTGGTCAAATTATGTAAACATTTTGAAAATATTTAATTCTGTGTAAGATGCATAAAATGCTAGTATAGAGGACACCTTCACTGCCACCACAAAATGTTATCTAACAAAAGACATAATTTCAGATGTGGTGGAAATTACATTTGTTAGTTCAGAGAAAAATAAAGACAGAATTCGTATACGTGCAAGGGCGCAGATTTGGCTTGAACATTGCGGTGTGCATAGCTTGTGTTCACTACATAGACTGAGCGCTCAACAGTAAAGGAAACAGTAAAGAGCACGCTGCTCTTAAAGGAGCAGTACCAAATTCTACCTGTTACAAGGGGGTTGTACTTGCTTGTTTTGATTATTTGGGGGAGTATATACCTCCCCCCATCCCCCAGGAATATACGCCCCTGTATGCACGCATATTCAAAGTTGAACATTATTAAATAAAATCACTTGAAATGTGTTTTATCACTTGAAAAGAGTTTATTTTCTAAAAGTCCACAGGGCAAAGAGAAACAATTCACAGTTCTTTTAAAAGACTGAAAGTAATGTTCATTTCCCTTCCACTATTTCCTGCCTTGATGAGTTCTTGGCATTCACTCTTGATGAATATTTGTACACAAAGTTTTTAAGGGGAAAACACTGGTGGAGTTAATGACCAAGATTTACTCCAGTCAATTAAACATCAGTTTTAAAACTTTATTTACTTCTCAACGTATAATTCTATACGCTATATGGAAATTTGCATGGCTTATTTGTCATTGAAATAAGCTTGACATCATGTCACTTTTTATTTTTTATCAGGCTTTTGAAGTTTGTTCAGGTAAATGAGTGCCCTTGGCTGGTACTAATTGTAACTATGACAACTGCGGTGGTGTTTCCAAAAACATAGCACACACAAAGTGTTAGTATGTGCAGAAAAATGTGTTAATCACATCTAGCTTTTATCACTCTGCACCCAATCAAGCTGTGATGTCATTTCCTTAGTGTACCTCTTTGTGAATGTGGTCAATCTCACTTCATGTATTTCATAAAATGGAAGTTTAAATGTTCTGTTTTCGCATTTAAGTTTGTCTTGTGTTTTAGAAATGTCCCAGCTGTAGTGTCCATATAAATACAGAATTATTGAGTAATTATCAATAATGGAAAGGAACAAGAAATCAGAAAACAGAAACAGTACCAAGTCGCTCCCTAGATGGGTCTTTCTTAAACTTCAGGCAATTTCATGACCCAGGGGTTAATTTTTATGAAAATGAACAGATTTAAACTTTTTTCTTTTTTATTACATGGTCACATTAAAACTGTATTTTTACCATGCCTTTATCATTTATTTTTGTTAGTTTTCAAGTGCCTTTTATGTATAGATTTGACCGTTTTAGCCTTGTTCCAGACCCAGACTTTCAATATGAAACAAAAAAATCCATAAAAAATTATACTACAAGTTTAAAGGGATAGTTTACCCAAAAATGAAACTTCACTCATCATTTACTTACAATCATGCCATCCCAGCGTATGACTTTTTTACTTCTGCAGAACAAAAATGAAGATTTTTCATCTAGCATTCTGTGCATGTGTCAGTCGAGCTCAATCAGTCAGTGTAATCGATCTTGAAATCATGATCGTGCCTAGAGATTGAGATGGCAAAATGTACAGTGAAAAAGGAGTTAGATTCTGGTATGTTTTTTGTTTTTTTTACCCAAAACCAACTGGATCACTTCAGAAGACATTGATTAAACCACTGGAGTTGTATGGATTACTTTTTGCAGCTATTTGAGTTCTGGTCACCATTCACTTGCATTGTATGGATCTACAGATCTGAGATATTTTTCCAAAAATCTTTGTTTGTGTTCAGAAGAAGAAAGAAAGTCATACACATCTGGGATAGCTTGAGGGTGAGTAATAATTCATTTTTTGGGTGAACTATCCCTTTAAACCTATGATCATCTAAATAAAGAGTGAACTAAACCTAAATTTCAATGTTTGAATATCATTTCTATCCATTTTTCAAAAATTACAACCATCCCACAGTTAAGTGTAATTTCTATGATCCATCACACCAAACCACACATGGGTTCACTAGTAAAGTTTTCGCAAAAGCCTCCCAGACCTGAAAATACCCCAATTGGCTCCATTTGCTTTTCCACATTAAAGTCTAATAACTATAAAATTAGATCTTTATTTCTAAAAGAAAATATCTCTACTCCCTCTGTTATTTTTTACTGGAACAATCTCTTTAATAATATAAACTGGACTCGAGTTTGGTCTCTGCCCAAAAAAATTCCTCCTTACAAATAAGGTTAAAGAAATGTCATACAAAATAATTCAGTGATATTGAAATAAAAGACTCTTTTTGTGAAAGTTCCCCGGAAACGAGTTTTTGGAAAGATGTCGAGGTTTTTATTGTCGCCAGAATTAAAAAATATATATTATAATAATTCTTATCCTACAAGCATGTGATTTTAGGTTATTATATTAAGGATCATTACTCAAATGATGCTGGTTTCATTATACATTTTATTTGATTTTTATGTAAATTCTATATTCACAAATGCAAATGGCCAAACGCCAAGCCTCTTTTTACAGTGTTTGAGGAGGTAAAAATGGGTATAGATGTAATGTCAAAATCCAAAAACAGGAAAGCAAACAAAACTGTTGCAATATGCTCTTCTTTTAACATTCTTATATAAAAAGAGTGCTTAATGGCACTTATGTACCCTCACATGTATATTTTTCTATAGTACAATTATATAATGCACCCTCACATTAATATCTTTCTATAAAACAATTATAGAATATGTAATTGATTATGTACCCTCTTTATTTTTCTTGCCTATGTAGTTATTTTATTTATTTTTGTCTTATTCTTTGCTTTTATGTTGTAATATATATGAAACGTCCTCTAGTTGTGATATATTGTATGTCATTCGTTGATAATAAAGCATATAAAAAATTACGTTTTCTCAAAAGTTAGTGTACTTGTTAACCAGGTTGACAAAATTGTCAGCGAAGAGCATGAGTTGAAGAAACTATAGAACACTATATTATAACTATATATTCCCTATATAGGGAATTGCCTATGGGTATCAGGTATCAGCCATTTTGTAGTGTTGTTAGCCAGGTTGGACTTTATTGACATTTTCATTCACTTCTTCCCCTAATGGACTATGTGGCCAGAACCCTTCTACATATGGAGCCTACAAGCTTAGAATAAAATAGCACAACGCTGCGGTATGAGCGGTACACTGACTACGAGACAAGACGCCGTTCTTTTTGAATGGATCTCTGTGGAGGAGATGCGATGTGCTGAATAAACTGCTTTTGTGAGGAAATAGTTCATCACTTAATGAATTGTTCGCCTGCCCGCTAATCATCAACATGTTTTACACTAAACAATCCTTTTGGAGTGAACTATGTTTGGAGTTTA
Organism: Myxocyprinus asiaticus; assembly: GCF_019703515.2. NCBI lineage: Eukaryota > Metazoa > Chordata > Actinopteri > Cypriniformes > Catostomidae > Myxocyprinus > Myxocyprinus asiaticus. The sequence continues at coordinate 35,000,783 of NC_059357.1, read as the reverse complement.
CTACGATAAAATTGCTGTTATATAAGAGAAGACGCGGACAATTTTGCGACAGGTAGGTGTCAGTTTACGGCTCTTCCAATTCATTTGTATAGTGTCCGCAAACGGTGACTTACTATCGTAGTCTCTCTCCTATGATAGAGCGCGTTATTTTTCCCCAACCAGTATTCCAGCAACTTCCGCTATTGATATATTTAGGCGTCAAATGATTGGACGAAAGTTGTCTATACGTCACCAGCTTGACGACGCCTTCTGATTGGGTGGTTATCTTATCCACCTTCTGACACTGCCCTTCTGACAGTAGAAAAACTGTTTGTGTTTTCCATTTTATTAATAGTAAATGGCTGAAAAAATGTAGTGGAAAGAACATAATTAGTTTTATGTGACATCACGTTGTCCTGAACAATAATGAGTGATATGTATACGATTTTTATTTTTTATGATAACCCAGTTTGGCCTGGCTCCCACATTTATGGTTTCATTGTATGCCAATAAGAATATACAAAAATATCATGATAATCATCACTTCCCATGAGAGAATATGTATTTTTTTTGTAATTAACTATTTCAGACTTTTCTGAGAATGCTGTGGAAAAGAAATTGATCAGATAAGCACATAGACACCGTTAGAATTGAAAATATTGTAAGGTGATTTAATTTATCAAATCAATTAACTTGAACTGATTGAATAATATATGGAGTCAGATGCATTATTATAATTTTAAGACAGCAAGGTTGGAAAACAACATTTTTAATTCACAGTTTACAGTGTATTTCTCACTTTTCTGTAAGTCAAAAATATAAAATCTTCAATTATTTCTTACCATATTCCTAGAAACAGATAAATATTGAAGTCCTTTTTCAACCGTAAATCTAAACATTGACTTTCACTTGAGTAAAAAAGGACTTAATTACTGATCTGTTTCTCACCCACACCTATCATATCGCTTCATTAAACCACTTCTATTCTAAACTTATAGATAAGAAGTGACAAATAATGTTACATATCGTATATTGAGCTGTATGAATATACTGTATAGTAAATAGGTCTATCAGTTGTATAGGACAGAAAACAGTAAAAACACGCATTCATATACTGGAAGCTTGGGCGTAGATTTCAGGGGGGATGGGGGGGAGGTAACCACAATGTTCAAGCCAAATCTACCCCCTTGCATCACCCTTGTTATAATAATAATCGACAAAGCTTTAAACAACTTGTTTAAATGCATGTGATAGTTTTGTCTTGTCTAATGTTAACCATTTAAAATTCGCACTGAACTTTGAAATTAGTGGTTGTTTGTTTTTCTGCATCTTATAAGATATGATGTCCCTCTGTTTATGGTTACTAAGGCGATATGAATGACTTCTCAAATGCCCAATCACAGACCGCTTGTAAGTAGCTCTTAGTAGCCGATCTGAATGCAGGAGGCGGGACTTGCCAGAATACCTGTGAGGAAAAAAATAACGCTGATAGCTGCCGTGGGCTGTGCATTTTAAGTCTAGGCCTTCAGTGCGATTCATGCCATTAATCAGAATCAGAATCAGCTTTATTGCCAAGTATGCTTACACATACAAGGAATTTGTCTTGGTGACAGGAGCTTCCAGTGTACAACAATACAAAAACAATACAGAAACAGCAGCAAGACACAGATAATAATAAAAAATAAAACAATTATTATACACATACGTACATACACACAGACACATACTTAGTGCAAATCTAATACAAATCTGTTATCTGTTATGTACAGTGCAAATACAATCTGTTATGCACATTGCAAATGTTTTTTTTTTCTCTCTCTCTCTCTCTGAGGAATGAAATAGCAGAAGAGTTTGGATGTGTTGGATAAATATAAAAAGACTAAACTGTGTATTGCACATAGTTATTGCTCAATGGGGCAATTTAACTGTTCATGAGAGGGATAGCCTGAGGGAAAAAACTGTTCCTGTGCCTGACGGTTCTGGTGTTCAGAGCTCTGAAGCTCTGAAGTGGAGGCAGGGGGCAACCAATAATCCTCTCAGCAGTCCGAACTGTCCTTTATAGTCTTCTGATGTCTGATTTCGTAGCTGAACCAAACCAGACAGATATTGAAGTGCAGAGGACAGACTCAATGACTGCTGAGTAGAACTGTATCAGCAGCGCCTTTGGCAGGTTGAAGTTCCTCAGCTGGCGAAGGAAGTACAACCTCTGCTGGGTTTTTTTCACAATGGAGTCGATGTGGGTCTCCCACTTCAGGTCCTGTGAGATGGTAGTGCCCAGGAACCTGAATGACTCCACTGCTGCCACAGTGCTTTTTAGAATACTGAGGGGGGTTAGTGTTGGGGTGTTCCTCCTAAAGTCCACAATCATCTCCACTGTTCTGAGCGTGTTCAGCTCAAGATTGTTTTGACTGCACCAGACAGCCAGCTGTTCAACCTCTCTTCTGTATGCAGACCCATCGTCATCTCGGATGAGGCCGATGACAGTGGTGTCATCTGCAAACTTCAGGAGCTTGACAGAGGGGTCCTTGGCGATGCAGTCATTGGTGTAGAGGGAGAAGAGTAGTGGGGAGAACACACATCCCTGGGGGGCACCAGTGCTGATTGTACAGGTGCTGGAAGTGAGTTTCCCCTGTCTCACAAGCTGCTGCCTGTCCGTCAGAAAGCTGGTAATCCACTGACAGATAGACATGGGAACAGAGAGTTGGTGTAATTTATTCTGGAGTATAGCTGGGATGATGGTGTTGAAAGCCGAACTGAAGTCCACAAAAAGGATTCTTGCATATGTCCCTGGTTTGTCCAGATGTTGCAGGATATGATGCAATCCTATGTTGACTGCATCATCCACAGACCTGTTTGCTCGATAAGCAAATTGAAGGGGATCTAGAATGGGTCCAGTGATGTTCTTCAGGTGGGCCAACAGCAGTCTCTCAAATTATTTCATGACCATAGACTTCAGGTCTGTAGTCATTAAGTCCTGTGATTTTTGGTTTCTTTGGGACAGGAATAATGATTGAGTGTTTCAAACAGCATGGGACTTCACACTGCTCCAGAGATCTATTGAATATCTGTGTGAAGATGGGGGCCAGCTGGTTAGCACAGGATCGAAGACACGCTGGTGAGATGCCATCTGGGCCTGAAGCTTTCCTCATTTTTTATTTCTGAAAGAACCGGCTCACATCATCTTCACAGATCTTAAGTGCAGGTTGAGTAGCGGGAGGGGGGAGGAGGGGGGGTTGCAGGAGGTGTTGGTGTTTGTGTGAAGTGAAGGTCAGAGTGGGTGTGGGTTGTGAGATTGGGCCTTTCAAATCTGCAGTAGAACACATTCAGGTCATCAGCCAGTTGTTGGTCCACCACAGGGTTGGGGGTAGGAGTCCTGTAATTTGTGAGTTGTTTCATGTCACTCCACACTGATGCAGGGTCGTTAGCTGAAAACTTTTTTTTCAGCTCCTCAGTGTATCTTCTTTTAGCCACTCTGATTACCTTGTTCAGTGTGTTCCTGGCCTGATTCCACCCTAAGCATCCTCTTTGGCCTGACGAAGCTGCCTGAGCTCTGCTGTAAACCACGGTTTGCCGTTGTTGAACTTTAAATAAGTCCTAGTAGGAATGCACATATCCTCACAGAAACTGGTATATGATGTAACAGTATCTGTGAGCTCATCCAGATTGGTGTCTGCAGCCTCAAAAACACTCCAATCCGTGCAATCGAAGCAGGTTTGTAGTTCCTGCTCTGCTTCATTGGTCCATCTCTTTACAGTCCTTACTACTGGCTTGGTTGATTTTAATTTCTGCCTGTAGGTTGGAAGAAGATGTACCAGACAGTGATCAGAGAGTCCCAAAGCTGCTCTAGGGACAGAGAGATATGCATCCTTTATTGTTGTGTAGCAATGATCCAGTATGTTCCTGTCTCTGGTGGGGTATGTAATGTGCTGTTTGTATTTGGACAGTTCACGTGAGATTTTCTTTGTTAAAATCCCCAAGAATAATAATAACTGAGTCCGGGTATTGTTGTTCTGTGTCTGTGATTTGATCAGTCAGCTGTTGCAGCGCTGTGTTCACACACGCGTTTGGAGCGATATACACACCAGAATAAACTAGGAAAACTCCCACGGCGAGTAGAACGGCTAACAGTTAATAAAGAGCGCTTCCAAATTAGGACAGCACATACTCTTTACCGTTGTTACATCTGTACACCAACTTTCACTGATGTACAAGCATGTTCCACCGTCTCTCGTTTTCCCCGTTAACTCCGCGATGCGATCCTCTCTGAACAGCTGAAAGCCCGGCAGATGTAACGCGCTGTCCGGAATGGCTTCACTCAGCCAGGTTTCTGTGAAACACAAGGCAGCAGAGTTTGAAAAGTCCTTGTTTGTACAGGTGAGGAGATGTAGTTCATCCATTTGAACACAGCGCTGCAACAGCTGGCTGATCAAATCACAGACATGGAACAACAATACCCGGACTCAGTTATTATTATTCTTGGGGATTTTAAAGCAAATCTCACACGTGAACTGCCCAAATTCAAACAGCACATCACATGCCCCACCAGAGACAGGAACATACTGGATCATTGTTACACAACAATAAAGGATGCATATCTCTCTGTTCCTAGAGCAGCTTTAGGACTCTTAGATCACTGTCTGGTTCATCTTCTTCCAACCTACAGTCAGAAATTAAAATCAACCAAACCAGTAGTAAGGACTGTAAAGAGATGGACCAATGAACCAGAGCAGGAACTACAAGCCTGCTTCGATTGCACGGATTGGAGTGTTTTTGAGGCTGCAGACCTGGACGAGCTCACAGATACTGTTACATCATATATCAGTTTCTGTGAGGATATGTGCATTCCTACTAGGACTTATTTAAAGTTCAACAATGACAAACTGTGGTTTACAGCAGAGCTCAGGCAGCTTTGTCAGGCCAAAGAGGATGCTTACAGAGGTATAATCAGGCCAGGAACACACTGAACAGGGAAATCAGAGTGGCTAAAAGAAGATACTCTGAGAAGTTGAAAAAAAGTTTTCAGCTAATGACCCTGCATCAGTGTGGAGTGGCATGAAACAACTCACAAATTACAGGACTCCTACCCTCAACCCTGTAGGGAACCAACAACTGGCTGACGACCTGAATGTGTTCTACTGCAGATTTGAAAGGCCCAATCTCACACCCCACACCCACTCTGAACTTCACTTCACACAAAGACCAACACCTCCTGCAACCCCCCTCCTCCCCCCTCCTGTTACTCAATCTGCACTTAAGATCTGTGAAGATGATGTGAGCCACGTCTTTCGGAAACAAAAGACGAGGAAGGCTTCAGGACCAGATGGTGTCTCACCAGCGTGTCTTCAATCCTGTGCTAACCAGCTGGCCCCCATCTTCACACAGATCTTCAATAGATCACTGAAGCAGTGTGAAGTCCCATGCTGCTTCAAATGCTCAATCATTATTCCTGTCCCAAAGAAACCAAAAATCACAGGACTTTATGAATACAGGCCTGTCACCCTGACGTCTGTGGTCATGAAATCATTTGAGAGACTGCTGTTGGCCCACCTGAAGAACATCACTGGACCCTTTCTAGATCCCCTTCAATTTTCTTATTGAGCAAACAGATCTGTGGATGATGCAGTCAACATAGGATTGCATCATATCCTGCAACATCTGGACAGACCAGGGACCCTTTTTGTGGATTTCAGTTCGGCTTTCAACACCATCATCCCAGCTATACTCCAGAATAAATTACATCAACTCTCTGTTCCCATGTCTATCTGTCAGTGGATTACCAGATTTCTGATGGACAGGCAGCAGCTTGTGAGACAGGGGAAACTCACTTCTAGCACCTGTACAATCAGCACTGGTGCCCCCCAGGGATGTGTGCTCTCCTCACTACTCTTCTCCCTCTACACCAATGACTGCATCGTCAAGGACACCTCTGTCAAGCTCCTGAAGTTTGCAGACGACATCACTGTCATCGGCCTCATCCGAGATGATGACGGGTCTGCATACAGAAGGGAGGTTGTACAGCTGGCTGTCTGGTGCAGTCAAAACAATCTTGAGCTGAACACGCTCATAACGGTGGAGATCATTGTGGACTTTAGGAGGAACACCCCAACATTGACCCCCCTCACCATTCTAAACAGCACTGTGGCAGCAGTGGAGTCATTCAGGTTCCTGGGCACTACCATCTCACAGGACCTGAAGTGGGAGACCCACATTGACTCCATTGTGAAAAAGGCCCATCAGAGGATGTACTTCCTTCACCAGCTGAGGAAATTCAACCTGCCACAGGCTCTGCTGATACAGTTCTACTCAGCAGTCATTGAGTCTGTCATCTGCACTTCAATAACTGTCTGGTTTGGTTCAGCTACGAAATCAGACATCAGAAGATTACAAAGGACAGTTCGGACTGCTGAGAAGATTATTGGTTACCCCCTGCCCCCCCTTCAAGAACTATACACTTCCAGAGTGAGGAAAAAGGCTGGAAAAATCACTCTGGACCCCACTCACCCTGCCCATTACCTTTTTGAACTTTTGCCTTCTGGCCGACACTTCAGAGCACTGAGCACCAGCACTGTCAGGCACAGGAACAGTTTTTCCCTCAGGCTATCCCTCTCATGAACAGTTAAATTGCCCCATTGAGCAATAACTATGTGCAATACACAGTTTAGTCTTTCTTATATTTATCCAACACACCCAACCTCTTCTGCCATTTCATTCCTCTGGAAGAAAAAAAAAAAAAAAAAAAATTTTGCACTGTACATAACAGATTTGTATTTACACTGTAAATAACAGATTGTATTAGATTTGCACTACCGATGTATATGTATGTATGTATGTATGTACAGTATGTGTGTGTCTGTACGTATGTGTATAATTAGTTTTATTTTTTATTTTTTTATTATCTATGTCTTGCTGCTGTTTTTGTATTGTTTTTGTATTGTTGTTCACTGGAAGCTCCTGTCACCAAGACAAATTCCTTGTATGTGTAAGCATACTTGGCAATAAAGCTGATTCTGATTCTGATTCTGAATGTTCAGCAGTTCATCCCTGGTAAAACTGGCTGGAAAAATATTACTAAACACAGGACAAACAAACAAAAACAACAAAAGAACCGAAGAGCTACACACTGAGGCGGCCATCCCGCGTTTTATCAGAAAACACAGTTTCACAATGAATAAGACAACGTATGCCTATCATACATTATGTGGCAGTCAACTAATAATACCAATTGACATTTTAAAAACACGTCCATGCATGAAAGCCAGAACCAAGGAGGTCTAATACCAAGAAAAAAGCTCTCCAATAATATTTGCGATTTAAATTTTGCTTGCAATACATTTTGTTTTCGTCAGGGTACACAGATACTTTACAAAACTTGATCCGACACTGAATGCTCAAGCAGCCTAATTTACACTTAGAAAACTCCTGATGTTGCTATAACAATGCAAAAAGCACTCACCAATTTGCTTGAAGTGAAAATCAGCCCTCCTTTCCTGTTTAATTAATCAATGGCACAATCATGCAGACCATCTCAGGTGTTTAAATCCATAAGGATCTCTTTCTCAACGGCAATACCAGCAGTGATGACAGTCGACTCGTCAGCAAGATCTTGTGCTCTTCGCTTTCAAATTATATCACTTAAAGCATGATTGTGTCACTCAAGGCCAGCTAGAAGACCTGGACTGGGACACATCCTAAAGACCACACCCACCAAGAACAAATAAATCAATCTGATTGGCTGATGAATCTGACAGTCTGACTTTAGTTGCTCATTCATTTGCACTGTTAAGGGATTCTGAAGAAATTCTGAAGGCCTGATGGGGTGGAGCTCAGACTCATGCGCTGCTTTGGCTAACGAGCTCTTTGTAAGCATCGAGGAATAAATTCTGATTGGATAAACTTTTTGTTTTTTGCTATTCGTTTGTAGATGAATTAGGAGTGGAAAGTGATTGAAAATACATAGGCAAAAAGGTCAATGAGAATGAAAGGATGAAAAAATATTTATTTATTAGGTATGTTAGGCCAGCAGAAAAGGCTTTGCTGGCCCTGAGAAATCGCCACTGGCTGATAGAGCCGTGAAAGTTGTTATTTAAAGGGATAGTTCAGACAAAAATTACAATTCAATCATTTTTTACTCACCCCTGTGTTGTTATAACCCCATATGACTTTCTTTCTTTTTCTTAACACAAGACATTTTTTGTGAAAAATTTGTGCTCAGTGATGTCATACAATGGCAGTTTAAGGTGACCACCTCTTCAAGCTTCAAAAGAATGCAAATGTATAATTCAGAAGGCTAATAAATTATTCGATGAGACTCATGATGGTGAGAAACAAACCAAAATCTAATGTATTATTTAGTAAAAATGTTCACTGACTGTCAGGGGCGGACTTAGCACTAGGCAAAGGTAGGCATCTGCCTAGGGCCCCCAGAAGCCAAGGGCGCCCTAAAAATACAAATAATATGCTTTGTTATTATCATTAATGCTAATGTGCTAAACATGTAAATATCACTGTAACAACACCGATATGATTGATATTGCTGTTATTTTCAGCACCATCAATGCAAGCAACCCCTGTCCCCCTCAGATCAGGCTGTAATGAAATATTCCAAGGTTTTTTTGTATCTACACAAGTTTGTAAATAGGTGAAAGTTAGCCCAACTGATTTGTGTGATTTCACCATATACTCTGTTGCAAGTTACTAGTTAAGCTACATTGTTGCTAGTTCAGTTTGGTTTGAATTTGTGGAGAGAAAAAAATTAAACAGAATTGAGACTTTCCAGACTTCTGCACAGCCTGCACCGCCACCCGCCGCTGCTCCCACTCCCACAACCCCTTCTGAGTGGGTTTCCATCCAACAATTTTTATGCACATTTTGAAATTGCACATAAGAAATCCTGAATGGAAACGCTTGATATGCGAATAATCTCTCAAAATTGGCATAAAATGTAATGTGCTAGGAGGAGGTGGATTTTCTAGAGTTTCACATTAGTTTAAATGCGCATTAAGGTGATGGAAACAGTTTATTCAGAAAACTATGACGTGTTTTAACCATTCATGCACGTATTATGATACGATAGCTTGATGTGACTGGCCCAACGAAAGGAGAGAGCTTGGAAGTTGGCACACAATTCTATGAAAAAAGCCCTTGACATTTGGAAGTGTCTAACCTCTAGCTGGTCTTTAAAGTGGATCCTCACTATCCGCCAGGTCTATCCTGGCAGTGTTTACTGTACAATTGCCCCAAGCAAGGATCATTCAGCTGCTCCATGATGATAAGGCTCCCTGAAGATAATGCGCATGACGTAGTAGTGGATGGGAATGTGCAACGATTCGTATTTCCTTTAGTCTAATTTTTAGAAATGCGCATAAAAAAATGCTAAACATTTTGATGGAAACCCAGAGGTGTTTTCGCCTAATTTAGCCATGTAAATCTAGCAAATGTTTTTATGTTTTCAAATTTAAAAGTTGAGCAAAGCCTTCTAGAAAAATGCAAAGTCAAGTTTTAGTCTAATAATTTGGATATAGTTAATTCAAGGTCAAGTTGATGGAGGAAAAGTGCATTATGAAAGAGGGAGACTGAGAAAGAAAAAAGGGATTGTAGTAGTATATATTGTAGTTCATAGTAGCCAGATTGGGTTTTTTATATAATGTGTTGTCAGACATTATTATTCAATCCTTTTTAGAAAGTTGGCACAACCAGGGGGAAAGACACAACCACAGACACATTTTTGTTTGCTGTTTGCACAGTCTAGTGCTGTCACAGAGACTGATGAGGTATCACAGGACACTTACTGTATTTCAGTGATATCTTTTCAGGATGTTGGAATATTTTCTCCATACCATTCCATAAATAATAATAATAATAATAATAATAATATAAAGGCTTACAGCACATATAAGAGACAATCGACGTAAATGTGTATCATTAAAGAGGGCCCCATTCCTGTAATTTGCCTAGGGCCCCCAAATCACTAAATCCGCCCCTGCTGACTGTTGATCTCCTGTGCATGTTCATTAGAGGGCACGAGAGCAACAGTTCACGCAGCCTCCTCGCAACATTGGGGCATTCAAGAAAAACTCAATGGTTTATCTAAAAACAGGTCTGCCACAGTGATAATGACAACAGAACAGAACACAGCTGCACACAAAACAGAGAACAAAACTTACTAAACATTTCTGAAGAGTTTGAAGTCGAAGAATTGATGCATTTCTATGCCCAGCCTTATTTGTTTTAAACGGAGTATTCGGAAATCAAACAGTAACATAGAGGAGGCTACAGGCAGCCGCAGTCACACTGTATCCTAAACTGACGGCAAACAACATGCGATAAAAGGTATCTTTTCTATGTTAATTAGAGTTTTTGTCCAATCCAGCAGTGACGAGTGACGGTAAATTCTATCGATCGCTTGTTTTCTATTTTTGGCATCACACGGGTAACTTCATCTGCTGTGAACTGGCACCGGTCCAACAACATTCTCATAACAATATATTAAAGCCAGCATCTCATGAGCCGGTTAAAAATGACTTGATTTTGGCCGAGAATATTACACCTACCAAATGTTTTTGTGGAGGTCTCACTCTCTTCAGGTCTGTCACAAAAACTCACCAGTTCAGAATGGAGAAGAGGTGACAGACAGTCCTGCCTACTCCATCTCACTGTTGCCTCTATGCTTAGTAAGTTCTGTTCTCTGGTTTGTGTGCAGCTGTGTTGTGTTTTCTGTTGTTTATATCACTGGTGGGCCTGTTGAAGCAAAACAAATCAAAGTTTTCGCTTGAACACTCCACCTCGTACGTGCTGTGTAACTAATGTTGCTCTCGAGCAAGGAGCTCTAAGATCGCGTGCAGACTCATGAACGTGCACAAGAGATCAACCGTTGGTTTTTAACAATCTGAGATAAAGAAGCACAATATATGATACCAATGTTGTCAGATTTTACTGCTGATCTGAAAATGTTCTTTGATCATAATCTTGACTAACCGTTTTTGAGATTTCGGTCTTTCCTTATTCAAATAGGTAGGAGCTGCACTGTTATGACTGGAAATAGCTTCCTGAGAGCATTCCAGAGATGGCAAACAGTGGACTGACTTGCTTGAAAGACTCTGACACAATGCAATGCACTGAACTTGATATTCCATTTCCTGTGCACTGCAGTAAGCAGTACACTATTCCTTTCCAAAAAGGAAATACACAAAACTTGACACAATGACCCGTACCCAAGTCCTTTTGACATTACACTTTCCTGTTTATCCATGTTTTGTTTGGAATTAATCAAATGCTGAACAAAATTCTTTATTTGGACAATTTTTTTGTTAGGTTACTTTGGTAAAATGTACAGACAATTAACTGAATTTCTACATAAACAAGAGAACTATCATCTGGAGTGCTCAAATTCATTTTATTAACTGGCCTCCACCTTGTTAAAATTCACAAGTTTACAAGTTAATATAATCCTTCAGTAGAATGAGGGTAAACACATTTGTCTTGCTATCCTTGAAGGCCTCGAGTACAGCACTCAACTCAAGCTCCTCCCGGACTACTTTAAATGTAAGGTGGTGTTAGGGTGGCAGAGGGATGCCAAACAAATGGTCAGAAGAGTGAAGTGAGCAGCCATTTATACAGTATATGCTTACATCTGCATTGTGATTAGCAGGTTTAAATGAACATGATCCTCTCGAACTTGAGATTAGTTAAATCTATATAGTACATGTATAGCTGAACTTCAGAGAGACAGTGCTTATTTTTAACAGTGACCTTTGGGACTTCTCTCTGCCAAAACGTTCTGCAAGCACAGTGTTGGCATAGCAACTGTGTCTGCACAACATAACTCAACAGAGCTCAACAGAGTTCTCTCAGCCTGAGACAAGTGAAAGGAAATTCCATATGCAATCTACTTTAACAATGCATACAGAAGTATATAAAACTAAATTAACAGCAAGGCTCAGGTAGAGTGAAGTTGTAAAAGTGAGGCAGTTTTGGAAAATGAGAGCTGAACTTCCATAAACAAAATACAAATCATATAGAGAATTAAGATCTACTGTTGGACATTCAAGACCATTTGAGCTAGGCTATGTTCAAAATAGCATACTACTACTAGTACTTGTATTTCTGTAGTGTGCTGTATGTATACTTTGTGCTTTGCAAATTTTCTGTTTGCATGGAATACCAGATAATTAACTGCATTTGCCAAAGTGTGCGGTATACAACCGAGCAAACTGTTCAGTTTACTACAGTATATCCCACAAACCAATGACTTGACCTTCCATTTCAATTGTGAAAAATTAATCGAAAGTAATATGATCTTTTTTATGTTCTACTTGACTCAAACATTTTACAACATTGGATCAAAAATAACCCAAATAAAAATATTTTCTCCAAGATGATATCTGGATTAACACTCACTGAATTAAACTAAGTAATTAGGTCATGTGAAAACAAGGTAGCATACTGCTTTTTGAAATGTTTGAATTTGAATGTGTATATTGCATACTGTTTTACACATTATTTAAACAAAAAAAAAAGTAGTAGGCAGGAACACAAAATATTTGTACTGTACATGTGTACAGTGCCCTATTCTTTCCTAGATAGTTTTAATGTGACATTCATATAAATATATATATATATATATATATATATATATATATATATATATATATATATATATATATTTTTTTTTTTTTTTTTTAAAATTGAAATCTGTTATTTTTAAATAACACACTTTAAAATAAACCCATGAGACATAAAAGTGCAATAATAATAATAATAATAAAGTTGAAGAAGCAACCATATAACCTCTAAAAGCTACCACACATGGACTAAAAGCCACAAAGCTCTGACTCTGATTTCATGGTGTCTTAAAGTAGGGTCTCTGGGACTCATCAGACAGATGACATGATCACAAAAAGCAAACTTACTAAAGTGACCATTACCTACACACTTCAACAAGGACCATGTAGAAGGGACCTTCCTGATGGATTTCCATTGCCATGCTAGATCAAAATACAGAAAATACACCCGAAGATTTTATGACCCCCACTGGCCACAAAAGGAATTAAATTAAAAATATGACAAATTAACTGTGAAAATTATTGCAATTCTATTTAGACTAGACTGACACATAAAACAGCAACATTATGCTATATGTAAGACAAGCAAAGGGAATCAGAATATGATTAACAACTAAAAAGTGATCTGCTGAGAATAACCAAAGCTTTTTATTTATTTAGTTTAAAAAAAAAAGAGACTTTGTATTTGCAATATTTTCAGAGATGAAACCACTTTAATAATAATGGTCAGCCACTCAATAAAAATGATGAAACATAATGAATGTAAACTCAGCAGACAATAATAGAGTTTTATCAAATATGAATAACGGATTTAATTAAAAGTTCTTTTAAAATAATATTTTTTTTTTAAGCAAGTATGCCTATAGAAAATCAAAAGTAAAATAAATGGCACATGTGTGTCAGTTGAAGAGAGAAAGAGAGAGCTTTTATGTTGATATAAAAGTTTATATATTGCATTTTGATATATTATATATATATATATATATATACACACACACACACACACGTGTGGTAAAAAGTAATGTATATCATCCAAGAAAACTGAAGAATCATTAAAAACAATGAACATCCATAATCAATAGATGATTGATGATAAGAAATGCAACGATGTAAATGACTTGAATTTGCTCAGGCATTTGCAGACAAAAACGGGATATGTTTTTCTACAAAAAGAAATACCACAGGATGAGGAGCCTAGGTTTCGTTTCAAGAATAGTTGAAGCTTTTTTAGAAATAACTTCTGCAAACTCATAGAAGAGCTGAAAATAACTTCTGCTGATACAAACACTGTTTACTTGTGAGGCAAAATCATGAGCATGTAATGTCAGCTATTTTTATATAAAGAGGGATGGATATTACTCTTAATATACAGTATTTTATATGCACCAAAATCAGAGATTTCTAAACTTGTTATTTCCAGGCATGGAAAAGTCATGGAAATTAAAATATGTTAAAGTTAACAAATAAAAATAAAAATACAGAAGCCTGACACAATTACCTTCACTCCATTTTTCCACTTCATGTTTTTGCATGAGCACTTCAGACCCATTAGTCAAACGTTATATTATGCCCTGAAATTAACACAAGAGGGCACTGTACTCAACAAAAGCTTGTATAGTGTGAAAGATCATTAAATTTATTTTTTAGGTTTTTCTAACATGGCCAGTTATACTGCAACTGTCACCGTATAACTTACACAGACTAACATTGTTTGTTAAATTAAGTAAAGTGACATTTTTTAAATATTGTTCTCTTCCAGGCAAGAAAAAAGGACTTATATAAAATGATTTTGCTCTTTCTGCTCTTTTGCCCTGTCATATATCCAACGTAAGTATTTCTTTTATATTATAGATCTTTTCCTCTTAGTATGAGCACCTGAAGCATCAAAATATGATGTCAATAATCACACATAATCAGTGTTGGGTAAGTTACTCAAAATAAGTAATCCACTACAAATTACTAATTACTTCTCTAAAAATGTAATCAGATTGCTTTACTGATTGTTTAATATAAAAGGTAATCAGATTACTTATTAATTCACTTTTAAGTTACTTTCTAAATTTTCTTAGAAAATTCAAAATGTTTATATTTCCTCATATTTTATGGCACACCCTCCAGCTGTCACAGAAACGCTAACAGACGTACATATGAATTCATATTTTACATGTATTATATATATAGATTATTTTGCACACAAAATGTACTTAAAAGTATTTACTTTAATTGAAAGTCTTTCCAAAATGCCTAGACATAAATGTGACTACATTTTTTATTTCCTCTTTTCTAACTTCTAAATAATGTTCGACTGTTAGCTCTGCTCTCAGGCAGCAGCCTCTCCATTCATGCAACTTTGCATATAAACAGAAAAAAGCACAAAGACATGAGGAGAATACAACACAGAGATCTTTAATCTGCTGCTGCTGTGTAGGCTGAAGTGAAACAGATGGTCTCATTTAACATGTTCTACTCCTCATCAGAATTGTGTTTATATGAACTGCATTTACAGTCTTGTGAGATATTTGAGCATAACTAGAAACAAATTATATTCACTATAAAACATTTGTTTAAATTGAATCAAAAGAAAGTTAATCAAAGAACCTTGCAGACTATATTCCCATTTCAATTATTTATTTCTGTTAGATAGCTTGTTTACCAATTTATTTACAGGTCAGTACAAGCAATTGTTTTCATATTTTAAATCTATTTTTTTATTGTCTTTTAAACATTACTTATATATATATATATATATATATATAACTTTTTGTCAAAATAATTTGTTTTTCACTTAAATTCTATGTACATATTTTACCTTTGATATATATGACAAAGTGTGCTCAATTCAACGATATAGCATCTGGAATGGTCAATAAGTCATTAGTAGTCATTTGTAATTA
Organism: Myxocyprinus asiaticus; assembly: GCF_019703515.2. Classification (NCBI taxonomy): domain Eukaryota; kingdom Metazoa; phylum Chordata; class Actinopteri; order Cypriniformes; family Catostomidae; genus Myxocyprinus; species Myxocyprinus asiaticus. The sequence continues at coordinate 34,985,350 of NC_059357.1, read as the reverse complement.
TTTACCATATAAAAGGATATAAAGATCAGGTGCAAATGCATTGTTGTCCCTACAATAATGAAAACAAAACTCTAAATTCCTGATATAAACAAATTACTATGCTACTGAAAAAGGTGTGCTGCAAAGAATTTGAATATATCCAACATTTATTTAAAAACACAAATAATAGGAAATGATAATCATCACATAGTCCACAAATATTGTGGAGACATAGTGAACACAGATACAGGGAGATGATCAGTGGAAAAAAAAAAAATAGTAGGAAAACATTCTTGCTGTATATAATAAAATAGGGATTCGTGATAAAACAGACAAATGTGTTTTAAGTGCTGAACATCATTAACTCAGAACCATAGAATTCAATGTTCAGAGAAGAATGTCACATGTAGCAATCTTTCTGGCCATGAAATTCCTCCTATTTATTCTAATCATACAAAATGTCAATTCATTCAATGCATCACAGAGAGTCATAAGGAAGTCAATAATTACAAACCAGGCTGGAAAGATCATATGATTACTGCAGTAAATCCTGTCCATTAAAGGGATGGTTCATATGATTCTTGCATCATTTACATTACTGTATGACTTTGTTTCATTTTCATATCACAGTCCATCTTTTCAATACAATGGCAGCTGATAAAAAGTCACAGATAGTTTTTGGTTGAACTAGCCATTTAACCTTAAGTCACGGCAGGGTTTTAGTATACAGAGCAAAATAGTGTTGTGTATTCACCATTAATTGAGAACTGCTGAAATAGAAGAGAATAAAATGATTCAGTTACACATTCATTCGTCTGAGGTTCTCTTAGAATATGCTACATATTTACTCATTTTGTCCATCTTTTTGGTAATTGCCAACAAATAAATCATTTTAAAACAGTCCCCAATCTCCTGTGCCCTAAGAAGAGTGGCCATGAGCTGTTCCACCATCAGTGTTACCATGAATCTCCCATACTGTTTATTACATCCAACTAGTGCTCTCGCTGCACTGTTCTATATCCACTGTGCACAACTGACGAAATCAACCATCCTCCTCTTCCTGTAAGGTGTGATGGATAGTTAAATTAGTCTCTATCTCTCTGCCCCCATGACAATACTAGCATGCTCAGTGGAGGCTTGCTGTGTTACAGCTGCTGGCCAGCCCGGTGATGCCATCTGTGGTGCGATCTGACCTGCAGTCCATCGCCCCTGGTGACCAGGGGTTGGCGGAGGGCTCATGGCCCAGTTGACGTGAGGAGTTGGTGATGTAGCCATTGAAGCAATTGGACTACTGTTCCCAAAGCTTTCAGAGGCTTTCAGGCAGGAGAACATGGATAGGGCATCTGGGAAGTTGGGGGGTGTTGCGGGGGTGTTGGATGGAGTGCGCATCTGGAGATTGAAACAAAGAGAGAGCTAACTTGAATATTTGTGGGAATTGCATATGCATTACCACATGCTTTAATTCAGAAGTGTTCCTTCAGTAGCATAGCCAAGTAAACTAGAAAAGAAGAGTTTGTCAAGACAAACTTTGAATGTTGGCTTGACAAAACTTTGTCTGTATGTTTACAACAGTATGAAGGTTAGTTTGAAGTTTATATAAGCCTTATAAAGTTTATAAACTCAGGAAGTATGAAGAGAGAATTGTAGTTTTAAGGGATGTAGGCCTTGTTATGCAGTTGCAAAGGTATTCTGAGAGGATGGATGTATGGACAGACAGAATTCCAGCAACAGATATTCATTTTCTGAAAAAAGGAAGATGCTAAAATGTGGTGGTGACTAAAGCCCTGAGCACACGTCGGTTAGACATGAACGCGAAGCGTCTGTGTACAGGACGCATGATGTCAATTGCGTCATCAGCAGAGTGCTCATGCACTGAACGTGTGTGGCCAGATTTTTCTAACTGCGCCTACTTGGAATGTGCAGTATGTGCTTGGAATTATTTGTTCTAATAAGTGGGTTCATGAGGTGGCAACACTCACAGTTGAGCTGTTGCTTTCACGAAGTAGTGAAAAAAGATGTAATCACAGCTAAACAGCAGGAGACGAAGGTAGAAACAACAACAGTGGATGTGCACATCAAGAGCATGTGTGCGAGAAGGTCAGGAGATACCTGCTTTTGTATAATTCTAGTCTGAAGGAATATCAAGATGAAAGTCATCTTTATCTATCTAAACTCCTAAAGAGAAATAGTCCAGGGCAGTCGTAGCGTGCATGCACAAACCGTCTGTGTATGCGCACAGTCTAATGAAGTATACTGTACTTTGAAAGGCTGAGCTTTCGTCCATACGCAGACGCTAAGCGTTCAAATCAAAGCTGAAGGATACAGTACTTTGGGCTTAAGGTTGTAGACATTTGGACAAATACAAGTTGATGCAATAATGATTGGCTACTTCTACTGAATAAACACCAGACCTGATGCACGCACACAAATGTTACTATAGCAACGTTTATTCTATCAGAGCCCAGAGTTAAAAGATAATCAGGGTAAAAACAACATTTGTGACAAACACCAGTGACATCTTTATACATTCAACTGTGTTTTTGTGCTCCTGTTAAAAACAAATTAGAATGTAAATAATGCTGCGAAGCCTTTTATCTTGTGACCTAAGACACATTTGTCCATTTTATACAAATAAGATAAAAATGCACCAGATATGCAGTCGAAATTACTTCTACTCATGCATGAGTTTAATTTGACAAGACACAGGAGGAAACTTCTGTTCATTATAAGTCTCTCTGAACTACTTTATTCTGATTGGTCAAACACGGCATTCTGTCATCAAATATGTAAGTGTAACTGACCATTATTTCAGGCAGCCAATTTCATAGATACTAGAGTTACTTTCTCATTTCACTCCGCAGCATCTTTCTTTTCATATATTAAAATAATTTCGACTTCGGCCTAACAGCCACACTGCTCTGTATATCAGCATCAGCCATTAAAAAACCCATATTATATACTACTTAACAGTTGTGATGTCTTTTATTATAGCATATTATTATAATATATTTTACTATCATAATTAATGTTTTATATATTATTATAGCCAGTGTTACTTGGTGTTTTTTTATTTGCTCTTAAATATTTTTCAAGAGTATACAGCGGTGAATTAATATAGTGTTTAAATATTATTCATCAATAACAAAGTATATATGATATTATGGTGATTCTGACACTGTGTGAAAGCAATGAATACATATGCTAAATAAGCTTGTAAACATATTTCATGCAAATACCTTACCATGCCTCACATGGCCTTTATTTTGAAATCTAGCCTAGCTCAGGCAGGATTTGGAAAGGGAAATGGGTGTAATTGCTTTTGTTTCACATCTAAGAGTTTTTTCTGGTAAGAATGCAATTGTAGAGCTCTGTAAATGTAATTCTTACTAGTAAAAATGATATGAGAGAGCTCTGTAATTTGTTTTTATTTTTATTTTTATTGTTTTTTACTAGTAAGAATCAAATTGCAGAGCTCTTTAATTGGAATTTTAACTAGTAAGAAAATTCAATTGCAGAGCTCTGTATTGAACTGTAGTGCTCTGCAATTGCATTCTTACCAGTACAAATGCCATTAGAAAGTCTGTAATTATTATTCTTACTAGTAAAAATTCAATTGCAGAGCTTGTAATTCCATTGTAGAGGTCTGCAATTGGAATTCTTTCTTTTTTTTTAATCAACAATTTTTCCATACAACAACTTAAACATAACAGAAAATGTGGAATCAAATTATATAAAATTATAACCCTCCCCCCCAAACAATCCTTCCTCCCAAACAATGCCGCTACCCTGCCAATCTCCGTGTACCACTCTCAAAATGAGGGCACTCCAGCCAACTTCCATCCCCTAAGAATAACCCATCTGCCTATCCATAACACTGGCCAGGACCAATTCTTTATGTACTTATCCCCTATATTAATGACCGCCCCATCGCCTAAAATACAGAGTCTGGGGAAAAATTAAATTTGAGTACCCAATACATCACACATAAAACTCTGAACCCGCATCCAAAATTCTTGGATCTTAACACACCACAAAAAAAACATGGGCTGTGTCCCCATCTTCTGATTGGCATTGCCAGCAGGTGGGTGTGTCTTTAAGAGCAAGCCTATACAATCTAGAGGGGGTCCAATAGAATCGATGTAAAATCTTAAATTGCATCAGGCGCCCCTTTGCATCTCTAGATGTAGACTTTGCAATTGGAATTCTTACTAGTAGAAAATGCATTGTAGGGCTCTCTTAATTAAATAATACTAGTAAAAATGCAATTACAACATTTACTGCTGGATGCATTAAAAGCTAAATCTGCTTGCCATACACACCCAGTTTTGTGCGAAAGCAGAGAAAATCTGTGTGCGAGCGCAACCGGTACATTGTTACGCTCTCGCATGACATGCCTGTGCTATCTACATTTAACAGTACTATAATGCCATAGAGCTATGGTATATTAAGCTGGGCTATGGTCTATTAAGCTACAGTTTTCATTTATCTTCACCACAAATCTTTTTATTTTACTTAGTGAATTTATCATTTTTTTTTCCACAACTCCCCTAACATGCTCAGTTTGAAAACAATATATGTATAGTAACTCTTATCATTTACTCACCCTCATGCCATCTCAGATGTTTATGACTTTCTTTCTTCTACAGAACACAAATTAAGATTTTTAGAAGAATACTTCAGCTCTGTAGGTTCATTCGATGCAAGTGAATGGTGATCAGACCTTTGTAGCTCCAAAAATCACATAAAGGTAACATAAAAGTAATCCATATGACTCCAGTGGTTAAATCTAAATCTTCAGAAGCAATATAATAGGTGTGTGTGAGAAACAGATCCAAATGTAAGTTCTTTTTACTCTAAATCTCCACTTTCACATCTGAAAGCCACATGTGGTGCCTGTTTAGTTTCAATTTCACATCTAAAGTGCAAGTAGAGATTTAGAGTAAAAAAATAAGAACTTACATTTTTATCTGTTTCTCACCCACACCTGTCATATCGCTTCTGAAGATATGGATTTAATCACTGGAGTCTTATGGATTACTTTTATGTTTCCTTAATGTAATTTTTGAAGCTACAAAGCTCTGATCACCATTCAGTTGCATTGTGAGGACCTACAAAGCAGAAATATTCTTGGGTGAACTATCCCTTTAAGTAGATTGCCATAAACTCCCCCCCCTCCCGATACATAGTTTTAATATCATTATATTTCCTAATACATTTTTAATATCTGAAATAATAATAATAATATTGCCACCAAATCAAAGTCAGGGTGGTATACCCTACATACTCAAAAAATATGTTTAAAAACATTTTAACATATCATATAGAAAATATTAATTACTTTTTATTAATAATCTTGACATTTGTAGTGTAATTGTTTTAAACTGAAAATGGTATAAAAGTTTCATTTTAATTTATTTAAATTATTCATTTTAAAAAAAAAATTATAAATCCGACATGAATACTAAATTTACACTTCTTAGAACTTGGCAAATACATATGTGGTGATGTGGGCATGGCTGAGCGACATCTGTGGAGAGCAAGAGTGGTAAGGATTGACACCTGTGGGAAATCACCTCTAACAGCTGTTCTGTGTTGCACTGAAAACTGGAGGGGGTTAAAAGGTCAGTCCTGTCCTCCGGAGGAGAGAGAGTATACAGCAGTGATCGTGTGTGCTTTTAATATTATGCTGAAAAGCAGATCTTTGTGTGTGTAACACTGAGAAGTGTCATAATAAAACTTATGTTGGATTGTTTATCCTGCTCCCACTTCCTCCTTCAAGAGATAACGAGTGAACTATCACAACATATTAAAACGATTTAAACAAAGTAATCCTGTTTAAAGTTCTAACGATCGAACAGTAAGCGACAAGCATGAAGTACAACAAGTGGGACCTTGAAACTGAAACCTTATTTATAAAGGCTAATCTTACTCAGTCAACCAATACTCTGGCATTCAAAAGTGTACTCCTCTCTGCTTTCTAATCACAAGTCACACAGATCAGCATAATTCATCTGCCTGGCCTAAACTAGCTTCACAAACATTAAGCATCCATACTTTAGGGAGATCTAGAGCAAATAAAAAAATAAACAGATAAGATTGAGTTGACTGAATCTGATTAACCTTGCATGTGACCGGTAGTATTACTATTTCTCAGTAATTCCAAGCCAATTCTTTTCATAAAAAAATAATATTATATATAATCTCCAAGCAACAAACGCGAGTTAAATTTTTTTTTAAAAATAAGTGAGGATTCGAATTAGCTACACTGTGTTCTAAATGTCACGCTTTTATTGTTATAGGAGGGTGTAAACATCGCAGCGCCAAACGCGTGTTCTCTCTTTTTCCTGGAATTACCCTCCCCCACAACTTTGGACACGTTTGCAAAACGCCAACTCCATGAGCCCAGACATCTTTAAAATCGCTAAATTTATCAAACTGTCAACGGGAGACGCACTTAAAACTATGAACTTGATCATTACTGACATAAATGAAGCCTTCTCGAGACTCAGGCCAATCTGTGTTTATTTTTGTCGGACTCGTGTTTTCAACAAGGCGGAAGTCATCATAACAGACATTAGAAACTATCAAACCACCATGACAAAAACAATCATTTATACTTACCATCTGATGGCTGTAAGGAATATTAGCTTCTTGGAAAAAAGTACTAAGAGCAGTCTGCAAAAACATAAAAAGAGCTATCAGTTGATTATCGTTATTAGATATCTAAGGAAATAGCAAATGCTTGTTAAAGGGCTTTGATCAACTTCATAGACCTTTATTTCATTGAACAGCCAGAAACCAACATTTTCTACTCTACTCAAAATCTTTTATAAAGTATTTTGAAGTCCCATGTGTAGAATGACTGTTAAGCAGTCTGTTCCAATGAGCTTTCATTTTGTATACAACATAGTGACATCATAAACTAAACTAAGAGGTAGCTGTAGTGAGATCAGTTTATATTTCTTGTCCAGCATTTGAAACTGAGATGTAGTACTAACAAACATACCTCAAACTGCCAGTGTGAAGCTTGTAGAAGCTGCTTTGCTTGATCTGCCGCACATCCGGCTGTAAGAACAAACTGGTTTATCATAACTTGATGCCTCAATTCTTCCATATTCAGTCAAGAAACCTATGTGATCTCTTGAGTTCAAAGTTTCAGCTTGCAGTTTTCAATAACGACGTCCTCAAACATCAACTTCTCGATATGAAACCAAAAATGTTCCGAGTCAAACAGTTGTCCGTAGCGCCCCCAGTTGGGCACTTGCAATGAGTTTCGGATAAGAACTCAGGGATTTGTAGGCAAGTATGCAAAAATTAGAGTCCAGATGAAAAAGTAACGATAATTAAAGGTGCACTCAGTCATTTTATCCTCATTTAAAAAAAAAAATTACTTTTTAAATAAATTAATTGTAATTTTGAAACGTGTAAAATATCATGAGCACTCAAATGAGATGAAGATGCCAGTCATATCAGTAACCTTATAAAATCTGTTTTATTCTACATGAAGAGGGTCCCCTCACGGCGGCCGCCATGTTAGAATCACATGACCAGTCGAGAATTACTCGCTTGATCTCAGTAAATGGCATGTTATTGGACAGTTGCATCTGATGTTGCATCCACGCCCCTACGTGTCATTGGCTGTTTTCCATTCAAAGTCGGATGTGGGAAATTCCGACTTGATATTTCCTATCACCGACAATAAAGGCATTCCACTGCCCGATGCTTGGAAGATGACGTAAAAGCAATCAAAACTGCTATGCTCCTGTTAGCTTAACAGGAGTTCGACCGTCACCAGAGAAGTGTCCTAGCAACCCAACTGATAAACAATGCTGCAACGCTAGCATTTGTGCTAGAGGTGAACGATTATCAAAAGAGAGGATAATTTACCATTCATTGTACACCTGTCTCTGCAAATGTTTCTTAAACAAGCTGAAATATCATGTAATGTAGGAACTTTGACTTGTTGATTGATATTATTTAATAAAAGTGAATGTTAATCACTAACTTTGTACACCTCCCCGGGTTTGTGTGACGTCACGCAGTTGAAGATTTCCGCTCGAGTTTCCAAGTTGGAAGTCCAACTTCAAGTGGCATTCCATTGCACTTTTCCTAGTAGCAAGATGGAAATTCAGACTTTCCGAGTTGAATGGAATGCAGCATAAGTCCAAGATGACATATTACTGAGTGCCCCTTTACCTTCACATGCTATCAGAATTATTGTAAATATGAGTTTCCCACTTGGAAGTTACACCTGAACGACTCCTGAAGTCGTGATTATGACTGGGAAACTTAGATACCCGAGTTTCCCAGTTGGGAGGAGACATAAACTTTCAACATGGTGGAGGAGAGTCAATGTCTGTAGTGAATGACAGGTTTTATTTATTTTTTCATAATACAGCTAATTGTTAGCACTAGCTGTCATGTATATCAGCAACCATTTGATGCATGTTGTACATGTTTACACTGTGAAAATAGCTTGTATTTCACCAAAATTCCATTATTGTCAGGAAGCTGACTGAGTGATATGTATTAGGGTGTCAAAGTAAAAGTTCCTCAAGAAATATGTATGAATGAACACGGCGTCATCCATTTTTCCAGTTCTTTCCGACAACTAAGCACTTGAAAGTGACGTCCACGTAATTACCTACCACTTAAGACGTGGAAAATAGGGTGATTCCTCAAGCACATGAAGGCAGCATTAATAACAAGCCATGCATGGATTTCTGGGTGAAGTTAATTTAGATTTTATATGTTAAATGTCATTTTTGAATCTTGTATTGTAATTAACTGCAACATTTAAAAAAATAAATAAAAATAAACTGTGGCAGGCCTACTACCATGGACTTTTGGACATGCACCATGGTATTCTTTGAAGTACCTTGGAGTACCAGTAAACACCTCGATATATGAACATGGTATCAATAAGTATGGCACTGTATATATCAAAGTACCATGATATTTCCATCTCATAGCATCACTTTACCATATTCCCACACCAGTACTTTTCGTAAGGGTGGGAAACCTTTACTGTTTCTCATTTGCCTACATTACTTTGTTAATCCTTGGTCTATGTTCCATGAACAGCTAGAACAAACTATCAGAAAAAACTTCCAAAGGTGTCAATAATACTTGTTCAAAGATCTGTGATTTAAACACTCTTTCCAGGTGGTCAGCTATACTTCATATACTCTATAAACTTATCGTTCAAATCTGTCTTCAAAGTGACTAAACAGTTTATTTTTGGGGAAACTTGATATTTTGTAATGTAGTTATTTGTTTGGATGCTATTCCTCCATCCCCATCTATCATCCAAAAATGTTGACATGTCGTTTGACTGGAACAAGTGTCTGTCTCAGCTAGTGTTCTCTTGATTGATTGGACGAATACAGACTTTTAATGGAGAGCTCAGCCAATCACGTCGCGCTATAGTACAACCCTCGCGGGGTCGCCTCGCAACCGCGATTTACTTGTTTATTGTCACGAAAAAACTGTTATTATTGTCTCGATAAACGCCGAACGATTAAATTGTGAGCAGAACGAGGTTTCCTGCCAGTCAGAATTCACTTTTATGTGCTGATAGACCGGTTCACATCTTTATTGACTGTCTGTTTGTGACAGACGAAGTAACTAGAGGTGCTGGCTTGCTAGTCGGCGAGCCAGTGTGAAGACAGATCCAAGTGATCGGACTATATATATATATATTGATCATATATTGAGGCTGAACTTCACGAATCTTCTCTGAACCGACTCCGAAGGAAAGAACTGTTTTATTAAACACTCGTCATGTTAAACTGAACCGTGTCGGTTCGGATTCGTTATCCGGTTAGCAGACTTTGACATCCACTGAACGTATTGACGTTTAATAACGACGGCTGGTTCATTTTGATCTGGTTGTTTTGGAGAAAATGGGTGCAGTTCTTAGTCGAAGAATCGCAGGTGTTGAGGATATCGACATCCAGGCCAATTCTGCCTACAGATATCCTCCCAAATCAGGTGAGACTGACTGATATAGGATAATACAAGGTAGCGTTTTATCTGACCTGTCTGTTGTGAGGAGGTTTATGTTAATACATACCCTCTGTGGCCTCTTTTTGCACTATATTGTAAGCATTTACTCATCATCTTAAATATAGAGGTCTCTTTGGCCATCGCCATGACATTTGACTATTGATTTTACTGTCAACAAACCATTTTAGTAGTTAGTTGGAGGTGTCAGATTGGCTAATTGAGCTATTGACTTTTCTCAAGGAAACTATTTTGCCAGCCACTTTTTCATGGGAGGAGAGAAGTTTGACACTCCTCATCCAGAGGGTTACCTCTTTGGGGAGAACATGGATCTCAACTTTCTTGGCAACCGCCCAGTGCAGGTACTCACAGAAAAAGCAATGTATCAACTCTTAAAGAGTTACAATTACCTGAATATTACATTTCCGCTTTGGAACATTGTTTTGCAGTATTTCTAACGTTATTGTCCCCTAATGATGAATTGCTTGTAAGTCACTTCGGATAAAAGCATTTACTCAATGTCAGTGTATATAAATGATGTACATGTTTTTATTGGTGCCTCTTGCAGTTTCCCTATGTCACCCCAGCACCCCATGAGCCAGTCAAGACTTTAAGAAGTCTTGTCAACATCAGAAAAGACTCCTTACGATTGGTCAGGTACTGAAATGTCGGCTTAAACCACATAAAACAACATTGAAGAATTCCAGTTCGGCTGTTGCTTGCCATTTGTATTTCATTATTGATTTATTTGCATAATTATTTGTCAATGAGCTGATTTTGTTGTTTTGATTATGTCTTGTAGGTATAAAGATGATGCTGATACTCCTACTGATGAAGGAGTAAAACCAAGGGCCTTATATGGAGTAGAGTTCACCTTTGATTCAGATGCTCGAGTGGCCATCGCTATTTACTGTCAGGCTTTTGAGGAGTTTTCTAATGGGATGGCAATGTAAGCAGTAACAAAACTGTTTTAAAGAAATGCTCGAGGTTGATCAAATGTGACACAAAATGCACATTCTCTATGCAAATAAGCCTAAACCAGTGGTCTGGTCTGCAGCAAACAGTATCATCAATCACTGATGTAGTTTCACATTGAATGACATTAGTTTATTGTCAGTAGTCAATTAATTCAGTAAAATTAAGAGTTCATATCATATATTAAACATCAGTGGGGAGCTAAAACGAAGATTCTCATGGGTCCTTTTTAGCTGCACAACCTACATCTACATACGCAACTAGTTAGTAGTTCCAGATAGAGGAATAGCAATTTACTGTCCATGTTTGCCATAGTTATTTTTTTCTTGGCATTGTAAAATACAAGCATGTAAAAGCTTGGAAATGAATGAAAAATCAGTCTTTCACAGAACAAATGTATTTTACAGAGTAAAACCCATTTCAACTGATTATGTTGTTATGATATTCATGCTCTTAACAATATATTTTTTATTCTAAAGATACAGCCCAAAAAGCCCTGCATTGGTCTCTGAGATCGTATATTACAAACGAGGTGTTAGCCAGCAGTTTACCCTGCCATCCTTCAAGATTGATTTCTCTGAATGGAAGGAAGAGGACGTAAGTACCATCAGCCTAGCTTAGTGCTGTCACTCTTCTCTGATTGGCTTCTAAGGAATTAAATCGACCTCTCTGCATTATTGATTTTATACATAATCACGTAAAAGCCAAAAAATGACAGTGTCCTTGCTTTGGTGTATGTAGATTATTTAACATGACATATGTTTCTGTTTCTTTTTCTTATTAGCTCAGCTTTGATTTGGACAGGGGAGTTTTTCCCATGGTGATTCAGGCTGTAGTTGATGAAGGGGATGGTATGTTTTAGTGACTTTTATTTATTAAAATAAATTGTTTACTCGTGCTAACTAGACACTATGTATCAAGAAATGTTTCTGTCACAAGGGAAAAAGCAAAATGCTACACAGATGACAGATAGTCACTCTTTTTTTTGACCCAGTTTGATGTTTAAAATACTTATATATATTGAGCAGGAAAATACTGAGATATGTGGAGATTTCACTGTGGGTGGAACTACTTTGGACAATGCATCAAGAATAGACACCAACTATCCGTTAAATGTCTTGACATGCAACAGTGTTGATGGTCATGGCTGGTTGAGACCAAAAAAGAAATGAATTATAAAGAAATTTTATTTATCGCTTTGCACTTTATCACGTAATGCCTAGTTAGGGCATGAAGTATCCCCAACATAAAGTGGCTAGCAGTGTTAGAAATTAACTTTTTTTACTTTTATGAGGGCATAGTTTTTCTAACACGTAACACACAGTGTGTAGTCCATTTATGCCAAATTCTGCTATTTGACATGTATCAAATATTAGATAACGGATTTAAAAACAGTAATTCACGATGTGGCATTTTTGCCCAGAGCCCGGTTAATTTCTGACCCTGGTGGGTAGTGTTGTTGTCATACTACAATTATAATTGTGATTGGTTTTTCAGATTGTTTGGGACATGCACATGTACTGCTGGCAGCATTTGAAAGAGTGAGTTGAATTTGATCAAGGAATAAACAAACAATATGTTGTTTGTTGATTGTATATTGACATGGAAGGAGGACATTACATCTGAGACCACATATATTACACTAAAATTTTCTGAAAGGGATAGTTCACCAAAATTCATTAGACACCCTCATGCAATCCCATATGTGTATGACTTTGTTCTGCTGAACTCAGAGGTTTTTAGAAAAATATCTCAGCTCTGTAGGTCCATACAATGCAAGTGAATGGTGGCCAGAACTTTGAAGCTCCAAAAAGCAGAATAAAAGTAATCCATATGACTCCAGTGGTTAAATAAAAAAAACAATTCTTTATTTTTGGCGATTCGCATTCTTTGTGCATATTGCCACCTATTGGGCAGGGAGGAGAATTTACAGTAAAAAAGGACTCCAATATTGATCTGTTTCTCACCCACACTTATCATATCGCTTCTGAAGATATAGATTTTACTAGGGCTGTCGATTTAACTGATCAAATCAGTGCGATTTAATTATATAAAAAATAATGCATAAAAAAAAAATAAGCGCAATTAATCATGTCCCCAGACCTGAGGAATCTTCCTTTCATATAAGCAGTGTAGTGGAGTATCACCTGTTTTCTGCAGGGGGCAGTAAGTGAAACTTCAACTATTTAGGCAACACGTAGCTCAAACAGACAGAGAATAAACTACATTTACCAAGAGCAGACAATACAAGAAGATGAGCACCTTCTTTTGTACAAACACAGCTTGATGGAGCGCAAATCCGAAGGCAGTTAAATCAAAGTGCGTTTTTCTAAGTTTCAAACTTCGTTTAACTTGACACAGCAGCCTAAAAACAGTATGTTTATTTCGCAACCGAGACAGTCCAAAAACATCCGTCTGACGCAGGTGTAAATCGACGTAAATCGACAAAACCTTATAATAAATCTCAGAGTGATTGACGAATTCAATTGCAAAATGGATTGCTGTGAACTGTAGGCCAATGATAGCCTAATGTTCAATAATATGGAAATAAACAATATATTGCATTATTAAGCCACTTTTCGTATTGTTTTTTTTTCTTTTATGCTTTGCTTAACTTGTGTGCCTAAATAATATAATGCATTTACATTTTCTGTATTATTATTATTTTATTTATAATTATTTAAAAATAAATATGTATAATTATTTAATCATTATATGTTGAATTATTGTTATTTGAGGGGCTTTCTCAGCAATATTTATGTATGCCATTAATTGTGATTAATTAATCTGCATACCATGTAATTAATTCAATTAAAAATATGAATCCATTGACTGCCTTTATATGCTTTTTTGAACTTCAAAGTTCCAGCCACCATTCACACTTTTATTGTAAAAATCTTTGTTTGTGTTCAGCAGAAGAAAGAAAGTCATACACATCTGGGATGGCATGAGGTTGAGTAAATGATGAGAGAATTTTCATTTTTGGGTGAACTACCCCTTGAAATGTTTGTATGTTGTAAATGACTGAAATCATGTTTTTATTTACAGCATGTTGATGGCAGTTTTTCAGTGAAGCCTTTAAAGCAGAAACAAATAGTGAGTTTTACAGATATACATCCTGCCACAGTACAAAATAGAGATAGAAAAAAAGAATGCTTTTATAAAAAAAAAAAATTCTAAACATTTGCTTTAACACTACAGGTGGATCGTGTTAGCTACTTGTTACAGGAGATTTATGGAATTGAGAACAAGAACAATCAAGAGACTAAGGTGAAAAGATTGCTATTCTCAGATACCTTTTCTAGAGATGTCATTTATTTTCATTTATTATAATCATTTCATTGTTATTTTCTCCTCAGCCATCTGATGATGAAAACAGTGACAACAGCAACGAGTGTGTAGTGTGTCTGTCGGATCTACGGGACACTCTGATTTTGCCCTGTAGGCACTTGTGTCTGTGTAACTCATGTGCTGATACGCTACGCTACCAGGCCAACAATTGCCCGATCTGCCGACTGCGTATGTAACTACTGTTACCAGTCCCACGGTTATGTGTCATTTGAATTACAGCTTGGAAGTAGAGTGGCCCCAAAAAGTAGTTGGACATCTAAGCCGCATGTAACAATGAATGTGGCATTATTTAACCAAGTGCCATTTATCTGACACAAAATAAAGCACAAACACACTTTTCAAGCAAAACATTTCACAAAAGTAGTTTGTAAGGTTTCAAATGATAAAACAATAGATATATTGGTCAAAGTGTAGACAGAAAGTACACTTTCTGGTTGTCAAACTTAGTGGAACATGTCCATAGATAATGTGATGAATTACATCTGTGGTTACTCTCCTAGGAAACCTGTGTGAACTTGAGGGGAACTGACTTCATGCATCCACTAAAATGACATTGGGACCAGGCTGTTAAAAGTATTTGCAAAAATGGCTCAGAAAAGTTAGTTTTGAGAAAGGGTATAGCATCATTTGTTTGCAGATGCAGCTTTGATTTGTATATGGTTTCTTATGCAATGAAATTCATCAAGTGTGACTCGGTTGTCCAGATTTTGGAGCACTGTATGTGTAAATAGATATGCATCGGCATACACGTTGAGACTTTTTTTTTGTGAAAAACAATAAAAAAAAAAAAAAAATGGCATTTTTGTTTGTCTGCAGCATTTCGAGCCCTTCTTCAGATCCGAGCAGTGAGAAGGAAGCCTGGAGCACTTTCCCCCGTTTCCTTCAGTCCAGTGCTGGCTCAGAGCATGGACCATGATGAGCATTCAGTATGTCACTAATGCATCTGCTTGAGCTTTCGCTCTACAAGACATTTCTATTTGCGGAGATGCAAACTACTCACCTTTCAGCTAAAGTTACCTTTTTTTAAGCTAATTTGCCCAAATTGTTTGGTAAAATGTTGACATTTTCCTTATTAAAAACACTTGAAAGGATTACTTAAAGCTTAAACACTTTAAAACCTTTAAATGCAACAGAAAAGCTTTAAATACAACCCACAAATTAACTAAAAATATATGCACTATCTAGAGCACCTACTATGACTTTCTCACCTTTTCACCTCTCATACATTTGCATCCCTGCTATTGTACTACATGGATTTACTATGTCTTTTTTTTTTTTTTTTTTTTTTTTTTGTGCCTCCTTTTCTTCCCTTCCTCCAGAGCTCTGACTCAGTTCCTTCTGGCTTTGAGCCCATCTCCCTCCTAGAGGCTTTGAATGGGCTTGGTGCCGTGTCCCCTGGCATTCCATCTGCACCTCTTTATGATGAGATCAACTTTTCTGGTAGCCTGAGTGGAGAGAGCAGGCAGCTTAGTTCACCTGAGCACTCTGGAGACAGTGCTGGACAGAAGAGCAAAGTCATCAAGTCACCGGACTGGTAAACCAGAGCTGCTGTGGAATATCACAAGACAGGATTAAAAGCTTTATTAAGCAGGGTTTACAGTTGTAAGCGTTTTTTGTATTTTTTTTATTTTATTTTATTTATTTATTTTTTTTATTAACAGAGCACAACAATAAGTATTTTTTTAGTTGGACCCAATCTGATTTGTACTTGCCCTGCCTATATTTTCTCTGGCCCCACCAAAAAATAGAAATGTTATTTATATACTGTATATATTAGGGCTGGGTATTGATACAGATTTCCTGATTCGATACTGATTACCAAGCTCAAGATTCAATATTGATTTATATGGGTATATTTCAGTTATAATATCCCTTTTGATTACATATTAAATAAATTCTCTCCCTGTTCTCTGTTAATTATACGGGGAATTTCTAACTAGGTACATTACGAAAATATTAATTTTATGAATTCTATTTTATTACTTTTTCATCATTTGTCATATTTTAGCTTTTTTAAAAATGAACAAATCCATGTATTAAATCAGTAATTATGATATATTGCATATATTACATTTTGTTACATCTTTATGGTTTAATTGCATAATTTGTACTATTTACAAGTATTTACATTGATTTATTGAACACGTGATTAAGAAACGTCACTGTCTCGTTAACAAAACCGGCATTTCTGTAAAGAGCGTCTATAAATAAGTGCATATGAACAAGAGAGACTTGTTTTTGATCAACAACTACCTGTAAAGAACAGAAAGAGTATTAAAACAGACATTATTCAATGACAAATGGGTCGCGTGTATCTCGTCTTTGGACACACATTACACAAAACAACTTTTACTCTCAACATGCAGTGAAAGGATCTCACTGCTGAATACTGCACCACTATACTACACAATTACTGATGAGTGAAATGTAGACATTTACCAGCCAGTTACCAAATATATACATTTTTAGTGCATAGTGCGAAGTTTGCAAATGCGAGTGATTTCCTCTCATTGTAGTGGATGGTTGCACATAGAGTAAAAGATCGATCTTGGGATTTAAGAATTGATATAGAGATCGTTCAAATGAATATCGCATTGCATCGGGAAATCAATATTTTTACCCACCCCTAATATATATATATACTGTATGTTTATTGATAAAAATAATCTAATTGTATCGTATGATACGACACTCTCAATTCGATGCACGTATGTATTGTTCCATTCATAAATAATACAAAACTGGTGTTTTTCAAAGTTATTTTATCATGGAGCTCTACTTTTTGTTGCCAATGTCAGACACTGTTGTGTCATTTAAGATTTAACTTGGTTGAATCCTTCAATAAGTTTAAGTGAAACATTATATATACGTGTTTGTATGTGTGTGTGTGTGTGTGTATATATATATATATATATATATATATATATATATATATATATATATATATAAATATAAAAAAAACCTGTATATGATCAAGGAACACAAGACGGTAAGATTAACACAGCTCTAAAGTGACAGTTCTGTCAACTGGTTCAAAACTCTTTTACATTAGCCTGGGGCCATCTGGACATCCTTTTTTTGAATCCTGTTTATGCTGCACAAAATACCCGGAGATGATCTTTGCGTTCATGTGACTGTGTAATAATACCTGGCCTATGGCCAGTGAAGAGCAGAACTTCCTGCTTAAACCAGTCAGTGGGTCACAGTCGAGAGGTCATACGCTTCTGCTTTCCACCACTTTGAATAATGACTCCGCTTTCTCAATTCATCCTGTTGACATTGCTGCAACCTAACATGTTGCAATAAGGAAAATAAACATCATATAGTTTGCGTTAACCGTTAGATATAATTTTTTTGACCGTTAAAACATCCCAATATCTGACAAATTCAAACTTTGTTGTACACAAATAACAAAGCAGACAAGACTAGTTTTTGTTTGAGCACCAGCAACTTTTTGTTGATGCCACAAGTGTACAGCTTGACTTTGTCCCATGACAGCTGTGTGCTGCCACAGAGGTTCAACTCTCAGCATCTTGCAAAGTCCAATACACTGCTACAGCAAGTTGTATCCCTAATGGGCCACACTGGCAAAAATTGCCTACGTCGTTCCTGTCTCTAGCGAGCATGCAGATAGAGGCTTCTGCTGCAGAATCACATTAAAACGGCCTTGCATAGATTGCGTTATTATTGTATCGCACAGTCCATCATGTCCATCAGATGACAAGATTTTGTCCGGCAAACTGTATCTTTTTCTGACATCTTGACCAGCACTACATTTTCTTAACGGAAACTCACAGTATCTCAGGAAGCATGCCTGCATTAAGTCATATTCTAGCTTCCTGTATTGACAGTCTCTGTGTGTTTGCAGCACTCTGCGGTCTCCATCATATCCCATTCAGGAGGAGGATGAAGAAAAGCTGCCAGAAATGTCTGACGCACAAGCTCACATGCTGTTGTCCAGCAGCCCTGCTCCCACTGAGGTCAGATTCTCAACCCAAATAACCTTCTTACACTCTGATGTACTGTATCTTTTTCATGTTCTTCATTCTCTCTGTCAGGGCACTGCTGGGGAGGACGCCCCAGACTCACTTTCTCCTGAAGATGGTGAGCACAACTCCAGAATGATCCCTGTGTGATTGGATGTTCCATTGAAGGGTTTCTATGCCTTCCAGAAAAGCCTGGAATTTTGTAATGGAAAATAAGTGTATTTTACTGTATCTTCTTCCATTGGCAGATTTTGTTGACTATTTTTTCAAGTCAACTCGAGATGCTGTTCGTAACCAATTTCACTTCCATGACTTGCTTCCCTATTTTCAAGTGAAACAAGGATATTCGACAAGAAATAATGTAGTACATTACTTGATTTTATCCAAATGGAGCTAAGTGGTTGGAGGGGATGGGTTAATAATAAAAAGGTATTTGTGATGTCAACCGAAATTAGTTTCAGAGGCGGAGCAATTATTACGTGCTGATTACAATTTGATACAATGTGCATTAAGGAAGTGAATAGGGTTATATTTTTCTGGGGTTGATGCTTAAAACAAGTCAAATCCACCAATGGAATAAGACAAAATGCACTTATTTTCAATAAACATTATCTGAAAAAAAGTTTAAAACATGACAAAGATACTGATTTTTTTTAGCTAATATTAGCTAATATTGGTAGTTACACGGTTTAACAGAATATTCCAGGTTCAATACAAGTTAAGCTCAATCGAGATCATTTGTGGCATAAAATTGATTACCACAAAAAATAATTTTGACTTGCCCTGGAAGTGAATGGGGCCAGTCTATAAACATTCAAATACACACTGTTTCAAAATGACAGCCACATGATGTAAACATTACACATGTTAACATGATTTTAGTGTGACCTGTGTAACGTTTTGTTCAATATTACAACGTTGTTGTCAAGACGACATAACCCAGGTTAACCCTGTAATCTGGGAAACACTGTAACGCCAGTAACTCTCTAATTTTATCAAACTAAAATCATAACATGTAAAATGTTTACATCTTGTGGCTATACTTTTGAAATGTGTGTATTTTAATGTTTATAGACTGGCCCCATTCACTTCCATTTTAAATACCTTAATGTAACCACATTTTTGCTGCTGCTTTTTTTTTTTTTTTTTTTTTTTTTACTAAACAAGGGACGAGTCAAAATGATTTTTTGTGGAATTTAATATTATTCCACAAATGCATTTAATTAAGCATAAGCTAAACATACTGAACTCAGAATATTCCCTTTACATTCTCCTTTTACATTCTTTTGGAGATGTCAGATTCTGTTTTGTTTTTTGTGAATTTGTACAGAGGATCGACTGAATTTGGAGGAAGAGGTCATGAATGACTGTAGCAGTGAGCACAGCAGCTTCACCAAAACTGAAAGTGACCCACTGGGAGACATGTCTCTGCCTGGTAATGTATCCAGACACAAGAGGCCTCTGTTCATGTGTTTGAGGGTGTGATGTACAAAGGTGTTATTGTCTCAATTGTGCTTGCTCTTATTGAACAACACTGTTCATTCTTACCCTTTTGCCAGCTACTATACTAGTGCGGTTGACTGTGTTTGACAAACACTCTGTTTCTGGCTCTCGGTCATTCAGCTTATCTAACCTGTGTGCCATTTATTCCTCATCTTCCTTCCCCTGCCTTTCTGTCCTCTCTCTTGGTCTTGCTCTGAGCAGCTCTAGGTCCTGATTCCTGCTCTATTGGTATGGAGGAGTAACTGGTATGTGGGCTTGTGTGCCCCTCTCTCTGCTTTTCTTTCATGTTCTTATTCTCAGTGCCATACACACATGCAGAGTACCTTATTTAACAGATTTTAGGATTGGGCAGTATGACCAAAATCTTTAATAATGTTAAAGATTAATGTTCTTTAGACTGGAAATAAAAAAAATAAATAAAAAAACAAATAATATATATATATATATATATTACATTACCATGTAAAAAACATTATTATATATTTATAAACCAGTCAATTAAATACTTTACAAATGTAATGTACTTCCTCTCTTATTATTATTTATGAATTTATTTATTTATTTGTACCTTGATGCAAAAAAAAAAACGAAATGAAAAAGATTAATAACTAGATTAATTTGTATTATGTAAAACTTTAATTAAACATAAAAGTCTCCAAAACAGTATGGAACTAATAATAGGCTATGTATTATTTATATAGTGTTATACAACAGTATACAACAAATAATATAAAATGGAAAGTTCAGACTCTAAATTCTGTTTACATTTCCATCAAATATTACAACTTTATCAAATGTTGAAATGCCTATTCGTGTTTGTATGACATGTCTATCAATTATCACATCTAAATGTGTTTGTGTGACTAAGATATTTATAGTGTTTTAACTGCAGTACGTGTCATGTCTGCAGAATTATCTGGCTCAACAGAAAGTCTAAACACTGAGAGTACATGCTGCTCCAGTCAGCCACTCTTGGGTCCCTCAAGCCATTTGCACATGGAGGATGAAGAACTGGATGATTAACCATGCAGGCCCAACTCCTTCTCTGAAGCCTTTGTGAACACCACAACATTAACCTCCCTTTAATGTCCCTTCTTCCTTTTGTGTGATACAATCTCATTCTAATATCCAACTTTGGACAATTGATTCCAATTCCAGTCCTTTTATTTTTACCTCATCTTGAGACTTGTAACTGGCTTATGAGTTATGTTCTAGTGGGCTGTTGTATTACTCTGCCTTCCTTGTGACTACTTTAGGGCTCAATTTAATCAAGTTGCCTACTTGAAGGGATAGTTCACACAAAAATGTAAATACTGTCATCATTTATTCTTCCTTGTGGCATCCTAAACCTGTATTCAGTTACGTTTTTCTGGGGAACACTAAAGAAGGATTTGTAAAGAATCTTCACATGGATCTTTTTCATACAATGACCGTTGGAATGGCAGGCTCCGTAAAGGAAAGAAAAAAGCACTATAAAAGCACCATAAAATATTCCATAATAGTCCATATGACCTGTGTGCTATGTTAAGCAGACCAAAAAAAGTCGGTATTCCCTGACAATGTTCATCTCCGCTGCAGCTCTCAAATCAAATGTTGCATATGGCAACATAACCTCACTGAGCACTTTATTAGGAACATTATGGTCCTAATAAAGTGCCTGACATTGTCTTTTGCTGTTGTTGCCCATCTGCCTCAAGGTTTGATGTGTTGTGCATTCAGAGATGCTCTTCTAGTTACTACAATTGTACAGAGCAGTTATCTGAGTTACCATAGTCTTTGTCAGCTCGAACCAGTCTTACCATTCTCCATTGACCTCTCTCATCAACAAGGTGTTTACATCTGCAGAACTGCTGCTCACTGGATGTTTTTTGTTTTTGGCACCATTCTGAGTAAACTCTAGAGACTGTTGTGTGTGAAAATCCCAGGAGATCAGCAGATACAGAAATACTCAAACCAGCCCATCTGGCACCAACAATCTTGCCACAGTCCAAATCACTGAGATCACATTTTTTTCCCCCATTCTGATGGTTTATGTGAACATTAACAGAAGCTCCTGATCCATATCTGCATGATTTTATGCACTGCTGCCACACGATTGACTGATTAGATATATTAGGTGTATGTTGTTCTTTTTGGATCTTAGCAGCCCGTGGTCACTTTTATGGAAAAAATGTGAACATACTTTAAAAGAAAACTTGTTCCATAGAAAGAATGCCAGCATACCAGTTTAAGTCACGAGTGTGAGTAAATAATGACAAAATGTTCATTTTTGGGTGAAATGTTAAAGTGAGACAGCACAAATGGGTTAGGGCAGGTCTAATTCCTGTTGATTTTTGTATAATTGTGAGCTGATTTTTAACAGGAGGTTGGTGGTTGAGTTAAAAAAAAAAAAAAGTCACCTAAATTTCTGATTACATAATGCTGAATATTTAAAAACACGATGTGATATAGCTGAAATAACCTGTCAAGGTTAATAGGCAAAGTACATTTTACTGAAGTCTCATGGTTATACATCATTTCAGGATATCTGTAAGATTAAACATAAGTGGTGACTCTCAACAATTGATCGTGTTAAACTAATAAGCAAATAATATAAAAATATAATTGTAAAGGTGCATTTGAAATGTTTTGTAGTTAAGTGCTTAAATGTATTAAACATTTTTTGTGTGCTGACTGAAGATGAAGAGAGTCTATATAAATGAATTATTTGTAATGTAATATTAATAGTGATCAAATACTGTTGTACCAGGAAATGGTTGACTTGACCAAATATTGTATGGTCTAACAGTGCTTTAAAAATGCTTGCTTGTCCAGCTATTTATGCTCTAATATTTTGAGGACTGTAAAAGCCATGGTGGACTCTATTTACCTTTATTATTATTATTATTATTATTATTGTTGTTGTTGCATTTATTGTAATATGAACTTCAGTGCTTCAGCATATTCCCTCATGTGTCAGTTTGGATGTTATTCAATAACTTAAGTGCGACAGGTTGGTTGTATTTCAAGACGAAAGAACAGCTCAGTGGTACCCACTGCTGTTTTGACAAGTCATAAGCACAAAATCTCATTGTTCTCTTCAAACATGCAGACATAGAGTGTCTTGTAGCATTATGCATAGAGGTATTTGTGCCTTTAAAGAACAAAGCAAGTGCTGCTACAGCTTGTGCCTATAGCTGTGCTTTGTGTGTGTGTGTGTGTGTGTGTTCATCGGACGTACATCTTCAAATCTGTAACCTGACCATGTTTAAGCATAAGTAAGATTAAAGTTCTTGTTTGTAAAGTTCAATTTGAAAAGCAAATTATTTAAGAAATTAAGGATCTTATATTGCTTATACTGAACATTAATACTAATAAACATTTTTGTAATACTTTAACATGATCTTTTAAAAATCTTCAATTTTTGTTTGTTATATCAGTATTTCTTTTTCTTTTAATACTGATAGGCTGCTCTGTAAATGTATTCTAAACAAATGTTAAAAATATTCTATACTGTACTGATATTAATGTTGTTGAATTACTTGCTTTGCTAAGCTCTGCATGATAAAAATGTATTTAAAGTTTATCACCACTCTGGAACATGCATATCCTTTTAGCTCCCTCAGAATGTGCCATTTCTATTAAATATTCCACTATGCGGCCATGTTCTTCCTGTGTGAAAAAAGTGCATTTAAGCATACGCCAGAAAAAGAGTAATGAAAGTAATATACAGTGGCAAGAAAAAGTATTTGAGACATTTGAAATTACCTGCATTTATGTATAAATTTGTCTTAAAATCTGGTTTGATCTTCATCTAAGTTACAAAAATGAACAAACAATCTGTTTTAACTAATAACACACAAATTATTGTATTGTTCTTGTACATATTGAATACATCACTCAAAAATTTACACTGTAGGTTGGAAAAAGTATGTGAACCCTAGGCTAATGACATCAACAAAAGCTAATTAGAGTCAGGAGTTGGCAAACCTGGAATCCAATTAATGAAACGAGATTGGAGGTGAGGGTTAGAGCTACTTTGACAAAAAAAAAAAAAAAAAAAAAGCAAACGTTCTAAGTTTACTATTACCAAGAAGCATCTGCTGACGTGGACCATACCTTGCAAAAAATAGATCTCAGAAGACCTATGTTCAAGAATTATTGCTTTGCATAAAGCCGGAAAGGGTTACAAAGAGCTTAGATATTCATCTATCCACAAATAGACAAATTGTCTATAAATGGAGACACTTTATTACTGTGGCTACTCTCCCTAGAAGTGACCGTCCAACCAAGATGACTCAAAGGGCAAACCGCAGAATGCTCAAAGTAAAAAAAGAACCCTACAGTGACAGCTAAAGACTTGAGAGAATCACTGAAACTAGTTAACATCTCTGTTCATGAGTCTAGTATATGGAAAGCATTAAAAAGGCATGGTGTCTTGCTGAAGGAAGCTGATGCTTTCCAACAAAAACATTGCTGTGAGCCTGAAGTTTGCCAAAGACCACTATGATGCTCCACAATGCTACTTGGAAAATGTTTTCTGGACTGATGAAACTAAGGGTGAATTGTTTGGAAAGAACACAACACTACGTAAGGCATAAAAAGGTCATTGCATACCAACATGAAAACATCATCCCAACGGTGGAGGGAAATATTAATACTGAAGATATTGTTAATTTTTGTATGACAAATTGACATTTGTTCCACATTTGTAAGTCGCCTTGGATAAAAGCATTTGCTAAATGACTAAATGTAAGTACGGTGGAGGGAGCATCATGATTTGAGACTGCTTTGCTGCCTCATGGTCTGGACTGCTTGCCATCATCGAGGGAAAAATGAATTCCCAAATTTATCAAGATATCATACAGGATAATGTCAGGGTGGCTGTACGCAGCTGAAGCGCAGTAGAAGTTGGGTGATGCAGCAGCTGTGATCACGAGAAAACAACCTTTGTTATGTTGAGATTGCGAGAAAATTTGTCGTAATAATGAGAAAATTACACAAATTATAAGTGATAAACCAGTGTCAAAACGGCACTGTAGACAGGTACTTATACTTTAACATATACTTCCGTAGACAGGTACATATACTTTGGTGCAACTTTAAATCAGTTTTACTGATTTACTAAATTGCACTTCAGTGCAACCAAGTATGTAATTCTGAAATAATAA
This sequence comes from Myxocyprinus asiaticus, assembly GCF_019703515.2. Taxonomy (NCBI): domain Eukaryota; kingdom Metazoa; phylum Chordata; class Actinopteri; order Cypriniformes; family Catostomidae; genus Myxocyprinus; species Myxocyprinus asiaticus. The sequence continues at coordinate 34,960,401 of NC_059357.1, read as the reverse complement.
ATATGAGGTCATAAAAGCTGCATGGATACCAGTTACAGAAATGTGTGGCCTCAACTGAATGAACAAATAAAATAAATCTGCCAGCTGGAGGGATCAGTTATTCCCTGGAACAACTCGTCCACAAAACCGTGGGTTGTGCCTTGTGGGCAAAACATACCCCTTCCTGCCAACACACTGCCCTCTCACCTTTTTACGTACATATTAACACGCCCATTTCATGACCCTTTTTTTAAAGTCTGAAGTGTGAATGACTGGAGCTGAACTAGGGGGGTTTCATGACACTAACAATAACTTAATTCACTTACAATCTCCTTTATGTATGTATTCCATAGATAAACTGTGTTATAAGATAATAATTAGTAGTTCATGTTACAGCATATATAGGCATTGAACAGTAGCAGCATTAAGTTAACTTAGTTTAAAAAAAAAAAGTATTTATTTATTTTTCTGTCAGATACAGTTTCTTTTCTATTTCTGTCTCACAAGAATTTAAAACCTCAGTATCAGCACCAAACAAACTGTTTTCAAATAGGTCTCCCAAATGGTTGAGCTATTATGTAGTCCCGCCCTAAACTCATGCCATTGGTTGAGCCAATGTTGCTATATCTCAAACATACAGAGTGAAGGGATGGTCTCACTAAACTTCACGCTCCATTCACTCCCATTCAAACGCATCCGAATGCAGCAGACCGGAAACGCAAGCTCATGCTAATACATTTCGTACTACGCTGCCTACCAAAGATCAAGCTTGGTAAACTTTGAACTGTGAATTTGTACGCCGAATGCTATCCCAGATGTGTATGACTTACTTTCATCTGCTGAACACAAACAAAGATTTTTAGTAGAATATTTCAGCTCTGTTGGTCCATACAATGCAAGTGAATCCTCCCTACCCAGTAAGAGGCGATATGCATGAAGAATGCGAATCAAAAAACAAAAGAAGAATGTGAAAGTGAAAGTGGAGATTGATAGTTTAATTGATAGGATTTAAACACTGGAGTTGTATGGATTACTTTTAATTGAGCTTCACAGTTTTGGTCACCATTCAACTTGCAAATCTTCATTTGTGTTCAGCAGTAGAAAGAAAGTCATACACATCTGGAACAGCATGAGGGAGAGTAAATGATGAGAGAATTTTCATTTTTGGGTGAACTATCCCTTTAATCCTGATCTGTGTTTGCTCAAAATTCTGTGTAAAGACTAACAAATGAAAGCAGTGTTTGGAGTCCTTGAAGAAAGCGTCTGCCTCTGATGGCAAACAAAGTTATTTTGGAGATATTCTGGAATATTCAGTCAACTAATGTCACAATGATTTAAAATGCCATCCGTGAGGGGAAACAAATCGTGGTTACCATTCATTCATCCATTATTTTGTATGGCAAAAATTAGGAGAAATTTCCAACAGATTTGTCTATTTTCTGAAAGAAAAACACTGAAACTGTTGTGTTTTATTATAATTATTATTATTATTATTATGTTTTGCACTTGGGGTGTTTTTCTGTCAGAAATAGCCAAATCCATTGGACATTTCTCTTCATTTTACCCCATACAAATGAAAAGGGTTACTTTGACAATTTGTTTCCTCCCACGTCATTCATGTGTTTCAAACGTCTCCATTTTAATAACTTTTTTTTCATTGTTCCTCCAACTATGTCGCTTTATTTTATTTAGTCATATATTTAGTTAGTTATGTATGTGTAAAGGGAGGTTTATAATAGACGGCACTAAATCTGAAATAAAATCATTTTTACACATTTAAATTAGCTTCTCTTTTTATTCAGTGTGTGGTAAGTCAAAGGGTTTCTTTTTTTGTTCGTTTCAAAGCTAATGGTAAAATCTGGGTTTTACATAATGTAGGCTAATAATGAAACAGCACCACTGGTTTCACTATTACAATTTATAAAAATCAGAGGATTTTGAGGTAACTTGAGGTAAGTTTTTAAATGGTTATCTGCCCATATATGTTATTATACACAGGGTCGTAAGCACTATAGACAGTATTTTTACAAATATATATACCCCTTTATACAAAAGTACAAAAATTCAGATTCATTAAAAATTCTCAGTAGTTTTAGGTTTTATTAAGCATGTAAATAGTGTATAAAGTTGTTTTCTAAGAAAACAATTAATAAAATTGTGAAAGTGGCGTTCACTCTAGTGGTGAAACTAAAGAATTACTTTCCCAATATGGTGAGCATTGCATTATATTAGCAACACTCAAAAGCTAAATGCAGAAACCACAGACTACTCATATCAGAACATTTGACCCAGTCTGGATATGAGAAATGAGCTTTGAATGCATCAAACTTACTAACTAGAGTTAGGCTATGAACAGAGCAAAAAAGATATGTCTGTGAACTGTAGATCACCCTTATTTCCAACCATTTTCAAAATTTGTCATGGTTCAACATGTCTATTTTCTGTCTAGATGTGCAGCAGATGGTTAAAACATGACATCTAACCACAAACACCTGCTGATTGGTAGGGTCCCATTTCTGTCTGGAAACAGGTAAGTCATCTTCTGAGCACACAGCCTTGTGGTGTTAGTAATAATAGCAATATGTATTTCAATATTATATAATCTGAAAATATTTAACAATATCTACATTATAAATACATTTTACTATTTACTTTAAGGGCTATTTGTCACATTTTACTCCAATGAATGTTTCTCAGGGTAGGTTCATTTTGAAACTCAATTTCTGTATTGACACATGCTGACTTAATAGCAGGGCATGTTGTCACACTATATGGGGTAAGTTGTGGCAGTGGAACCTGCCATTTAGCCTATAGGCTTTTCGGGCAAAAGTAAAAAGATTATGAAACAAAACAATTCACGAAGCAGCAAAAATGATGCCAAACCACTGTTTTGGCCAACAAATATTGTAATTGATAAATTGTGTAAATGTATAACATTTAAAACACGTGACAACTTGAGATTTATAAAAATTCCAGTATCACGATAAGACAGTTTTACCTTTCAGTAAAAATCTTCCTTTATTATATAATTGACCCAGCATGGTTTTATTGTGTTCAATTGTCTATCCACCAGCAATTACACAGATATGATGATATTGGAATTTTAGTTTGGAAAATAAAATTCACAAAAGTATTCTAATTTAAGAGGGTATTTGAAACCATCATACACAACCACTGCTAGAGAAATGAACATTTGTGTAGTTGTACTTTTGACTAAAAATCTGCTGAGATATAGCCCTTGAGACAACATCCCCATGTGACAACAAGCCCTGATCTCCCCTTAAAGTAGTTCAGATGTAACTTGACTCAGTGCACCTGAGGTAATTAACTGTCTGACAGTAGCTGAGGAGATTATTCAAACTACTTAGAGGGACTGTTGAAGGTTAAGTCATCTTAAATTAACTAAACTCCTCCTATGTTGTCAGCTGAGACCCAACATTACGACAAGGCTTTCTCATTAGGGTTCAGACAATGATGGAAGAATAAGCCTGTAGCCTAGATATATATTACGTTTGTTTGATGTCATTTATAAAACCCTAATGCTCAATACTGTGATGTCTAAGACTGAAAATAACCATTTAAGTTCTCAATCAGAGAATATGTCACAGGACAATCATGAACATGGAGAACAGCAAGGGGTAAAAAATTAGCAAACGTTCAAATTAGCCTTCAGCCACGTGCTGTGGCATTAAATAGATCTCTTGTTGGAAGAAGTTCTTAATCAAATTAACACTTTGTTGCCAAAATGAAGGCTTTGTTGTCAACAGTAATTTAATAACACAAGACAACAGGAAGTTTACACATGGTTTAGTAAGTTTGCACCGATTTGTTCTCAGCATATAAATGTAAACAGGTTAACTAAGGACAAAAGCCAGGTGTCAAAGCATCACTTTCCCATTTACTTAGATGTCTGGCTAACCCTCTTTGTGGTGTGAAGATCTGCCTAAGAGCTGTCTGCACAAATCTCTAGCAAGCCTCTCTCCCTCTCTCTCTCTCTCTCTTTCTCTCTTTCTCTCTCAATTCTCTTTCTGTTTGACCTCACATGCCCATACCCTCCATATGGACATAAATCATTCACCTGACACACACAGACTTACACAGCATTTAAGGCTTTTAAGTACATGTGCACCCTACATGACCTCAGAATGTATGATATGTAGATATCTTCTTGATAAGAAAATGATTCTTAGGACTCTTAGGAATGTATTTGTTAAAATTCTTTAATCCATAAAAAACATTTATAATAAATCATCAGATTTGAATTTTAGCAATCTCAGTTTGAACATCAGAAACAATATTTTAGTACAGTTTAATCACTGGAAATGAGATGTGCAGTATATATATATATATATATATATACACACTGGTGGCCAAAAGTTTGGAATAATGTACAGATTTTGCTCTTATGGAAACAAATTGGTACTTTTATTCACCAAAGTGGCATTCAGCTGATCACAATGTAAAGTCAGGACATTAATAACATGAAAAATTACTATTACAATTTGAAAAAAAAAAATTTAACTACTTCAAAGAGTTCTCATAAAAAAATCCTCCACGTGCAGCAATGACAGCTTTGCAGATCCTTGGCATTCTAGCTGTCAGTTTGTCCAGATACTCAGGTGACATTTCACCCCACACTTCCTGTAGAACTTGTCATAAATGTGGCTGTCTTGTCGGGCACTTCTAACACACCTTACAGTGTAGCTGATCCCACAAAAGCTCAATGGGGTTAAGATCCATAACACTCTTTTCCAATTATCTGTTGTCCAATGTCTGTGTTTTTTTGCCCAGTCTAACATTTTCTTTTTGTTTTTCTGTTTCAAAAGTGGCTTTTTCTTTGCAATTCTTCCTATAAGGCCTGCACCCCTGAGTCTTCTCTTTACTGTTGTACATGAAACTGGTGTTGAGCAGGTAGAATTCAATGAAGCTGTCAGCTGAGGACATGTGAGGCATCTATTTCTCAAACTAGAAACTCTGCTGTACTTATCCTCTTGTTTAGTTGTACATCTGGGCCTTCCACATCTCTTTCTGTCCTTGTTAGAGCCAGTTGTCCTTTGTCTTTGAAGACTGTAGTGTACACCTTTGTATGAAATCTTCAGGTTTTTTTGGCAGTTTCAAGCATTGTATAGCCTTCATTCCTCAAAACAATGATTGACTGACGAGTTTCTAGAGAAAGCTGTTTCTTTTTTTTTTGTTGTTGCCATTTTTTATCTAATATTGACTGTAAGACATGCCAGTCTATTGCATACTGTGGCAACTCAAAAACAAACACAAAGACAATGTTAAGCTTTATTTAATGAACCAAAAGCAGTGTTTGATATAATGGCAAGTGATTTTCTAGTATCAAATTATCAATTTATCATGATTACTCAAGGATAAGGTGCTGGAGTGATGGCTGCTGGAAATGGGGCCTGTCTAGATTTGATCAGAAATGACTTTTTTCAAATAGTGATGGTGCTGTTTTTTTACATCAGTAATGTCCTGACTATACTTTGTGATCAGTTGAATGTCACTTTGGTGAATTAAAGTAACAATTTTCTTCCGAAACAGCAAAATCTGTACATTATTCCAAACTTTTGGCCACCAGTGTATATGGAATAATGTACAGTTTGGAATGATGTACAGATTTTGCTATTATTTTTATAATATAATTAATAAAATAATGTAAACACTTGTTTTAAATAATTTGAGCAATTTTTTTTATATACATCTCATTATATATATATATATATATATATATATATATATATATATATATATATATATATATATTAAAGCAATATCACACGAGCAAGACTGCTGATAGGTGGATAATACAGCATGAATGTGTTGTTTTATTCAACAGTTCAACGAACAAGTAAATAAATAATTATGGAAAAGCTAAGGAATGTCGCAAAAAATGCTCTTGTGTGAAACTACTTTCTGCTATTTTTAAGATGCGCCTAAGCCACCATTACTAATTAGAAAACCACACTTTAGGGGTAACAACAGTTTCTAACATGTTACTGGAGAAACAAGGATGTGTGTGTGTATGAGAGAGAGAGAGAGAGAGAGAGAGAGAGAGAGAGAGATAGTGAGTGACTGAGCATGTGATAAAATACATCATTTAGTTTAACTCTATTCCTCAGCTGTAGTGTGATGATAATCCTCTCCGATCGTGTAGTGATGCGGCCATACGTGCAATCGGAGTGTTTCGCTAACATTCAAGTGTTTTGTTGTCGAGGAAAAAACATGGAGGACACCAAATTATGTTTGTTGGGGAACTTTTATTATGACACTGACACAGAAAGCATTCGCTCTTTCACCATGTTTAAAGTTTACGTCTTCTCCTAACTCATCAGGTATGAAGTAGGCACCCTGAGTGTGTTTGATTACTCCGTATTTCGCAACTCTCAGCTGTGATTGGCAGTAATGCTGGAGCTGCTATTTCTCAGCTATAGTGTAGTAGTAATCCGAGCAATCATGGAGTGAGAGACATTTCCCAATGGCTTCACAGAAATTTGTACACTAACTGACACCACAGTTTGCCAACGTCAGCAGAACTTGCTCATAGTACACACATAGTCTTTTCTCAACAAATGCTGGCTCAAATCATTAATGTCACGGGGATGAATGAAAATTCACACTTTTAGCGTCTCTTACACATCTGCACTGCTCTTACACATTTAATGAAGCATCCCAGTGCTGATGGTCTGAGCTATCAGCACTCTTGGAACAACTCTTGTCCAATCAGATTTGAGGACCAAAAATAACTGTTTTATATATATATATATATATATATATATATATATATATATATATATATATATATATATATATACACAGTCTAACATAAAATGTGCATTATAAATTGATAAATTCAGTGGCCAAAAGACTTTTAAACTGTTACGTGAGATAAATATCACTTATGTTGTGGGTATAGTTATTGGCCGATGACAATCTCAAACTGACCAAATGTTGTCCATTTAATGGCTTGCCTGATATATCAGTCTATCACTAGTCCTCAATGTCCTTATTCTCTTGTTATGCACTGGCTTGCTTAATTTGAAAACACCAAATGCGTAATAGAGCTACTGGGGCTGGCGTCAACATCACAAAGCTTGCTTTGGCTGTACAAACAGTTTCTAGGTAAGCATTTTGAGTGGGCTGTTTAGCTGCAGTCTGAGTAGGCTATTAGCACACAGAGTTTCAGGGACAGAAGTAAGTAGGTGAGTAAGAAAGGACACCTTAGGAGATCAGGGGGAGGGCCAGGAAAGGGCCTGACAAAAAGAGGGGAAGAGAGGGGAGGGTAAAAGAAGAGGAGAGGTGACAGTGTCAAGGTAGAACGATACGATTTTAGAAGAGAGCAGGTGGAAAATCTACTAACGGAATAACAGCATTGTCCTTAAACTTGAAAAAGAGGGAAAACGGCAAGGGCAAGCATCAGTAAAGAGGCAAAGAGGCTGCGTTAAATGCAAAAAGTATTGTGAGAAGTATTGTCATCCAGAGCCAGTTGTTAAGTGTGAAGGGTGATGGCACCTCAGGTCGTCAGCTCACTCTTCCTGAAGCCTTTCTTTCTGAAGACACCACTAAGCGTTGCCAGCCCTCGACGCCAGCGACGACACACATTACCTGCTAGTGAGTTCCGTAATCTCACGCCGCAGGACGCCATCAGTGTATTTGAGATAGAAAGAGAAGGTAAGTGATTTCTTGGACATGGAGGGTTTAAAAATTGATTTAGCTCATTGGTTTAACATTGTGAGCAACAGATCGATGCTGTCCAGATGTGTCACATATTTTCATAATTTTTAATTTAGCTGTTATTACCTAGATTTAAAATTCAAGTTTACATTTACCTTTTGTAGATTGTAGATTGTAGATGTAGATTGACATTTAATTTGTGTCTTTTTTGTATATTTTACACAGATCACTTTGATTTTGCAAATTTACACTTATGAACCAATAAAGAAGAACAGGTAACACTTTACAATGAGGTTGTATTCGTTAACATTAGCACAATAAACAATACTTTTACAGCACTTTTGAATCTTGGTTAATGTTAATTTCAACATACCAATAGATTTTTTACATTTAAAGCTGTTATAATTTGTTAGTGCAGTTGGAACTAACAATAATGACAACCTTGTTTTAAAGTGTTACCTAAGAACATTTTGGATATCTCGGCTTATAATCCCTATTTTTTTTGGGATAAATGGAAGTGGGTTAAATTTTATCTATTTTTTTATTAAACTTATTTAAGTCATTTGAAACCACGTTTCACATTATTGACTGACGCGCAATTAAATCTGTATTAATATGATACTATAATAATAGTATCATTATCAAGCAACAGTTTTTGATTACGTTTATCATTTTAATATAATTTTGATTACTGGATGTAATTGAAACCAGTTTAAAAAACACTCTTTAAGCTCTCTAATCACTTCCTAAGTTCTTCATATAGAACACTAAGAGAGTTAAGTCAACGTGCTAATTTGATTGCGGTGAAACAGATAAACCCTCGCTGATCTGCCGATAATTCTTTGTTTTTGTTGTTTAAAGGAGGGTTGACTCACCCCTGTATTTCTCCCATCTCTCTCTCTGCAGCTTTTGTCTCTGTTTCTGGAGAATGTCCACTCACCCTTGATGAGGTCCTCATTTTCCTGGGCCAGTGTCCTGAACTCTCTCTGGGTTGGTTTGAAGAGGGTCAGCTGGTGGCCTTCATCATTGGATCTGGCTGGGACAAAGAGAAACTTGAACAGGTGAAAAATTAAATGGCAACATTTAATATACAGTATGTAAACACACATCTTATATCAATTAACTACCCACTAAGCAGTGGTAAATGCATGCAATAGATATTATGTTTCCCATAATCTTAAAAGGCTTATGCTTAAAGGCTTGTAATTAATTTTGTAGACAAATATACATTGTCAACACATTTCCTCGCACGTATATCTATCACAAATGGATGTACAAAGTGTCCAGATAGTGTCACATTTTCAAAACCTTTTCAAGACAATTAGAAAATAACAGAATAGAATATATTCTGATATATTTTGATGTTTTATTTTTCATATATGAAAGAGATGATGCAACAAATATAGAACAGGATTCATTAGTTCCAGACTGACATTTCTTAAGATGCAACTAGCTGTCAAACACATATTGAGCTACACATAACACATAATCTACACATTCGTATTTTCTCAGGCACTTTTTGAGTCTAAATAGATACACAACTTATATAATTTCAGTAGTACACTCAAATGACAATAGTTGTATCATACTGTTCATGTGTTACACTTGCTAAAGTTTACTTCCACGTTGCTTCATCAAATTACAATGTCAACTGTAAATCAAGTCAATCACTGACACATCAGCACCACCTTGAGTAGTAATAGCATGTATAATACTTTATGTATGTGAACACACGTATGAAATACTGATAATTCACCATTGTCTCACAGAAAATCAACGTGATGTAGTAATTTGTATGAATATAGGACTAATTTGTCTTGTAATAAACAAAGAAATGTATATCCTGTGATAGTAAACTTAAATAGATATGAAATTATGCAAAAATGATATATATAAAAACACGACACCACACCTAGTGTCTTTAATGACCCATTTCACTTTAAGTAATCAAACAGTTATTTTTTCAATTTTTTGTTTTGTTACACTATTCAGAAGAGATTGTTTGAGGAATACTAAAGGAATACATCCAAAAAATGGATGAGGTACAGGGGCTGGTATGAGGTCCCGGGTCACTAAAGACCCGAGGAACAGTGCATCCGGAAAGTATTCACAGCGCTTCACTTTTTCCACATTTTGTTATGTTACAGCCTTATTCCAAAATGGATTAAATTCATTATTTTCCTCAAAATTCTACAAACAATACCCCATAATGACAACGTGAAAGAAGTTTGTTTGAAATCTTTGCAAATTTATTAAAAAATAAAAAAACAAAAGAATCACATGTACATAAGTATTCACAGCCTTTGCCATGACACTCAAAATTGAGCTCAGGTGCATCCTGTTTCCCCTGATCATCCTTGAGATGTTTCTACAACTTGATTGGAGTCCACCTGTGGTAAATTCAGTTGATTGGACATGATTTGGAAAGGCACACACCTGTCTATATAAGGTCCCACAGTTAACAGTGCATGTCAGAGCACAAACCAAGCCATAAAGTCCAAGGAATTGTCTGTAGACCTCCGAGACAGGATTGTATCAAGGCACAGATCTGGGGAAGGGTACAGAAACATTTCTGCAGCATTGAAGGTCCCAATGAGCACAGTGGCCTCCATCATCTGTAAATGGAAGAAGTTTGGAACCACCAGGACTCTTCCTAGAGCTGGCCGCCTGGCCAAACTGAGCGATCGGGGAGAAGGGCCTTAGTCAGGGAGGTGACCAAGAACCCGATGGTCACTCTGACAGAGCTCCAGCGTTTCTCTGTGGAGAGAGGAAAACCTTCCAGAAGAACAACCATCTCTGCAGCACTCCACCAATCAGGCCTGTATGGTAGAGTGGCCAGACGGAAGCCACTCCTCAGTAAAAGGCACATGCCAGCCCGCCTGGAGTTTGCCAAAAGGCACCTGAAGGACTCTCAGACCATGAGAAACAAAATTCTCTGGTCTGATGAAACAAAGATTGAACTCTTTGGCCTGAATGGCAAGCGTCATGTCTGGAGAAAACCAGGCACCGCTCATCACCTGGCCAATACCATCCCTACAGTGAAGCATGGTGGTGGCAGCATCATGCTGTGGGGATGTTTTTCAGCGGCAGGAACTGGGAGACTAGTCAGGATCGAGGGAAAGATGAATGCAGCAATGTACAGAGACATCCTTGATGAAAACCTGCTCCAGAGCGCTCTGGACCTCAGACTGGGGCGAAGGTTCACCTTCCAACAGGACAACGACCCTAAACACACAGCCAAGATAACAAAGGAGTTGCTATGGGACAACTCTGTGAATGTCCTTGAGTGACCCAGCCAGAGCCCAGACTTGAACCCGATTGAACATCTCTGGAGAGATCTGAAAATGGCTGTGCACCGACGCTCCCATCCAACCTGATGGAGCTTGAGAGGTCCTACAAAGAAGAATGGGAGAAACTGCCCAAAAATAGGTGTGCCAAGCTTGTAGCATCATACTCAAAAAGACTTGAGGCTGTAATTGGTACCAAAGGTGCTTCAGCAAAGTATTGAGCAAAGGCTGATTTCAAAACAAACTTCTTTCACGTTGTCATTATGGGGTATTGTTTGTAGAATTTTGAGGAAAATAATGAATTTAATCAATTTTGGAATAAGGCTGTAACATAACAAAATGTGGAAAAAGTGAAGCGCTGTGAATACTTTCCAGATGCACTGTATGCATTAAACCCCCCATCCAAGCAGACCACAGACAAACATCTTAGAGTTCATTAGTGTTTTTTTTTTTAGGTTGTACTAATATTCTAACCTACTTTTGACCATCTCATCCAGGAGGCCCTGACTACACATGTCCCTGACTCTCCAGCAGTACACATCCATGTGTTGTCTGTACACCGCCACTGTCGGCAGCAGGGCAAGGGCTCCATCCTGCTTTGGCGTTATCTGCAGTACCTGCGCTGTCTGCCGGGCCTGCGCAGGGCCCTGCTGGTCTGCGAGGAGTTCCTGGTGCCCTTCTACCAGAAAGCTGGCTTCAAGGAGAAGGGTTCCTCTGCCATCAATGTGGGGGCCTTAACCTTCACAGAGATGGAGCATCAACTGGGAGGTCAAGCCTATGCACGACGGAACAGTGAATGTTAGATGCTTTATGTTAAGGCACATCAGATTCTGATAAAGGACGTTGTGCTTAGATTCTGGACTCAGAGTCAAGGACTCAAAGCCCTACATCCATCTAAGCAAGGAACCAGAGACTTAGCTATGCACTCATTTTAAGAGATGGAAGCACTAACACTCTGGCTATACAAAGGCTGGAAAGGATACCAGTGTTGGTTATTTACAGAATTTAGGACTGCATAATGACTTGTGTACTGCCCAAGATGTATTTCATGCTTTACTGGTTGAAAAACAGCAGTTGTTTATAATAGGAAGACATTTATTATTTCCTTTTTACTTGCGGAAGAAACCATACCATAATCACCAAAAAAGTGAAACATAAAAAAATTAATTCTTCTGGCAAAAGTTATCCATGCAAATATTCAACCATTCAAAAAGTGACCAGGATCTTATATAATTCCTATACAAGTTTTGAGATATTGTCAAATAATTTTATTTTTTATAACTTTAACCCTTAGATACCCCTGGATAGTAGTGAAATGTTGAATAATGTTAAAATAAAATCATGTGACCATGTGTTTTGAAATGCAAACTCTGTGTACATCGTATGAACTTGATGTTTCATGCAATGTAAACTTAAATTAGAATATCCGTCAACTTTATATGTGGCATTAATCATATAATATGTATCTAATCAATAAAAGCCAATTTAATTACAAATCTTTATTCTTTCAATGTGCATTTTATATGCACAGCAGTGAGAAGGCTTCATTTCTGTGAGTTTTTGGATATAAGCACAGCTTTTAAGCTTATTTTCTCCATTAGGTACCATCCTAATAATTCTGTTAATTTCAGGGCTCCCACACCATTTTAACAAATTAATTTGTATTATTTTTAACCTCCTGAGACCAGAGCGTGACTGCTGTGTGCATTTTCTATTTACCTTTTTGATTTAGTACTGAACTAGTAGCACCTAATAAACAAAAAAAAAAAAAAAAGCTTTTTCTTGAGCAAATAGTTTTCCTAAAAATTGATGTCCTCATATGTGTACAGCAGGACTAAGTTGTGAGATTTTGAATAATACCAAGCTATAGAAAGTCAGATTTCATCAAATTGCTCATGTTTCCAGGAGTGTTGGTTATTTGTGTTTTTGAGACGTTACAGACATTACGTCAGAAATTTGCATAATTAATTCTGATTCAAAGTAATTGCCAACATCATCCAGTCACTTTATAATACATTGTAAAGTCTCGGTCTATGTACTGATTAGCATTGTCCCATGTCTGCTATGTTGAGTGGTCCAATCATCATCTGCAGCCTGAAATTGAACTTTTGACCGGATTTTAGGAGGGAATGCACTTAGCTGCATAGGAAAACGGTAGGATGCTCCCTTGCGCCCTATTTAGTGAATGACTTAACCTCCAGTATGCTGATGTCTGCACTGGTCTCAGAACAGTTCGAAATGTACTTTATTTTCATCCTACCTCCATATAAAGCCACTGAAAGAAAACATTTTCAGCTTTTGGATGAACCTAGTTATTCTCAATGCACAGTAAATATAGGATTTCTAAGGAAAAAGCACTAAAGTACACATTAGTGTACATTGTGTTTAACAGCGTCGCATTTCACGATAAATTGCTTAAATTTTAAGAATGGCATGTTGGATGAAACTAGATACTCTAATCTTTCAACTCAAACAGGTTTCAATGTAAAAACATAATTAGGTTTCTTACAGATGTAATTTTGTGGTTGTTTATCCCAAAGACAAACTCTGCTGTGGTCAGCACCATGTTGTTTTGTCACATGAATGTTTAACCTTTTATTGACTGCACAGAGTCTTCTGTACTGGTGATCAGTTGGTTTAAATGAATTTAAATGATGCGTTGTGTATAGTGAAGCCAAAATACAACATCCACACATTTACGCAGGGTAGCACGGGGTTAAATTATTATTATTATTATTATTTTATATTCCCTTATATTTCCAGGTTTTCTATGACTGTAGGAACCCTGTACTTTGTTCCAAACTGCACTGTAAAAACTGGTAACCTGTGATTGTTACTTCAAGGATCAATTTCTACTTCAGTTAAACCATAAACGTCACTTTCGTTGGTGTAACCTAATTTGTCAGGTAAATCTAGTCAGATTAAATAACATTTTGTTACCACATGAAGGATTTTATAGGTTACCTCACAAAACAGAGCGGAAAGGGCATGGTAGACATGAAAAAAAAAAAGAAGACAAAAGTCAGAGGTGCATGTTGTTTTTAGTTGTATTTTGTAACAAGTGAGTAATTTGGGTAGCTAAAACACTACCCTTTCATAATCAACCATTACTTCATTTGAAGTAACACAATGAAAGAATATCATTTGAATGCTCAACGTGTAATGAAAATATGGCAGTAGTAGGTACATTTATCAAGGCACCAAAGGTACAGATTTTTGTTCGTCCCTGGATTCTGAGGTCGATTAAACAAAGACAAACCTACCCCTGACATGCTAAAACATAAAAAGTACAACAACCAAACTGGAGAACACGTGTTTTCCATTTGCTGTACCAGTGCTTTCATTATGACATTGTCTTCTGAGACTGTAGTGTAAAGAAATTTTTGGCGTGAGGGTGACCCTGTTTTTGCATGATTATCAGACACCCTTATCAACAGACTACATAAAACTTTTTCTGCACATTAAAAAGCATTGTTTCAACTTGCACTGAGTAAAAAAATAACACAAGCATACTGTCCAAATTCACAGAAAGGGCTTCATTTGGGAGAGACAAAGTGCAACTAGATACACAGGGGATTGGTAGATGCAGATCAACAACCAATCAAATCACTCTATTCCTGAAGCCCTGCCTCCCCTCCTTCAATGGAGATGTGCATTAAGGTCGTACTTCTCACAGAACTTGTCGGTGAAAGGAATGCAGGTGAGCAGCTCGCACCACTCACACTTGATGGGATACACGTAGAAGAGCACCACGAGTCCGGCGAACAGACCCACGAACACCACCATGAAGATAATGATCTGGCAGCGTTTGCGGTACATGTCCATGCGGCCGAAGCTGATGTAGGGCAGGAAGGTGAAGGAGAGGAAGAATCCCGAGATGAAGCCGCTGATATGGGCGAAATTATCAATCCAGGGCAACAAGCCGAAGGCAAACAGAAAGAGCACCACACACAGTAGCTTAGTGAAGGCCCGCCAAGGCTGAGCCAGAATTTGCCAACTCTGAATTAGCTCTACAAACAGACAGGCCAGGATGCCAAACTGAGAGCCAGCTGGACCCACCTAGAGAGACAGTAAAAGGGGGTATAAGGCAAAGTTAGAGCGAACATGGAATGTATACCATATCAGTGCATACAGTAGGTAGTTACAGTACTGTATGTAACAGGGTTGAGCAAAATTCAGAATTTAAGAATCGCTGTGATTTCAATTCATGAGTTGGAATTTGAATTGGCTACGAATTGCAATTCACCAGTCACACAACAGAGGAATTTCAATGGTCCAACACAAGTTTAAATTTGGACTAATTATACCTATTTATTCCTTATACTGTATGTAGAATAATTTTTTTTTTCAACTGATTAGATATATTTCTCTAAACTAAATTCAATACTATAAAAATAATGATTTTAATTCCATACACAAAATGCCCACCACATGTTTTTAGATAACTTAATGAAAATGCATTAAAATACATAAAGATGCATTAAATAAAGTTTTGACATTGAAATTTAAATCTATTGATTACATACGAGTAAATGACAGAATTCTGGGAAATTAACGGGATAGTTCAACCAAAATTGAAAATTCTCTCATCATTTACTCACCTCATGCCATCCCAGATATGTATGACTTTCTTTCTTCTGCTGAACACAAATGAAGATTTTTAGAAGAATATTTCAGCTCTGTAAGTCCATACAATGCAAGTGAATGGTGGCCAAAACTTTGAAGCTCCAAAAAGCATATAAAGGCAGCATAAAAGTAATCCATAAGACTCCAGTAGTTTAATCCAAATCTTCAGAAAAGATATGTAGGCGTGGATGAGAAACAATCAATATTTAAGTCCTTTTTTACTATCAATGTCCACTTTCACATTTTTCCTATTTTGCACCTACTAGACAGAGGAGAATTTAGAGTAAAAACTGACTATAATATTGATCTGTTTCTCACCCACACCTATCATATCTCTTCTGAAGACATGGACTAAACCATCAGAGTCATATGGATTATTTTTATGCTGCCTTTATATGATTTTAGAACTTCAAATGCTCTGATTACCATTCACTTGCATTGTATGGACCAACAGAGCTGAGATATTCTTCTAAAAATCTTCATTTGTGTTCAGCAGAAGAAAGAAAGTCATACATATCTGGGATGGCATGATGAGGGAATTTTTGGGTGAACTATCCATTTAAGTGCTCCTCCACCACAGAAGTTAATTAATCAGTATATGGGTGTTTCTTCAACTTCGGGCACTTCCCAGGGGTAGATTTGTATTAAAATAAACAGATTTCAACTTAAGTTTTAAGTACTTTTAGTTAAAATAAGGTCTCATTTAAACTGACTTGGAAACTTTTTACCAGGCCTTCATATTTTATTTTTGGTACTTTTCAAATGCCTTTTATCTATAGATGTTACTGTTTTAACATCTGTCCCAAACCCAAACTTTCTATATTAAACTATGAAAATCCATTATAAATAAAACAAATTGTTTAAAAGTTTAAAACTATGACAATCTAAACAAAGAGTGAAATAAACATAAACCATTTCAATATTTATAGTGTCAAAATTATTTCTATAAATTTTAAAAGAAATTACAACTGTCCCATAGTTGTGGCATCATTTCCACCACACCAAACATTTTTTTCAGTAAAGAGCATGCTTGAGATGAAACTGTGAAAATATTATTTAATGGTGTGTATTTAGGATACATAAAATGTTAGCTATGAATTAGCCCTAGGAAGAAAAAGGAGGTGGCCATTTTATTTCAAAGATGTTAAAAATGTCTGTAACACTTTACAATAAGGTTACGTGTGTTAACATTAGTTAATGTATTAGGTCTAATGAACTAACAATGAACAATGCTTTTACAGCATTTATTATTCTTTGTTAATGCTAGTTAATAAAAATGCAATTGTTTATTGTTAGTTCAAAATGCATTTACTAATGTTAGCATATACAACTTTTAATTTTAAAAATGTATAACTATATGTTGAAATTAACATTAACCAAGATAAATGCTGTAAAAGCATTGTTAGTTGTTAGTTCATGTTAACTAATGTTGTTAACTAATGCTAACAAATATAACCTTATTGTAAAGTGTTACCAAAATGTCCTTTCAATCTCTGTCATATCCACCATGCGATTCTATTAAAAACAATACATAATTTAAAATGTGCTTGAAACTACGCTGTGGTGGTAATTTTCATAACTTTTATAAAAAAATTCAAAAATAACAAATCTCCTGTGATGCAAGTAACAGGACTGTATACTACTGGAGAGAGTGAAACGTGAAACATTTTTAAGACTTTACTTTCAAGAAATCCACAGTGCTAAAAGTGTCCAAAGTTGAAGAACCATATATACGTAGATAGGCTACTAAAGAATGAAATGCATTAAAACTAAAATTTAAAGTTACAGTAGTTATGTGAATTTTGAATTTCATTCCATTTTAAGTATATTTCCTTAAAATTGATTTAAATTCAAATTACAATTCTGCATAGTTTGCTATCTCAGATTGATTTCAAATTCAGGAATTCAGCTGTAATTTAACACATATTCTCAATGTAATTCTGAATGGTGTACAACCCTGAATACAGTATATAAAAGTGTGGAAGCATTGTGCACCTCAGCTCTGTAGGGGAGGAAGATAGCACTAGCCAGATTTCCTGTGATACCACTCAGGATATAGATGATTGATATCCGTAGCCACCCAGCCAACTTCTCCAGGTCTCGAAGAATCGTCATCTGAAAACATACCGACACCAGGCAATGCAGAATCCTGTTTTTAACACAGATGGGGACAGAAAGAACATTTCAAGCATGTTGCTTATAAATTGCGCTGAAACCTTTATAGATTTGAATGCATATTTTTTAATTCCAAACACACCACAACTTTCTGACATTGTCAAAGAGGCCATAAACATTCCCCTTACAGAAGACATAATGTTAACTTTCCACAGTCTATGACATATTTACAATACTGTCAGTTGCTTCATAAAATGTGGCTCGTCTCAACAAATATTGTTACAATGAAAGATATTTCAGTTTAACGGCCACAAAACATGAATAAACAATGTAATAGATTTTTACATTTTCTTAAGAAAATGTGAGTGGTGCTGGATCCACTATGTTAGGGTGTTGTGGGTTGTTGCCAGCGAGTTGCAAGGAAACTCTGGGTGGTTTCTTGGGCGTTCTGTGAGGTTGCTTGCTGGCCCAGGTCAAAGAGCTCACCTACATGTCTCTATGATATGATATTCTAGTCCCTAGATATGCCCTTTGTCGCTTCTTCAATATAATATCTTCCACCAGGTGAAAATCATAAATCTGATTCCATCAAAATGTCTTAGCACACCTCTCCTCAAAAAGCCATACAATTTAAGGTATCATTCATGTCTGTAGCATGAAAGGATGGGTTATGCAATGATGTTTCAAATGGTATGAGCAATAGTAATAATGATGCTTGCGTCAGCAGGCACCATATACAATCCAACCTCAGAAAGTTCAAGGACATTTTGAAAGAGTGATGACAGGCCGCAAATAGCTTGTCAAGGTGTGTGACAGCGGCACGTGCAGAAGCATTAATTTACTGAGCCTTCTTAAGAAAGGCAAAGTGCCAAAGTGCATCTCTCTCTGAGCAGCTCAGGGGAGCAGCACTCTCTTTAATTGATACTACAGATCACACTGTGCAAAATAGTCAGCTTTTTCTTAAACCAGATTATCTGATAATATGTGTCAGCTTTTACAGCACCTGAAACATACTGAAGTGCAGCATGGAATAGTAAATAATAAATTGTATTGATCACAGACAAGAAAATGTCGATAAGCAAATTAACGTGTTAATTTGTGTGCAATAGTGCAATTAATAATATAAAACATTACGAGTTAAAAAATTTACGCAATTAATAATGCCCCCTGACCCATAAGGTACATTTTGTAATAAAAGTAAATATTTTATTACTACAGAAGCAACTCCAGCTTGATATACATACATTTGTTTTTCCAAGCCACCTAAGCAGGGGGCAGTCAGCACACCTCAACGAACCTGTCATAAGTGTTTAAGACGCTAAAAACAAATGACACACATCCATCTGATGCACATGTGCATAGACCTATAATTTAAAAAAAAAATCTGATGGAACGCAAGAATGCATCCTGTGAGAACATGAAAACTTGACAAACTCGACTGTAGGCTTGTTCAGTGATATGGGAATAAAACTAACAGTATATTGACTTCTAAAGCTACTTTTTGTATTGTCTAATGATTGCTTTACTCATCTTCCACAATACTACAATATATTTAATATCTGAATACCTAAATAAGTATATTTATTATTGGACCTACATATTATTTTACTTTGAATTATTATATTGACATACTGAATGTATTATAATTCAGTATGTTTATTAGGGGGACTTTCTCAGCAAACAATTACATATGCGATTAATTGTTATTAATTTGATTAGTTAATCAGCATGCAATTAATTACATTAAAAATTGTAACCATTCTATTTTGCATATACAAAATGAAGCCTATTTTTAGGGCAATTAAGAGTTTTAACATTCTGACATTATTTTCATGACAGTTACACACATGGTCATTAGGATATTCTCATAACCAAAATTTTAAAACAATGATATATTATTTAAATAAGTATTTATAAATCATAGTAGTACTCCCTGGCAACTGCCTTTCATTTTTTCATTGGAAATCAAATTAAAATGGTTTTTTTTTATTAATTTGGGGTTAAATATAAACAAGACATTTTCTTTACAGTTTTCGTGAGAATTACTCTAATACAGACAAGAGGGATGGCTCTTTTGATATAAAAGTATAAGCCTAATAGTTTTTTATTATTATACTATGGCCACGTTCACACAGTCAATGTTTTGGATTGACAACCGTATTTGCTCACAGGTGTGAAATGTCTTGTTCATACAACAGCTTACAGTAGCGGTCTGTATGAAGCAACAACCAAAGTCAAACCCGTATTCTAACACGTGTAACCATAGTGACAGTGACTAAAGTAAATATCAAAGATGTGTAGGGCGCAGCGTTTGAGTTGCACGGCTTGCGCTCATACCATAAAACTGATGAGTTCTGGTGGAAGACAGCATCTGGATTAAGCACTCCAATACAGGACTGATAACCGTATTCTGCTGCTGTGTGAACGTGGCCCATGAGATATATATATATATATATATATTAAAAAATGTATTCCCTTTTCTCCCCTATTTGGAATGCCCAATTCCCACTACTTAGTAGGTCCTCGTGGTGGTGCGGTTACTCACCTCAATCCGGGTGGCGGAGGACAAGTCCCAGTTGCCTCCGCTTCTGAGACAGTCAATCCGTGCATCTTATCATGTGGCTCGTTGTGCATGACACCGCGGAGACTCCCAGCATGTGGAGGATCATGCTACTCTCCGCAATCCACACACAACTTACCACGCACCCCATTGAGAGCGAGAACCACTAATCGTGACCACGAGGTTACCCCATGTGACTCTACCCTCCCTAGCCACTGGGCCAATTTGGTTGCTTAGGACAGTGTTTCCCAACCTTTTTTCTGCCAGGGCACACTTTTTACAACTAAAAAATTCTATGGCACACCACTATCCCACGTAGGCTAACCACCATCAATAATTTTACTTTTCAAGAACTTGTCCATGTTTTCTGTCTGTCTTAGTAGCGTTTACTTGTAATGTTTGAAATTCGGCTATGCAAAAAAAAAAAAAAAACAAGTCACATAGTTAGGCTACGCTGTGTGAGGTCACAGGTGGCAAGAGCGCTAAATGGGTAATGAAAACACAACAAATTTGCTTCTTTTCTAATTTGTAGATTTGTTCTTGCAATGCCACAAAAAAATTACAGGGATGCAAACTCATGAGGGGTGAAAAATGTAAGACAATCAATGGTCCATGAAAATTTTTCTGGGGATATTTTTTTTTGAAAGAATAAGCTAAAAGCACTAATTCCAGCTATTTTAGTGATTCAAGTTTATTCAAGTTTACAACTGTGCAGAATTAGCTGCAAAATAAAGAGTATTTTGGTGAGGCTTGCTTCTGTTTCACAAATTTGTTCAATTTTATTAACTGATTAGTTCAGTGACCCCTTCTTGAAATGTCACTAGGTGGCGACAAATGAGCGTCTTATGTGCTATGAGTGAGTCAGTGAATCATTTTGAGTCCTTCATGACCGAAATCTACCAAGAGACTTTATAGTGTTTAAGCATTAAAAGAACAAACCAGATCTATAGTTTTCCTTCAGTCTGAGTATTATTTTTCATCCAAAAAGTCAACAATAATAGTGAGTTTCAATAACGTCCTTACCTTCTCCTTTATTAAAACTTGCATGGCTACAAATCTACTGACTTCATTATAAGAATTACAGTGCATCCGGAAAGTATTCACAGCGCTTCACTTTTTCCGCATTTTGTTATGTTACAGCCTTATTCCAAAATTGATTAAATTCATTATTTTCACAAAC
The DNA here is from genome assembly GCF_019703515.2 of Myxocyprinus asiaticus. Classification (NCBI taxonomy): domain Eukaryota; kingdom Metazoa; phylum Chordata; class Actinopteri; order Cypriniformes; family Catostomidae; genus Myxocyprinus; species Myxocyprinus asiaticus. The sequence goes on along the minus strand of NC_059357.1, from coordinate 34,938,974 downwards.
AATACCCCATAATGACAATGTGAATGAAGTTTGTTTGAAATCTTTGCAAATGTATATAAAAAAAAAAAAAAGAAAAAAAAAATTAAAAGAAAAAAAAAATCACATGTACATAAGTATTCACAGCCTTTGCTCAATACTTTGTTGAAGCACCTTTGGCTCCAATTACAACCTCAAGTCTTTTTGAGTATGATGCTACAAGCTTGGCACACCTATTTTTGGGCAGTTTCTCCCATTCTTCTTTGCAGGACCTCTCAAGCTCCATCAGGTTGGATGGGGAGCGTCGGTGCACAGCCATTTTCAGATCTTTCCAGAGATGTTCAATCAGGTTCAAGTCTGGACTCTGGCTGGGCCACTCAAGGACATTCACAGAGTTGTCCCGTAGCCACTCCTTTGTTATCTTGGCTGTGTGCTTAGGGTCGTTGTCCTGTTGGAAGATGAACCTTCGCCCAGTCTGAGGTCCAGAGCGCTCTGGAGCAGGTTTTCATCAAGGATGTCTCTGTACATTGCTGCATTCATCTTTCCCTCGATCCTGACTAGTCTCCCAGTTCCTGCCGCTGAGAAACATCCCCACAGCATGATGCTGCCACCACCATGCTTCACTGTAGGGATGGTATTGGCCAGGTGATGAGCGGTGCCTGGTTTCCTCCAGACATGACACTTGCCATTCAGGCCAAAGAGTTCAATCTTTGTTTCATCAGACCAGAGAATTTTGTTTCTCATGATCTGAGAGTCCTTCAGGTGCCTTTTGGCAAACTCCAGGCGGGCTGTCATATGCCTTTTACTGAAGAGTGGCTTCCGTCTGGCCACTCTACCATACAGGCCTGATTGGTGGAGTGCTGCAGAGATGATTGTTCTTCTGGAAGGTTCTCCTCTTTCCACAGAGAAATGCTGGAGCTCTGTCAGAGTGACCATTGGGTTCTTGGTCACCTCCCAGACTAAGGCCTTTCTCTCCCGATCGCTCAGTTTGGCTCTAGGAAGAGTCCTGGTGGTTCCAAACTTCTTCCATTTATGGATGATGGAGACCACTGTGCTCATTGGGACCTTCAATGCTGCAGACGTTTTTCTGTACCCTTCCCCAGATCTGTGCCTTGATACAATCCTGTCTCGGAGGTCTACAGACAATTCCTTGGACTTCATGGCTTGGTTTGTGCTCTGACATGCACTGTTAACTGTGGGACCTTATATAGACAGGTGTGTGCCTTTCCAAATCATGTCCAATCAACTGAATTTATCACAGGTGGACTCCAATCAAGTTGTAGAAACATCTCAAGGATGAGCAGTGGAAACAGGATGCACCTGAGCTCAATTTTGAGTGTCATGGCAAAGGCTGTGAATACTTATGTACATGTGTTTTTTATTGTTAATAAATTTGCAAAGATTTCAAACAAACTTCATTCACGTTGTCATTATGGGGTATTGTTTGTAGAATTTTGAGGAAAATAATGAATTTAATCCATTTTGGAATAAGGCTGTAACATAACAAAATGTGGAAAAAGTGAAGCGCTGTGAATACTTTCCGGATGCACTGTATAAACACAAAGCAGATCTACGGTATCATTTTCCTACAACAGCCTATTTAAACTGCTGAGCATGGCTTTTATCAGAAAAGACCACAATAATAGACAAATAATAATAATTTTGAGTTTCAATAATGTTCTTTTGTCATTGTAAAGCGCATTTCACATGAGTTGAGTCGAGGCGTCAACACTCCGTTCAACACCAACGTCAAGCGCCGCATTGCCCTCCACATGACAAGAGTTGCAGAAAGAGTCACAGAGGGGCGATTTTATGAGTTTGCCACGTAAAAAAGCAGGAGGTGTGCACAATAAACATTGAAAACGTAGTTGGCAGAGAGAAAAAAAGCAGTTGCTTTGTTAGCAGAAAGTAATAAAAGGATCGTTTATGTTTAGGTTGAAGCGTTTTCTTGGTGAATTTAAATTATTTCAATAACTGGGGTCTCTGATATTCGTAAACAATAAGCTAAAGTTAAATTAAAAGAAATTATGAGACATTCAATATCTCTTCACAAATTTGGACAGTTTTTAAACATTTCTTGTTGCTTAGTACTCTCAAAGACATTATTGGTGAAGCAAAAATGTGTGTGAAAAATACTTTGGTGTAAAGTGACGTCACTTCATAGACTTCAATGTATTCTGCAGTGCTGATGCGAGTCATGTGAAAGACCCTTAATGGCGTATAAATATCAGTCACTTTTGCACATTAATCATTGTTCTTCACAATCACAAAAGTGACCGATTATGGTTTCAAAATGGCAAATTTCTCAGAAAGGTGAGGAGTTTGGATCCCTGAAATTATATATATTTTTTCATGCATTTATATATTTTGTGGAATTTGATCATTTTCCACGGCACACCTGACAATCTTTCACAGCACACTAGTGTGCTGTGGCACAGTGGTTGGGAAACACTGTCTTAGGAGACCTGGCTGGAGTCACTCAGCACACCCTGGATTCGAACTTGCGACTCCAGGGGTGGTAGTCAGTGTCAATACTCGCTGAGCTACCCAGGCCCCCGGCTCATGAGATATTAAATTATACAACAGTTAGTTGGGTGGGAAATGTGGAGATAATTTTGAAACCTCCATTTGCAAGTTGAGAAGAGACAAACTTTCAAGATGGCAGAGGAGATTACGTTTTCCGTGTCGATGTCTAAATAAGAGTTCCCCAAGAAATATACAAGAATGAAACTGGTGTTCTCCTATGTTTTTTCTCCCCACAAGTGTCAGCAAAACACTTGAACATACTCCTTATTGCGACTTCAGAAGTAGGAAGTAGGATAATTCCGATGGCAGCATCACTTCACGATTGATTGATTACTACACAGCTGAGGGATAGAGTTAAACTCACAGCGTCAGCATTACTGTTCACCACTGCTTGCAGGTAATCACACATGCTCAGTCGCTCTCTCTCTCTCTCAGACACACATCCTTATTTCTCCAATAACTTGTTAGAAACAGCCAAGCTGTCGTGACTAATTCTAAAGTGACACTTTCGAATTAGTAACGAAGGCTTGGGCGCATTTTTCGAACTATGGCAGATCCTGATCCATAGTGTAAGAAAGTAGTACCACACACACAAGAGTGTTTTTTTTCCCCTAATTATTTATTTACTTGTCTGTTGAACTGTTGTAAAAAAGCAATATGACACTCTCAATCATGCTGTTTTGTCCGTATATCAGCATATACCAGCTGTGTTTACCTTTAGCAATTGGTCAGCCCAGCCGTGCTGATAAACGGCCATAACAGCACAATTGCGAGTGTCATACTACTTTGTTTACACAGCTCTCTGGAATACTCGATTCTGATTGGTCAATGGCACCATCTAGCGGTCTGAGTAACAATCGCACCTCTGGGGATTAAGTCATATCAGATCGGTTATCTTGGTATTGCGAGTCATCTTTCCTAGTTCTCGGATTGCTCTTTGAACTCAAGCAAGATAATAAAATAATTTCAACTCATCTCAATATTTCATGTCCATTTACTTATTTATTTAGCAAGTAGTCTTGTAATAACCTGGATAATGAGCAGTCAGGCAGTCATTATTTACAAATAAACACCAACAGAACTTCAAACCGGAGGTGGGATTTAAGCTGTTCAGCGATTTCTTTCTTCTCACATAATAAAGAAATGTCAATACATATCAATATTTCATGTCGATTTCTTTATTTGGTTACTAGCTGTGTAATAAGCTGGATAATGTATAGTCAGTTGGTTATTGCAAAATATCCTGATCACCCTGTTAGGGTTTATTTTGTGATAACTGGCTGACTGTGCATTTTTCCTTACTTAAAGCATGTGAATGATCAGTGTGCTTTTTTTTTAAGTTGGTGTGAATAGACCTTTTGACTGTTTTGTTTCGATCTTAGTGTGAACAAGCCATAAGGTCTCCATCCACTTCAGTCACTCACCCAGCATGTAGGAAGAGAGAGAGCCAGAGGCGGTAGAACTGATCTGGGACCTCTGGGTTCAGGAATGGAAGGAGGCCACACACATCATCCATACAGTGCACCTGGCAGACATATCTTTAGATTAGAAAACCTCCAATAATCTCAAATATAGAAACATCTTAAGTAAACATCTTGAAATAATAAATTAAGTCTTGTTTTCAACCTTGAGACTTTGGTATTTAACACACTTTAGCACTAAGTTTTAAGGTAAATCCCTGGACGCTGGCACACAGTTCAGACCCAGGCAATCAAAGTGTGCCCTCTCAGACGAAAACGGATTTTGCCAACGCCGAAAAGATTAGCATGGCAACCTTCATGGTGATTATGGAGCACTTAGTGGAAAGTAGAATTATCTTTCTTCTATTCATGCAGCTTCATTAGCCTAGTGGGGAGTGCGTCATAAAAAGAGGTGAAACGTTCAGGCCAGAGAGTTTACACTCGGTTGTGACCTGAAGTGATCTTGGAAGGTTACCTCTATAAAGAACTGTCAAAGAATAAATCCACGTGCTTTGACAATTGTGTGAGACTGATTCATTATAGTTCCCTATATAACCCAAAAAATTACGATTAACTGTTTATTTTGATGAAACTAATCATAAATCTATCTGTCTGTATGTACAGGTGCTGGTCATATAATTAGAATATCATCAAAAAGTTATTATTATAAGTTTATTTCACTAATTCCATTCAAAAAGTGAAACTTGTATATTATATTCATTCATTACACACAGACTGATATATTTCAAATGTTTATTTCTTTTAATTTTGATGATTATAACTGACAACTAAGGAAAATCCCAAATTCAGTATCTCAGAAAATTAGAATATTACTTAAAACCAATACAAAGAAAGGATTTTTAGAAATCTTGGCCAACTGAAAAGTATGAACATGAAAAGTATGAGCATGTACAGCACTCAATACTTAGTTGGGGCTCCTTTTGCCTGAATTACTGCAGCAATGCGGCGTGGCATGGAGTCGATCAGTCTGTGGCACTGCTCAGGTGTTATGAGAGCCCAGGTTGCTCTGATAGTGGCCTTCAGCTCTTCTGCATTGTTGGGTCTGGCATGTCGCATCTTCCTCTTCACAATACCCCATAGATTTACTATGGGGTTAAGGTCAGGCAAGTTTGCTGGCCAATTAAGAACAGGGATACCATGGTCCTTAAACCAGATACTGTGTGCAGGTGCCAAGTCCTGTTGGAAAATGTAATCTGCATCTCCATAAAGTTGGTCAGCAGCAGGAAGCATGAAGTGCTCTAAAACTTCCTGGTATACGGCTGCGTTGACCTTGGACCTCAGAAAACACAGTGGACCAACACCAGCAGATGACATGGCACCCCAAACCATCACTGACTGTGGAAACTTTACACTGGACCTCAAGCAATGTGGATTGTGTGCCTCTCCTCTCTTCCTCCAGACACTGGGACCCTGATTTGCAAAGGAAATGCAAAATTTACTTTTATCAGAGAACATAACTTTGGACCACTCAGCAGCAGTCCAGTCCTTTTTGTCTTTAGCCCAGGCGAGACGCTGAAACCCATGTCTTGCATACGTCTGTGCGTAGTGGTTCTTGAGGCACTGACTCCAGCTGCAGTCCACTCTTTGTGAATCTCCCCCACATTTTTGAATGGGTTTTGTTTCACAATCCTCTCCAGGGTGCGGTTATCCCTATTGCTTGTACACTTTTTTTCTACCACATCTTTTCCTTCCCTTCGCCTCTCTATTAATGTGCTTGGACACAGAGCTCTGTGAACAGCCAGCCTCTTTTGCAATGACCTTTTGTGTCTTGCCCTCCTTGTGCAACGTGTCAGTGGTCGTCTTTTGGACAACTGTCAAGTCAGCAGTCTTCCCCATGATTGTGTAGCATACAGAACTAGACTGAGAGACCATTTAAAGGCCTTTGCAGGTGTTTTGAGTTAATTAGCTGATTAGAGTGTGGCACCAGGTGTCTTCAATATTGAACCTTTTCACAATATTCTAATTTTCTGAGATACTGAATTTGGGATTTTCCTTAGTTGTCAGTTATAATCATCAAAATTAAAAGAAATAAACATTTGAAATATATCAGTCTGTGTGTAATGAATGAATATAATATACAAGTTTCACTTTCTGAATGGAATTAGTGAAATAAATCAACTTATTGATGATATTCTAATTATATGACCAGCACCTGTATATCAGTTTATTAGCTGAGCAATTTATTTAGTGATTAGAGTCGAGTATGATCAAGTCGATTATTTGGCCATTTTGAGATTACCATCACATAACATTACCATGTCCGCTTTGTCGATTAGTATAGAAGTGGTAGTTGTCCTTGTGTCAGTTTCAAAATCTAAAAACAACTTTGTCAATGGATAATAAACTATTTGTTATTAAATTTTATAATATAATTACAATTTAAAATAAACGACCACACAAGGGGTGGGGTACGTATCAAACAGATTCTGCATTAATCTATGAAACTTTCTGAGGAATTCTGCAGGCACAGATTCCACGCAGACCTACTCATAATACCTCTTCTATTCATTACTAGACTTCTCTGGTAACTACTGCTTACTTGGGAACAAAGTGTTGCCTCTTCATGGAAGTATCCTTTCATGAAGTCACAGTACTCTCTTGAGGTGATTTCACACCTGCAAAGATAACCAAAAAACCCACATACCCTCTGAAAATATGCACAACTGTATATTCACGTCCACTAAACAAGTGCAGGTAAAATGGCTGTTTGATGGAGTATTAACAGTTGTCCTCACCTCCCCTTAGTGCTGATGCAACAAGGCCGGCCGGTGATAGTACAGTCAATATGAGGCAGATTGGTGTGGTTCCCCGAATTATATTTAGTGCAGATCTGTAATATTTGTTCAATGTTACGGCAACGTATATCAAACAGACCCTTACAAAAAAGGGATGCACTTTATTTTACAGTACGTGTAATTTCAGTATACTTAGTGTATTTATCTAAGAAAGTCCTGAGTAATATTAAGTAACTACATGTACTTCATATGGGTTAAGGTTAGGACCTTGTAATAATTACTATAGTTGTTGTAATTATATAGTACGTAAATGTAGAACAGTACTGTAAAATAAAGTGCTACCCAAAAATACAGCGATGGTAATACCATGGTTCTTTGATATATAAACTGCATGTCACTGCATAAAGTGCCCACAAACATATAGCTGCATCATGGTCTTTGTTTATGTGTCTTGAGAACATATTTTAACATCTAATTTAACATCTTTATGCCATCATGACCTTCGAAGTAACAATAAGTCATTTAAATACATACCAGTAATTCATACATATGATATTAGTAAATTAAATCATATTAATTCAGTGTCTGAAGTAAATGAGTTTATTGTAAGTATACAGTAGAAACGGGATGTCTGTCAATTGAATGCATGTTGCATTGCACCACGGCAGTGGAGGAGGGGTACAAAGTAACTCTAAGATACTATGAAACTATCCCGGTCCATTTTCAAAAAATATGTTAATACAATGGTACTCCTTTGGTAGTGGATAAGCTACGACTCGCAAATCTATGAACGCTTTGATGCAATATAGTACTTACCGGCCATTTGGTGATGTCATCAGGCCACTCATGAGGTGCAACTGAGGCTGGCTCTATACATGTCCTGACAAAAAGCACTTATGTTAGACCTGATTGCTGTATAAAAAGATGATGGTGAGTATTGAGTGATTTTGTAGTGTTTCCTCACCTGGGGTCCTGATGACACACAGAGCCATATTGCCGGGGCTTCCCTTCCAGCTGGGGGACGCTGGGATGCTGAGGCCATTTTATCCACACAGCCAAAGTGCTCTGAAAAACAGAGAGAAATATGTAGAATGGTTAGTGGCCTGACAGCTTCATGGTTGTGTGAACAAATGTAAAACTATGATAGTTTACGGATATTTGTACGTACAGAGCACTCTTCTTCTGAGGTCTGCAGACAGCCAGAGCGGTCATTGCGCACACAGCAAGCTGAATTTCGCTCCAGATCCTGTTTTTGTTTTATAAGTTCATGTACCTGATGGTCCCTTCGCATACAAGGTGAGAATTTGGCTCCAAGGTGAATCAGAGCCTCCTGATAAGAAGAGGACAATGATAATGCTATATTATGCACTTGTTCCTTTACTAATCAAAACAGGAAATTTGTACTGTAATTAAATTGTAGAATTGCTTATCGGCATAGGCAGAGTTTCATTATTATGCTTGGGGTTTGGTGTTACACAATTAATGAAATTTTTAATATCTATATTTTTAATATATATCTCAAAAAAAGGGCATTTAAATATACTTTTTTATGTACAGAGATGGCAAAAATGTGCTTACACAAGAAAACAAGATGCAAGCTGATTGTCATGACAACCGCAAGGTGGTTCTGATACAGAATGTAAAAATGCAGCGAGAAGCAGGGCAGATCATGGTGGCACAAGACTAAAGTCACAGCGCAAAAGCAAAAATATAACGCAAGCAAAAGATTTTTTAAATGGTAATCAGATATTACTTAAATCATAACCAGTGTTGACTTTAGTCTAGCTTGCATCTTGTTTTCTTGTGTAAGCACATTTTTGCCATCTCTGTACATAAAAAAAGTATATTTAAATGCACTTTTTTTGAGATATATATTAAAAATATAGATATTAAGTTACAGTGTAAGTTAATCAAAATAAGTAATCCACTACAAATTACTAATTACTTCTCTAAAAATGTACCCAGATTACTTTACTGATTACTTAATAAAAAGTAATCACACTACTAATTATTTTACTTTAACATTACTTTCCAAATTACTTTTCGTAGAAAAGTTTTTGGTGTCGTGCTCAAACTCCTCCTATGCCCACTGACTTCAGTAAGAAACAACTCACCGAACTTGGTCCAATCCAAAAGTTCTCTTGTTGCACAAACTTGACATTTTCATAAACACCTTTATTTCTTAAAACCTTAGAGGAAAATAAATAAATAAATCTTGTCAAACACCAGATGGTTATAAACGGGTATAGAACATGGGACATGATGAATCTTAAGAAAGCACTCACAGAATCAACAGTTTCATGCTGAGAGAAGCCCACTGGTGCAATGCCATAAATACACACCGCCAAAATAGTGATCAGTATGTGAACGAATGTTATCCAATATGTAAAGAAAGGCCTGAAAAACAACACAGAAAGCAACATATCACCATTATCAGCGTCTCTGAAAATATTTGAGAGGTTTTTAAGGAATCTGTATAGGTGATTTTCATACCTGTGGTCATCCATGTCCTCTATCTGTTGTTTTACATAGCTGTCGATACGCTTGCGATATGTACGATTCGTCAGCTTTCCCACCATGCCCAATCCATATGGTCTTTTTTCTCTTGCAAAGAGCTTCTTGACTGGAACGGCGATGCGTTTGCCTCTTTTCTGGCCATTCACACTCACCACCTCCTGCTTCAGTCTGACTTTAGGGGGCGCTGGTGTTCCCTCTTTAACCTTTCGCCAGCCACGCTCTAGAGGCCTGTTTGAAAAATATGGACAGAACTATATGTATAGCATATACTGTATATATATCATATATAACTCTAGACTAATAGCTCAGCCAGGCCAATTATTTGGCTGATATTTTGGCATTTTACAATTTGCCATTTGAGATTTGTCACACCACCAGGCCGATTTACAGAACTGTTCGCTTCCCTTTGTGTCAGCTCTAAAATCTACCAACACACAACATCTACAATCAATGAAGCTGTCTATACCAAAAGCATCCCTCTGTAAAACCATTTGTGGAGCAGGCCACAGTTTTCTGCTTTTTTAAAATCCCACCATGGATATATTGTGGTATAAACAATAAAGCTCAAACTCTACTGGTCATCCAATGCCAAAAATGTCCTTGTGGTGTGAAACTCACAGCATTAAGTGACTCCTCTCTAGTTCACTTTTGTCCAGCGCGCTGCCTGTGAGCTCAGACTCGTCCAGCTGTTTGCTATCTATGTCCTTCATGGTTGAGTCTGATGGGGACTCAAAAACCTCATCATGAAATGTGGACATCTCATCCTGCATCAGGACGTCCTGATGCCCCAAAGAATAAACACAATTTAGACACATTAGTATTTACAAAAAATAAACATGTGCTACATGGCCAAAAATGTGAACACCTCCTTCTAGTGGAAAGCCTTCCCAGAAGAGTGAAAGCTGTTTTTAGTGGACCAACTCCCTATTAATGCCAATGGTTATGAAATGAAATGTTGATGTGTTTAGTAGGTTTTGCTAACCCTAGCAAAGAAAGATGTATCCAGTTCATCTGGGAAGTCCACAACATCCTCCTCAATGAAGCTAGCAGGTGTGAAGCTACGTCTGTGAGCTCGTCTTGATGTACCGTCTCGCAGTGAGCGACCCTAGAGAATACACATAAACAACCACATTATCAATCAGCACAGACTTCTGAGTAACACTGCATGAAACTGACAACAACACACAAAATATGACTATATACTTGGAATAAATCACTAAAATGATAATGAAAGCAAAGAAAGTGTTGTGCGAACTTTGTTTTGTGCTAACCTGAATACCAGTTCTGTCTCCGACCTCTATTACTTTCTCTTGAACTTAAATGGCCTCAGTTGACCCTTCGCTCTGCATTAAAACATAACTCATCAAGCTTAGCTCTTTTCTAATGTACAGTAAGTCTATGGACACCCTGGGCCCTATTTTAAGAGCACTAGTGCTAAGTGCAGTTAATACTAGTGGGTTTGTTGAAATCGTGCACGCAAAGCGCTAATGGGCTGGGTCAAGCCCAATTTAATTCTGAGGTTCATTACAAATCACATAAATATTTTGCTAAAACAGTGATCATCAGGGACATAATCTGATGTTCCACTGTATTTTTAGAGTTTGGACATTAACTTTATTTCCAAACTGCAAATGCAGGAATTCAGTTTAGACTTTGTGCTGTCTTAACTCAGTTACCTATTTCTCAGGAAAATAGCAAATCGTGAATGAGTTAGAATGAGTGCTCCCACGAAAATTGGATAAGACGTAGTGCACGTCTCTTCAAATCCTACATTAAATCTTGTAAGGTGCTTGCTGTGGATCAAACTATAACATATAACTATTATAATAATAACTTCAGTTGGGACATTACCTACCCAGGGCCGTGCTCACCTTAACCAGTGCTGCAGCTGCTCTGAAGCTCATCTTGGCCACAGACTCACGTTTGCGTCTGCGAGGGATGCGGTTCAGGCCTGAGCGCGAGCTGGTGAAGGAGCAAAGGGATGCAGCGCCGGGCGTGATGGGAGTTTGAGGAACACTGTAGCCATCCACTTCTTCAACCATGCGAAACGCACGCCCTCGTGCCAATGGGTCCACAATCTGAACAAAACCATATCAATGCATTGTTACGGTAGAAAGAGGAATTTTGATAGAAATAATCCTTTTTCACAAAAGAATTTGCAGTTTATGGTGAATTATCAAAATCAGATACAAGCATTAAGAAAACAGGTGCACACAAAGACAATCGCCTAGTACACATTACCAGTTGAGTGTGGAGACACTTGACTGAATTTATGTTTCTCAGAATCTTTAAAACCTTTTGATCTAAAGGCTCATGGTTAAATGCATGAAATCAGCAAAAAATAAATTGTGCCTACAAATGAATTTCTATTAAAAAACATTTTTTAACAGAACTTACAACTACACCATCTGTCTGCAAAAAGCATCTTTCTTCACTGATGGCCATTCAAAAGTATCAGAGTATTCTGATGAAATATTGTTTTTTGCATGCAATATACAAATTTTAAGTATTTCATTATGTTATTAATATGGAAGCCCATTTCTGCCACATAGAAACAAAATTTGCTTTGGAAAAATCAAAATTCTAATTTTATGATATAAAGTCATAATTATGAGATAAAAAAAGTAATATTTATGAGATACTAATAATTAATTATAAGATACTAAATCATAATAATGAGATGTCAAGTCAAGATTTTGAGATACTAAATCATAAATATGAGATTATTTTTTTCTCATAATTATGACATTTTATCTCATAATTTTGAATTTTATCTAAAAAATTTGACTTTTTAATCTCATAATTATAGTTTAGCACCTCATAATTATGACTTTGCATCTCATTATTTTGACTTGGCATCATACACATTACTTTTTCATCTCATAATTTTGACTTTTTAACATAAAATGATGCTTTTGTATCTCATCATTGTTACCAACGCAAAAAACATTTTATGTGGCTTCCATGTATTGTAGATGTCTTGCTAGTGACACATTTTTGGAAAGCTCTTAAAAGCATGAAATTGACTTCCCCCCCACATTTTCCAATTTCTGCTGCCTTTCACGTCACAGCACAGGATAGTCAGCATTGTCAGGATGTCAGGAAAGTGATCACAACACAGTTTCCATTTGTGTTATTTCATAGTTTCAATGACATCTAAAATGTGGGCAATAACAGTATAACCACATAAGAATGAATAGGTGTGTCCAAATTTTTGACTGGCAGTGCACACAAATCACACTGAAAATGTGTGTAGTAATCTGTACCTTCTGCATGCCATGCTGTGATGAGGGTACGTATAGAGGTGGAGGTGTTTCTGTGCTGGTCAGAGAGATGTTGTCCTGGCTGGGCAGCTCCATCTCACGGATCACCTGAGGTTTTAGCTTGCCGTATCGCAAGCTGCAGTGCCGCAGGCTCTTCCTCTGCCATTTCTGTGTGGCGTCTCCGTCCTTACTGACCCCGAACCAGTCTGCCGTGCCCCTGAGAATGGTCAACAAAGTCTGTTTAGCTTCAGTACACTGATTCAGAGCCAGAGACTACATGCACATGTGATTCCTGACTCACTTTCATCCATGCTGCTGTGCTTCATCTGAAAGACAATCTAACAAGTCCTTGCACAATAACCGAATGCACTGTAATGGTAGTTTCCAGAGATGTGCATGAATAACACTGTCTCCTCCCAACTGTGTATATGTGACATTTAGGAAAGCTCGGTGATGTAATTGTGACAAATTTCTAAGGAAATAGGGTAGGGGCATGCCCAGACATGCTTCAGAACTAATGTACTGACATTGACTAAAGTCCAGTCACATACACACACAGAGAAAAATGAAACCAAATGCACACACACATAATTATTAGCCAAATTTCCAACATTTCTGCACAGCTATTTGGCTGTGCCATTAAATACACTAGGTTAATATATGATTTGCAGCCTCATGATATGATGGCAGACACAATTTGCAAGTTGAAATATGATTCATGTTCCAGTCAAAAAAGCTAATTTGATACAATGTAAATACACTGAAATTTCAGCTAGATGTTCAGTAAACAACAGAAAACCACTTGTTATTATCAAATATCTTATGACATATTACAAAATAATGTGATACCAGATTAAAACAATAAGTACTGAATGGCTGTCAAAATTTTACCATGATCATGATCCAAGTCCAATTGTAATTTGAGGCATCATTCATGTAGCACAAATGGTGAGAAGGGTATAGCTCCAAAAAGGGGCGTGAGCTCCAAATTGCCATTGAAGATATAGGGAGCCACTAACCTTACCCTAACCTTAACCATGAGTGGAAGTGACGCCCCCTTTTGGAGTTGCCGCAACACCCTTTTGGAGTAACTCCGCCCCCTTTTAGAGTAACCATGCCCTCTTTTGGAGATTCCGCCCCTATTTGGAGGTCTCCGGCCTGCAGCTATACCTACTTGCAAATGGTGCAGGCCAAGTTGTGCACCGAAGTTTAATATTTACAGTTAGGGTTTCAGAACAAAGTAACTATGGTACTTTCGTGGAAACAGTGTTTATCGGGGTAGATTTTGGGGGTGGGATTGGGGAGTGTGTTTGAAATTTCCTGACAGTAACAGTGCATATATAAAAATCATATTTTAGACCCACAAGTGCATTGAAAGTCACAACAAGCTCCTGTGGGGCTGAGTAGGTAGGCTGTCCGATGCAAATTATACATGGAATAATGTATGCATTTCCCATTGTATTGATTGTGGCCATAATGTTTGTATCATTAAGATTCCTAATGCTTACCATCGTCCTGACACATCATCAGTGTGCTTTCACGATACACATGGTTGGCCATTAATAGAACTCCTTGAACACCTAGAATATAATCTAATCTCTTTTCTCTTTCTGACTGTGACTGTTACGTCCTACCAACAAACACAACTCAAATTGCAGCTTACTCTATTTCAACTGAAGGGAAACAAATAAAGCCTTCCAATCTGGGCACAGTGTCAAACTGTGTAAAAAAATATAGATGAATGTGCCGTGGGCTCATAAAGCAATTTTATGTATGAAGGTTTTATTGACAGGCTTGGAATGTTTCTGTGATAACAAGCTCAGTTCAGTTGAGAAGAATGGCTACAATGAGCTGAGCTGAATATTTTTAGTTTTAATGGTCAGAGACAGTGAAAGCCTGTCATTTTGCAACAGTCTTGATAAGAATCCTTATTTGTCTCTTTCAAAAGACTGAAGATTGGAGTTATGTAAAGTATGACAACTGAATTCAAACCACGGGAAAAGTAAACATTTGAAAAATATTCAATGATTTTGGACAATGCCGCAAAATCATCCCATACCAGGGCTGTAATCACCATGTAGATATTAAACATTGCCTTTAATGTTCAGTATAGTGCAGTCGATCAACATGGGTTTTGCAATGGCCAGTTCTTAAACTTCAACTTTGGTAACCCCAATCTTGAATATTTGGTTACATCCTTGTCCCTATCTATCATGCACTGAGGTAGAACGCTACAAAAAGTTTCATTTGGCCGGTCTTTAACTGTGGTATGGTGAAATTAGGGTTGCCAGCTGTCCCATATTAGAGGAGACGTCCCCTATTTTAAATTGGGTATAGCTGCAGGCTGGAGATCTCCAAATGGGTGCAGGATTACTACAGAAGGGATGTAGCTACCCCAAAAGGGGGTTGTGCCAACTCCAAAAGGGGGCGTCACTTCCACTCACGACTCCCTATGTCTTAACTAGCGGTTTGGAGCTCCCGCCCCATTTTGGAGATCTGCCTGCAGCTATAGCCTTCTTTATATTTTTGCTGAAATGAAGATGTCTCATACTGAATGCCTATTGTCCCATATTTAACACTTGGATGTGAAATTTTTTCTTTTTGTATAAATTACAAACCCGAACCCAATGCAAACTCAAAAGTTATACAAAAACTGATTTTTCCATTATTCGTTCCATTCTGGATAAGCAGATTTTAAAGATTTGATACATTTCCATGACTTTTCTACACCTGGAAATCAACAATTTTAAAATTCCCTGATATTTCCAGGTGACCGTGTCCATATTAACCCTGCTGTAATAAGTGAAATGTAAGTGGCTATTGACCAAAAGACCATGTTCTAAATCAGTTGTTCTCAAACTTTTTAAATCCAAGGTTCATTTTAAATTATTTCGAGGCCTCTTTGGAAGAGTGCTGAGGTCCCCTTTGGGTCCTAAATGACAACTTCTTCTACTACAACTCTTAACAGCTAACCTGACTGAGTATCATTCTGTGATGTTACAATTATATTCCCTCGCCTTATGTGTCCTGTGTGTGCGAGCTCCCTCGCCAGGCCTCCTGCAGTCTGTACCTGAGCAGGGTTCTGGACAGGGACTGATGCCTTCTGAACCCGTTGCGCCCTGCGCGGTGACCCTTAATGGGCACAGTGTTAATCCTCTCAAAGTGCACCCTCCTGCTGCTGTGGACAGGCAAGAGGACAGAGGGTGGGAGAAGAGGAAGAACAAGACAAAGAAAGTAAAGGAAAAGAGAAAAAGAAAAGATTAAAGGAGGGTGAGAACAGCTGAAAGACAGATCAACAGAGCTAGAAAACAAGATTAGAACAAGCAGAGTATTCCAGCCAGAGGGTTATCAGTCTACAATGGGCATCTTAATTAGAGTATGTAACTCTAAGGGCCGAAAGAGATAGATCGTAAAAAAAAAAAAAAAATTGTCATAATTTACTCACCTTCATGTATTCCAAACCTGTATGAATTTCCAAAGTATAATTTATATAGATTGTACTGACCACTCTTTTCAACATAATGAAACTTAAAAGGGACCGAAGCTGTCAAGCAGGGCTGCAACTAATGATTATTTTGATAATCGACTAATCTAACGATTATTAGAATGATTATTCAACTATTCGTGCGATTACTGCAACAATTAATCATTAGCTCTAAACCGACTATTCAGCTTGTGCCCTGACTTAAAAGGTTGTATTAAACATGCTTGCTAACAATAAAGAGGACAAAATAATCTTTTAAAAATACCTCTAAATGACATTCACTGAATTAAAGGGAAAAAATACTTTAATTCAGTAAACATTTCACTACAAAAAATAATCCTATTGTTATCAAGTGTTTTTGTCTTTTTTTCCCATTTAAAATTGTCTAAAAATCCTTAAAACAAGATACATTTACTTGAAGCAACATATAAGATATTTAGACTTGCTTTAAGAGAATGTATCTTATATATAAGTGTATTTTGTATATACGTGTATTTTTTCACTTGGTTATACTTCTGCGAGTGCAGTAAAGACAAATATACTTATATTCAAGATCTATTCTCTAAAAGCAAGTCTAAATATCTTATTTGCTGCTTCTCAGGTGAATGCATCTTTTTTTTTTTTTAAAGGATTTTTAGATATTTTAAAATATTTGTATTTTTAATATTATATTCAACATTCTCAGATAAAAAAATTACAAATTCTTCTGCAGTATAGCTGCTAAAGTAAATGTACGTTGTTTTAAAGGAGTTTTAGATATTTATATTGCGAAACAAGCCAAAACAAAAACAAATAAAAAATGTATTTTGTTGCAGTGTATAATGGGGCGAAGACTACACTCTCTCACCTTTCTGTTCACTTCAATCCATCTTTAACTCACAAAAAAACAAACTCTCTCTTATTAATAAAGCTGCGTTTTGCCAATTTTCTTCACGATAAGAAATGCACAGTGACATATATTATGATTCAATAAGTCACGAGCCATCACGTTATAATCTAGCTGCATTAAGTGCGCGCACTTGAGGGATGAGCGTCCCCGTGACATAGTGTACATCAACCGGGTGCAGTTTCAATCTCTCCCCCTTAGATTGGGACACTTCACGCAACTCACCGTGAAATTTGAGTGCCCAATACGTCACACATAAACTTTGAACCTTCAACCAAAATTCTTGGATCTTAACACACCACCAAAAAACATGGGTTGTGTCTCCATCTTCTGACTGGCATCACCAGCAGGTGGTGTCTTTAAGACCAAGCCTATACAATCTAGGAGGGGGTCCAATAGAATCTTGAATTGCATAAGGCACACCCTTGCATCTCTAGATACAGACTTGATGTTTTTTAGAGTCCTAGCCCACACTCCCTCCTCCAATACCAAGTTTAAACCTTTCTCCCATAATCTGTCCATCCCCCAGGCTCTGAATTAGCAGGGAGTAATACACTGATGCCTCATGACCTTTTCCAAAAGCAGTAATCACCACTCCCAGAGTATCTGCCACTTTAGGGGGGTGTATGCTACTCCCAAAAATAGTACAGAGCAGGTGGCACAGCTGTAAATACCTAAAGAACTGAGATCTGGGAATCCCAAAATGATCTCAACACTCCACTCTCATATAGGTCACCGAGCGTATTAACCTCCCTCACAATCCACTCTGTCCAACAGAAAGAGGATTTATTAATACATAATTTTGGATTTAGCCATATGCTCGATGGCGAAATAGGGGCAAGAACCTCTTGTTCAATACAAAACCAGAGAGGGGCTTTCTCAGCTGAGACTGAATGCATAATAATAAAACAAAATCTTGGGTAGGCCTAGCCCATCTTTGTCAATCGGCCTATGCATCTTACTGAAATGTAATCTGGGATGTTTACCATTCCAAATGATGTTCTTTTCCTATCAAATTGCTTGAAATAAGAGAGGAGGACATCTATAGGGAGAGACTGTAGCAGGTAGATGAATTTTGGAATAAAATTCATTTTAATAACACTAACCTTCCCAATCATAGATAAATGTAATGAAGCCCACCTGCCCATATCGCTTGAAAAGCTTTTTATTAAAGGGTCAAAATTGACTAAATAAATCATACAAATTTGCTGGGAATAAAATACCCAAATACTTAATGCCCTGTTTGGGCCACTGGAAGGCGCCCGGCTGAAAAGCCGTTACTGGGCAGTATGCTGTCAGAGCCAAAGCTTCAGATTTAGACCAATTAAATCTGTATCCCGAGAGCTTAGAAAAGGAATGAATAATTCTGTGGAGGCAAGGATCTAGTATGGTCGGAGACGAATAATAAAATATCATACACGTAAAGCAAAAGTTTATGCACCACACCTCCCGCCAACACCCTTGGAAAATAATCCTCCTTTCTTATCATGGCTGCTAATGGTTCCAGGGCAAGACAGAACAATAATGGGGAAAGAGGGCAACCCTGCCGGGTGCCCCTATCCAGAGTAAAATAATCTGAAATTAATCCATTCGTTTGTACAGCTGCTACCGGGTGTCTATAAAGTAACTTAATCCAACCAATAAAAGTATTCCCGAACCTGCACATTTCCAAAATCTTAAAAAGATAATCCCATTCTACCATATCAAATGCCTTTTCGGTGTCAATTGAGATGGCAGCGACCGGAGTCTGATCATTCGCCATTGACCACATAATATTGATGAAACGCCTAATGTTATCAGAAGAGCTACGGCCCCGAATAAACCCCACCTGATCTATATGTATAAGAGATGTCATAACTTAATTGGTTAGCCAAAATTTTGGACAATATTTTAGCTGGATCAAAGAAATTGGACGGTAACTCTTACATTCACTTGGATCTTTGTCCTTTTTAAGAATCAGACTGATCAGGGCTTGCGTCATGGTTGGTGGAAGTTTTCCATTCTTTAATGATTCCATATAAACTTCTAGCAAAAGTGGAGCCAAATCTATATCATAAGATCTAAAAAACTCAGCGGCAAAGCCATCTGGCCCCGGAGTCTTGCCTGTAGGCAAGGCCTTAATTACCTCGCCAAGCACCTCCAAGGTTATCTTAGAAGAGAATTTTTTTGCTCAGCCATCAGTTTAGGAAGTTCTAATGGTTCCACAAAGTTTCTAATATCCTCATCAGTAGACGAAGACGTGGAACTATAGAGATCAAGATAGAATTCTTTAAAAGCATTATTAATATCAATGGCTGAGGTAAATATTTCACCACCAGCAGATTTCACTGTGGGAATGGTAGAAAAAGAATCTCTCTGTTTTATATACCTAGCCAGAAATTTTCCTGCCTTATCCCCCAACTCAAAGTATGACTGTCTTGCCCTGAATAGCCAAAAGTCCACCTTCCACGACAAAATAGTATTATATCTGTATTTAACCGGGTCAATTCTCTGAGGCCATCAGATGACATTCGGCGCTTCAGCTCTGAATCGGCACTTTTAATATTCCCTTGCAACTCCCGAGTTCTCATGCTTTGGATTTCTTGGTGAATAAGGCATACTGTATGATCCGGCTCCTAAGAACCACCTTAAGTGCCTCCCAAGCCACACCCACAGAGGATACTGAGGACCAGTTGGTCTCCATATAAACATTGATTTCAGCCTTTAACATTTGTTGGAATTCAGGATTTTGCTAAAGGGATATATTAAAGTGCCAACTATATGATTTATTTTTCTCCATATGTGGCAATACCTCTAAACTGTGATCTGAGACTAAAATGTTTCCAACTGAGCAATCAACAACAGATGAAATGACGGACTTAGATATATAAAAAAATCTATTCTAGAATAAATCTTATGGACTGAATAAATCTTATGGACTGATGAAAAAAATGTATAGTCCCTACCAGATGGGTTCAAAAGTCTCCAAATATCTGTAAGTCCAAGATTTTTACACATCCTGTGAAGCATCAATGTTGTTCTAGGGGGCTTGCACACTTTTGCTTCACTATGATCAAAGACTGAGTCCATCAAAAGATTAAAGTCTCCTCCCAATATTATATCATGAGGGGTGCCAGCGGCTTGCAACATCCCTTCAAGATCTATAAAAAAGCCCTGATCATCAACGTTAGGTGTGTAGATATTAGCCAAAATAAGACTTTAATTTCTGCTAAAACAATAATGACTCTTCATAATTTATCTTTAATCTGTTTGAGACATTTGAATTGTAGATGCTTACTTATCAGTGTAATGACTCCCCTGCTCTTACTTGAGCCAGCACTAAAGAAAACATGTCCACCCCAAATCTTCCAGCATTTTTCAGCTTCCTGCGGGGAAAGATGCGTTTCTTGAAGAAACACTATATCATATTTCTTATGCTTAAGAAGAGAAATAACCTTCCTTCTTTTTACGGGGTGACCCAACCCATTCACATTCCATGTGGAGTGAGACAATCCACTCAGAAAAAACAGATTGTGTGTCAAAAACCACATTCCAACATTAGTGCAACAATCAAACCCCGAACCAAACAAACAGAAAAAAGAAAAACATGCACATTAACCCTGTGCACAACAGCGCCAACTGGCATCCATCCCTATAAACTCAAACAGTCCAAGCATGCCTACGAGAGCCCCTGTGACAACTTTGCCGTCGGATTGCTCAAGTCCGGTGTTTCTATACAAATTTTGTGAGACAGAGTTACACAACAAAGATAATCTATAAGACAAACTCGAGCCAATAGGTGGAATAAATACATGAACGTGTAGATTCATCCACATAACTGTCCCAAAGGTGTGTTATTCCACAAAACAAACTCCAGCCGCTAAGCAGAACCAGCAAAAAAAAAAAAAAGGGTGCTCAGTTTCCTCGGACAGTCAAACAAATGTTCAATGAGCTGGCCTATTCGGCTGCTACCTGAGTGCAACAAATGACCTAATCACTCCAATGTCTTGCAAGAAATACTCCAAAAAACAAACTCCAGCCAATAGGAGGCATCAGCACAAAGAACATGCAGATTTATCCACAAATAGTCCTGAAGGAGTGTTAGGAAGAACCAGCTCAAAAAAAAACAAAAAAGGTGCTCAGTTTCCTCGAACAGTCAACTGAATGTTCAGTGAGTTGGTCCTTTCGGCTACAACACGAGTTGGTACTCAAAATAGCTTTCTCCACTGACTTTATGAAGGACATTGCTTGCTGGGGACATGTGAATGTTTTACAGCCATCCTTAGCATCTATTCTCAATTTGACTGGGAACATCAGTGCAAAAGCGGCTTTCCTTTGATGTAAGAGTTTCCTGCGTTCCTTGAATCGATCACGTTTCTCTCTCATCCAATTCACGAAGTCTGGGAACAAAGAAATGCTGTGGTTTTTACAAAAAAGCCTTCCTTTACTCCTTGCCTCGCACAACACAAGATCTTTATCGGATGATCTCAGAAATTTGGCCTGAATTCATAAGGGCCTTTCTCCCTCAGCGGATCGCCGAGCCGGAACTCTTTGAGCTTGCTTGATTTCCAGCTTATGGCCTGTTATGTCAAGCAGATTCGGAAAGAGCCCGTACAGGAATTTTACCATATCCTGACCCTCTTCGGCTTCAGGTATTCCGATGATTTGGACGTTATTCCCGCCGGCTACGGTTCTCCATGTCCTCCAATTTCTCCCAGACACGCTCCAAATCCACATTGGTCGCTAGCGGATTAACAGTTAAGTCCCTCTCCGATGACCCAGATAATCGATCCCTTTATCGACATCCCCCACTCTTGTAACCACCTTAGTGAATTTCGTCTCCATGGCAGTGATCGATCGATGTATTACAGCAAGATCTTCCAAGTCAGCAATGACCTTCGTCAGCATTGCCGACATGTTCAACATTTCCCGCCGAACCTCCCTCATTTCTCCGACCAAATCGGCTCTCGGGTTCGGGGCCTTCTCAGGGGTATCAGCTTGAGCAAGTAAGTGTCTTTTAATGTCTCCAGAGCCTAAGGTTTTTGAATTCTTTGATATATTGTCCTCCTAGAACAGTTATGGAACAGAATGTATCGAATCTCACCAGTTTATGTCATTAATAGTGTTAAAATTAGCAAAGTGCGCAGAGCTCGCCGTTCACATGCCCGAACCTCGCATGGCATCACGTGACCCCCTCTGGACCGTTGAATTATTTAAAAATAATGCACACCTGAGGTGGTAATGCAGTCACGATGCGCAGTGGAGTCTTCAATTGTCAAGTCTGTTTGGAGTCTCACTTTTGCTCACCAAGCCACAGTATTGTCCCAATGTATGTGTGCAATCATTATTTGAAGTCTGTTGTTGATTAAAGCACTGAATCCAGCAGAAACTTCAGCATTATCCTCATATGTTGAAGTGCTTACGAGAGACGTCACTACTTTCAGCTCACAGTCATTGCCTGGTGCCTGGCTTTTTTGTCCCTCATTTGCATAAAGCAGAGGAATTTCAACTATTTTGATGCTCTCGACCGACCCTTAATGCTTGCTCCGCACCACTGTCAATCCTACAATCCACCTCGAGAGCATGGCGCTCGACTTCCATAGGAATGAACTGAAAACACTCGCTCAGCTTCACTCAAAACGCACCAGTGGAAACGAACCGTAACAGAGGGGGAGGGGAAGTGGTTTCGCACAGACATTTCAGATGAAATAGAAACTGTTGTATTGATCAAGTGTATCTAACTTTGATACAGCTCAAGCCTTTGTTGCTAGTTTGAAAACATCACTTTAAAACTAGTAACAAAGGATTTTGTTGTGGTAGCCTGTAGGGCTCATTGAAATACACTATATTGCCAAAAGTATTCGCTCATCTGCCTTTAGACGCATATGAACTTAAGTGACATCCCATTCTTAATCCATAGGGTTTAATATGACATCGGCCCACCCTTTGCAGCTATAACAGCTTCAACTCTTCTGGGAAGGCTTTCCACAAGGTTTAGGAGTGTGTTTATGGGAATTTTTGACCATTCTTCCAGAAGCGCATTTATGAGGTCAGACACTGATGTTGGACGAGAAGGCCTGGCTCGCAGTCTTCGCTCTAATTCATCCCAAAGGTGCTCTATCGGGTTGAGGTCAGGACTCTGTGCAGGCCAGTCAAGTTCTTCCACACCAAACTCGCTCATCCATGTCTTTATGGACCTTGCTTTGTGCACTGGTGCACAGTCATGTTGGAACAGGAAGGGGCCATCCCCAAACTGTTCCCACAATGTTGGGAGCATGGAATTGTCCAAAATCTCTTGGTATGCTGAAGCATTCAGAGTTCCTTTCACTGGAACTAAGGGGCCAAGCCCAGCTCCTGAAAAACAACCCCACACCATAATCCCCCCTCCACCAAACTTCACAGTTGGCACAATGCAGTCAGACAAGTACCGTTCTCCTGGCAACCGCCAAACCCAGACTCGTCCATCAGATTGCCAGATGGAGAAGCGTGATTCGTCACTCCAGAGAACGCGTCTCCACTGCTCTAGAGTCCAGTGGTGGCATGCTTTACACCACTGCATCCGACGCTTTGCATTGCACTTGGTGATGTATGGCTTGGATGCAGCTGCTTGGCCATGGAAACCCATTCCATGAAGCTCTCTACACACTGTTCTTGAGCTAATCTGAAGGCCACATGAACTTTGGAGGTCTGTAGCGACTGACTGCAGAAAGCTGGCGACCCCGCTCTGTCATTTTACGTGGCCTACCACTTCGTGGCTGAGTTGCTGTCATTCCCAATCGCTTCCACTTTGTTATAATACCACTGACAGTTGACTGTGGAATATTTAGTAGCGAGGAAATTTCACGAATGGACTTGTTGCACAGGTGGCATCCTATTACAGTACCACGCTGGAATTCACTGAGCTCCTGAGAGTGGCTCATTCTTTCACAAATGTTTGTAGAAGCAGTCTGCATGCCTAGGTGCTTCATTTTATACACCTGTGGCCATGGAAGTGATTGGAACACCTGAATTCAATTATTTGGATGGGTGAGCGAATACTTTTGGCAATATAGTGTAACTTAAATAATTTGGCGAAGTGACATAGAACAGTTATCCGGTCAAGACCTGGAACTACTTCATAG
Organism: Myxocyprinus asiaticus; assembly: GCF_019703515.2. Taxonomy (NCBI): domain Eukaryota; kingdom Metazoa; phylum Chordata; class Actinopteri; order Cypriniformes; family Catostomidae; genus Myxocyprinus; species Myxocyprinus asiaticus. Next base: position 34,915,006 of record NC_059357.1, on the reverse strand, counting down.
TCGTGCTTTTATTTTAAAAATAATTGCTCACCTTAGGGGGCCTGGGTAGCTCAGTGAGTATTGACGCCGACTACCACCAGTGGAGTCGCGAGTTCGAATCCAGGGCATGCAGAGTGACTTCAGCCAGGTCTCCTAAGCAACCAAACTGGTCTGGTTGCTAGGGAGGGTAGAGTCACATGGGGTAACCTCCTCGTGGTCGCGATTAGGGGTTCTTGCTCTCAATGGGGCAGCATGAGCCACCACATGCTGTGAGTCACCATGGTGTCATGCACAGTGAGCCACGTTATAAGATGCACGGATTGACTGTCTCAGAAGCGGAGGCAACTGAGACTTGTCCTCCGCCACCCAGATTGAGGTGAGTCACTGCGCCACCACGAGGACCTACCAAGTAGTGGGAATTGGGCATTCAAAACTGGGAGAAAAGGGGATAAAAAATAAATAAAAATGCTCATCTTAGAACACCCATCAACCAATCAGAATCAAGCATTTAACAGACCTGTGATATACTACAGCCCTACAGGCTACCACAACAAAATATCCAGTTAAAACAAAGCCATTGGTTAAGTACATCGGATAAGAATGACAATGTCTATAATATCCTACATTTATTTCAATTTCAGTTGAAAAGCACCATCGCCTCCCCCGCACTTACACACGCTCACACACATACAGAAGCACGCGCATGCACGCACACGCACACACACATACTACCTTGTAACTGCAATGCCGAAAAGCAGTACATCCTCCTTTGCTAGTTCTAAAGTGACCTTTTTGAACAAGCAACGGAGGCTTAAGCTGTATGTAGATACACTTGATCATTTACAACAGTTTCTATAATATCTGAAATGTCTGTGGGAAACACCCTCATGCCCCTCTCCCCCTCACACACACACTCCCACACACACATATATGTGAGCGAAAAACAGTGCCGTCATGTCAGCGCACACCTGCATCTCACTCAGTAAGGTTGAAAACAGTTGTTAAGGTTTGCATCGGAAATATGGCGACACTCACTGCTGCTGAGAAGTGCTTAAACTTACATCTTGGCGATTTTTAAGCAATGTTACTTCTGACGAGAGCTGCAACAAAAGAGTTAATCCCAGAAGCGATCTCTCAGTTTCTGAGTTTCCCTCTTACAATCCCTCAAACACAAACTCACACACACATGCACAAACGCACTACCTTATTACTCCAGTAAGTCCTCGAGTAAAGCAGCGCAAGCCTCACAATCCTCCATTGCCAGTTCTAAAATGTGACGTTTTAGCTATGAAGGCTTAAGCTGTATTGAAGCAAGATGCTAAATCCATGGCAGAAGAAAGTAGTTCCACTCACAAGAGTGTTTTAGGGACGAAAACCAGAACATTTCTTGAGATAAAACCCTGAATGATATATTAAGGTGTGGTAACCATGGTATAAGCAGAATAATTGACGCCGGCCCGTTGAATTATTGAAAAATAATGCACACCCGAGGCTGCGTGTCATGACCGCATTACCACCTCGGGTGTGCATTATTTTTCAATATGTAAGGAATAATTGACGACGGACCGTTGAATTAATCATCAACCTAAAACCAATAGTTTACATATTTCCATCGTTTTTTATTAAAGTTTTTCTTTTTGTTTGATTTTCAAATACTTTATTGTCTCAAAACAAAGTTTGTAATGTTATGATTCACCTCAGAGCTGGTTGCTTTAGTTCATGGATAACAAACCTTTTATGGAGGATTTTATGAAAAGACTATGCAAAAAATGTATGGGAAAAATACTTCTGGAACCCAAAAGGCTGAAATAGTGTGCAGAGATAATGAGCAGCACATGAGTGAGAAAATGCTTGTGACATGTGCTAGTCTCTCTCTCTCTCTCTCTCTCTCTCTCTCTCTCTCACACACACACACACACACACACACACAGCAGAAATAAACATAAAAAGATGATGAAAAAAATAAATAAATCACCGTCCCCACAGAAACCATGTAAACAGCAGGCACACAGATACTGGTTCATTTCACATTTGGTTTATCATGAAGAATAGAGCCATGGAATGAGGAGTTTCAAACCATCTAGCACAGGGAATCACATGCACATTCCTATTACATCTCAAGCCAAAACAATCTCAACAAACAAATCATAAGAGAGACTGGTAGTAATATCAGCTTGCAGCAAAAAAATGTGCTACAGTGTTCTCTAATACTACAGAATCAAAATACACACAAATCACTGATAGAAGCAAAGCATGTAAGATCATTGGCTAAATCTATGCACATTTCAACAAGTAAACCTCTTGTAAGGTATTTCACCAAGGTATAAACTCTTATAAATTTGGATTTTGTTGTAGATATATGGCTCCGAGTTAAAACCTAGCAAGCTGCCTTTCTGATTCCTACCAACATATACAGTTGCGTTATCTAAATTGAACCTTGTAAATTATAGAATTGGAATGCTCTACATAGGCAGCAATTCTGTGCATCATACAAGCAACGCTCCTCCACATGCATGGGAGACTCGACAAGTTTTTTTCAATAAAGTTTGGCAAACAATGCAAAGCTAACAATGCAATACTCCGATAAAAATAAAAATACACTGCACACACAAACATTAGGTAAAACAGTTAATTTGTAATTAAATTAGTAATTAGATTTGAATTTTTTTGGTCAATATTTTTAGTATTGAACTAATTGTATTTATAAAATGTACATTTCTCTTCGTACTTCGTATCTTAGATGGAACAGATTTAAAATTTGGCAAAAAACAGATATCTTAGAATGCAGCTACCTTTTGGAACAGCGTTCACATTTGGAACAGCATTCACTATGATGCCTTAAACTGCCGGTAAGTAGGCAGTTCTTTTTTTTATTTTTGTGATTTTCTCCCCTTTTTCTCCCCAATTTGGAATGCCCAATTCCCAATGCGCTCTAAGTCCTCGTGGTGGCATAATGACTCGCCTCAATCCGGGTGGCGGAGGACGAATCTCAGTTGCCTCCGCATCTGAGACCATCAGTCCGTCAATCTTATGACGTGGCTTGTTGAGCGCATTACCGCGGAGACATAGCGCGTGTGGAGGCTTCACGCTATTCTCCGCGGCATCCACACACAACTCACCACGCGCCCCACCGAGAACGAACCACATTATAGTGACCACGAGGAGGTTACCCCATGTGACTCTACCCTCCCTAGCAACTGGGCCAAATTGGTTGTTTAGGAGACCTGGCTGGAATCACTCAGCACGCCCTGGATTCAAACTCGTAACTCCAGGGGTGGTAGTCAGCGTCTCTACTCGCTGAGCTACCCAGGCCCCCGGCAGTAGGCAGTTCTATAGATTTTCGAACAGTGGCAGAGTTTGACCTCAGACATAAAAATGTGACCTTTAAAACTTTTGGAAGAGTATATACAGGTCACTAAAAACCAGATGTAATGCCTCCCTTACCTCTTGATGGTTTGAGTGATTGAAGACTGACGCTGGAAAGCAGCTCGCCGAGGGTCAAAGAGGTCACGGGGAGGTGAGGGGAGATGGGACGTCTCCACAGGCATACTAACACTGCGATGGAATCCATGCCTCTTCACTGGCTGCAACAGAGGGACATGGACAGGATTGGAAACCAGAACTACAATCAGTATAAAAAAAAAGAAAAACTGTGGTTTGTCAGTCTTTAAGATGGTTTCCAAGCCTGACCAGCTCACAAATGCCCAAAACCCCTTCAAAAACAGCAAACCAGATAAGTCTGACCAGATACCAGCCAACAGCAAAGACCAGCAAACCAGATTAGGCTGGAAAAGGACAGTATGGAGTCACAGATAAAAAGAAGAGGAGGGAGACAACACCTCTCGTACCTGGACAAAAGTGGGTGGTTCATCCAGGGACACCTGAGCAGCGGGAATGTCAAGTTTAAGCCATGGTGGCTTCTTGCGTTGCAGGCTGCTGGTGCTGTCTCGTCTGGGTTCAGCCATGCTGCCTGCCTCTTCCTACACCTGCCAGCTACATGACAGACACAGAGAAAGAGATAAATAAAGAGATGTGAATTCTCAAAAGTTCAAGCAGTTAATCTGTCAAAGTTGAGCCTTCTTTGTACTAATAAGACTTTCAAGACGATGGTTACATATGTACATAATGGAAAACTACCATACTGCTTACTGCATAGTATATGCTGTATACCACCTACTACTAATAAATAGTATGTTACACAATATTTACATTCACATTTAGTCACTTTGCAGATGCTTTCTCCCAAAGAGACTTACAAATGAGCAAGCAATTTGTCATATAATGTCTCAAGTTTTCAGAGTAGCTGGACAAGTCTAGAAGCTAGTACAGAAGAAAAAGACAGACAAGGAAAGTTTTTTAATTATTTAATTATTATTAGTAGTAAGTGCAATTAGTGTGGATTGGTTAAGTGCTCGCAGAACAGACAGTATGCAGTATGTATACCGTATGATATGTATGATAAACATTTAAGCTACTGAACATTGTTGCCATATGATCTCATAACTGTGCATGTTTAATACAATGAGTGGTGTCCAGTTAAAAGGTAATTTTGCTATTTTAATCCAATTTAGTGTAAAGAAAAAAAGTAAAAAAACTTTTAAAAGTCAGAACAGAAATGTTATATCACTTCTGGATCATTGGTAACTCTTGAAATGGAATGTCAAGTCAACAAAGTCTTCCACACAGTGTGCTCTAGTTGTGTACTACACACTTTGGCAAATGTAGTAGGTCATCTGGGTATTCCATGCATAGGAGTACTATAGTGTGAGTACGAGAGAATGAGTACTACAGTAGTAGACCATTCTGAACTTACTTAACCTTGTGCAATCCCGTGTACACATGCATGTATTTTGGCTTCGCTATACTTAAGGCATAATTTTAATTAATTTAAACCAACTGAATACTGTTCACAACACTCTAGACTGTCATTTAAGGGTTAAACTTCTGCCGCACTGAATCACGTGACATAACAGCATGCCATCAATTTCCTTGAATAGCTTCTACAGGTGCAGAGCCAACAAACGTGCCTCTGGTAAAAACCTCTACGTTTTCATAGAAACCTGTATGGGTGTAAAAAGGTAGCGTTTGTAGTTTTGTTTGATTTGCCACTTTAAAAAATTCATACATTTTTTGAGCATCAGAGCGATGATAAACATGATGTACACATACATGGATTGTGGGACATTACTCCCAAAAAAGTTGAAAAAACATGTTAGTTATTTTAAATTAACAAATCTGTGGATTATTTCGCTTCATTTTAAATATACATTTTGTAATATTTTCTTTTGTTTTCACTGTACAATACTGTTCTATTCATTAACATTAGTAAATGCATTCCTATATTCGCTGTGCATTATCACATTGAGAATCAATGTGTTCATCCAAAAGCAGAAACATGTTGCTTTCAGAGGCTTTATATGGAGTTAGGATGAAAATAAGGTGCATTTTGAACTTTTCTGAGACCAGTGCAGACAGACAGCACACTGGAGGTTAAGTCATTTACTGAATAGAGAGCAAGGGAGCATCCTACAGCTTTCTATGCAGCTAAGTGCATTCACTCCTAAAATCCAACCAAAACTTCAATTTCAGGCTGCTGATGATGTTTGGACCCCTCAACATGTTTGGCAGACATGGGACAATGGTAATCAGTAGTGCCCGACCGATATATCGGTCGGCTGATATTATCAGCCGATATTAGCCTCACCGATATATTGGAATCGCCGTATATTTTACCGATATGCGCTGAAATGAAAACTTTTTTTCAGAACATATAATGCAGAAAACAATGCTTTAGAATTGGTGTCATAGGGTAGTTTGTCCATCAGAGCGCGCTCTGACTCAATTGTTTACAGAGCTGACTCTGAACTGACGGTGGCTCTGCAGACAGGGCGGAGTTGAGCGGTGTCTCGGTAAGTTAACTAGTTTGTGAAATACATACTGGAAACTTAATAAAAAATGACCCCATCATTTTCCCTTTTCAATGTAACTGATATAACATTAACCTTGTCCCTGACAACCATGTCACTCATGTCTGTTTGCTGTTAGCCAGCTATAGCTTGTCAGTGCAGTCAGTAATGTAGCAGATTGAAATGTAAACATCAGAGCATCTTTTTGCAGCTCAGCAGACAACGGTGCGGTGGTGGATTGTGTCTGTTGAGTGTTGATTTCACGCTTCGCTGTTACCTAGTTGGTGAGACACAATGCTGGAAAGTAAATAAAGTCCATCTTTTACTCTCCGTGACAACGAGCTTATAGCTAACTAGCTAATCACGTAGCTACTTTCATTGTTGTCAGCTGAGTGGAAGCTAATGAGTAAACATGTATTCACCAAACTGTTTTGTTCAGGATTCACAGTTTGGTACCCCCTTCAAGCGAACAATTCCAGTCGTGTCATTTATAAAATGTAATGTTTAAAAGTCTGGTTTTCCACCGTTGAAAGTTTCCCCTGAACTTGTATAGCAGAATATGGTGCACCACTGCTGCTTATCTGTTTATCTTGACTTGGAAGTATTAATATACTCAGTATTTGACTGATCCTAAACAGTACTGATGTTTATTTTGCTATTTATTTTATTTTTATTTATTCTTTATTTTAATGGTCAGCATTTGACTGATACTAAACATACGGTACTGATGTTTTTAAGCTCTTTATTGTATTTTTATTTATTCTTTATTTTCTCAGTGTTTATTTCTAAAATTTGTTGACTGTATAATGATAAAGTCAAATATTCTTTGATACAAATATTTAAGAAAGCAGCCTTCTGAGGATCTTTGCATAGTCATATCGGTGCAAAATCGGTCAAAAATCCACTCAGAAAAGCTCTGTTTTCATTCCAGCTCATAAATTAAATATACCAGCCAACATCGATAATCGGTGAATTTTCCCTCTCTAAAATTGGTATCGGTCTCAAAAATCCCATATCGGTCGGGCTCTAGTAATCAGTACATAGATTCAGAATTTATAATGTATAATTTTATTTTAACATGGTTGACAGTGACTGGATGATGTTAGCCAGTACTTTAAATCAGAATTATTTATTCAGCTTTACAGAAAATCAGCTGTAATATCTGTAACATCTCAAAAACATGAATAACCAACACTCCTGGAAACATAATAAGCAATTTGATGAAATCTGACTTTCTATAGCTTGGTATTATTTAAAATTTCACAACTTAGACCAGCTGTACATATATGTGGACATAAATTTTCTATTTGCTCTACAATTATTATTTTTTTCTTGTTTATTAGGTGCTACTAGTTACAAACAAAAAGGGAAACGAAAATGCACACAGCAGTCACGCTGTGAAATGGTATGCATTGTATAAAGTTTCAAACTGTAATATGCTATATTGTTGTCAAATATCCTCATCCTGTGGTGTCCAGTTAGCATTTTGAAAACATATATGTTTAAGTCGTAACTTTTTACAGTCATAATCAAATAATAAGTAAAAAAAAAAAAAAAGAAAAGAAAGAAAAAACATTTTCACTTTAATTAGCTGCAGTTCATTCATCACACTGAACATGGAAGGTCAAGTAAAGCACATTGCATTGGGATACAGTCCATAGTATGCACATTTTCTTAATGCTTGCATGCTCTGGTTGTACACTTGGCCAATGTAGAAAGTGTGCAACAGTACAACCAGAGCATGAATGCATTCAGAATATGTGCATACTATGCAAAATACACACACTGCACAAGTAAAATAGTAGTATGCCATTCCTGAACAAACCTTGTATGTCTAATCCTATTATAGTCTAATGTGTAATTACAGTAAAGGCACTTGCTATGCCACAAGATGGCAGTCTGAAATCACCACAAGGCAACAGAGTTTGAGAGACAAAACACACACACATTCATATGTCTTCTGATATGTTTGCCTTCACTCAACGCTCTCAGATCCATTTATCTAACTAGTAAATATTTCTACTTTGGAGGTAGAACAGTTTATTGTCAGAAGATTACACTTAAACGCTACTGAATTTATACAACCCTTTCATTAAAAGCACTGCTTTGTGGCTGAGCAGGAATTTTGTGAGAGCCCAACATTAGTGTGTGTTTCCACTGCATATTCCCATGCTCTACACAGCTTGTGAAGACTGTTCAAGAACACTGCAGTGTGCAATCAGTGGAGACACTGTCAACAAAAGCTTGTGAAAACCACCACTGTTTCTGGTTTTCTCCATTCACTCATTACTACATGTCAAGAGCTCAGTTTAATGCAGTTGTATGGCTAGTGAGCTGCCTTGCTATTTACGGCCTACATCAACAGCTGCCTTCTAACGCCATGTAAAAATAATATATTTTAATTTAAAAACGTAATGATTTTGCTGTTTACGCTCTTCATCCACACTGGAAAAGCATTTTCCTCCACCGAAAATGGAGACTTTCAAAAACACTCTCCATAGCTGCATACCTGCAAACAATGACTTAGTAAACTGAAAACAGAGCTTTCAAAAGAAAACGGACTAGTGTGGACAAGGCTGCATCGCAACTGAAATACAATCTAAAAAATGGATTTGGATTGTTACTAAGCTAATGACGCATATAAAAAATTATATACATATAACTATGCTGCTCACCATTTGAAATAGCAATTGCATTGGGACAACATTTATAGCATTGACCTAAATAGGCAGCTAAGCCATATGTAAAGGTACAGAGGTCTGCTAGTTTTGGGTTCCACTTGTAATCGTCTGGAACACACAGCAATTATTTTTCAGAAGTCATTTTGTCTAGAGGGAATCATTTGCAGTGCAGCATGACTTTGGATTGCAAAATAATTATTAAAAATAAAAAAATGAAGAGATTGATTATTGATTGCTATTATAACCATTATAATTAATTGTACAAATACCCAAAACACAATTTAGTCTTCTGTAACCCATTCTATAACCCATTAAAAAAAAAAAAAAAAAAAAAAAAAAAAAAGCCATTTGTCCTGTCAAGGGAGTCATCTGGAAGCAAAGGCAGTCATTCTGATCTACTGTATATATTCACCCTTCATGAAGGCCTCGACATCTGTTCTTGGTTACACTTCACAAAACACAGATTTTAAACAACACAGCTCTTTTTAGCCCTCATGATAATTCACAGAAACTGACAGTTACACAGAAGTTCATAAATCCTGAATCAATTAGGACCAGTGTGAAACTCTAAATTTACTGTATAATTTATTAGTTGCTCATCAGCGGGCCTCCAGGCAAGAAAGAACCCCTGCATCTGTTCCATGACAGTCTGCAGCTCATGGTTAAATGCTCTCCTTGAAATAAAACTGAAGTGGATCTGCACACTGTTTATTTATTCCCTTTTATTAATTAAAAATCACAGCAACGCTTTGATCAGAATGATCTTCGTCAGGCATGAAACACTCTCCTTGTCCATGAGACAGTTCCTTCCAACTGAAGAGGAATGTGATCTGATATCATCACTGGCCTTTTAGTCTGTGTGCACTGTGATGACTGTGGGATTACAGAGCAGACAGGAACAAAGCCCTAGCTTTGAGGACACCCCCATGCCGATGGTTTTCCACCACAGACCAGTGAGGAGAACTTAAAGGAACCACATGCCAGGTTCAATATCCCATCAGAACCAATAAAGAGATCTTATCCTGACATTCAAGTATGTCAGAACCCAAGTTGCTTAAAGCTGTATGTACGATTGTTGAAAGCAGTCTTTTATTATTGTTGCTTGTCAGGTTGTACGAAACACAAAAAAAAAAAAAAAGAAAAAAAAAAAAAAGGATTTTTGCTGCTTGTTCAATTTACTTAATTAAAACGAACTAAAGCAACACAATTCTAGAACATTTTGTATCAGCTTGATTCCACTGCCTTCTATCTATTTAAATTTGTAAATAGAAGTTTACGTAATCCTTTTGAGTTGCGACTACATGAATACTTTTTTGTGGCGTTAGTGCAGGGGCGTAGATTCCAGGAGGGATGGGGGGAGGTAACCCCCCCAATAATCAAAACAAGCAAGTACACCCCCCCCCCCCGGGCAGGGGATTTCCATTTCACAGCATGCTTTGCATGGGACTCAAAAGGGAGAGTTAATTAAGCATTCTTTTATGTGTTTTTGTGCTAGATGAATATAAAGGAGGATTCTTGGTAGTGTTTAATGTTTTATGTTGAGATTTAAAAGAGTTTCTGTTATGTTGGAGTTTTGGGGTTTACCATTATGGTGAAGAGTAGAGCTTAAGCTAACAATGAGGAGAGGGATATTTCGCACATGATATTGATTGTTACTTCGTTGAGTAAATACTGTGCTAACCATGGCAGTTACTAAACTACACTCTGTAGTGCTTCCAACCAGTATGTATTAAGCATGTGAACATTCACTTTCACTAGTTAATACATAAAATACATTAAAGAGATTTGAGTTACATTGATACATCTAATTTTGTTGGGTTTACCCTATTCAACTAGGTTCTGTCTACACATAGTGTTTGTATTGAGATTAAAAAGTCATTTTAAGTTAAGAAAACTTATTTCAAACAGGTGGAACCACTGTCCACGACTGAATCAAGTTCAGCCAAAGAGCAATTTTTGTTTAGTGTATGACCCTTGTGATATTTTGCAAAAAAGCCAAGGCAAACTGTGCCACATCAACGGTCTTTGATAAATCATGTCATGTTCTGACATCCTCATTTATACACAATAAAGCTAAAAAAAAAATAAAAATAAAAAATAATAAAAAATGCAGCAACTTTTATAACATCACAGAGACACAGTGTTTACAGTTTTCGAAGATTTGAATGGCTTACTTATAGTTGTCTTTGCATATTAAGTTGGTATAGAAGAAATTATTTTAACACTAAAAAAGTTACATACTTCAGCTTTAAGATTTGAGAATATGAACTGGCTAAATATATTGATTTTACAATTTTATGCAATGTAGGTTAAAATGGAATGCACTACCTAGTCATGTTCTTCGCAATAAACAATACAACACTGAGCTGTTTGGTTTATGTACAGTTGAAGTCAGAAGTTTACATACACCTTAGCCAAATACATTTAGGGTGTGTTCACACTTGTAGTTCGGTTCTCTTGGTCCGGACCTAAAAAAGAAAATGCTACATTCAGTCCTGGTTCGCTTAGCGTTCACACTGGAATTTTTAACACTGAACCTAAAGATATAAAACAAAAGGCATCAGGAAAAAGTCACAACCTGATTGGACAGCTTTTATGACTTGTATTTTGCGACGGAACTTGCCGAACATCCAAAACAATGCTGGCTGCTGGGCGAAATGCGCTCGTTATATTTATATATGTATATATGGTGGTATTTTTACAAACTGAGAACAAATGAAGAACTAATAAAATGTGTAAAGGAGTCAAAACAGTGCCAGGAATTCCTCCGTTGCACACATAAACGAAGATATGCTGCAAGGACGGCTGACGGTGGTTCCGACGCCTGTACCGAACTGTAATGGGCAACATAGCTCCTATGATGAGAAGAACCAGGTATGCTTGAGGTCAGTATTAAGCAGATTACTTCCTGTTTTTGGTCCTTTTAGACATCTTTGGTCCATGTTGCGTTCATATATCAATCGAACCGCACCAGAGTTCGTTTGGAAGCGGACCGAGACCCACTATTCAGGCGGTCTCGGTCCGCTTGTTTGGTGCGCACCAAGGTTCGGATGGCAGCGTTCACACTTGTTCAAATGAACCGCCCTAACAGAACGATCGCACCAGAGTTTGTTTTAATCGAACCAAACCTGCCAAGTGTGAACACACCCTTAAACACAGTTTTTTCAATTCCTGACATTTAATCATTGAAAACATTCCCTGTCTTACGTCAGTTAGGATCACTACTTTATTTTAAGAATGTGAAATGTCAGAATAATAGTAGAGAGAATGATTTATTTCAGCTTTTATTTCTTTCATCACATTCCCAGTGGGTCAGAAGTTTACATACACTTTGTTAGTATTTGGTAGCATAGCCTTTATATTGTTTACCTTGGGACACATATTTTGGGTAGCCTTCCACAAGCTTCTCACAATAAGTTGCTGGAATTTTGGCCCATTCCTCCAGACAGAACTGGTGTAACTGAGTCAGGTTTGTAGGCCTCCTTGCTCACACGCTTTTTCAGTTCTGCCTACAATTTTTCTATCAGATTGAGGTCAGGGCTTTGTGATGGCCACTCCAGTACCTTGACTTTGTTATCCTTAAGCCATTTTGCAACAACTTTGGAGGTATGCTTGGGGTCATTGTCCATTTGGAAGACCTATCTGCGACCAAGCTTTAAATTCTTGGCTGATGTCTTGAGATGTTGCTTCAATGTATCCACATAATTTTCCTTCCTCGTGATGCCATCTATTTTGTGAAGTGCACCAGTCCCTCCTGCAGCAAAGCACCCCCATGACATGATGCTGCCACCCCCATGCTTCACGGTTGGGATGGTGTTCTTCGGCTTGCAAGCCTCACCCTTTTTCTTTCAAACATAACAATGATCATTATGGCCAAACAGTTCAATTTTTGTTTCATCAGACCAGAGGACATTTCTCCAAAAAGTAAGATCTTTGTACACTTGCAAACTGTAGTCTGGCTTTTTTTATGGTGTTTTTGGAGCAGTGGCTTCTTCCTTGCTAAGCAGCCTTTTAGGTTATGTCGATATAGGACTCGTTTTACTGTGGATATAGATACTTGTCTACCTGTTTCCTCCAGCATCTTCAAAAGGTCCTTTGCTGTTGTTCTGGGATTGATTTTAATACTTGTGTACTATTTGTACAGATGAACGTGGTACCTGCATTTGGAAATTACTCCCTAGGATGAACCAGACTTGGAGGTCCACAATTTCTTTTCTGAGGTCTTGGCTGATTTCGTTTGATTTTCCCATGATGTCAAGCAAAGAGGCACTGAGTTTGAAGGTAGGCCTTAAAATACATCCACAGGTTCACCTACAATTGACTCCAATTAGCCTATCAGAAGCTAAAATGTGCTTGACATCATTTTCTGGAATTTTCCAAGCTGCTTGAAGGCACAGTTAACTTAGTATATGTAAACTTCTGACCCACTGGATTTGTGATATAGTCAATTAAAAGTGAAGCAATCTGTCTGTAAACAATTTTTGGAAAAATTACTTGTGTCATAGTAGACGACTAAACGACTTGCCAAAACTATAGTTTGCTAATATGAAATCTGTGGAGTGGTTAAAAAAGGAGTTTTAATGACTTTAACCTAAGTGTATGTAAACTTCTAACTTCAACTGTATATTTGTTGTGCTCTCTTGTAGGCTTAAGATACAACATCGATTCAATAATCTTGTGATCACTTCTGTCTTGTGGCTTTTTTCCCTAACTGAAATAATGTCTTTAAAATTTAAACAATCTGAATTTTGCTAAAATTGAAATATAAAAATGTGTGTTTAATTCCTCAGCCCTGTTGACAGCCCCAGTTGGAGTGCCTGGAGTCTGTCCTGGCTTGGCCAAATAGGAAATTTGTGGAATTCTGTTAATTCTTCAGAGTGAACTTGAGGTTATTCCTTGTGTGTGGAGTGTGGACTTAAATCTGAAAGGTAATAATGATGTTTGACGCAGAAGTCAGTTATGAGAATACGCAGATGTGCTGTGAGTTAGACCACTGAAAAGGCCTCGGGGATGTAACATGAAAGCTTCCTGTCAGTCCTTGAAACAGGCCACCATGACCGTTTAATGTCTGTATCAATATCCACCTTAATTAATATACCCACTAAATCAAATGACAGGGATCCTGCAGGCTGAATGAAGCCCACCAGCCCCAGGTCTGCACACTGCATTGTAGAATTGTGATAATTATCTTCTACACCCCTGTCATCTGACTCAAGCCCCTGCAGCAGTGCTTCTTGAGAAGCTAATATGCAGCATGAGCCTCTTCCACTGGCTGGATTTATGTTGCAGATGCCTAAGGTTAGTGTGAAAGAGAGCTGATGTTACATTGCCAGCAATTAATTCCCTTGGTTACTCTGTCACATCTTAAACAATATAGCAGCCATACGCCTATCATAGAAGCATGCTTTTAGGCTAGACTTAATGTCAGTTTCTCTAGCTTGTGTGTGCACTGACAATGTAGCATCAGTCACAAGGCTGCACATGTCTGATATCCCCAGGAGTACAGTGGGAAGAACATCAACAAGGCCAGCTGTGGGTTATGGAACACTCCCCAGTGTTCACCTCCTCTCCCATAATTACAGTCACACACTTTTTAGCTGTGTAAACAGCTGGGCAAATGTAAACATCAGCCAAATGTGACGACATGTTTACTTTATGAATTTAACTGATGCTTTTACCCACAGCAACAGTAAACTTATTACAGGGACAGTGTCTGCGAATCAACCAAGAGTTAAAGGGATAGTTTAACTGTCACTTCCACATTTAAATGTCTTAAGTAAAATTAAAATCTGAAGTATATGACTCTACACCAATAATTATTAATTTAATAGCTTTGCAATGTTAGCATCTTTAAGTACAGAATGTAAATACATTAACATGTAGGGCTGCCCCCTAATAGTCGACCAAATGTTAGTCGATGAGAAGAGTCTTGGTCGACCAAGTTTTGATTGGTCGTAGAAAAAAAATACTCCACAGGAAGTGGCGAAGTCACGCAGTAAGTGACGGACAGACATGATCGTTTACACGACTGGTCCATGCAGTAATTAATTATTCACGTTCAAACTGACGAACACCGATATTACTGCTGGTTGGATGTTAGGTGCTACTATGGGGTAATTTTCGTTAAGCAGGGTTAGGGTTAAGCCTACACAAAGCAAGACACCTTGATTTCAAACTTTTAACTTTATTTTGTATTTATTTTAACTAAAAATTCAAATAAAACTGGAAAAAAATTAAGTGCAATTAAAATGAGTGTTGTTCGACTTTTTGAAAGATGGTTTTACAACATCTCTCTAGCAAAGAACCTACTTCATCTGTGCATTCTCTACCGGACGGGTATTTCATTGTCCGGGAAAATACATCATTGTGTGTGAATAAATTAGTTTTGTTCCCTCCATCACGATATATTGCAATATCCAATTACATCGGCAACCCCTGGGCTGAGGGAAGTGATCAAAAAAATTATATATATATTATATATATATATATATATATATATATATATATATATACACACACACACACACACACACACACACACACACACACACATTAGTAACCACCTTTCCATTTACCGTCAGGCAAGTTACCTAAACATGCAGGTGGAAAATTACTTAAATGAAGACTTAAAAACAATTTTAAATGTAAAAATAATAATTATAATGATGATAATAATCACTGAAATATAAATCATGGTTCGAGGTGTTTTTGTATTATTTCATGTTTTAATCACAGATGTATAGGCTGCAGAGTTATGGTCACAATGAACTGCTCTGTGGAAATAAAGTGAACTGAACTCAAAGCACTTCCAGAGCTGAGATGTTGGAGGTCATTTGCAGCACTCATAGATGATACTGTTCTTGCAAAAAAAAAAAAAAACATTCAGAACACAAAAACAAAGAAAGAGTGAGAACCTTTTACATGCACGTGTTCCACGAGACTGCACGCCTCCGTACAAACAGCGTGTCATACGTGAGCATAGACAGCTTTTCTGTCATCTGTTCTTAATAATATAATAGTGTTTCTTCAAGCGCGTGTCTCTGTGTCTACAGGCAAATTATTTGTAATATTAATTTGATAATAATAAAATAATTTAATACATTAATGGGAAAACGAGCCAAATATCGTCTTGACATCAAAGGCATCAGCTATTGGCGATCACTGTGACCATCGTCGATCCCCGAGATCATCATCTGTCGGCACAACCCTAATGTGCATTTCTCTCTATAAATTAACAAAATGTTCAAACAGACTCCTTGCTGGTTTTTCCAACACATTCAGAATCATTACCGCTTTTGTCGGTGTCGCTGTGGCTCGCTTCGTGCGTGCGCTTGTAAAAGTTATATTTTAAAGGCTCATTATTATGGTTTGGTATTTCTCTGTAATGTAGAACAGTGTTAGCAATGTTACTTATAACATTCTTTCTCAGCCCTGGAACTCAAACCATTTTCTGATGCCCCCCAAAAAATATGTTCAAGTAATTAAATTAATATCATAAACGTGCGACAACTAGTCAACTAATGGCTGAAACTAACGATAACTAGTCGACTAGGAAAATCTTTGTTTGGGGGCAGCCCTATTAATATGTTACTATACTAGAGGTAGACCAATATATCGGTTTATCCGATTAATCGTGCCGATAGTTGGTTTTTGGAACTATCGCTATCGGCAAAAATCTATGCCGATAGTTGCTGATAGTTTTTTCATCATTTCGTATTTTCAAAATAAGAGTCCCCGGTGTGTTTCAGGCTTGTTTATACTTAAAAGTCCCACGTTATGCACCAAAGTTTTTCTGGTTATTATTGGGTTTTTGGTTGAACAATAAATCGCATCTGGGATTTTATTCATTTTAGACTCTTTTTTTTGTGCCTGCTATAGTAAAAAGAATAAGATTTTTTTTTGACATTCTATAAATTGATTTTAAAACAATTGGCCAATTAATCAATTATCGACCTTCCTACCACCTTAGTTATCGGTATCGGCAAAATCCACTATCGGTTGACCTCTATACAGTACACTAGTTATTAAAGGTCAGGCTTAAAATGCAACACTTACACAATAGGGTCACTTATACAGAGGGTCCCAGCTCAGTCTCTCTAACCACCAAGGGGTCCTTAGCCTGAAAAAGGTTGAAGACCCTTGATCTACACCGTGGGTGATACAGTATATTGCTCCTTCATACCTGGGTTAATTAGGAAATTTTATGAAGGATTTTTCAATATCCTCTACAGTTTGAAGAGATAGTTTGGCAGGTCATGGGGAGGATTTCCTTGAATGAGACTGATATAATTGTGGAGAAAGTCTGCGGATTGAATTCTACACATGGCTGCCGTCCAAAGGATATGAGACTTCTTTGAAGGTTCAGATTCAGATTTGTGCTTCCAAAAAAAAAAAAAAAGAAAAAAAAAAAAAAAAAAAAGGAAAAAGGGCCAACTCAAAAAGGTCACTTGCATCAAAGTTACGAAGAAAGTGGAGAATGTTACACTGTAAAGATGTCAAGCATACTTTAATAAAGTTGAAGGAAACACTCATCTGGAGAAAACTATTTCACTTGCGCTGGTAAGAAAGCTTGTGATAACATCCCTGCCAAAAAAAAAAAAAAAAAAAAAAGCTAAACCAGCAAGGATATTTTGCTGGTTTTAGCTGGTCTGGATGGTCAGGCCTGTTGTCTGGTTTTAGAGGGTTTTTGGGCACTTTTAAGCCCAATAGCATGGCCAGACTGGGAGAGCAGCTTAAGCCTTATAAGGTCAGCAAACCAGCTTAGTCTGG
This sequence comes from Myxocyprinus asiaticus, assembly GCF_019703515.2. Classification (NCBI taxonomy): domain Eukaryota; kingdom Metazoa; phylum Chordata; class Actinopteri; order Cypriniformes; family Catostomidae; genus Myxocyprinus; species Myxocyprinus asiaticus. The sequence goes on along the minus strand of NC_059357.1, from coordinate 34,897,671 downwards.
TTTAAGTTTTTTTTTTCCAAAGCAGGGATCATCAGAGTTTTCCAATTGTATCTTTTTGGATGCACCACGTGGCGTCACAAACCTGTTTTTCTTTAAAACCCAAACTTTTTATGTATAAGTGATTTGTTTTGTCTGTCCAATCAGATCAAGAGAAAGAAAATATCAGCTTTCAGCTCTGAGAATTACACTGTTTGCGACTAGCTTCCTGCCCTTGCTTTACCCCAGGCAAAAGTCTGCCACAAGCTAAAACTTCCTGTCGCGAGACATGATCCATTGAAAAACAGAAGTATATTCATTTTAAATTTTGACTGATGTTTACAGAAGACCAAAGTACTTTATACAACACTTGGCCAGACCAGGGTTCACACAGCTTTTTAAGAATGAAATTCAAGCACTTTTCAAGCATTTTCAAGGTACCTTAATCGTCTTTTTCAAGCAGCTTGAAGCTTTAAATATTATCCAATTCTAAATGTTACTTGACAAAAATGCAGTGATAAAAAAGCATCCACTGTGATTTCAATCATTGCCCAATCCATAAAAAATGAAAGTTTTAAGAATTCCTTTTAACCCACAGAAAGCTAAGATTCCAATCCTTAATATGATTACAACCAAATTCTTGCATGAAAGGGGTCATAAAATGCTCTCTTTTTTTTAAAAAAATTTTTTTTATAGTTTTATTATTTTCCCTGATGTCCACTGATAATGTTAGTAAAGCTTCAATGTAAATGCCCACTGTTCTGATTGGCTAACATCGTGCAGCCCCTAGAATAGAGACATTTTTGAAACTCAATCGGAAGAAAATGAATAAGTACCAATACATTATAAAACTAAATTGCAGTTTTTACACATAACGCACATCCAACACATTACATCTGAATATATTAAACTGTTCATCTCAAGCACAACTGTTAACACTCATACCTTGTCTACACCGGATGCGAAAGTCGTGTCAAAAGCAATAGAACCCATTATAATCAATGATGCTGTCTACCAAGCCTCCATTTCGGCACATCCCTCCAACAGTAAACAGATGTCCCATTCCATTTTGCGCTGCACGCAGTGGCGCTACTACTGCCAACAAAACAAATAAATGGTTTCTATAAATAAAATATGCCTTGTATATGCCTATTCATAATCATAGCCTAATAAAAATAATACTAATTATTATTACTATGAGTATTATTATTATTATTGTGCTATTTCATTATATTATTATTTTATATATTTTTTTCTTACCAGATGAAGCTGAATATGTAGGCTCATGAACTGTAGAATATGTTGTTATTCTGATCAGGAGGTGTCAATCAATTGTGAAATGTCAAGCACACATTTTGTAGTGAACATTAAATACAAACATTAAAAGAACTTAGAATAAATCAATAAAGCCTACAAATAGGTGAGAGTCCCATAAATATATCAGGAATTTTACACTCGAGGCTGATTTGTGCACACATATTTTAACATAATGTGGAGGACATAATTATTTAGTTAAATTACAGGTGCATCTCAATAAATTAGAATGTCGTGGAAAAGTTCATTTATTTCAGTAATTCAACTCAAATTGTGAAACTCGTGTATTAAATAAATTCAGTGCACACAGACTGAAGTAGTTTAAGTCTTTGGTTCTTTTAATTGTGATGATTTTGGCTCACATTTAACAAAAACCCACCAATTCACTATCTCAAAAAATTAGAATACATCATAAGACCAATAAAAAAAACATTTTTAGTGAATTGTTGGCCTTCTGGAAAGTATGTTCATTTACTGTATATGTACTCAATACTTGGTAGGGGCTCCTTTTGCTTTAATTACTGCCTCAATTCGGCGTGGCATGGAGGTGATCAGTTTGTGGCACTGCTGAGGTGGTATGGAAGCCCAGGTTTCTTTGGCAGTGGCCTTCAGCTCATCTGCATTTTTTGGTCTCTCGTTTCTCATTTTCCTCTTGACAATACCCCATAGATTCTCTATGGGGTTCAGGTCTGGTGAGTTTGCTGGCCAGTCAAGCACACCAACACCATGGTCATTTAACCAACTTTTGGCGCTTTTGGCAGTGTGGGCAGGTGCCAAATCCTGCTGGAAAATGAAATCAGCATCTTTAAAAAACTGGTCAGCAGAAGGAAGCATAAAGTGCTCCAAAATTTCTTGGTAAACAGGTGCAGTGACTTTGGTTTTCAAAAAACACAATGGACCAACACCAGCAGATGACATTGCACCCCAAATCATCACAGACTGTGGAAACTTAACACTGGACTTCAAGCAACTTGGGCTATGAGCTTCTCCACCCTTCCTCCAGACTCTAGGACCTTGGTTTCCAAATGAAATACAAAACTTGCTCTCATCTGAAAAGAGGACTTTGGACCACTGGGCAACAGTCCAGTTCTTCTTCTCCTTAGCCCAGGTAAGACGCCTCTGACGTTGTCTGTGGTTCAGGAGTGGCTTAACAAGAGGAATATGACAACTGTAGCCAAATTCCTTGACACGTCTGTGTGTGGTGGCTCTTGATGCCTTGACCCCAGCCTCAGTCCATTCCTTGTGAAGTTCACCCAAATTCTTGAATCGATTTTGCTTGACAATCCTCATAAGGCTGCGGTTCTCTCGGTTGGTTGTGCATCTTTTTCTTCAACACTTTTTCCTTCCACTCAACTTTCTGTTAACATGCTTGGATACAGCACTCTGTGAACAGCCAGCTTCTTTGGCAATGAATGTTTGTGGCTTACCCTCCTTGTGAAGGGTGTCAATGATTGTCTTCTGGACAACTGTCAGATCAGCAGTCTTCCCCATGATTGTGTAGCCTAGTGAACTAAACTGAGAGACCATTTTGAAGGCTCAGGAAATCTTTGCAGGTGTTTTGAGTTGATTAGCTGATTGGCATGTCACCATATTCTAATTTTTTGAGATAGTGAATTGGTGGGTTTTTGTTAAATGTGAGCCAAAATCATCACAATTAAAAGAACCAAAGACTTAAACTACTTCAGTCTGTGTGCATTGAATTTATTTAATACACGAGTTTCACAATTTGAGTTGAATTACTGAAATAAATGAACTTTTCCACGACATTCTAATTTATTGAGATGCACCTGTATATGTACAGAATTAGTGAAACAGTGGGAAAAGTATAATAATAGTCTAATAATAATAATAATAATAATAATAATGTTACGTTAACATTTTCAAATTTAGTAGTTTAAAGGGAGGGAAAAAAGATTTGGCATGTCTCAGTTTCTTTGTATCATGTGAGCAGGAATATTCTGAATAGATGTACACTTATGGAGCATCTAAACCTTTATGGAGCATTTAAACTTTCGTGAATTAAAGTCTTAACCAGATACTTACCTTAATCGGTGATGTGAAAATAAATGTGTTCAACTTTTAGAGGTGAATAGATGAGCTCCGCTGTAAATTATCGCTTCAGGTCAGGAATTTAACATTGCGCTCAGGTTGGTTTATAAATGAATACATGGAAATCATTACGTGTGAATCGTGATACATTAATATAGACATTTTAAGGAGTGGAAAATTGAGCCTTTACGATGTAGTGTCTAAGTTAATGTTACACTTGACAAGCTCCATACGCGCACAATTAAAGGAGACCGCAAACTGAGTCGAGACCACGGCCATCCGATCTGAAATCACACCATGTTCATTTTCATTCATAAGGTTTACACTTTAGTAGGCTGCTAATACTGACTTCACAGACTCATAATTTCTTTGTAATTTTGGATATGTTTATTTAAAATGTTGCTTTATCCTTGTGCTTCTTGGATGATCAGTCAAACGAATATTTTTATATTATTTGGATGAATCCGTTATTCATTTTGAGGTCATTATTCGTGCCGTTCCGAATAAGCTATTCGGCTTCGGGCACATCCCTAAAGTAGGAGATTGCCAGTACAATTTATCTGCCGCCAATCTACCACAGTGGAGACATGCAGTACTTGTGCTTATGAGACACCACAAACAATGTTTGAAATAGATATTACACAGTCTTTATATGTTTGTCAAACATAAAGACTGTGTAATATCTATTTCAAATTCGAAATAATTTTAGATCTTTTGTAACTTTCAACAACCTAAGGAAAAATCAAGCATTTTCAAGGAATATATTCAAAATTCAAGCATATTTCAAACTTTGAAAACCTATGAAAATCAAGCATTTTCACAACTTTCAAGACACTGTATGAACCCTGCCAGACTAATGCCTTTGCAGGTTCCGTGTCTGCTTTATTAAAAAAGGATTTCAAGATATAGCTTAACATGCATAGACTGTCTGGCCATTGAGTTTTCTGTCACTACGACACAGCTGCCTTTTGTATACCTGGCTTTGTGCTCTTTTGTGAGGTCTATAATCTTTTCATGCCGTAATAGAATACAATAACTTCATGAATGAGTGGCAGTCATGCATGACAGGTTTTGTAGTAAGAAATAGGGCCATGTTTCAAGCTGGTAACAGTAGCATGCAGAGTAGTGCTTAAAACTGTGTTTGTGTGTGGTGTGTTCCTTGAGGAGGGAAGGTGGATAACTGCACATTGTGCACTTTTCAGCAGGCCTTCTGCTTTCACTTATCAGGACAGAGCCTCAACACCAGCAGGCCTAACTAATGGAAACTTCCTCTAGGAGACTTTCCACCATTTGGGCCTAATATAGAACAACCTGGCAAACCAGATACAATTGTTCTTGGAAAAATCTACAGAAAATAGAAAAGTTAGTTTACCCAAAAATAGCTGACATCCAACTTGATGTGATGTGTCTTGATGCACCAGGTTTGAATGTACGCAAGTGTGAATGAGGTTTGAGAGCTATGCAGAGAGTTATTAAAGGGATAGTTCAACCAAAAATGAAAATTATCTCATCATTTACTCACCCTCATGCCATCTTACATGTGCATGACTTTCTTTCTTCTGCTGAACACACACAAAGATTTTTAGAAGAATATCTCCGCTCTGTAGGTGCATACAATGCAAGTGAATGGTGACCAGAAATTTGAAGCTCCAAAAATCACATTTAAGGCAGCGTAAAAGTAATTCATACAACTCCAGTGGTTAAATCCATGTCTTCAGAAGCAATATGATACGTTTGGGTGAGAAATGGATCAAAAGTCCTCTCTGCCCAGTAGGTGGCAATATGCATGAAAAATGTGAAAGAACGTGAAAGAAGAATGTGAAAGTGGAGATTTATGGTAAAAAAGGACTTAAATATTGATCTGTTTCTCACACACACTTATAATATCGCTTCAGAAGACATGGATTACTTTTATGCTGCCTTAATGTGATTTTTGGAGCTCCAAAGGTCTGGTCACCATTCACTTTAATTGTAAGGACCAAAAGAGCTGAGATATTCTTCTAAAAATCTACATTTGTGTTCAGCAGAAGAAAGTCAGATATATTTGGGATGGCATAAGGGTGAGTAAATGATTAGAGAATTGTTATTTTTGGGTGAACTATCCCTTTAAATTTCAGTCTGCTTTTCATACAAAGCTATCGTCATATAGACTAACTTCAATAGTACTTTTATGCTGGATTTTTTTGCAATTTTTGGAACTTGACACTCCCTGTCCCCATTTATTTTCTATTTATGAAAAGAACAACTTGGACATTCAGCTAAGAAAAACACAAGGGTTTTACTACATGAGGGTGAGTAAATGATTACAAAATTTTCATTTTTGGGTAAACTAACCCTTTAACATGAATTGTTTTAGGTTTCAAAATGTTTGACCACATAGTTTGCTCATTATGTTGGCTTGACATTTTATTCACTGCTACAGACTTTGTTTAGGGTTTTTCCAAAATCCCTAAAGAGACCAACATTTTTAATTAAAACTAGAGGTAGACCGATATATCGGTTTTACCAATTAATCACTGCCGATAGTTCCTTTTTGAAACTATCGGTTATCTGCAAAAATGTCGGATCTGATTTGAGCTTCGGATATGTTGAAATATTTGTGAATGTAACCACCCGACTAAATGTGATGTATTCATTCAACACTATGAGCCTAAAGTGAGAAACACTGATGGTTTTTGTCCTAAACTTTATTCTAAAAGCCTGTTACTTCTACAGATTGGACAGTTATGAAGAAAATTATCATTCACATTGCAAATACAGTATATATATATATATATATATATATATATAAACAAAAGGCTTTTGTAATTAAATGTGTCCATGTCATTTATTTCTACACTTGCATATTTAAACCATATCTAGGAATTTCTACTCCCTATTTGCTGAATTACTATTGTTGTTGTAAGGCAACTATTAATTACAATAATAACAACAACTATAAAACCAGCAATGATAAAGATAATAATAATGATAATAAAAATAATAGAATCTGAGTAAATATTCATTACGAATTTTATTGAATTCATCCATCTGCTCAACAGCAAGGTTTGATAGCAAACCTCAGAATACAATTCACAAAACCAATTACATTACTAATTTTCTTTAAAGCTACATTTGATTTTTTTTATTTTTTTTTTCCTTTCTCTATGTCTCAAGGGGCTGGGTGCTCTGACATCATAATTTGTGAGTGCCTTCTCCCATGCAACAAACACTGCGTGACTGTAGCAACATTTTTGCAAAATAAAATTATGTGGTTTATTTCACGTCTCAGGGCAGTTCCGAAGTGAAATGTACACTGTGTGGCGCTAAAAGCAAGTGAAATGTTCTCCTGAACAGATGAGGTTAAGGTTAATGTTCTATCCAGATTTAAATCAACAAAACCGACCTCCCTTCCCTAAACCTTAAACCTAAACATAACCGATAGTGTCATGAAAAGCAAATCTGAGATGAAAAACACAATGTCTGAAGCAATCACGTCATTTTGTGGTGCTTCTACAATTTGGGTTCACGTGTCGACTTGAGTGCTCTTCAGGACTCGTACACCAGTCTTTTGTATTGCAAATGCAACACTATCAGTTGAGCTACTGCACAATTTGATCACACTTAAACAAGCTTGTAAATGTAGTTGGTTATGTAATGCACAAGTTAAAATGAGTCATGCGCTATAGTAAAATGGTTTAGATGTCATAAGATAGCATTGTGTGAGGAACAGAGTGAAAAGTAAGTGTTTATGAACTGATAATCTGCCGTTTTACTTGTGATTTGTGTGAAAGGGGATAAAAGTAATTGTTGTTTTAGCACCTCTAGTGTTCATTCCACCAGGAATCTGTGGTGTTATGTACAACAGGCCACATAAAAATCATTTTGTAGTTATTGTAACATGATTCTTTGACCAGGTTGCAAACTCCACTGGGGGATAAATATCAGTCATCAGAGACAGCAAAAAGGCGACCTACAAACCTATCAAATTTAACAACATCCTCTCTCACACAATCTCCTCTCTTGATTTCATTCTAGCTAGGAAAATAGTGACTTTTTACTTTTTTAATACTTAAGTACAATTTAATGTGAATACTTTTAACTTTCAATTATGTTTTTGGTTAGATACTTGGACTTTTATTTGAGTAATTATTATTAATTATTATTACACCCGTTTATTTATTCCTATAGTATAACAGCAGCCTCTAGAAGTGAAATAAAAACAATTACTGACACCAAGTGGGGATTTGTTATATCTAAATCTTTCATCATTGATAATATTTATCCATATTTTTATCCTTACTTCAAAAGCATATTTTGTTATTTTGATTAGATAAATCAAGTGTTCTAAATTGAAGCGAAAGCATGCTAGAATTTTGTTCATTTTTAAAAATTTTGTATCCTCTGTCTGTGCTTGTCATAGTATGAAAAGACTAAGAATTTTTTTAACATTCTATAAATCGTTTTTAAAAACCATTGGCCGATTAATCGTTATCAGCCTATTCAACCACCTTAGTTGTCGGTATTGGCAAAATCCATTATCGTTCGATCTCTAATTAAAACTCCTCCTAGAGTTTTCAAGCTACATCAACCAAACTTGGCACAGACCTTCAGACTGTTTTGACTGTCTGTTGACTTGTGCTATATCTTTTCTAACTGATCAGACTTAGTTTTCCCGTAGCAGACAATTGAAAATACATTACATTGACGGAATGTTCAAATGGGCCAAGACTCAAGACATGACACATGCCACCATGTTCATGATTTTAAACTCCAACTGTCAAAACTCAAAAGTTTAAACAAGGCTTTGTCAAGCCAACATCAAAAGTTTGTTTTTACCAACTTTACCTATCTAGATTATAATGCTGTCCTCTTTTTCAAGTTAACCCTTTCCTATTCCTTGTTACTCCTTGTGGAGCCTGATCTAAATTTATAATGGCAACTGTCATGTGACCCAGTAGAACATTTCAAAACATCTCTAGAAAGCAAACTGACACCACTGCTGAAAAGACCAGCATATGTTACTGTATGTTCTGGATGCTGGTGTGCTGGTGTCCCCCATTGATTTCAAGCAGTATGGACACAGGTCTGCATGCAGATACTCATGTCTTGCAAGTGTGTTTGTTTACGTGGAGTAACCGAGTTTGGTGTAAGAGCCCCGGGAGGCAGAAGGAAGAGGTTTAATGAGTGAGGGCAAGAGAACACAGTGATGGATGATCTCATTTATTTGTGTGTTTGAAACACTGGACACTTCCTTCCTAAAGGCAGCACATCCTGGCCCAAGGCTCCTCTCTCTCCCCATTCCCGCTGAATTTCTCAGACCAATAGTTCCTCCACACACAAATGTGGCCGTTCTGCATGCAGCATTTATAATGTAACCTCTTTCTTTACTCCTGTCACAGAGAATTAAAACTCCCACAGTTGCACTCATACCACAGAGCAGCCAGCGCTGTTATTTCTGCCCATGCCAGTCTGACTCCTCCTTTCCTCTCACACAGTACTAGCAGTGTGTCAAGAGGATCTGCCTAGTCTCAACAAATCAGCCCAACAACAAATCAAGGAATTCCCCCTTTACACCCAAACAAGACTGACATTTGGATTTTAAACTTTAGTGCTTTGTAAATATTCTACACAGAGACCTTAAAAAATGTCCTAAGGAAAGAGCACGTGGAAATGTGCACAATCAGAGAGAACATAATTCATGAAAAGTTCATATGAATCTAACTCTGTATGAAAGAACATACAGTGACAAATGAGATCTCTTTGATGTGCCAAATGTTTCTACTAGACAGCAATGGGATTAAATGGAGAACAAAAGAGATATTGTTCAAGTCTGTTGCTCAGAGTTTTCTCCTTTGGAATTTCAGATCTTACAGTAGGAATCTCATCTACAGTTTCAACAATAACCGTGTTGACATGAACATAATTCCGATTAACATCAGAAATTAGTCATTAGAGGTAGACCGATATGTCACTTTTACAATTAATCGGTGCAGATAGTTTTGGATCGTTATCGGCACGAATCTATTCCGATAGTTGCTAATAGTTTTTTTCATAATTTCGTATTTTCAAAATAAGAGTCCCCGGTGTGTTTTGGGCTTGTTTATACTTAAAAGTCCCGTGTTATGCACCAGTTTTTTTCTGGTTATTATTGGGATTTTGGTTGAACAATAAACCACATCTTGGGTTTTATTAATTTGGACTCTTTTTCTGTGCCTGCTATAGCAAAAAAAAGAATAAGAATTTTTTTTGGACATTCTATAAATTAATTAAAAAAAATTATTGGCCAATTAATCGGTTATTAGCATTTCCCACTAACTTAGTAATCATATCGGCAAAATCCACTATTGGTCGACCGCTATTACTATACTGTATATTTGTCAACTTAAAGAATTATTGCCCTAACTGGATTAAGGCAATATTCCGGTTTCAAGAAATTTGAATAAGACATTTGGTATAAGCCTGCATTATTGATCGGAATTCTGTGTCAGTTTAACATTGTTCTTAATCTACTGTTCAAATATCTCTGCACATACAATTACAAGTAATCATGAGTCTTATGAGACACAGACAGTTGTGAAAGGCCAAACTATAAAAGCAGCACATTTTTGGAGATGACAGGTTGTATTAGGGCTGTCCCGATAAATTTTTTTTGAAAACAAGTATCGATACTTCCTTTATGGTACTCGCAGATACAGAGACCGATAGCGTTTTTTTTTGTTATTTTTTTGAACTCCATATCAAAAGTTTATTTAAATGTTATCATCAAAATGGTATTTGTGAAGGTGGTGGTGTAGTGGGCTAAAGCACATAACTGGTAATCAGAAGGTTGCTGGTTCAATCCCCACAGCCACCACCATTGTGTCCTTGTGCAAGGCACTTAACTCCAGGTTGCTCTGGGTGGATTGTCCCTGTAATAAGTGCACTGTAAGTCGCTTTAGATAAAAGCATCTGCCAAATGCATAAATGTAAAATGGTATTTAAATAAATGAATTCATTAAAACTTTAAATCAAAGTATAACAATTAATTTTCAACATGATATTGTATTATTTTTATAAAATGAAGTGCTTTTATTCAGAACCTCACAGCACAATCCAAAATACAACATTGGAGTTATATTTTTGTCAAATAAAGTGCTGCATAACAGAGCATCACAGATGTGAGATATTGCTTAAATATAATAAAATATATTTAAATATAGGCGGGAACTGGCTGAACAGTAAACGTAAGGTTTAATGTAAAACTCAACTTAAAACAACATAAAACATGAGACAAACAGACACATATGCAACACAACCACGTGCGTCTCTCTCTCTCTCTCTCTCTCGAACCGGCATCTCCGGCTGCCCCTTATCTCGCTCTCCCGCTGATCAGCTGATTCAGCGCCGGCCCTCCTCCTCGTCACAAATAACTATTGATTTATTATTATTAATATTAGTAGTAGTAGTAGTAGTAATATTACAGTGATTACTTCATAACTTACAGTAACAACCTATTTCTGTCATACTTTTTTCACTTAATTAAACTGAGCTTTTATTTTGGCAGATCTTTTATTTTTAAATGTTTCTGTATGATGTTATGACTAATGAGCTCTGACATTATGATGGTAGCTTCTCAATCCAGAAAAGGCGGTCGCTATGTGACAAAGTGATTATTAAACCACAAAAGGCTGATATTTAATTAAATAAATATGTAGTCTGTATGTGCCTTGTGCTATAAAGTGAATTAGCGCTCTGCCTGCTGTCATCTACTACAAACAGAGCGTACAATGCTCATGATGGTGTTTTACATGTATGAGTACTTTGTGTCTTTATGTCTGCACAACACCAGCTCCACACATTCACATTTCACAAGCATTGACATTTGAAGCACGCAGCACATGCAAACTATATATTTATATATAAAGCACGCAGCTTTTGCTGTTAAATAATCTCAGTAGGACATAATATAATTTTAATTAGTGCGCTGAATGTTTACGTAATGACAATTGTACGTCAGATAGTATCGTTTTTTGGTATCAGAGCATTTTTATGAGCACAAGTACAAGTACATGTGCACAGTATTGGGACATCCCTAGATTCTATATTCACCTCCATTGTAAGTGCCTTACAATGTAACACAATTTTTGCCCTTTTTTTTTTTTTTAAAGAAAAAGAGGGACGAGTCGAAAATATTTTTTGTGATAATTGACATTATGCCACAAATTCTGATTGAGCTTAACTTGTATTGAACCCAGAATATTCCTTCAAGTCTCCTGCACTATGAAAGAGCAACCTCTGAGCAATAAACATTTGTCCTGTTGTGTAACTGTAGCCCGTTTTGAGGCAGTATTTCTGTGCATAAAGTGCAGATTCAGGCTTTTTCATCTTTTTATAGCTCACCAATTACAAGGCTGATAACAGCAGGAGAGCTTGCTGGAGGATTCTGGACAACTTTTGAAACAGAGTCTAAAAATAAAGACCATCTTCTACAAGGAGAGAAAGCAGAGCAGAGCCAGGTGACTATGCCGCTACTGCACACTGCTGCCAGAATTACGCAATAAAGGGTACAGGGCCATGCTGAGCTCAATCAAGCTTCTGCACATGCTGTCTCTTCTAATGAAGAATGAACCAGTGCGACTCATTTCACATTCTACCTAGACACACACAACATAAATGTCTTGGTCCTGGTCTTATTGTGCATGATAAAGAATGTTATTCTAAAAAAAAGCTTGTTTTCATAATCTTTCATCAAAATGTTCTAAATTTCTCTGCCTCTGAAGCAACTTGTCTTTCCCACAAATATAACCAAGGCCTCTTTAAAAAAAAAATAACCAGCAAGGATATTTCCATTTTCTGGAGAAAACGTGACTGGGGCTTGCCTGTGCAAAAGCTAGGACTAGGTTATTGAGAATGGTTGCCAGGGCATTGCTATAAGGTTGTTAAGGTGTTCCGAGTGTTTGTTAGCACAAACTGTGCTACAGTATGTGGTTGATAGGGTGTTTTTTGGTGGTTGCTATTAGGGATGTGCAAAACTACATATTTTCATAATCGACTAGTCGGCCGGTTGTTTGAATGACTAGTTAACTATTCGGTGTTAAGAATAATAATGTATAATACTGGCTCCGTTGTGTTCACGTGATCCACATCAAACGCATTTAAAAGGGATATATATAGGGTTTTACTGTGCTATTATCCACTTTTAAGCACAGCAAGCTATCATCACACAAAAATGCTCTCCAAGAAGTTGCATCTCTCAATTAATTTGAGAAATGCTTCTCTTGTTAAAACCACTAAAAATATTAATGTTAGTAGTCGACCCCACTAATCGATTATTTACTGCCCCAAGTCAAAAGGGGTGTTTTTGGTGGTTGCTAGGGTTTTGCTAAGTGGTTGCTGGGGTGTTCTACCAAGTTGCTAGGTGATTATATACTGTCACAAGTATTAAAAAAAAAGTGTTTTTGGTGGTTGCTAGGGTGTTACGAGGTGTTGTTACAGAGTTCCAATTGTTGTTAGGTGATTATAAACTTTCCAAAGTCAGAAAGGGGTGGTTTTGGTGGTTTTGCTAGGAGCTTGCTAGGGTTCTAAGTAAATGCTATTTATTATGATTATTTACTGTCTGAAGTCACAAAAGCCCACCCTCAAGAACATCTCTTCTGGTCCCTATGGCTGGGGTCCCTCCTTCAACGTTGGTCTTTATTCATTCGCCCTTTTTTAGGGATTCTTTCGCCCTTTTTTTTTTTATCTTCCACCAGGCAAAAATCATACGTTTAATTGCTTTGAAAATTAATAGCACATGGGGGTTTGTTTAAATCCTTAACCCCAAGTATGAGCAACAGTAATAATGCAATAGCAATCACATGTCAGACATTATTTCCACCTTTTGTTTTTTTCCATTGCAAATTTTGTTTCATGTTATCTTTAAAGGAAAGGGGGAAGGCTGATCGCTCAACCCTCCATGTTCTGCACAGCAGGCCTTCAGCATACAGCACTCCTTCTCAACGGACAGAAATACTCTGCATAGTCACCCTTCACACTGCACACTTCCAAGCTGCTCGAGCCCATTATGATTCTGTGTGCAACCACAGCAGACTGACACGTGACGCGACAGTCTGTCAGACTGAACCATGTCATCTGATATTAAAAAACAAACATACACCGGAATACCCTTTGCAGCTGACCCTCTGATCATGTAACAGGGCAGGAGTGGGCAGGACTGTCCGTGTCTCTGGAGTGGGCGGAGCTTTCATCGTTGCCCAAGTTTGCTTAGACCAGCACACCAGGGTCTTTACGTAAACACTTCAAAGTGACCGATTGTGATCTATTTAGAGCACGTGAGTGTTCAATATGCAAGGCATTCTTGGTCTTCAAATTGACAGCAGGCAGCACACTAGGAATTAAACCACGAAAAGCAAAAAAAAAAAAGCATGACACAACTTCAAATAATTCAAATTTAATACAACATTTATAAATACTAAATGGTCAATTAACTGTATTTTCATCTGCATTTAAAGTCAACGTGAAACCCCACTCGCAACCCATTTTACTTCTGTAATGTATCGTATTTTCAGCCTGATCTAATGAAAATGACATGATAGCACGTGGTACATTACACTTATTGTGGCAGTTCCGAGGTGAAATGTCCACTGTGTGGTGCTAAATGCAAGTTAAATCGCATTTTAAATAAAACATCCTAAACTTACCATCACGCTGTGGTGCCACTGTGGTACTTCTAAAAACACTTTAGGCTCACGTGTCAACATGCGTGCTCTTCAGGACTCATACCCTGGTCCTTTGCATTGCAAGTGCAATTCTCTATCAGTTGAGCACATTTTGGATGTGTGTCAAGCACTGATGATGACTTACATTCTTGGGCTAAAACAGGCGTAGTGCAACACATAAAACAGACTATGGCACCGGTATAAGCTACTGTGCAACACTAAGTTAACAGAAAACCGTCTTTTCTCGTTTTACTTTTTTACTTAATATATGAGCTGACTAATATTTTGACTATCATTTTGACAGCCAGATATGTTCTTTGCATTAAACAATCCTATAACACGGTACTGACTGGTTCACATTTTTTGCACCCTCTTTTAGACGTAGGAGACAACGTTGATTTAAAAATCAGATGTCTTGTAGATTTTTCCCCCATCTGAAATAATGTAATTAAAATGTGAATATAATTCAAATTTTGATAATATTTCAGTGAAAATTTTACATTTAGTTTCTTAGCCTTGCTGACAGTTCTACGAGCTACCACGCAATTTAATTACAACCAAACAAGATTGTAAATGCAGATATGTAATCCAAACAGTGTTTTGATGTCAACACCTGTTTAGATGAGCATGTAAAAATTATTTAGCTAACATTTAGGTATTGCAACGTGATTCTATGAGACCAGGTTGTGGAATTCCACATCAGATTGAAGCCTGATGTGAATGCAAGTTTGCTAAAACAACACCTAGACAGTAATTTGTCTATTAGTTTACATGATAAACTATATATAAATGTAACAACTCAAGAAGATATCATTTCATTTCATTAATTTACAACATATTAGACAATGCATAATAACAGATCAAATTAATGCACAGATAAATAAAAAAGTATATTCAATGTAGGGATGCCACGGTGTGAGTTTTTGACGGTTAGGTTACCTTCGGAGAAATAAAATCAGTTAACCGGTTTTACAATTATTTGCACATTTTCTTTTTATGCAACAGCACTAATGCAAAAAAATGCATATCACATAACAATTGTCTAAACGTCTAAGTGGACATATTTCTGAGGGATATGTGGATGTTAAGGGCAGCTCTACAGTAAGCAAATTGATAAATACACACACACACACACACACACACACACACACACACACACACACACACACACAAAAGGAGGTAATAAGAGACATTCCAATCTAAGGCACAACACCGCTTATGCACATCCCAAGCACAGTGATGTCCTTAAGTGTAAACAGAGTGCTTCAAAAGTGGGTAAACGTAAGATTATTGTGGGTGCGCAACATGTAGTTCACGGCATTAAACTGTTTTTTCTTCTGCATCAGTTTATTAAAGCAATCCGTTGTCTGTCAGACACCCCAACATAAAGAATCAGCAACAGACTCTAAATACTGTCCACAACAGCTTACAAATCAACCTGTGGACTATGCATAATAATGAGAACAATGCTTACAACAGTCAATTTAAAGTCCGACTAAAATTGACATTTATTGTTGAATGCGATGAATTTGTACAGAAGCAACGCTTTAAACTTTTCAAAGTTTACTCGCTGATAGTAGCTACACGCACGCTGTCAGCACGCTTAAATAATACAAAAAGTGGCATCTTTATCACTTTAAAATCACCACAGCTAAACATATTAAATTTACTAGTTTGTTGTTGGACGATTAGTGGTGCATCCTGTCCAATTTGTAGGATGCGTTTCTTTCTCTGACTTTTTGTCAGAAGCGTCGTCTTCAGTCAGTCATTTAAGTGCTGCCAAACAGCAGATTTAAGTCACCGTTTTGATGGATATGAGTCTGGTAGATTGAATTCCTCTTTTATATTTTGGAATTTGTGTGTTTAAGCTTCAGTTTCACATGAATTGAAAGTTTACGTTCAGTTAAAAACACCTGGCCATTAAAGCACCACGCAGCTACAGTCTGTAACCATAGCAACAGCTCCAGTATCCACACAAGAGTTTTCCCATTTAGGCTTACAAAATCTTACAAAAAACTATTTTATATTATATATATTTATACATTATATATAATATTTTTGCCACATGTAAATAAAACATTTCACGGTTTTCAACCATGGATTCTAAATTCTCATGGTTAAATTATCCGTTATATTTTTAATCGTGGTTAATAGTAAAACCGTATTCTTCAGTTTTTTGTCTAAATATGACAGACTCAAATCCACGCAATTGCAAGGTATCTCATACCAAATTATCCCCTTCACAACATTGGGGGGGGGACATGTGCCCCCGTCTCCCCAATTCTATGCCAGTGACTGAAACAACCTCCTCTGGTTTTGCGAGACTCTAGGCCTCCAGTGCCATATTGTTCAGTGACCTTTCACTGCTCGCAGTATTGTGCAGACTAACAGTTCTCAACACTCCTTTCTCGAAATAGCCTCATATATATTTAACAATCACTCAGGGGGGCCTTTAACTGCAGTAACAGGCATGACTCCAGACCACTCAACACTTCATTCTGTTCGGCTTCACCTCAAAACCACACATAAATGTTACATGCATTACTGAATTGCTGTGAAAGGCTTCAGAGAACAATATGAACTTACATACATTTACAAAGTAGTTTCCTAATTAAAAAGGATAGTTCACCCAAAAAGAAAACTGTCTCATCATTTACTCACCCTCATGTTGTTCCAAACACATTTGGTTTTCTTTCATCTAGCCCTTTAAGGATGGCAGGTGTAAAAGTGAGGTTAATCATGATTATACAAGATGGAGAGAGTTTTGGAGTTCTGTTCTACTTTTAAACTACTGCAGGGAAAAATATTTAATTGATCAATTATTTAGTGACTCAACATCCTTGAATAATTCACCACCTTTTTTTTTTTTTTTTTTTGGAGCGTCTACACACGAGTCTCTCACTCTGGTGACTAAGCTACAGCTCCTACAACATAAGCAGACAGCAGTCAGGCCAGTCCTCTAGAAACATACAGCAGAGACATGGACAACTGTTTATTTATGTGAAAAAACAATAGCGTGCTGATAGACAAGCTACCTGTCATAATTTGGACACACCTGGCTGAATTTATGCTTCTCATGATCTTAAATGGACAGTTCACCCCAAAATGAAAATTCTCTCAATATTTACTCACTCTCATGCCATTCCAGATGTGTATGACTTTCTTTCTTCCACAGAACACAAATTAAGATTTTTAGAAGAATATTTCAGCTCTGTAAGTCCATACAATGCAAGTGAATGGTGGCCAGAACTTTTAATTTCCAAAAATCACATTAAGGAAACATAAAAGTAATCTATACGACTCCAGTGGTTAAATCCATGTCTACAGAAGCGATATGATAGGTGTGGGTGAGAAACAGATCAATATTTAAAGTCTTTTTATACAACAAATCTCCACTTTCACATTGTACTTCTTTTGTTTTTGGTCATTTGCATTTTTTGCATATCATTTGCATATCACCACCTACTGGGCAGGGAGGATAATTTATAGTAAAAAAGGACTTAAACATTGATCTGTTTCTCACCCACACCTAATATATCGCTTCTGAAGACATTTAACCACTAGAGTCTTATGAATTACTTTTATGCTGCCTTTATGTGCTTTTGGAGATTCAACATTCTGGTCACCATTCACTTGCATTGTATGGACCAACAGAGCTGAAATATTCTTCTAAAAATCTTAATTTGTGTTCTGCAGAAGAAAGAAAGTCATACATATCTGGGATGGCATGAGGGTAAATGATGAGAGAAATTTTCATTTTTGGGTGAACTTTTTCTTTAAGACTGTGCATTCTGTGAGTTTCTTTACAAAACTAAAATGGATGGATTTGAATGGAAAGTAAAGGAAATGTAGAACAAGTGTTCAGTGTACATGAGAACCCCTTCAATATTGTTTAAAAAGCATCCCAGGATGCACCTTCTAAAGTTGGTTAAAGGGGGTAAAATATAAGACTATTTTGAAATGGTTAAAATGTTTGGTCATTACATAATACCTAGACTTTATAATAATTATATATATATATATATATATATATATATATATATATATATATATATATTTTTATAATTTTGGGTGACTACTATTACTCTAAAATGTGGAAAACAATGTTTGTTGCAGAGACACAAGCAACAGCTTCATGATGCAAATAAATCCAGTCACAAAAATAAGTGCATTGTTTTGTATAACCCACTCAGAAGGTTATCAGGGAATTCAAGATTGACATTTTGAAAGCCTTAGCTTCTATTTCTGGGTCTAGACTGTCTTCCTTTCTTATAGACAGTGGGTGTACTCGACTGGAGAGGGTCTGAAGTGTGTAAGAACATGAGCTCCACCCGAGTTCCTCTGCTGCCTAAAGCTGCTGCTCAACGTGTCAGAAATATAACAGAATAAAACAAGGCAGACGACCTCCATTCTAGTGAGAACAAAATACTTTCACTATATGGAAAACAGCAGCCAGGACATTCTGCTAAATGTCTTCTTTTGAGTTTCATGGCTGAAAAAAAGTCATCTGGGAATTTAAACTTTATCTAAATAAAACAATCAAATATATTTTTCAACCAGCATATTTTGCAGTGATCACTGATACATGATATTTCATTTCCAGTATGTAGGAGTGGGTAAAAATATTGTTTTTCTGATGCATCGTGATCTTCATTTGAACATTCTCGATTTCGATTCTTAAATTCCAAGATGGATCTTTTAGACTTTGCGCAACCCTCTTCTGCAATGAGAGGAAATCACACGCATTTGCAAACAAATTTCATGCTATGCGACTAAAAATTTTAATATTTGACAACTGGCTGGTAAATGTTTACATTTCACTCATCAGTAATTGTGTAGTATAGTGGTTCTACTAGTATTCAGCAGCAAGATCCTTCACTGTGTGTTGAGAGTAAAGGCAGAAACATACTCTACGTAAGTACGTGAACACATGTGCAAGCAACTGACCACCGCATAGCCAATGCATTGTCCCGCTGAAAATGCCTAACGTGCATTCTTTTGTTATCGTGGTGGTAACAAACCTCAGTACTCAAGAGGGCAACAGAGTTACCTTCAAATGTCTGTGCCATTAAACTGGATGTGTTATTATTCAGGTAAGTGGCTATAAATATACTGACTTTAACTTGCTCAACAATATTCTCTTCAAACTGTTGCTCTGCCATGACTGTAGAGTTGAAAGAGAAAACACATTACAAGTGGACAGTTCACACACTAATCTTGCTCTAGCGCCCCTTGCGGCAATGTTGAGAATGCAACGCGTAGTTGCTTTAAGTTATGAATTGAGGTCTGACACATTTTAGAATGCAACAATACATGAAATCGAGCTTGCATTGCAAGATGCGTCTGCATTCACGTACTTGCATAGAGTATGTTTCAGCCTTAAAAGTTGTTCTGTGTAATGTGCAAAGACGAGATCCACGTAACCAATTTGTCATTGAATAATGTCTCTTTTAATACCCTTTCTGTTCTTTACCGTCAAAAACAACAAAAAAGAAAATTTAATTCTAATCGTGCATGGCAGATAAAGCCATTCGAGTGGTCTCTTGTTAACATCATTTACAGACGCTCTTTACAACTGCTGGATTTCTTAAAGAGACATGTTCAATAAATCAATGTAAATACTTGTAAATAGTAAATGTATGCAATTAAACAATAAAGATGTAACAAAGTATTTATTTTATAAATACATATTTATTGATTTAACACATTGATCTGTTCATTTTTAAAAAGCTAAAATGTGACAAATGATGAAAAAGTAATAAAATATAATTATTAAAATTAATATTTTTGTAATGTACCTAGTTAGAAGGCCATGTTCTATTGGGAAACCATGGGTCCTGGCATTCATGTGGATGTTACTTTGACATGTAACACCTACCTAAAGATTGTTGCAGACCATGTACACCCCTTCATGGCAACGGTATTCCCTGATGGCAGTGGCCTCTTTCAGCAGGATAATGCGCCCTGCCATACTGGAAAAATGGTTCAGGAATGGTTTGAGGAACGTGACAAAGAGTTCAAGGTGTTGACTTGCCTCCAAATTCCCCAGATCTCAATCCGATTGAGCATCTATGGGATGTGCTGGACCAACAAGTCCGATCCATAGAGGCCCCACCTTGCAACTTACAGGACTTAAAGGATCTGCTGCTAACGTCTTGGTGCCAGATACCACAGGACACCTTCAGAGGTCTTGTGGAGTCCATGCCTTGATGGGTCAGAGCTGTTTTGGTGGTACGAGGGGAACCTACACGATATTAGGCAGGTGGTTTTAATGTTGTGGCTGATCGGTGTATCTCTGTAACCCAATTCAAATGAAGGCATCTCCCACTCATGACTGGATCCACATGGGCTCCACCCAATTATGAGTATGGACCACCCTGGTGGCGTCAAATAGTAATATCATTTATGTACCATAATATTTACATTTACATCATAGAATACAAAGGTTTCTAAACACTATGCACTACGTCCAAAGAACCCAGGGAAATACCATGGTTATTTTGTTAGTGCCAAATACATCTTACATCTTAAAGCCGGAGCTCCAACTATGGATGTCAAAAGGATCAATTCAATAGCACTAATATTTCAGTTTGTGTCAGGATTTGACAGGAAGTTTGACCTCTTCCCATTCCATCTGACTCATCCGCTGTGCTGAGTTTCCTCTTAGGAGAGCAGCTTCACAAACAGGCAAGCAAGGCATATTTCAACCAGATCCCTGACAGAGAGGTTCCAAATTGCTTATCCAACCATCTACACAAGTGCCTGATTATGTGTTGGTTGGAGGTCAGATGCTTTCCTGTTAAGTGAGCTAAGAGGAGACTCTCATTCAGTGTGCTCAAAAACATGTGATCCCCATCTAAATAGTTTCCAACATGATATCAGCCTGAATCAGGCCACACAAGCTCTTATTGTGCTCTGAATGAACCTGATGAGAATCAAGAAGAACAGAAGGTCAGCAGATGGGCCCACCATTGCAAGGAGACGAAAAAAAACGTTCAGGGAATTAAAGGGATAGCTCACCATGTCATCTATTCAACCCAAGGTTACACAAAACCTGTATGATATTTGTACTTCTGTGGAACACAAAAGGTATTATTTAGCAGAATGTTCAGGCTACTCTAGAGGACAGTAAAAAAATATTCTATTTTATTTAGGGATACACCTATATGAACATTTTTGGCCGATACCGATTTTAACAAAAAACAATTGGCCACTTACCTTAATTTGTCATCAGATCACAATTTTGCTCAGGACTTATGTTTTAAAAATTTACAAAGAGTTACAAAAGCTTTTTCCCCTGTTCTAACAATAAATAATTTCCATTGAACATAGACTGGATCTGTTTAACAAATAACAGGCCAAAATTTTAAAGGGAGCCACAATGAAAGAAAATATTTTAGTTTTTTCAGTTCAAAACAATAAAACTTACATTTTACATGTTTGTACTGTATATAATAGAACATCACAAATTCATATCACGCACATGTTGGGCAATTCCAAAGAAACGTCAACCACATTACAAAGTTACCAAAGGAACAAAACACCCTTTTAAGGTTTATTGTGGTGTAATGGATAATGGAAAATGCCATCCAGACCACAAGATGGCGCCATTTGCTTACACAATGCTGAATGAAACTGATGATTGCAGTCTATTTTTAAATGCAGCCTTTCAAGCTTTCGTAATCGCGCAAGACCATATTGCAATTTCAATTTTAACTCAATCGTGCAGCCTTAAAGGTGCTATATGTAAGACTGACAACAAGTGTTTGAAATGGGTACTGCAGTCCAAATTCAAAATATTGGAGAGTTGTCTGCCCCACCCCAGACTCGAAGCTCATGTGGGTTGCCAGAATGTTGACATACAAATTAGCCAACTCAGCATCTGTTTTAAAGGCTTTCTGGGCTTTAAGCTGTCTCCATCTTCCAAAGGCATCTCCAGTATTTATCCTTGTTTTACTACGCCTCTGGCCATGGTGGTTTTTAGATGGATGGCGAAGCTTTTTATGTCAGGTGGAATCTGTTATCTCTGATCCAGTTCGTTTGCTGGCTTCCATGGCTGCAGCACGCAGTGTTGTTTGCCTGCAAACTTGTTCACATCTGGCAACCCGGCGGTGTCGAAATACTATTGGTGAGTGGGCAGTGGGCGGGATCACACAGGCCAAAACATACACAGAAATTCCAGCCCGGAATGGAAACTTCAAAGTAGAATATACTGGCTGTAGCATTGTTATCAGAAAAGCCAGTATTTCAACTTAGCATGTTTCCTAATTCTCCGATGACATATTATGGTGATTTTATGATTTAGTACAGTAAAAACATTACATATAGCACCTTTAATGGATACCATACCAATGTCTCAGAAGTCAAAGTCATGTCTGTAATGACGGTTTTTCCTCAATGTGAGAACGAGAATGATTATAATTAAATATTACATGTTCTAAGGAGTGCCAACCCTTTTACATTCTGTTGCTATAATTATTTCTGGATTGTACATTTGAATTCAAAGAGTTTTTACAAAGTGTGTTGATATGAATCATCGATTTTTCATATTGACGTTTTCAAGCTTAAAACCGATTTGCCAATGGTTTTAATTTGGTCAATAACTGGCCGATAAATATCAGCGACTGATACATCGGTGCATCCCTAATTTTATTATATTAATCTACAATATAAACAAACATATTAACATTTTGTGAGCTGCGGTGCAAAAAATAAACAGAAGATTTTGGACTATATTAGCCTCTGAACTTCAGAGTTTATCTTATCTGTCTCCAAAAAAGCAACAAACGCAACAATAGTCCACAAAGGACAGCAAAGATTCCATCACATCACATCCGCCTCAAGTGAGCTAAGGCCAGAGGTCAGAGTTCTGCTTATTTGAGGAGTGAGGGGAGGAAGTGCAGAGCAGAGGAGCTGATGAGACCCAAATGGAAGAAGGAAATGCACTCATGTCTGGATTTCTTCTCTGCTGCCATCATCCATATCCACGGAAACAACATGAGCCATTTTAAATATGCCACTGATAAGTTTGTGACATGCCTGTCTGTGATAAGCCAGGCAGAATGTCATCTGTCTATACATAGAGAACAAATGTAATTTTTTTTTTATCTGGAACCCAAGCACTGTGTCTTGTTTTATGGCACCAACACAATTGGAGTACTGTGGCTTTAAGTCCATGTCTATTGGCTTCATGGCCATCTATATATGCTAGTGTACTCCAAACAGTTAACAAAATTACCTTTAGCAGATATACACTTTTAAAATTTAAACTTTTTTCTTCTGGGAAAAAGGGCCAAACATATTGATTACTCATCCTGCAAAAAAACTTTTTTTTCCAATAAAATGCTTTCTAGAATGAATGTCCCTCCTGATTAGCAACAGCAAGTAGCAAACCATGTCAATGGCTGTTATATAAACTAAAAGCTATTGTCTATTTAAAAAAAGGGGGGCTTTCTGATTACAGGAAATATGTCAACAATGGAAAGAAAACTGCTCTTGTCAAACTATTTCATGGGGTCATTAACCCTACCAACCTTATTACAAACACTGTATTAGTTGGTCAGCATTATTTAAATCCCACTTCCTTTACATCACGTCCTGCCATCATTACAGCATTTCCTGCCCTCCACAATTTGTTTTATTTCATCACTAATAAAAGTCCCAGTTGTCATCACTAAGGTTCTGAAAGCCTCCATCTTAAATGTGGTGTCCAATATCTGGTTTAACAGGATGCAGCCAGTTTCTGCTATGGCATTTGCATAACGATAATGCATGCTTAACCTGCACATACATTGCTGTGTTTTGAGTGATCTTTAAAAGTGGGTGTGAGCAGAGTGCCCTGTTGAAAGGAGAGTTTTTAAAAAAGCCATGAAAAGGAAGTGTCAGGGCTGGGTATGGCTTTGGCCTCATGCCCTCACATGACTCAGATGTAGCAGTGCTCAATGCACCGAGTAGTAACAATACCACATCTTCCCACTACTTCACACTGCAAATAGTTTGTGCAAGTCTCTACTGCATATAAACTAGAAGAGGAAATCACGTTACTAGAGACCAGTGTTGGGTAGTAACTAGTACATAAGAATTAGGTACATGTTTCAGTAGCATGACAGTAGCTCACCTGTTTTCAAATGTCGTTTTTCAATTATTTTTAATTACGTGTTCCAATGAGAACAAAACGCTACATCGCTGTCTGTCACACTGTATTGTGCATGGAGAGGCTATACATAAACGCACTCTCCAACAATGTCCTCTCTCATTGCGTTTGAAAGTCTGATTCACTTTAGAGATGTTAAAAAATGAGTGGTTAAAAATGAGCTTTAATGACTTCAACCTAAGTGTAGTTAAACTTCTGACTTCAACTGTACATGTAGCATGTAAGAATAGCAAGTTGTCATTCAGCTGATGCTTTTATCCAAAGTGCATGACATTTTATTATGCCTGACCACTCAAAAAAAAAAAAAAAAAAAAAGAAAATAGCTACATGCCATTTCACATTTGGGAACATAATGTTGTTATTTTACACATTTACAGTATAACTAAATTATTAGTAAAACTAGTCCTTTGTACTTCTCTGTATTTGAGTAGTTTGACTGTCATGTAGACACTTTAAATTCTGATTAGCTTGTAGAGAAGCTACAGTCTCAAATGGCTGTTCATACAGGCAGAAAATATCAGATTTTTTGGATCCAGTCACTCAAATCTGTTTAGGTTTTTGTAGTCTGAACAGGACAAAAACACACTGAATCCAGTTTTTACAAACCTCATCCAAACCACATTCATAGGTGGTTTGAAATCCAATTAAAATAAGATTTTTATTAATACGTCTCAGTCTGAACGGTCAGATCGGATTTCATGTGGGGTTTTTTTCGTCATTTGCTGTGCGAGACGGTTGTTATACGTCAGGTTTTGCGGCAAGAAAACATACTGCGCTCCGAACGGCATAATTAATGCCTTCACAGGGCCCTTCGATAAAGATGGCCATGCAGTAGGATCGTTAAAAAGAGAATTTTCAAAAGTGAGTTCAGCCTGTTTTATTACACATTTCAGCAATTTTAATCTCTACCTTCAGTAAGCAGGTGATTTTCTGTCACATCAGTCCATTACAATTGCCTGCAGAATATTACAGGAGCCACACAGGTCCCATTAAGTTTGTCATCTCTGTTATAGTCATTCAGTTTCAAAAGCTGATGGTAGCTTGGCAAGGTTGTTCAGTCACCAACTCACATTAGTGTGGTCTGAGAGCAAGCAGTCACTTACATGTCAGAATTATTTCTACAGCTTTTGGGAGTGCTCACGGTGAAGAGCTTAAAGTGAGCTTCAACAGTGTTGACAACATACAATTACAGTGGGGGAAAAAAGCACTAGTTGGTTTGGGAGAGAGAAAACGATCAAGAAAACAGTAAGAGGAGACCAGTGGGCCCCTGTGCAGAAGTTTCAGGATGTGAAAATCTGTTTAAATATATTTGGCTAAGGTGTATGTAAACTGACTGACATAATTTTCTGGAATTTTCCAAGCTGCTTAAATGCACAGTTAACTTAGTGTATGAAAACTTCTGACCTACTGGAATTGTGATATAGTCAATTAAAAGTGAAACAATCTGTCTGTAACCAATTGTTGGAAAAATTACTCGCATCATGCACAAAGTAGATGTCCTAAACGCTTTGCCAAATCCCCCTCGTGCCACCAAAACAGCGCCAACCTGCATCTCAGAATAGCACTGAGATACTATTCTTCTCATCACAATTGTACAGAGCGGTTATCTGAGTTATTGTGGACTTTGTCTGGCCATTCTCTTTTGATCTATCTCATCAACAAGGTATATCCGTCCACAGAACTGCAAGGGATTCTATGGTAACATGCTAATTGACCATTACGCTCTCTCCTATGATAGAGCCGCGGAGGTTGTTATCTCAGTAAATAAAAGAATCTCTGCACACATGCACACAACAGCACTTCCGTGAATAAATGATGAAGAAAGGAGCTTGTAATGCTATTTGATGTACAAAACCATCCCAGATGGGACTTGTTATAGAAATCAAGTATTTTTCCACCTGTGTAAGGTGCATTTTAATTACCACTGAAGCACGTCAAATATTAACTATCACCAAAACGCAGAATGAGCCGTTTTTGTTTGCAAGCACTTTTCCCGCCGAGCTCAAAGTGCCGCTGGCATTGTTGCCATGACGCAAATCATGAACGCAGCTTCACAATTGCTGGATAGCCACAGTCTGCTAATATTGTGGAGGATAACAGTTTAAGGGATTTAACGCCCACTGCAATGAATATGCAACCTATGTGTGGACTAATTCTTTCAGTCAAACTCCCACTTAGACTTTGGGAAACATTTAATGCTACTTGAATTGGTGATATTTTAGTGCAATTCTATCTTTGTACTGTGGAAGGCTTTGTTTGGAAAATGTTAAATAAGCATTGTATTGTTACATATTGTTTTGTTTTCTTTCTCAAGATGGCAATAAATGCATTTTGATAGGAAAAGGAGTATATATAGTGTCAAATTTCAGCACTTTCAAAAACTGCGATTAATCGCAATTCACTACAAAAAATTATGCGATTAATCGCGATAAAAAATTTAATCGACTGACAGCACTAATATTTTGATATTTGTATGACAAGGCACATTTCGTTTATAACAAATGGAGTAAGTCTAAAAAACCCTCTTAATATTTTTGACCCAAAATTCATATAATTTGTAAAAACGAAACAAAACATATATATTATGGGTGTCATAACGCATGTGATTAAAGTTTAACGTATTAATTTTTCTTAATTGCGATTAACACATTTACCGTTAATAGAGCATTATCACTGGTTTGAAGGGCAGAACCTTTGTAATGTGTCCGCCTGGAGTCATTACACTGATGCACACTTCAAAACACACGCACACCAGAGCCCTTCTACCAAGAGGAGCCTACAAGCTTAGCATGAAATAGCATAATGTGGAGGTCCCATACATATACTGTCGTAACCGGAATTTTAGGGCACCTTGGTCATAACACTATAGTTCATCGCTACACTCTCTCCTATGATACAGCCGTGGGGGTTGCTATCTCAGAAAAAAAAAATTATCTCTTTTATCATTGACAGATAAAATGATGGAGAAAGTAGCTCTAATGCTGTGCTACAAGAGAGCTGTTCAGCCATGACATCAATTTATAGGTGAACCCAGAAGTTGCCATGGGTTCCCTCTGGATTTTCCTATGTGTTTTTATTATGGGGTTTTTGAACTTATGAGTTAAAGAAGGTCGGTGGTACACATTACTTTAAGATACGTGATCGTTTTGTTCTACAACCTAAATTACACACTTTTATACCTCAAACTTGAATTTAGAAACCACCATGTGTTTTTTATAAAAAATCTGTATTTCAATACAGCTTCAAAATTCACGTTTCTACCAACAAGCGTGCTATTTGCTATTTTTCTATGTTTATTTTGTGGAAGGCTTCATTTGGAAAATTTTAATAAAGCATTATATTGCTAAATATTATTTTGTTTTCTTTCCTAAGATGGAAATAAATACATTTTGACAAGAAAATAAATATATATAGTGTCAAATTTCAACACTTTCAAAATCTGCGATTAATGGCGATTAACTACAAAATTATGCGATTAATCGACTGACAGCACTGATATATATATATATATATATATATATATATATAAAACCTAGCAAAATATGTTTGAAATTAACTTTCTTTTAAATTAATGACTAAGTTGTGTATTAAGAGGCAATCGTTTAGTCTGTCACACTTCTTCCAATCTAAATAAGTGAGTGTGACAGACCTCTGACAGATAAAGGCAAGATTTCATCAAAAATAGGTAGATGTGACATCCCCCGACCAGAATCAAGATGTTTGGACAGAAAGGCAGAATGAAAGTGCTCTCGTCAACTCTCCACATGGAAGTGAGCAAGGAACGCACTGTGATGAGTCTACAGTTGTGAGTGCCACGTTTGTGCAAGACCATTTGCGAATATGGCTGCATCCCAGAGCAGCGATCTAACAGCCTCTATTATTGATTTGTTTTTACTGTGCATCATGAAGCTCACCATCAACATGGCAAGCGTTCGATTGTTCTATGTTTCCTGTGTTTATCTCCCAAAAGAAGAGGCCTCACTCACTCCCGGCTGTGCATGCTTCTTAAGCACTTGATCTGCCTCCTGCATATTTGAAAGAGTCTGCATCATTTGGCAAGCAGACTGCAATGCCAAGTTGTGACTAATGGGAGGGAGAGTTGCTGCTTGCTGCTCTGTGGCACACTCACAAAAAAAACAAAAAAAAAACAAAAACAAAAAAACCTCTTTGGCTGAACTTGATGCAATCATGGGCAGTGGTTCTACATGTTTGAAATTAGTTCATTTCAAACACTTTGTGTATAAAGTACCTAGTTGAATTGGGTAAACCCAACACAATTAGATATTTCAATGTCACTCAAATAAATCTATTTTTGTATATACTAAATAGTGAATGTTAGCATAATAAATACATGCTGGTTGGAAACACTAGAGTGAAGTTTAGTAACTATGCTATGGTTAGCACAGCATTTGCTCAATGAAGTGAATAATCAATATCATGTGCGACATCTACCTGTCCTCATTGTTAGCAAAAGCTCCACTCTTCACATAACAGTAACCCCAAAACTCCAGCATAACAGAAACTCTTCTTAATCTCAATATAACAAATCAATAAACACTACCGAGTAGTGCCCAGCCGATATTAGACTTTCACCGATATATCGGTATCGGTGTATATTTTACCGATATGAAAACTTTTTTCAGAACATATAATGCAGAAAACAATGCTTTATAATTGGTGTCATAGCATAGTTTGTCCAGCAGAGCACAATCCGACTCTATTGTTTACAGAGCTGACTCTGAGCTGACGGTGGCTCTGCAGACAGGGCGGAGTTGAGTGGTGTCTCGTTAAGTTAACTAGTTTGTGAAATAGATACTGGAAACTTATACAATGACCCCATCATTTTCCCTTTTCAATATTACTAATATAACATTAACCTTGAATCTGACAACCATGTCACTCATGTCTATTTGCTGTTAGCCAGCTATAGTTTGTCAGTGCAGTCAGTAATGTAACAGATTGAAAGGTAAACATCAGAGCATCTTTTTGTAGCTCAGCAGACAACAGTGCGGTGGTGGACTGTGTGTGGTGAGTGTTGATTTCACGCTTCGCTGTTACCTAGTTGGTGAGACACAATGCTGGAAAGTAAATAAAGTCCATCTTTTACTCTCCGTGACAATGAGCTTATAGCTAACTAGCTAACCACGTAGCTACTTTCATACCTCGTCAGCGTATAAACATGTATTCACCAAACTGTTTTGTTCATGATTCACAGTTTGGTACCCCCTTCAACTGAACAATTCCAGTCGTTGCATTTATGAAATGTAATATTTAAACGTCTGGTTTTCCAGACATTAAAATAGGATACGTAATAAAAGTAGATTTAATAAATAGTATATTCGCCCTGTGTAAATAATAATATATAGGAACTGTATCTAAAATAAATGAGGGGTGAAGAATACTAATACAACAGGCTGGAAAAGACATTTATTCATTTTAATTTCCTTTATATATATATATATTTTGAATGTGTTGAAACTTGACACCGGGTGACGCACCCTAAAAACGGCACCGTTAGTCCGGTTTCATGCTGAAGAGCCGCTTAAAAGTACGTTTTCTCTCGTAAATGTAAATGAGTGTAAATGCCAACATCATCATATATGTCGAAAGGACTGATACCTGTCAACAAAAAATGAGCTCACTGATGTCATTAAATGAGTCTGCTTTTTATTACATCAGTTACTCCTGGTCGGAGGCTTCCATAAATATTTAGTTTTATACGTAGGGTTACGTCCTACATAAATGTAATGGTGCAACACTCAAATATTTAGCAGAGCGTAAATTGTGACTTATTGCCCATTTACGCCACAACAAGGCTACGTTGTAACGTATGTATAGCTGGTGCAACCGGCCCCTGATGTTTATTTAGCTATTTATTGTATTTTTAATTATTCTTTATTTAAATGGTCAGCATTTGACTGATACTAAACAGTACTACTGATGTT
Source organism: Myxocyprinus asiaticus (assembly GCF_019703515.2). Lineage (NCBI taxonomy): Eukaryota > Metazoa > Chordata > Actinopteri > Cypriniformes > Catostomidae > Myxocyprinus > Myxocyprinus asiaticus. The sequence continues at coordinate 34,867,555 of NC_059357.1, read as the reverse complement.
TATTTAACAATTTATTGTATTTTTAATTATTCTTTATTTTAATGGTCTGCATTTGACTGATACTAAACAGTACTGATGTTTATTTAACAATTTATTGTATTTTTATTTATTCTTTATTTAAATGGTCTGCATTTGACTGATCCTAAACAGTACTGATGTTTATTTAGCTATTTATTTTATTTATTCTTTATTTTAATGGTCAGCACTTGACTGATACTAAACAGTACTGATGTTTATTTAGCTATTTATTGTATTTTTATTTATTCTTTATTTAAATAGTCTGCATTTGACTGATCCTAAACAGTACTGATGTTTATTTAGCTATTTGTTTTATTTTTATTTATTCTTTATTTAAATGGTCAGCATTTGACTGATACTAAACATACAGTACTGATGTTTATTTAACTATGTTTTATTTATTATTTATTTAAATGGTCAACAATTGACTGATACTAAACAGTACTGATGTTTATTTAGCTATTTATTGTATTTTTATTTATTCTTTATTTAAATGGTCAACAATTGACTGATACTAACAGTACTGATATTTATTTAACTATGTTTTATTTTTATTTATTCTTTATTTAAATGGTCAACAATTTACTGATACTAAACATACAGTACTGATTTTTATTTTATTTATTCTTTATTTAAATGGTCAGCAATTGACTTATACTAACAGTACTGATGTTTATTAAGCTATTTATTGTATTTTTATTTATTTATTTTCTCAGTGTTCATTTCTAGAATTTGTTGACTGTATAATAGTAATGTCAAATATTCGTTGATAAAAATATTTAAGAAAGCAGCCTTCTGAGGACCTTTGCATAGTCATATCAGTGCAAAATCGGTGCAGAATCCACATAGAAAAGGTCTGTTTTTATTCCAGCTCAAAATGTAACTATATCGGCCACCATATCGGTAATCTGTGAATTTTCCCTCTCTAAAATCGGTGTCAGTCTCAAAAATCCCATATCGGTCGGGCTCTACTACCAAGTATCCCGCTTAATAGTCTTCCTGCACAAAAACACATAAAATAACACTTACTTTTAACATTTACTCTCCCTATCGAGTCCCATGCAGAGCATGCTGGGAAATGGAAATCCCCTTTGTTCATCAATGTTACATTAACACCACAAAAAGTATTTCCCAACTCAAATGAATTAAGTAAACTTCCATTTTCACATTTAAAAGGATAGAATGCAATGAAACCATGTTGTGACAAAATGTTCTAGAATTGTGTCATTTTGGTTCATTTTAATTAAGTAAATTCAACAAGCAGCACAAACCCATTTTAGAGTGCATGCTGAACACTCCATACAACACATCTGCAACTGTCTGGTTCTGTCATGTTCAACAGAACAAAGCAAGAAGGAAATTTCCCTGGAAATGAGACTTTCAAAAATAAAAACATTGATTTTAATTTTGTATAGGTTGTGAAATGCATTCATAGTGACCTTGCAAGAATCTACTTGACAGTTTTATTAGTCATCATGCAGCCACCTACTCCCAAAAGGCCACTGAAGGGCAAGTCACACACGGCAGCATAAAACACACCCTCAGTTTTTGGAATTGTTTTGGTTAAAAGTCTAGACTAGTTTGATTCGCCTCCAAGGATGCACATGACATCAAGTTTCTGTCGAGGGTAGACAAACAGGGTCGGCAGCCTCCTCAGTCTGATGCCACATAGGGTTGCAAAATTCCGAGAATTTTCATAGTTGGAAACTTTCCATGGGAATTAACAGAAATATATGGGAATTAACGGGAATAATCTGGAAATTTGCAAAATTGCATGTTAGCCTATAACAGGGAACTTAAGTGTAGTTGAAAAAAAAAAAAAATATCTTGCAGCATAATCTTGGTTAAAACAACCAGATTTAATACAAATCCAGTTGAATTTCTACCCTGCGCATTCACATGCACACAGCACAATACTTACTGCAGGCTACTTACTACAGCATGACTACTGAAGCCACACTACTGCATTTGAGCCAAAGGACTACATCCAGTCAAGTAACTTTTGATGATATTACTAGGGTAAATATATTTGATCTGTGGTATTAAAGTTTAACTAGCAAACACTAAATCAAAATGTGTTTATACAGTAGCTAGCTAGCCAGTAAATCAGATATGCTAAATGTAAGCTAGCTAACACCATTTCATTGACAATTTAAGAGGCTAGCTATCATGGTGCTAGCTAGCTCAACTGTGATGCTGTTTCTTCTGCCTTCTGCAAGCCAGTTTTCTGTTATCATACAAGAATTTAGGTTATAGTTTGATTTAGCATGCTGATTGAGGAGTGTTCATCTATTCATCTAGCCTATTTCTATTCATTTGTCTAGCATCAATTGTAAAATATTTTTACCATTCCAGAATATTCCAATTGTTTAGCTAACTATTTATATATCAGTGCATGGCATTGCATTAGAGTTTTTTTTTACAAGCTTTTTTCTAATCTTATTCTACAGAACAATGCCACGTGTGCCATCTGATGTGTGGATACATTTCACCTCAGCCAATGTAGAAGGAAAGGCTGTGTACATTTGCAAATACTGTGCAAGACCTATGTTAAGAATGCCACAAAGACACAGCAGCATATAGCCAAGTGCCCAAAGTTTTTTCCAATATTTCCAAAATTCCCCTGCTTAACTTCCCATGGAAAGTTTCTGGAAATTTCCGGAAATTTACCGGCCCCTTGCAACCCTAATGCCACATTGTATAGGCTATTAAAGATAGAGATGGAGAAGCTGGTTGGCCTATTTAAAACTGATCCTTCATTCTCACTGCAATAATATTAGCCTAACGAGGATCTGACTGACTAAAAAACAGTCTGGAACCTACTGCTGTTGCCTGCTCTACTAGTTCATATATACAGATTTTAACTGTATGTTCATATGTCTGAAAGAGCCGTTTTTACATTGCAGAGGCAATCAAATTAAACTGTAATAAACAATAAATTTCTATTAATGTTTAAGGAATGTTTGGGTGCAATACAAGCTACGCTAAATCGACAGTAGAGCTGCACATTTAATCGAAAAACGATTTCATAAATCGTAAAGGCAAAAAAAAAAAAAAAAGTCTTATTTTTCTAATTTGACATTATATATCTCAGTGAAAATAAGGTAGCTCCGAAAACTGTTTTTGTTTTGTTTTTTTCACAATCATCAAATAATCAAATATTGTGTTGAAACGATAAAGCAATCAAAAGTTACAACATTACAAAAATAAATTTATCCTACTATACATTCATATCTTCTAGTGTTCAGAAGCTTCTCTAAACAAATAAAACATAATAAGTTGTACATAAGAACTGATTACACAAGCAAATACAACAACGAATAAAGGTATGCTCTCTCTCCAAAGCATGCAGGAATGAGTAATGAGATCTCATTCAGTTCAATGGACTCTATACACGGAACGTAGCCTACATATTTCCGGTGAAATCTCAGGGGGCTTACAATTTTTCAGTATCATATCCAGCTAACGTGAAAGTGTCAAGAGTTATAACAAACTACTATTCTTTCTAAAATAAAGCGATTTATCACAACAAATGTAATTTTATTTAGTAAAAATATAAAAAATGAGCTCCTTAATGAGCTCCAAATGTGTAAATACATAAGTTTTAAAGATTGCAGAATGGCCGAATGGCCGAGCACTGCTATACTGTTGTGTAAGGCTTCCTCTGTGTGCAGAGTATTTACATCCAGCGATTGTACAGTGATTTACAAGTGAGAAATACAGCAACAAGCGATTCGAGAGCACAAACTAGGGGTGCACTGATCAATTGACCACCAATCAAAATCAGCCGATATTAGTCTTAAATCTGTGATCGCCGATCTTTTTTGCAGCATGCAGGGAATCACACATACATACTGCTACTCTAATAAATGAGCACTTGCTCAGCACTTGAAACATGACAGAGTTGTTGGCAATTCTAAGCATTCACAAATTTAAACTTTCAGACATGATGTAATTCACATGAATGTTTTGTTTTTAAAAATGTGTAAGAATTACACATGCATTGTGTTGCCCATTTTCTAGAGTCATTACAGTAGTTATTCTGACTCCCTGCACAGTGAGCAGGAAGAGGATAAAGAGGCTGCAAACGGGTATAAAAACTATTTAAACAACAAATAAACATGCAAATAAAATCTGAGTACATGTGATGTAACATGAGTCGTGACAAGCAGACGTTGTGTGGAGCGATAGAGACTGTTTGAGTGATCATGAGCACTTTTGGCTTCACTCCCTTTAACATGAGCGCTCTCCAGGTGCTCTCAATATTTCATCAGTCACTCATCCCAGTGCTATTGTGTGAGGATCCCAATTTAATTAATGTTGTTTGATTAATGTTGGTCACAATACCACTAATAACAGATGTAACAGTTTAACCTTCAATAACGGCACCGCGTCTTCACGCATTTGCTTAATTATTAGTGATTTGTGTTACAAGATGCAAAAGACCGTAAACAAATCATAGATATTAATGATTTCTCACTGGAGCAGTTTTAGAGCTTGTAACATATATATTTTTCATATTTTTGAAAGTATCTTTGTATCTCTGCTGTGTGTGATGCTCTCATGGTTTTTACTGGTTGCCAGTATGTCACAATTACCTTCTGATATTGGCAACAGAACTCTTAATAATAACTGTTTTCAATACAAATAAATGTTAGCAATTCACAATTAATGTAATTTTTATGTAATTTTGGTAACACTTCATTAAAAAGGTTTCATTTCTTTAACATTAGTTAATGCATTAGGTATCATGAACAATATAATTTTACAGCATTTATTGATCATAATGAGTTAATAAAAATACAATTGTTCATTGTTAGTTCATGTTAGTTCATAGTGCATTAATATTAACTAATACAACTTATGATTTTAATAATGTGTTAGTATGTGTTGTGACTAACATTAAGTTCATTAGTTCATGTTAACTACAGTAATGTTGTTAAATAATGTTAACAAACTGAATCTTTTTGTAAAGTGGTACCGTAATTTTACTGTGTGGGGCATAAACATATAACTGCAGCATATAACTAGCAAAAGTGTGGCAAAGGGCACTTTAAAAAAATTAAAAAAAATAATCGGTATTGGCTGATCTTAGTATTAAAAATTTTTTTTAAAAAATAACAAAAAAATCGGAGATCGGTATCAGCCTCAAATTTCCTGATTGGTGCACCACTAGCACAAACAATCACCTGAAGACGATGTGGGACAGTTGTTCCGTTACTCAGCTGATGTTTTAGCGCCATCTGCAGGACAACGGAAAAACATCACTGAGAACACTACACACAGTACTGATTTTTTTGTAAATTATTATATGTCCCCCCCTAGTCAAAGCATGAGATTACAAATGAGTAAAGCACTACTGAGAAACATTTTTTTACAGTTGAGGATACATTTGTTTTTATTCATATAATCTGAAATATCACACCACAATTTTCAGAAATTACACAGTTGGTAACACTTTACAATAAGGTTATTTTTAACATTAGTTAACAACATTAGTGAACATGAATTAACTATGAACAATACTTTTACAGAATGTCTTATTCTTAATGTTAATTTCAACATACTAACAGATCTTAAAAATCAAAAGTTGTATGTGTTAACATTAGTTAATGCACTATGAACTAACAATGAACAATTCTATTTTAACTAATATTGACAAAGGTTAATAAAAATAAAAATATATATATATATATGTATATATATATTGTTAATTGTTTGATCATGATGCCTAATACATTAATGCATATTAACGAACGAAACCTTATTGTAAAGTGTTAACACAATTTAATCTATATTTAGGCTATTGTGTCTGATTACTACATCATTGTTAACTGTCCTTTTTTTGCAAATAAAAGAAAAAAATGTTTGCTTCTCAAGCATTCATCCATCATCAGTGCTCTCTTCAGTTCGACAGTTCTGTGCACACACACACGACAAATCTCACAGAAAAGGGACACGGTTTTTATTAATGTTAATTATACTGAAAGTGAAAAATATATTATACTGCATAAATCCAATCCAATAAACAAATATTGACCACTATTAGACAAATTGTATGGTTAAAGTAAGTCACTATGTTAAGAAATATATTACCATTCACTCCAGTATTTGCTGTGAAGCTGGAGTAGCATAAATAATCATATTATATTAACTTATAATATCACAGCTATACTTTATCTAGAAGAATAAATAAATTAACAATTACATGTGTAATACAGTCGGAAACAGGGACCATGCTAAGCCCGTGCTGGCCTCATTGTGATCGAAATATCTTAAAATACACATTGTTAACCCATTTCTTTTTACTAGATGGAGCAACAGCTCCGTGTCTTAATGTGCGATGGATATTGTCCAATGTCATCCACAGAAACTTAAATAAATAAAGCATGTGAGAAGTCATTTTCCCCCCGAGTTGCCTCGACAGCATTTATCAGCGTAGGAAGAAAATTTCCCACGCTGTGCTGGAAGTGTGCCCCCTAAAGGGAAACGTGGAAATGACTGTGCATAGAGTCAATTCTGTGTCATTTAAGCCATTATTGAGTCTTTGTCATGTACTTGGCACCATCTCCTGGTGGCCATATGTAATTAGAGTGAACAATCCTCTCTGCCCATATTTGGAAGACTTTCACCTCTGGTTGCAGTGATCTGAATCCTAATATAGTTAGTTTAGCGTTCCGTGACGCTGGACAACGTACTACCTCATTTACAAAAAAAGTAATCTGATCCAGGAAAGCTAACATGTTTTTATTCAGATAGCACATTATGTGCTGTGAACAGTTAAGCGAAAAAGCACCACCCGTTTACATGTAAAATGTAGGTCAAAGATATGTACTTAGCTATTATTCGATATTGTTGTCTGTGCGTAAAACAAATAGGCTGGTTATATTCTTGTCTTTAAGAGCTTTCCAACAACATATAACACATGGCTATTTGATCAGTTTGATGTTTTTACTGATTACATTAATATGTGGAGTGCAAATTTTTTAATAAATTATCAAAACGGAACACTTCTGATTTGTCTGCAAATTTCAAAGCACTTGTTCAGTTTTGGTCATAATGCCTACATGCATTGTAGAGTATAGCTTCTAAGATTTAAAATGATACCTATTTTGTGTTGGTACATTGGGGAGATACTTTAAAGACAAATACGATGAGAAAGAAATGTGGTTCATGTGAAAATCTAATTCAACCAGAAACATCTCAGACAGTTACCATCAATGCAAAATGTATGATAGATGGAAAAGCCAATTTTCTAAAAGGGCATGCTGAAACGGGTGTGTAAACGTAAAAACATGTGACTGCTCTCCCCAACAATAGCAGCTTTTAATAGAGCGATTTGCAGTCTCATTAGAGAACAAACCAAACCCAATGCAAGACAGTAGTGATCAAAGTCCTTCCTGTGGAAACACCCACAACGTTCCCATAGCCCTCCAAATTACACACACTTAGACATCATTTCGCACCACCAACATTGCTCCTGGACTTAATAAAACATCACACCAAAGATTGCAGTTTGTTTTTGCAGCACTCTCCCAAAGACAGAGGCACAGTGGAAAAACTAACACATTTAGAAAACAGCGCTCCAGATGTGAAACTCTTAAACCCTTTTAGCTCACTGTTGATTTGTTGGAGAACCTGTAGTCAATTAATTACGGCTGTAGTTTTGCATAGGATAAGACTGTCGGCAGATGTAAAGGTGTCTACTGAGACTTCTGAAGAAGCTAGTGGTTAAGCTAAAATAGCCCTGCAGGATTACATCATATTTGCACTAACAGAGTAATGTTTAACAGCATGCCTTCTCAAAAATGCAATGGGTGCGGTGACCCACAATCTGTTGGATCTCACAAAATCAAACAACAGTCAGTTGAATCTGACAAGACACGCAGAAGTTACTTTTTTAAATAACTATGATCCACGCTCAAACACAAGCAATGGATATGTGAAAAACCACAACCTATTCACACCCAGAATAAGCACTGGACTATGACTTAAAGCTTTCTTTGAAAAGTACATTATAAAAAGATAGTTCTGGTCCTGGATTTTGATTAGTCAGTAAATCTGCAGCCATGCTAAAATACACAGTACAGTAACAGCTATTAATTTCTATATTATTAATGTTCTTTTTTTTTGTTTTGTTCTTACTATAAAGTAACTAACTATGCATGGAAGAAAGTACTACATTTACAATATAGCACATCCTCTCATACCTAAGCATGTCTTTGTGTCTTAATGGTCCATAAAATTACACATTCCAGGCAAAACACAGCTTAGGAGAAACAAAAATGGAGTGCTGTCTGATACACAGTTTCTTTAAAACAGCACTTTCAGATAAAAGAGGAAAAGGATGCTGCTGAGAGATATTTTTGTACAATTCTTTGAATGCAAACTTGTACTGAGGTGGAAAATATGGACCCATTTTAGCAACTTTCAGTGAGAAGAGATTCTTTAGTTTGAAAAGCTGCCAAACAAGTTAGTTTACATGTCTTACTGTAAACATTACGGTTGCATTGAATGTGTCCATTTTACATGACAAGGAAGAACTGAGTAGTTATTTCACAGAGCAGCTATTTTTGAATATCAGTACGTTATACTCCCTTCAAACCTTTCTAATTGTTGTTTTGCGAATTGCATGATCTGCAATGTTTCTTGTGTACCATTCAAAGCATGAGCCTGATGTCATTTCACGATTCATGTTGAATCTACAGGGAACTATTCAGATCTCAAGGTCTTTCAGACCTGCAAGGTGATACACTGATTTGATTAAAAAAAAAATTACTTTGTAAGAAACTATACAGTATGACTTGAGAAGATCTTCACAATGCAGTTTTCCTTATAGAGATCAAATGAATGTATGATTACCTTGCATTAACGCACGGGCTTACCTCGGCTTAAGCCAGGGGTTGCAGAGGGGCCCCCCAACTCCTAACTTAATATAAAAATGGAGACAGAAAAAACATCCGTGTAGTGCATGGTCATAGAAAAAAATTTCCGCTACAATGTTTCACAACACGCTGTCATATGAACAACCATCCAGTAATTACACTGAAGTCTTAAATCATTTGTACGGGAATCGGGCTACACTGATCTCACTCTATGTTTCGTGCTATTAATTTAAAATAACCTAATTATAAGAGTAATTCGTTCAGGAATTTGGCTACATTGGTCTTGCTTTACTGTATGTTTCGCACTTTAGATTTAAAAGAATCGACTCATAAGAGTCATTTGTATGGGATTGGGCTACACTTGTATTGTATTGTATTTGTATGTTTTACAGTACAGATTCAAAAGAACCAACTTAAAATGAATGAATGAATGTTTCATTTATATAGCGCTTTTTCTGACACTACACTCAAAGCACTTTATACACTAAACAGGGGACTCTCAACATGGATGATGCACCAGCAGCCATAGTGTGCCAGTACACTCACCAGACACCAGCTATTGGTGGAGAGGAGAGTGATAGAACCAATTCATGGATGGGGATTATTAGGAAGCCATGATTGAGAATTGCCAATGGGGGGGGATTTGGTCAGGACACTGGGATTACACCCCTACTCTTTACAAGAAGTGCCCTGGGAGTTTTTAACAACCACAGAGTCAGGACCTCAGTTTAACATCTCATCTGAAGGACAGTGTCTTTTTACAGTAGAGTGTCCCCATCACTACACTGGGGCGTTAGTACCTACACAGACCACAGGGTGAGCACCCCCTGCTGGCCTCACAAACACCTCTTGCAGCATCAATCTTAGTTTTCCCCATGAGGTCTCTCATCCAGGTACTGACCAGGCTCAACCCTGCTTAACTTCAGTGGGTAACCAGGCGAGAGCTGCAGGGTGATATGTCTGCTGGCAAAAGAGTCATTAGTTCGGGAATTGTGCTACACTGGTATCACTGTATATTTCGTGCTGTAGATTCAAAAATACCAACTCATCATAAGAGTCATTTGTCCGGAAATTGGGCTAGACTGATCTTGCTGTATATTTACGCTGTATATTCAAAAGAACCGACTCATAACATAAGAGTCATGTCTTCGGGAATCGGACTATTATGTCCGTAATTAGTTTGTACATTGTACAGTATGTTTCGTGCTGCTGATTTAGTAGCGGTGTTGCAGTGCTGTTGAAAGGTAGTGAAGGAAACACTGTTACAGAGTATTTTAACATGTTGTTGTGTTCACATTGGTAGAACAATTCATGATCGAAAACCGTTAACGGTCAAAGTCATGAGCATCATTCGGTTCCAGTATTTTATTTAAAAATGGGTCCGGTTCTGAATAAGATCTGGTTCTCAGTTACCAGCCCTAACTAAAATGCACAAAACTCCTATCTTGATTTCATGGGGTCTTTAAACTATTTCTCCGCCAGAGATGTCTTTTAATAGGGGAAGCTTGATAGAAATGTAATGAAAGCGATCCACTCTTGGCTAGACTCGCACACACGGCCCTTTTTCTCATCCACACATGAATACTCTTCTCCAATTCTTCCAGGCACCTGCAGCACCTACAGTACTTGCTCCAGCACCAACCACCCCTGTCCTTCTGCTCTACAAGGCTGACCTAGAGGTCAGTTGGAACACACCTGCGATACATGATGACATTCAGTCGAGGCCTACTTAATCAGGCTTGTTACATCACCATGAATGATGATCCCCAGAATGAGATGTTTCGAAAGCATTGAGAACACAAGCTGGAGTGGGACATGGAAATCAGCCAGGGGCACCTCGCACAACTGCATTCAGAACAAGTCAGAATAGAAGCTCCCACTCTCCAAATAAAACAAGTGTAAACATCACAGATCATGTTTCACAGTAGTACTGATTTAGATGCAGGCCAGTAAATGTCTCTTCAAAAACATAGGCATGGCCCGAAGCCACAGAGATCGCCTAAAAGGCTAATAGAGTGAATGCCGCTGGAATATAGGTAATTACCAATCTGCTGATAAAAAAAATACTATGGAGGAGGGGCATCGATTAACGACGAATGACGTCATAATGTCACAGTGGACAGTGCAGGAAATAAGTGCATTGCTATTCCTAGAGTATTGCATGACTCAAAGCAACTCTAGAATATATATGTGTGGAAAATAGGCAAACACATGTTATGCACTATAGGCTTTTAGAAAGACTGGCTTTACGACAACAAATGCAACCATGGCAGTCTATTGAAGCGCATATCAAAGCTGCAAAAACACTAAGAGATCTGTAAAATCATGCGATAATAAACACCCTACGTCGGTGAGGCTTATTTCACGTTAACTGGATGTAGGCATATGTAGACTGAAGATGTAAACACGGAACAGCGCGCGGCTCCACGAGATGCCAACGTCTCGTGATCAAGAAACAACACCCCTGCCATCAAGTTCAGGTATTTATGCAGTAATCAGTCGTAAAATCATTTGGAGTTGGGACGGACGGATAAACGCGTCATAGCACGTGTGTTCAATAGTAAACCCGTATATTTTCTCTAAAAAACATGCATTTTATTGATACAGTAGATGTGTTGCTATCACGACGCTCTGCGGTAAATTACGCCGGTATGTTCATTGCATTGGCATACATTAATAACCTATAGAGCAAAAACTGAAAACTATATGAAAAAAATGGTTACATACCCTTATTCGATTCACAAGCACTTCAGTTGACGCGAAAAGCTGAAATCTCCAGATGTCTGTTAATAATCGAAGATGTTTACATTTATTTCATTTTGTCCAGCGTTTAAGCAGCCAACATACGCAAAAGAATATACAGCTGCAGATGTCAAAGTGTCTCAGTCTTTCAGTGATACAAATCCAATGTTAAGACATTCTCGCGCAGTTCGTATGACTGTTCGATGTGAATTTCCCACGCACGCACGCACGACACAGAGAGAGAGAGAGAGATCAGCTCGGGTAAGTTTAGTTTTGGTCTGCCGGTAATTCAGTTTCATAGACCAGGAGCCCCGCCCGTGTCTACAGAGAGTCCGTCAAGTGCGTGGCCGATTGGTGCGCGCACACACTTACTGGGAGGGGCAAAGTCTCACACTTTGTGTGTGTGTGTGTGTGTAAACGCACAGGCGTGACTAAGCAGAGAAGTCTCGAGTATGGTCTGTTAGACACATTACGGAGTATCATTAAAGCCGTGATATATTGATACGGACAAGTTTTAGTTACAGTATGAGTTTAATATTTAATGTGTTGATAATAAACAGTGTGTGACAAAGAAACTCATTTAGATAAGGCGTGTAGTGTTGTCAGCCGTTGAGGGGATATTTATGAGCTCATGATCAGAGACCACATGATTCACTTCTGAAATAATGCGGCATACTTCCCTCTCTTTTTCTTTCTTTGCTATTCTTAGCTGTACAATTACTATAATGATATGAGTTAATAACATACCTGTAATAATGTTTGCTATAAATGTTTGAAATTATCTCCTCAGTTCAGTCAGCTCTGTTTATGGCTTGAAGCCACAAGCTACGAGAACCCTCAAAATCATTTTTCAACAAATGGTATCCGATAAAAGTTTACTGTTTGGTCACGGGTTTTGCCACCACTTCCGTGTGTGACGTAAACGGTAATGTTGCCAAATGATTGGCCTATATAGTCTGGTAGAAAAACACGGAAATTGAAGACACGATGCGCCCCTAGCGTCACTGGTGGTGTGGGGTGTAACGACGGTGCGGACGAACCCACCTTTCCCTATCCTGTTTCTTGACTCTCCACTATACTTATTTCCTTCATTCTACTTCTGTTAATAAATAAATATTTATGTAAAGGTTGATTTCCCTGCAGTGATTTGGTCACTGTTAAGGTCAGGGAGCCACGGTTTTAATGCAATTAATTAACCATGATAATATAGTAACCATGTTTAATTTTTTGGTTACTATAATTTTACTACAAAATACCACGGTGATACTATGGTTACTGTTGTAAAACCATAGTAAGATTTTGTAAGGTTTGGGTTAGGTTTAGGGGTTGGTGTAGGGTGTCTGTTTGGCTCTAACTAAACACAATAAACACACCTCAGTGATGCCCTTATGCTGTATTTTACTATTTCGTTAGGGGTGAAAATAGCATCTAACATAGCACCAAAAAGCATCTTCTTTGCACTATTTACACTTAGGCTGTGTCTCGTTTCGAAGGCTGCATGCTAGGTAGGACGTGTCCTTTGAAGGCTGCAGTATACCGAATGTCCTCCTTTAAACAAATCTCGTTTAAATGAGACGGTCTTCGTAGGACAAAAGGAAACGTAACGTAACATGGTTGCTATGACAGCACGCCACTCTTTAACAAGCGCGAGCACTTTGAGTGAGAAGGGAACAAATTCCCTTTAGAAGGTAATGTATGAGGTACAATTTAGGAGAGTTATAAAGATGTAAAGAGAAAAGAAAATAGATTTTACAGTTGTACTTTTAGTCTAATACTTTATTTTAATTATATATTAATATAATTATACATATTATATACTCTGCACCCATCTACTGAGGTACTTCAACTTGGGAATTAACATTACTTGCATTTGAACATCATATTTATAGGCAAATTGGTGTTATTTTTTTTTTACATTTCCGTTGAAGCAAAGAATTGTGGGTTGTGAGTGCCCACGAAGGATACACCTCATGCATCTTCCGAATTCCCGTGAAAGAAGGTCGCATTTGAAGGCTGCTTTCGAAGTGTCCTACTCGCTTTTATGAAACGAGACAGACTCTGACGTATGCGGCCAAGAAATGCGACCTCCGGAGGACGCAGCCTTCCAAATGAGACACAGCCTTAGAGTAAATGGCATCTATTGCTAGATGCACTTAGGGCAAATAGCCGTTGTCCTACTATATTGTATGCCAATGGACAAGTATGTCAGAATCCTCAGTATTGATAAAACAATAAGCAAGAAATACCCGTGTGACCTACTATTTCCGGTGAGAATCTGAAGTGTGGATCGACTGGACACTTTACAATTCCATAATCCCTCTGGAGCTGAGGTGACGTCACGTTCAAATCGCTGGATGCAAAATAACGGAGGTGCACCACAAGTCGGACGGCTCTTTTCAACTAAATTATATATATACCAAGAAAGATGTTTCTTGTGCTTAAAGACCCGTCGCTCTGACATCTGTGGTCATGAAGTCATTTGAGAGACTGGTGTTGGCCCACCTGAAGGTCATCACTGAACCCTTTCTGGATCCCCTTCAATTTGCTTATCGAGCAAACAGGTCTGTGGATGATGCAGTCAACATGGGATTGCGTCATATCCTGCAACATCTGGACAGACCAGGGACATATGCAAGGATCCTTTTTGTGGACTTCAGATCGGCTTCAACACCATCATCCCAGCTATTCTCCAGACTAAATTAACCCAGCTCTCTGTTCCTGCCTCTATCTGTCAGTGGATCACCAGCTTTCTGACGGACAGGCAGCAGCTAGTGAGACTTGGGAAATTCACTTCCAGCACCTGTACAATCAGCACTGATGCCCCCCAGGGACGTGTGCTTTCCCCACTACTCTTCTCCCTGTACACAAATGACTGCACTGCCAAGGACCCCTCTGTCAAGCTCCTTAAGTTTGCAGACAACACTATTGTCACCGGCCTCATCCAAGATGACAGTGAGTCTGTATACAGAAGGGAGGTTGAACAGCTGGCTGTCTGGTGCAGTCAAAACAACCTTGAGCTGAACACACTCAAAACGGTGGAGATGATTGTGGACTTCAGGAGGAACACCCCAACACTGACCCCCCTCACCATTCTAAACAACACTGTGGCAGCAGTGGAGTCATTCAGGTTCCTGGGCTCTACCATCTCGCAGGATCTGAAGTGGGACACCCACATTGACTCCACTGTGAAAAAAGCCCAGCAGAGGTTGTACTTCTTTCACAGAAAAATTGGACTCAAGATGGTGCCAAGTATGGCTGCTGCGTTTTGAGCTCCGACACAACATGGCAGTGTTTTGTTTGTTTTGTTCACAATTCTTATGTTTTTTTGTCTTTGATGTTGTCTGCCTTATTGTCTATGAC
Source organism: Myxocyprinus asiaticus (assembly GCF_019703515.2). Lineage (NCBI taxonomy): Eukaryota > Metazoa > Chordata > Actinopteri > Cypriniformes > Catostomidae > Myxocyprinus > Myxocyprinus asiaticus. The sequence goes on along the minus strand of NC_059357.1, from coordinate 34,852,550 downwards.
AGACAAACACTTTTGGACATTGGTTCAGCAATTTCACACCGTAAACCGGACTTCAAATTCCTCAATGCCGACCCGCTGTTTACAAACACGCAAGCGGAGCCCTTTGTCTGGGCAGTCCGGACGCAGAAACGCAGGAGGAAAAGGGGAAATGGAGCTGGCGTTCTCATCAGAGTAAGACGCCGTGCAAATCAACCCCTGCTACCCAGTATTCTACTGGCAAATGTTCAGTCTCTGGATAACAAGCTCTGTGAGCTGAAAGCGCGGATCTCTTTCCAACGAGAGATGAGGGACTGCTGCATTATCTGCCTAATAGAAACTTGGATGTCTGTGGAGATTCCAGACTCAGCCATTGAACCCGCGGGGTTCTCCGTGCACCGAGCGGACAGAGCGAAAGACCTCTCAGGTAAAAGCAGAGGTGGTGGTGTATGTTTTATGATCAACAAATCCTGATGTGATCAGAGGAACATACATTCTATCAAGTCTTTCTGCTCTCCTGATCTGGAGTTTCTCATGCTTCTGTGTCGACCATTCTGGCTACCGAGGGAATTCACAGCGGTTATTATCACAGCTGTGTACATTCCCCCACAAGCCAACACAGACCGGGCACTCAAGGAACTGTATGGGAGTATAGGTGAGCAGGAAACCATGCACCCTGAGGCCACGTTCATTGTGACCGAGGACTTTAATAAAGCCAGTTTCAAATCAGTCGCACCAAAATACCACCAGCACATTAGTTTCAACACACGAGGGGACAGGGTTTTGGACCATTGCTACTCTCCCTTCCAGGATGGCTACAAATCCCTCCCCCGCCCACCATTTAGCAAATTGGACCACTCTTCCATTCTGCTTCTGCCCTCTAACAGGTAGAAACTGAAACAGGAAGCACCCACCCTCAGAACAATCCAGTGCTGGTCGGACCAATCAGACTCTACGCTACAGGACTGTTTTGATCACACGGACTGGGAGATGTTCCGGTCCGCCTCTGATGATGACATCAAGCTTTACGCTGATAGCATAATGTGTTTCATCAAAAAGTGCATGGAGGACGTAGTTCCGACCAGAACAATATGGATCTACCCGAACCAGAAGCCATGGATAAATAGCGATGTTCACGTGGCACTTAATGTGCGGACCTCCGCTTTTAATTCCGGGAACGCGGAGGAGCATAAACAAGCCAGTTATGCCCTCCGAAAAACAGCAAAACGCCAGTACAGGAACAAGATTGAAGGACAGTTTAACACCACCAACTCTAGAAGCATGTGGCAGGGAATTAACATCATCACGGACTTTAAAGGGAATAAAAACTCCGCCATGAACACCGCTGCCTCTCTCCTGGATGAGCTAAATACTTTTTATGCTCGTTTTGATGGAAATAACACCGCCCTCGCGGAGAGAGCTCTCGCGGCCGAAGCTACAGAGGTTAGTTCACTCTCCGTCTCTGTAGCGGATGTAACCCGATCCTTCCGACGGGTGAATATCCACAAAGCCGTGGGCCCAGACGGCATTCCGGGCCACGTCATCAGAGCATGCGTGAACCAACTGGCTGGTGTTTTTACTGACATTTTCAACCTTTCCCTCTTTTTGTCTGTAGTCCCCACATGCTTTAAAACATCCACCATTGTGCCTGTTCCAAAGCAATCCAAAATCACTTGCTTAAATGACTGGCGTCCTGTTGCTCTGACCCCCATCATCAGCAAATGCTTTGAGAGACTAATCAGAGATTACATCTGCTCTGTGCTGCCTCTCTCTCTAGACCCATTGCAGTTTGCTTACCGCAACAACCACTCCACTGATGATGCCATTGCATCTACAATACACACTGCTCTCTCCCACCTGGAAAAAAAGAACACTTATGTGAGAATGTTGTTTGTAGACTACAGCTCAGCATTCAACACCATAGTTCCCTCCAAGCTAGATGAGAAACTCCAGGCTCTGGGCTTAAACAGCTCGCTGTGCATCCTGTCAAGCAGACGCCAGGTGGTTAGAATAGGCAGCAACATCTCCTCATCACTGACCCTCAACACTGGGGCCCCACAGGGCTGTGTTCTCAGCCCACTCTTGTATTCCTTGTACACACATGACTGTGTGGCAACACATAGCTCCAATGCCATCATTAAGTTTGCTGATGACACGATGGTGGTAGGTCTGATCACTGACAATGATGAAACAGCCTACAGAGAGGAGGTGCACACTCTGACACACTGGTGTCAGGAGCACAACCTCTCCCTCAACGTCAGTAAGACAAAGGAGCTTGTGGTGGACTTCAGAAGAAAAGACAGAGAACACAGTCCCATCACCATCAATGGATCACCAGTGGAGAGAGTCAGCAGCTTCAAGTTCCTGGGTGTCCACATCACTGAGGAACTCACATGGTCCATCCACACTGAAGTCGTTGTGAAGAAGGCTCATCAGTGCCTCTTCTTCCTGAGACGGCTGAGGAAGTTTGGAATGAACCGCCACATCCTCACACGGTTCTACACCTGCACTGTAGAGAGCATCCTGACTGGCTGCATCTCCGCCTGGTATGGCAATAGCACAGCCCACAACCGCAAAGCACTGCAAAGGGTGGTGCGAACTGCCAGACACATCATCGGAGGTGAGCTTCCCTCCCTCCAGGAAATATATACAAGGCGGTGTGTGAAAAAAGCTCGGAGGATCATCAGAGACTCCAGCCACCCGAGCCATGGGCTGTTCTCACTGCTACCATCAGGCAGGCGGTATCGCAGCATCAGGACCCGCACCAGCCGACTCCATGATAGCTTCTTCCCCCAAGCAATCAGACTTTGGAACTCTTGATCTCCCACGATCAAAATACATCAGCACTGCACTTTATTACTCTTATATCTCACACCGGACTGTCATAAATTATATTATTATTATATATATTCTCTCTTAACAACTTACTATCAACCGACAGCCTGAATGTCAATACAGTACAATACAACCTACTGTACATTCTATATATACTACTATATATACTTTTTTTTTTATTTTATTGAATAATGTGTATCTATATTTTGCATATTGTATACTGTACAGTGTATGTTATTATTTGTATATAGTGTTGTGTGTAATTATGTGTATATTAGACTTTAAATTGTGTTGTGTTCATTTGATGTTATTGTAAATTGGTATATGTCTCATCACTGTCATGACTGCTATGTTGATCGGAACTGCACTCAAGAATTTCACACACCATTGCACTTGTGTATATGGCTGTGTGACAATAAAAGTGATTTGATTTTTTGATTTGATTTTTTGAGTTGAGGGAGTTCAACCTGCCACAGGCGCTGCTGATTCAGGTCTACTCAGCAGTCACTGAGTCTGTCCTCTGCACTTCAATAACTGTCTGATTTGGTTCAGCTACAAAATCAGACATCAGAAGGCTACAAAGTACAGTTCAGACTGCTGAGTGGATTATTGGTTGCCCCCTGCCCTCTCTTCAAGAACTGTACACTTCCAGATTGAGGAAAAGGGCTGGAAAAATCACCCTGGACCCCACTCACCCAGCCCACTACCTTTTTGAACTGTTGCCTTCTGGCCAGCGCTACAGAGCACTGAGCACCAGAACCGTCAGGCACAAGAACAGTTTTTCCCCTCAGGCTTTCCATCTCATGAACAGTTAAAACTGCCCCAGTGAGCAATAATTATGTGCAATACACAGCTTAGTCTATTTATATTTATCTAACATATCCTACCTCTTCTGCCATTACATTCCCTTGCACTATCTGTATATAACAGATTTGAATTGTACATATGTATATCTATCTATATATATATATATATATATATATATATTTGTCTTTTTGTGTATTTCTATATATACTTATATTTTCTATTAACTTTTTTATTCTATTTTTTTGTTATCTCTGTCTTGTTGTTGTATTGTTTGTACACTTGAGGCTTCTGTCATTGCTTGTATGTGTAAAGCTCATTGTGATTCTGAAATGGTGCTTGTTTAACAAAACCAGAGCAGATTTCTTCCGCGGCTGTTATCACATCCAGGGGCGCAGTAATACATGGGCTTACACGGGCTAAAGCCCAGGGGCCTTCAACTCCCAGGGGTGCCCCATTCGCGGTGTCCACCACCATATTCTCCCCTGACGACGTTCACTGGAAGAGTGCATCTAAACCCGCTCAGTGGGAGACGCTGATATAAAAACGGAGACATGCGCAAGTGAAAGCCGTCCGTGTAGCGCATGTTCATAGAATAACTAGTCTGCCAAAACCAATATCCTATTTGTATGTTATACCCACATTAACATGCTAAATCTTTCTGAGAGTTGTCATGACTGAAATGACTAGGAGTGCATCTCAATCAGCTCCCTAGCTCCCTATGTCGTGAATCAGTATATTGTGAACTGGAATTCGGGCACTGGCAAGGGTGTTCATCCACTGAGCATTGGGAAACTTATGACTCAATCACCTGTGACATGATTATGAGCTTGTGCATTAAAACACAGCTGGTATTAATCAACAACATTGCTGTATAAATGATACAGTCATGCCTTGTTGTTGTAGATATTTAAACACAGTGTTATAATGAAAGATAAATGACATAAATGAATACAAATCTTTGTTTGTGTTCAGCAGAAGAAAGAAAGTCATACACATCTGGGAGGGCAAGAGGGTGAATAAATGATAAGAGTATTTAAATTTTTGGGTGAACTATCACTTTAAGCATGTTTAACCTGACCGAGCATTGGCAATGCATTGGCCAAGCGCTCGCATTTGCATATGTGTACTTGCGGCCTTGTGTAAAGTATGTTTATGGCCTAAAGCGACCAACCAGTTTTTTTTTACATGACATTTAGAGATGGGGTTTATCTGAAACATGGAAAATGCTAATTCAAATAATGGCACAGGCAGCAGTGTCAATCAGTGAGTGGCAGAAAACACAGAAAATAAATTATACACTTTGTAATCAGAATTTCTGTCTGTCAAATTACAGTTCTGCTTGTGGATATCTAGTTTTTTATTTGTTTTTATTTCTGAGATAACTGGATGATACTCGCTGCAACAAAATGAGGTCATATGACAAAAATGGAGCATACTACTGTTTAAAAATGTTAAACGTTGCATACTGCTTCACATACTTTTTTTTAAACAGTAGCCAGTATACAACAATGTATGCAATACGTTATTCCACATATAATTTTTCAAAATTATTATTATTATTTTTTTTTGTGATAACATCTAAATTAACTGATTTTATTTATGTCACAAATATTATTTAACATCATTGAATCAACCTGAATACATTAGATTACATCAATAAACCTTTAAGTATAAATAGATCCGGTATAGCTAGGCAGTGCAGTAGTTTTCTGCATTAGTTTTATTTCAAATACCCATCCAGGCTCATTTACAAGTCTGATGCATTGTTTCTGCAGTGTAATGGCATGTTACATTGTTACACACCTCATTTCACTGAAGATTGTTTCACAAAGTACTTACAGCATTGTGAAAATACAATGTAACAAGCACTAGCTGGCAGCCATTATTACTTGTGTCAAAATCATACTGTAATTAAAATGTGACATTAAATGATCAAAGTCACCAGAGAGATTTCTTGATTTAAAAAGTATGGTTTGTATTTAAAGGGATACATTGAAATTTAACTAATGTTCATAAAGCTTTTACTGCTGTTGGAAAATGTTTTAGTAAATTATTAATAAGGGCAGCATTAATGTAATCCGCAAATTTGCCCTTGTTACCTTAAATTGCTCATGACTGCTATGAGTACTGATTAAACAACAATAACAAGAGAGCGCAAAACAACCGAAGTAAATAAGCATTTGTGGTTAACATTTATTGTCATCTTGGAAAAGATCCATTCTGATCTCACTTCCCTGATTTTGGGTTCCTGAGCAGGGGAATGAAGTTAAGATATTTTTATTTCTGGACAGCAGGTTCCTCCTCAAATGCAGAGTTCAAACTCAAGACAAAGATATTGCATTAACATAAATAGCTTTCCATTTTCTCATTGAACATTGTTGACATTCTTCCTGAATTTGCCTCTGGGGACTTTCCAGAATGGTTGTAAGACTTGCGTGTTAATTTATCTACATGAACTTGTGAACTTGTGACCTGATTGTCCATCCTCATTACATCTAGTATGAATAGAGAAGAATCTGATTGTAAATGACATTTGAAATTTGTATCTTATCATGATCAGTGACTGCTTGAAAATTGAGGACACGCAAACTTTTATTGCTTATACAGCTTATGATGCAGTTCACTGGGTGCTTTCTACAATTTGCTGAATTAAAATGCAACACAATTCTAGAACATTTTGTCAGAACTTTAGTCCATTGTGTTCTATCCATTTAAATTTATAAAATGGAAGTTTACTTTGAGTTGGGACTACATTAATACTTATTGTGGTGTTAATGTAACATTGATGAAACTGGGGATTTCCATTTCCCAGCATGCTTTGCATGGGACTCGATAGGGAGAGTAAATGTTAAAATTAAGTGTTATTTTATGTGTTTATGTGCAAGATGAACATAAAGGGGATACTTGTTAGTGTTTAATGTTTTGGTATGTTGAGATTTAGAAGAGTTTCTGTTATGTTGGAGTTTTGGGGGTTACTGTTATGTGAGGAGTGGAGCTTGAGCTAACAATGTAGACAGGTAGATGTTGCAGTTAGTAGATAAAGAAATAAAAGAAATATATTTGAGTTACATTGACATGTCTAATTTTGTTGGATTTACCCAATTAAAATAGGTTCTTTCTACACAAGTGTTTATGTTGAGATTACATAGTTGTAGCAAATCCCTTTGAGGAAATGGGAGACGGCATACTCCATTCAAAATAAGACAGTCTTTATTCATACAAAATCCTTGCTTTTCAGCGGAACACTCCAAAATCACACACACACAGTTTGAAGCTCTGCTCTCTCTGCTCTCTCTCCTGTCTACCTCCGTCTCCTCCCCTTTTATCTCTGTGTCACAGCTCACTGGGAATACAAACAGGTATAAATCCTTAACCACTCAGCTTTCCCAGACCTCACTCTCCACAGGTCGGCGCTCAATCACACCCCCACCTCCACATACCCCCACCGCCCGACTCAGGCTAGGGAACCGTCCGGCCTGCTACGACTCTCCCCCCATTCCGAGAGAGAAAAACAGCCACAGCCATCTGCGCTCCCGGCCTGTGAACCACCTTGAATTTAAAGGGCTGAAGTGCCAGATACTAACGAGTGATCTGCGTGTTGGTATCTTTCATGCGGTGGAGCCATTGGAGCAGGGCGTGATCCGAACAGAGGGTGAAGGCCCTCCCAAGCAGGTAGTACCGGAGGGTAAGGACCACCCATTTGATGGCCGGGCACTCTTTCTTTATTGTGCTGTACTTCATCTCTCGCACCGAGACCTAACTCCGCCCTCTCTAGAACGACCATCACCAAAGCCATGGGTACCACCTCTCTCCACAGTTTTAGGAGATTCAGGTGGTAAATTTGCCGTGCTGCGCCTCTATCCGTTCGTTTTACCATCTAGTCGACTTCCCCAACTCGCTGTGTGACCTCAAAAGGCCCTTGCCACTTGGCTAACTATTTAGAGCTCAATATGGGTAATAATATGAGGATCTTATCTCTCTGTGAGAATTCCCATAGCTGAGTGCCCCTGTTATACAGTCGGGACTGCCGTTCCTGAGCCTGGAGCAAATTCTCTTGTGTTAATTGCCCCAATATGTGGAGTTTTGCTCTCAGGTCCAGAACGTATTGAATTTCGTTCTTACTCTCTGAAGGTCCCTCCTCCTAATTTTCCCTCAGACTATCTAGTATGCCCCGAGGCTTGCGGCCGTAAAGTAATTCAAAAGGAGAAAACTCCGTGGAGGCTTGTGAGACGTCTCGTACCGCAAATAACGGGTTCTAGCCACTTATCCCAATTTTGCGCATGTTCGTGTATGAACATCCAAACCATATTTTTAAGGGTCCAATTAACCCTTAAATTGTAATGGCTCAACCAGGCCATCCGTCTGAGGATGGTAAACACTGGTGCGGATCAACTTAATCCCCATTAGTTCATAAAGTTTGTGGAGCGTACATGACATAAACGAGGTTCCCTGATCAGTTAGGATCTCTTTCGGGATCCCAACTCGGGAGATAAGTTTAAAGAGTGCCTCCGCAACACTGCGTGCTGAAATGTTGCGCCAGGGCACTGCTTCAGGGTATCACGTTGCATAATCCACCAAAACGAATACAAAGTGATGTCCCCGTGCCGTCCATTCTAATGGCCCGACGAGGTCCATGCCAATTCTTTCGAAGGGGACCTCGATCAACGGAAGAGGGTGCAATGGTGCTTTTGGAGTGGCCGGTGGATTCACCAACTGACATTCGTGACATGCAGCACACAACCTGCATACATCCCTGCAAATGCCCGGCCAATAAAAGTGGGCCGTGAAACAGTTCAGTGTCTTATCTTGCCCTAAATGTCCTGCCATTGGATTATAATGAGCCACCTGGAAGACCATTCCCGGCAGCTTTTCGAAACTAACAACTGTGTTGCATCTGCTTTTGATTGAGTGTCCTGCATCACTCGATATGACCTATTTTTAATATTTGAAAAGTAGGGATAGGAATGTGCAGAAACAAAGGGGTTCGGGGCAATAGAAACCCCCCCAGGTCCAGGGAGCCGGCTTCACTGGGGGGTAGGTACAGGAACAGTATGGGATGGGGAAGGGAGAGAGAGAGAGAGTTGGAGAGAGAGAGAAAAGGATTCACCGTCTCCCGGATACGCCGCCAAGTGGTCCTCTGCTAGCTGAACGGCCTCTTCTAGCAACGCCGGATGGTGGCACTGGACCCACTCTGCTGTTCCCTTTGGCAGATGGTCGATGAACTGCTCCAGTACCACCAGGTTGATGACTCCATCAGCGTCGTGGTCCTCAGCCAGCAACCACCTCCAACAGGTGTCACGGAGCTGTTGCGTGAAGGCAAACAGGCGGCCAAACTCACCGATTGTCAGCGCCCGGAAGCGCTGATGGTGCTGTTCTGGGTTACAGCCGACCTGTTGCAGGATGGCTCATTTTAGGTCCGAGTACTCCAGCAGACTTGCGACAGGTAGCGGTTTGGCTGCAAGCTGAGCCTGCCTCGACAACAGTGGCAATAGATGGACCACACCGACCCCTCCACGGCATGCTCAAAGAGTTCTATGAAAGTTTCGGGGTTGTCCTGAGGCCCCATTTTTGCCAGCGTGATCTGGGGAACGGCGGGCTTGGTCGGGGTCGCTGCTGGAATACTCCCCTGTGGCAGCAAGCTCTGGATCACCTGTCGGCCCTCCGCCTGGGCTTGCATCAGGGCCTGGAACCGTTGATTGTTCCGATCGCAGCTCCAGGAGGGCCTGATATTGCATATGGTGGATGCCGACGAGTATCTTTATGATTTCGCCCAGCAATGAGGACGCCATGATGGTAATCTCCCTCAATTCCCGGGTTTCGACACCACTGTAGCAAATCCCTTTGTTCCAGGGAATGAGGAGGCGGGAGACAGCATACTCCTTTTAAAATAAGAGGAGGAATTTTTATTCATACAAAATCCTCGCATTTCAGCGGAACACTCCAAAATCACACACACAGTTTGAAGCTCGGCTCTCTCCTCTGCCGCCGTCTCCTCCCCTTTTATCTCTGTGTCACAGCTCACTGGGAATACAAACAGGTGTTAGCACAGGTGTAAATCCTTAACCACTCAGCTTTGCCGGACCTCACTCTCCACAGATTGGCGCTCAATCACACCCCCGCCTCCACAATAGTATTTTAAATTAAGGAAACAAATTTCAAACAGGTGGAACCACTGTCCACGACTGAATCAAGTTCAGCCAAAGAGCTATTTAAAAAAAATGTTGTGTGTACTGCTGCAACAAACTAAGGTCTACTAGGTCAACAAACTCATTTATATTCGACCAAAATGCAACTCAGAATGAGCTAAAAGTAAGTTTGCAACTTCTTTTCATAAGGATGTGCGTAAAGATGCCTTATATAGCTAGATTTTAAGGGTTTTCCTATAATGATAAACATGCTGAAACCTATTTTACTTTTTAAGGAATAGTTCACCCAAAAATTAAAATTCTCTCAGTATTCACTTACCCTGATGCCATCCCAGATGTGTATGACTGTCTTTCTTCAGCAGAACACAAATGAAGATTTTTAGAAGAAAATAGAGCTCTGTCAGGTCTCCAGCTATATTTAGGCTGCAATGAAGTAACCCATGTGACTCCAGTCAATCAGTGAATGTCTTCTGAAGCAAATCAATACTTTTGTGTAAAAAATAAATTTATAATTAAAACATTATTAACGTTTAAAAAGCTCTTCCTGCCAGCAGCTGATGCATCATGTAGCTGTCGCATAATGTAAGCGCATTGGTGAGTTCAAGTGAGACATCGGAAGCGGCACTTATTTACAACAGAAGAACAAACGTAATGCGAGAGTTCGGCCATTTGAAACTGCATCAGAGCTCTGGACGGAAGTGCAATTTAAAGTTAAAATCTTTTTAATTATTGACTTGTTTCTTACATAAACCTTATCGATTTGCCTTAGAAGACATTCATTGATCATCTGGAGTCACATGGATTATTTTTATGCTGCCTAAATATGACTTTTGGACCGTCAAAGTGCTGGAACCCAGGTACTTACATTATAAGGACCTGACAGAGCTCTATCTTCTAAAAATCTTCTTTTGTGTTCTACTGAAGAAAGACAGTCATACACATCTAGGATGGCATCACAGTAAGTGAATAATGAGAGAATTTTCATTTTTGGGTGAACTATTCCTTTAAGTTACTTTCTAAATCACTTTTCCTATTAAAAGTTTTTGGTTTTCCTCTCTAATTCAAAATATATCTATTTCCTCCTCATTCATTGTTGCACACTCTTCAGCTGTTACAGAAACGCTTACAGACATACATATGAATTCATACTGTAAAAGAATTATACATATTACTTCAGCGCAAGTAATGTACTTAAAAGTAATCACTTTAATTGAAAGTCAGTAACTGTAATCTGATTACAAGAATTTAAAATGTAATGTATTACACTACTAAAAAGTAATTTAGATTACAGCAACTACTTACTCTGAAATCGGATACACCCAACACTGATCACGACCCATAGTTATAACACTGACCAAGTTTCTGCTGATTTCCACCTCTACAATCTACATAACTAAAAAACACTAATGAATGTAATTTTAGATTAGTCACACTTTATGCAAAGGGCTCTAACTTTTATATTTTCCAACACAAAAAGCTTCTTTAGGGTGGAGAATGGTTTCTGTGCAAGTTCATATCCACACAGGGACCTCTGAGGTTGAAAGGTTTACAGTAATTGTTAAAATGCTTTGGATTCAAGGGGTGACAAGCGCAGGATCTAGGAAGGTTTTCTCAGGATATTGCAGTTTGGCACGAGTTTCTATTCCACTCCTGGCTGAAGAGTACCCTCTCTAACAGAGACTACAGGGAATCTGCCAGGGATCAGCAAGTCCATCAACAAACACTAAATCTCAGGGAGACACACAGCAGGAGTTTTCCATGTGCCACTGAAAGTCAAGAGTTGACTTTGGGCCAGCTATTCAATGTGACAAGCAGGTTAATGCAGTGTGGCTTTGTTACCACAAGGGCAACTATCCCACGTCTAACTTTTGTTGTAGTGCCAGTGGGTGACAGGCCATGCACTACTACACTGCTACATTACAGAATACAGTTACATAGCGAGAGGCAAGTCATGTCAGGGGCTGCACTGTACCCTGCTGGCAATGTGTGTCCTGAGAGTATGAGCTGAACAGCATGTTGGCCATTACTCAAAGCCTCAGGAAAAGCACATGCTGCCTCCCTCCACTTGATGTGAGAGCAATGACAGGAGTACAGCTTTAAAACTTCAAATATAATAGGGTGACTTCTATTGATTGGCCAATATATTGGCCAGGCTGATTAATCGGACAATATTTGGCAATTTTGAGATAATCTGCATTGGCCGATGACTGTGCCCAATTGGCTGATTTACAGACGTGTTCTGTCAGGTTTGATGTCAATGATAGTCAAACATCTAACCTAGTCTCATAGAATCATGTTACAATACCTACATTTTTGCAAAATGAGTTTAGTTTAGTATATATATTGACTAGAGGCACTTTAACAACAATGAATTCTATTCACCTTTACACAAATCACAAGTAAAATAGCAGATACATACACACTTTTCGCACTGTTCCTCACACGATGCTATCTTATGATATCTAAACACTTTTACAATAGCGCATGACTTGTAAGGCGACATTTTAACATTTGCATTACATAAACTATATTTACAAGCGTATTCAAGCATGATCAAGTTGCACAGTAGTTCAACTGATTTTCACTGGGGTAGGAGTTCAGAAGAGGACGCAAGTCGACATGTGAGCCAGAAGTGTTATGGAAGCACCACAAAGACACGTGGTTGCTTCAGCAACTGCTTTTCACCTCACATTTCCTTTTTATTACACTATCGGTTAAGGTTATGTGTCAGGTTTTGGATAGGTTTTGTTGATTTTAAAACTCATTTGGGAGAACATTTAACTTGCTTTAGTGCCACACAGTGGACATTTCACCTCAAAACTGCCATGATACGTGTAATGCACTACAATGTCAATTTGCCAAAATGTCACCAGAGTCACATCATTTTCATGAGATCAGACTGCAAACACCATAGGTTACCATGCATCTTGTGACCAATTGCAGTGTGATGCACTTGTATGTTTTGAATTGAACGCAAGTGCAAATGAGATTTAAGAGCTACGGTGGAAGGGAAGATTTTTGTTTAATTAAGACATTTTAGTCTATTGTTAACACAAAGCTATCATTTGGCTTCAGAATACTTGGAATGTAGCACAGAAGTTGTATGGAGTACTTTTATGGTGCAGCTGAGGCATTCTGTTAAACATCTCCTGTTCCATGGGCAGTGCTAGGGGTGGGCTACTGGGGCTTAAGCCCCAAATGTTTTCAGTAAAGCCCCGAACATTTTATCAACTTGTAGAGATGCCAAAAGTACCAATATTTCAAATCAACACTAAAATATACATTGCTTTTCAGCAACAATATTTTCTCATAAGCTTCTAAAATAATGTAAAAACACCCAGTGTATCAATATAAAATTGTCAATTATGCATTGTATGTACAATAAACTACAGAGAGTTGAAAGGAACAAAAAGTGTTTTGTTTTGTTGTAAATCATGTTTGAAAGTAAATGGTGTTAAAAGCAAAACATCTGATCTTTGAGAGTTAGTGCAGACTTTTAATTTTAGTTTCAGTAGGCCTATTTAAAAATTCACTTTATATTAATGATACCTCACAGATGTAACTTTTATTATAAAGTGACCCTAGAACGGCCCCTGTCTTGTTCCATGGAAGAAAGAAAACTATGAGCTCGGAACAGCATTAGGGTGAGCAAATGATACATTTTAATACACAGGTAGTTAATCCAAATACATGTGCTCCTTAAAAACATGCATTGCGATGTGGGAGGTTCATAGGGAACATCCGATTGCTCTACCATGAGCCAGCAGTAATGAATTGATTCTGAAATACTCCTGTGGGTTGCACAAGATGCAGAGGGAGGGCTAAGGCCAGGGCACAGGATCTGATTAGACTGCAGTAGAAAAGCTGGGAGAGCACTCAAGCTCTGCTGAAACCCCATCAGTCAGTCTCAGATAAAAGGCTTGAACACAAGGAACAGAGTCAGACGAGCCATAAAGGATTTCCTCTGGTGTTAACCGTCCAGAAAACTGCAGGAGCAAATCTCAGTTCCGAAGTATTCATAGAGGATGTTGTCCAATTGTGGTTTCTTTGTTCGTCCTGGTTTACAAAGGAAGGAGGCATGAAGTGACAACTCAATATTAATCAGACATCCATGTGGCACTTAGATATCACCAGAGACTGAAGAAAAGGGCTTTGTAAGAGGTGAAAGGTAAGACGAAGGGCTCTAGTCCTCGGAAGGGTTTGAGTCATGCACACAGATATGAAAAATGTGTTTTAACTGCTTTATTGCCATAACGCAAAATAAAAGCGTTCAGTTACAAAACATGAGGGTAAATCTCACAAAAACATGTCCTGGGCCTCGTTTCCCAATAACGATTGATCTTAGTTGTTAAGAGCGTTTTCTACAAGCGATTTAACGAACGTTCGTTATTTTTTACGTGTGTTTCCCAAACATGCTCCCAAGAAGAACGCTCGTACATGTCTCTTAAGTACTACTTAACAAGACACTGTCCGTTTTCATGGGGTGCTGAAATGTGATTGTTCTGTCGCAACTTCAAGACTTTTTTTTTATAAACTATAACCATTATCTTTGATTAATCACGGTACACAAATTATTATTTTCTGTTGGTATAGAAAACTGTTTACATTTATTATAATTATTATTATCGTTTTCAATTTATATCGTATGTGGTTAAAAATAGTTCACATATGATGTATGCATATAGCAGGTGTCATGCCTTTACAATCAGCGTGATGCGTCTATAAAATGCTTACGTATTACGCACACCGTTTGATGAAAGACAGATGGCGAGTGTGAAAAAGCAGAAGGTTGCTTTTAGATGAGGAAGTTCAGATTATTCTGGAAGAAACTGAGAACCACAAGATGGTTTTGTTCAGTAGATTTAAAGGTGCCCACACCAACAAAGAGAAGTGCAGGTTTGGGAAGTAATTGCCTCAAAAATTACAGCAGCCAAAGGTGTGAAAAGAAGCGGTCAAGACATAAGGAAAAATGGCAAGATTTTTCAAGTCTTGCCAAAAAGAAGGGTTCTGCACAAAAATCTTCCTTAAGTCAAACTGTGAGTGGCACTGGCTCTGCCAGTTCTCTTACCCCAGAGGAGGAGAGGGCCCGGAGTATAATGGGTGCCACTTCCACAGATGGCATTACTGGGGATGTCCATGGGGGTGTTTTACCCACAGTGGAAAGAACTTCTGAGGAGGGAAGATCAGGTTCCCCATGTCTCACCCAGCCTGAGTTTCCTGTTCCCCCGGTACCCCACCTGTGCTGCACACTTCCTCAGTGGTTCCCCCAAACATCTAAAAATTTTGAGGCCACCTGTGCCTGTAGCCAGGATCTGGTGGAGCTGGAGAGGGAGAAAGTGGACCTTCTAAAAGATATCCAGAAGACACTGAAGGAGACATCTGAGAGAGATGAACATTTCCAGGAGGAGGTGCTCAGGATCAAGAGGACTTGCCTTCAAATCGAGGATAAGAAACTTGCTTTGGAGGAATTAAAGAATGCTAGGCCCTCCATTTCTGTGCTTATTCTTCTGCCTGACCAACAAGGTAGTGTAATATCAAGGTTACCTTGTAGCCTAAGCATACAACGTATTTTTTTTTTTTAATTGGTGAAGTAAAGGCTGGATTTTATGTGTATTATTTCATATATTCAGTGTGTTCACTATAATAATTTTTCACATGAAGTTGCCTGTCCAAACATTACATGTTTTATCTTTCTTATAGAACCATGTGAGAAGCAGGGAGGACAAACCAACAAATAAAACAAAGATTCTCCAATTTCTTGTGCCATGGTGTTTCTTTAACCTGTTGATGTGCATACCACATGTCAGTCCACTTTCAGCCACATTACTTCCCTCACATACCATTGGCATGATACCATGTCATTATGGAAATGCTGACATGCTGCAATCAAAGGAAAGAGCAGCCGTTTACATACATTTCACATTCACTATTTTGTCTACCCAAACCCCATAAAAGACTCATGATTAATAAATCTTATGTCCTTTAAATTTGTATCTGTAGAACAAGGGAATTAATTTCAACTTGTGGACATGAGACAACCCAGACACATAGAATAAACTACATTTGTACTATTTCTGAAGAAAATGAGAGTAATTCTTCAAAACCCACCACCACGGGGCCTGGGTAGCTCAGCGAGTATTGACACTGACTACCTCCCCTGGAGTCATGAGTTCGAATCCAGGGTGTGCTGAGTGATTCCAGCCAGGTCTCCTAAGCAACCAAATTGGCCTGGTTGCTAGGGAGGGTAGAGTCACATGGTCGTGGTCGTGATTAGGGGTTCTCGCTTTCAGTGGGGCGCGTGGTAAGTTGTGCGTGGATCGTGGCGAATAGCATGAGCCTCCACATGCTGTGAGTTTCCATGGTGTCATGCACAGTGAGCCACATGAGAAGATGTGTGGATTGACTGTCTCAGGAGTGGGGTCAACTGAGACTTGTCCTCTGCCACCCGAATTGAGGTGAGTAACCGCGCCACCACGAGGACCTACTAAGTAGTGGGAATTGGGCATTCCAAATTGGGAGAAAAAGGGGATTAAAAAAATACTTCTTTAAACCTTGCCAGACGAACTTAGCAGCAACCAGGCATTGGGAGGTTTTCCTACCCAGGTGTGACAGCCCGTGAATGACATCAAACACTCGCCATTGCCAACTCTTGGGTACTACCGGGCATGGGTGACCTATGGACACGTCACAAAGCAGACTAGTGCCAGCATCACTGAAAGGAACATCTGCCAGCTTGAGGCCTGTCTCTGCTGTTTTAAGAGCTTGGATGTCAGCATCAGAGACTTGATCTGCAGCCATGAGGGTGTAGTTGATTCCCAGGTGGACTGCACTGAAAAGTGCACGGGAGAGGCAGTCAGCTACAGGGTTGTTTTTACCGCCACATGTCGGATGATTGTATTGAATTCAGAAATGAAAGCTAAGTGGCGCTGCTGCCGAGCCAACCATGGCTCAGATATTTTAGCCATAGCAAAGGTCAATGGTTTGTGGTCCACAAACACAGTGAACGGGCGAGCTTCCAGGAGAAAACGGAAATGACGGACTGCCAGGTAAACAGCAAGGACTTTGCAGTCGAAAGTGTTGTAGTTACGCTCACTGGAGCAAAGTTGCCGGCTAAAAAAGGAGAGTGGCTGCCAGAAATCATCAACCAGCTGCTCAAAAACTGCACCAACAGCAAAATCTGAGGCTTCTGTAGTCAAAGCTACTGGCATATCAGGTGAAGGTTGAGCCAGCAGAGTTGCATTAGCGAGGGCTTCTTTAGCAGCCAAGAATGCCTTTGACCGTCCAGAAAACTGTATGCTTGAAAGACTTGCCCTTGAGAGCTCCATACAGGGGTTTCATCAGAAGAGCAGCCCTGGGTACAAAACGATGATAGAAATTGACCATCCCGAGCAACTCCTGCAGTGCCTTCACAGTGAGGGGGCATGGGAAATGCAACACAGCTTCTACCTTGGATGGCAGTGGGACTGCCCTGGCATCAGTGATGCAATGACCAAGGTAATCAATAGACTGTAGGCCAAATTGATATTTAGCAGGGTTAATAATTAGGCCATGCTGCCTCAAGTGGCAGAAGAGAAGGCGGAGGTGTGCCAAATGTTCCTGTTTCGATGTGCTGCCAACTAAAATGTCATTTAAGTAGACAAACAGAAAAGGTAAGTAGCACAGCACAGTGTCCATCAAATGCTGGAACGTCTGAGCAGCATTTTTCAATCCAAATGGCATACAGACTACAGCTGTTCTGGGAATGTCATGGGGCTGTACAGGCAAATGATGGTAGCCTCTAAGTCTATTTTTAAAAAGATGGGCCGAAAAATTGTGCACATGTGGAATATGGTATCTATCAGGGACAATGACCTCATTTAAGCACCTGTAGTCACTGCAAGGCCAAACCAACCACAATTAGACTTGGAAACCAGGTGAAAGGATGAAGCCCAAGTGCTGTTTGAATGGCGAATGATGCCAAGGCACTCCATGAAGTTAAATTCAGCCTTTGCAATGGCCAGTTTGTGGGGGTCTAAGCACCGGGCTCCGGTTTGCACAGGTGGGCCAGTAGTGGAAATGTAATGTTCCACAACGTGTTTTGTGGATGCGGAAGAAAAGGTAGGCATCGTAAGGTCAGAGAATTCCAGGAGGCAGGAAACATCGTCAGCAGCCGTGAGGACACTTGACAGTTTAGTTGTGGCCATGTCACACTGCTCACACAAAAGGGAGGAGAACATCTCAGCATTAACCAGTTGCCGATTCCACAAGAAGGCACACAGAAAATCCACACCAAGTACGGGCATAGAGACTTTTGCCAAAATGGTAATCCTGTATCGTGGAATTTGCCAGAGGGAGCCTAACTTGGTCTGGGAGCTGTCGCAGAAAAAGCTCTTTGAACAAGAAACATGGGCAGTGATCACCGAGCTGAGAGAGCATATGATCCATGAGTTCAGACGGTTTGTTGTCACCCAATCCAGGCAGAGAGAGAAGCTGGCGAGCTCGCTCCGATTCCAAAAGACCAAATGTCTCTTTAAGATGAGCTTTCAAAGTTGAGTATTTATCTCGCTTCGGAGGATGTTCTAACAAACTCACCACCCACAAAGTCATTGAGCTAATAGAAGCGACCACGTACTGTAATAGTATTTTGTGTCCTCCGCTGTGAATTCCCTGAGGGCGAATTGAGCCTCAGCCTATGCAAACCATGCCGTTGTGTTTTATTCCCAAAATTCTGGGAGTTTGAGTGTAACTGCATTTGTCGTCATCTTCATGAAACTCCAGAAACATCCAAGAGTAGAAAGGGGTCACCAGTGTGGCAGTTGTGCGGCAGAGAGATATCTGTTTTAGTCTGAAGAATCAATGGACTCGCCATTTATTATTCACAGCTCACAAAAAACAACAAATAGCTCGCAGCAGCCAAAACGGCGTCATCAAGCGATAGTGCCAGGAAAATGTAACCATGACAACCAACAGCAGGCTGAACAAATGAACACACAAACATAAGTCAGATCTCTGTGAATTCTTAATATAAAACAGATACTAATGTGTCTGACTACAAACAAGTGAGTGTTTAACTGCCTTAGGTTAAAGATTAAGGTGTGACAGATGTGTCAGTTAAACAAACCTCTAGTTCCTCACTGAGATAAGAGTAGGATCAGTAAACTCCAGACTGCTCTGCCTTCCGGCTTAATTGCAGCTGTCTAATTGTAAAGATTCAGACTGTGGTCAAGAAGGCTGTTATCAGAAACATAACACAGCATGGTCAGATAGAATGGCCTTGTGTCAATATGCATACTCTGGTCTAATTCAATCAATACAGTCAATAAATAATCTACTCCAGCTGCATGTCAGGAGACTTGCAGGAGAACTAAAGGAATAGTCCACCCAATAGCGGCTCTTTTCCATACAACAGTTCCGTTATCATGGCTGTCAAGCACCAAAAAACACCATTAAAGATGTCCATAACACCCATGCGCTGTATTTCAAGACTTTTGAAGCCATACGATATCTTTGTGTGAGGAACAGCAGTTGGACGTTATTCATTTAAAAATTCCCCTCTGCTGCAGCTCTAAAATTCTCCATCCCACATATTCGAATGTGCATGGTGCGTTTAGTTGCGATACACTCAAGAACCACGCTAACGTGTCATTTTTTAATCTGAACAGGATCACAAATAAGATTTACTATTGTTTATGTGAACCTGATCATGTCCTGGTTTCCATGGAACAAGAACCCCTTATCTCGGATATTGCTCTCGCAACATGCTAAAAGTAATGTGGTTGATTTTAGGGTATATATTACATTTCTGCATGTAATACATGACCCCACATTCTTGTGATTTTTTTTTTTTTATCTCCTGTCCATTAAAAGCCACCCCCTACAATTCCAGGCGATAAATGTATAAGCATAAGTGTGTCCACAGGCTGTTTTGGTTTCAGAGTTGAACCACATGAGCTGCAGATTCCACCCTGTCTAATCCTGTCTCTCCTTACTGCAGAGCTGCCCGGCTATCCACACAAAACCTGACAGCTTCCCACTCAACACCGCCAGAGTCCCTTTAAACATTAATGAGCTTTAAATTAGATGGCTTTATTTAAATAAATTGAGTTGACTAGGGAGAGATATTTCCCTTGAGGGACACTTATCCTGCTTTCTTAACTGGCTTTCAATTGAGAGTGTTTGTCAAGTACAGTTATCCCACAATGCCAGGTGGTGAGACTGAGAAAGAATAAACACATGATGACCTGCAACAAAGCAGGAATATTATGGCAGTGAACAGTGGAGGGTTGCGCAACTATCAACAGATATCCTAAATCAAACTGCTGGGAGCAAAAGAGAATTTAATCTAATGCTCACTGAAGTAACATTGAAGCTGAAGTTTTCACAATGGCTAAATTCATTGTGTTCTAATCTCAAAAGCCACAGAAATTTCACACACAACCCATCAATGTGGAGTGCAGATCCTCTAACGGCACAGAGGATCAGTTAGTATGAACCTTTAAAAGGAAAGTAGTTACAAACCAGACCAGGAAGGTGCAGTGTCGAAAAGTTCTGCTACTGAAATCGCTCTGTGCTAACCAAAATTTGAACCACTGACCCCAGTGACTGAAGCTAGAAGTGTTGTTGATGTGAAATGTCCAAAGGGTGGCACCAAAAGTGAGTTGTAGTTTAAATTTAAGTAAAAATGTAATTTTAGAGCAAACATGTAACCTCCGAAACACGCTCAATGTTCATGTGAAAATGATTACTTTCTGGTTTCCATTGGACCTGAACACATGTTTTAGAGGTTGCTCACATAATGCAACACAATCAGTAGCACCACAGGGAAAGGTGAAAACATCCAAATTGATGCAAAAATGTCTGATGGGGGATGACCCTTGTCAATAATTCAGCAGAATGGGGTTTATTTCAGGGTACATAAACATTTGGAAGCAGCATTTCAAGTTTACATGTGATAAAGTAACCATTAACTTCTGATACACTTCGCATCCATTTCTTTTGTGCGGGCTTCATAGAGCACGTAAACTGCTCATACCTCTATAAATAGCCATCCAATGACAGGCCATCTTACATCTTCTTCGAGTTGCACATGGGAGAGGGGGTATGTCTTAAACTTAGTCAAAAGTTCTTTGGTTGCTCCTATGAGTCAACTGTCCAATGGCATTTTTTTCTGATTAACAGTTTTTATTGATTCATACAAATAACAAAGAAAAGCAAAACATATATTCACAGAATCAAATTTAACCCCCATTATTAAATCTTTCTCCCATAATCTCTTGACAGAAGTTAAAGCTCCGTCCCCCAGACTCTGAATTAGCAGGGAGTAATACACTGATGCCTCATGACCTTTTCCAAAAGCAGTAATCACCACTCCCAGAGTATCTGCTGCTTTAGCGGGGTGTATGCTACTCCCCAAAATAATACAGAGCAGGTGGGGCATCTGTAAATACCTAAAGAACTGAGATCTGGGAATCCCAAAATGTTGAACCAAATTTTCAAAGGATCTCAACACTCCACTCTCATATAGGTCACCGAGTGTATTAACCTCCCTCACAATCCACTCTGACCAGCAGAAAGGGGACTTATTAATACACAGTTTTGGGTTCAGCCATATGCTCAAGGCAACATTTAAATAAGTGTCCAAATTAAACACTCTGGACACTTTTGTCCATACCGAGTACAAATACGAGATAACGGGGTATAACTTAACTTCTCCAATTAGTTTGATAGAAAGGCTTTGCAATGGCAAAATAGGGGCAAGAACTTCCTGTTCAATATAAAACCAGGGAGGGGCTCTCTAAGGTGGAAGCGACCAATGAGCCAAATGTCTGAGACCGAATGCATAATAATAAAACAAACTCTTGGGTAGGCCTAGCCCACCTTTGTCAATCGGCCTGTGCAACTTACTGAAATGTAATCTGGGACGTTTACCATTCCAAATGAAGGACTACACTATCAAATTGCTTGAAATAAGAGAAGGGGACATCTATAGGGAGAGATTGTAGCAGGTAGTTGAATTTTGGAATACAATTAATTTTGATAACATTAACCTTCCCAATCATAGTTAAATGTAATGAAGCCCACCTGCCCACATCGCTCAAAAACCTTTTTATTAAAGGGTCAAAATGAACTCTACATTTTTTTTTTTTATATCTAAGTCCCTCATTTCATATGTTGTTTATTGCTCAGTTGGAAACATCTTAATCTCAAATTACGCCCTAGTGAGTTTAGAGGTGTTGTCACATACGGAGAAAAAGAAATCGTATAGTTGCCGCTTTAATGTATCCCTTTTGCAAAATCCTGAATTTCAACAAATGTTAAAGGCTAAAATCAGTGTTTATATGGAGACCAACTGGTCTTCAGTATCCTCTGTGGGCATGGCTTGGGAGGCACTTAAGGCGGTTTTTAGGGGCTGGATCATACAGTATGCCTCATCCAAGACACGAGAACTCGTGGAGTTGGAAGGGAATATTAAAAGTGCCGAGGCAGAGCTGAAGCGCCAAATGTCGTCTGATGGCCTCAGAGAATTTACCTGATTGGAATACAGTTATAATACTATTTTGTCGTGGAAGGTGGAGTTTTGGCTATTCAGGGCAAGACAGTCATACTTTATAGGGAAGCTTTTGGCTAGATATATAAAGCAGAGAGAGTCTTTTTCTACCATTCCCTCAGTGAAATCTACTGGTGGTGAAATATTTACCTCAGCCATTGATATTAATAATTCTTTTAAAGAATTCTATCTTGATCACTATAGTTCCATGTCTTCGTCTACTGATGAAGATATTAGAAACTTTGTGGAACCATTAGAACTTCCTAAACTGACGACTGAGCAAAAAAATTCTACTGATTCTGAGATAACCTTGGAGGAGCTTGGCAGGTAATTAAGGCTCCGGGGCCAGACAGCTTTGCCGCTGAATTTTTTAGATCTTATGCTACAGAATTGGCTCCACTTTTGTTAGAAGTTTATATGGAATCATTAAAGAATGGGAAGCTTCCGCCAGCCATGACACAAGCCTCAATCAGTCTGATTCTTAAAAAATACAAAGATCCAAGCAAGTGTAAGAGTTACCGTCCAATTTCCCATATCCAGCTAGATGTAAAAAATATTGTCAAACATTCTGGCTAACCGATTAAGTAAAGTAATGACATCTCTTTTACATCTACACCACCAGTCAAAAATTTTGAAACACTTGACTGAAATGTTTCTCGTGATCTTAAAAATCTTTTGATCTGAAGGCGTATGCTTAAATGTTTGAAATTAGTTTTGTAGACAAAAATATAATTGTGCCACCATATTAATTTATTTTATTACAAAACTAAAATGTAATAAACATTTTTTTTTTTTTTTTAAATTGATGACTTGGACCAAATAATAAAGGAAAGCAGCCAATAAGTGCCCAACACTTCAATACTCCTTCAATACTGTTTAAAAAGCATCCCAGGGTGATACCTCAAGAAGTTGGTTAAGAAAATGTCAAGAGTACATGTCTGCAAATTCTAGGCAAAGGGTGACTACTTTGAAAATGCTCAAATATAACACAGTTTTGATTTATTTTGGATTTTGTTTAGTCACAACATAATTTCCATAGTTCCATTTATGTTATTCCATAGTTTTGATGATTTTACTATTATTCTAAAATGTGAAGAAAAAAATTATAATAAAGAATGAGAGTGAATGTGAATGAATGTGTTTCAAAACTTTTGACCAGTAGTGTAGATCAGGTGGGGTTTATTCGGGGCCGCAGCTCTTCTGATAACATTAGGCGTTTCATCAGTATCATGTGGTCAGTGGCGAATGGTAAGACTCCAGTTGCTGCCATCTTACTTTATTCCAAAAAGGTGTTTGATATGGTAGAATGGGATCATCTTTTTAAGATTTTGGAAATATATGGGTTCGGGAACATTTTTATTGGATGTATTAAATCACTTTATAGACATCCGGTAGTGGCGGTACAAAAAAATTGATTAATTTCAGATTATTTTACTCTGGATAGGAGCACCCGGCAGGGTTGCCCTCTTTCCCCATTATTGTTCTGTCTTGCCCTGGAGACAATAGCAGCTGTGATAAGAAAGGAGGATGATTTTACAGGGGTGGTGGCGGGAGGTATGATGCATAAGCTTTTGCTTTACGCAGATGATATTTTATTATTCGTCTCCGACCCCATTAGATCTATGCCTTGCCTCCACAGAATTATTAATACCTTTTCTAAGTTCTCAGGATACAGAGTCAATTGGTCTAAATCCGAAGCTTTGGTACTGCCCAGTAACGGCCTTCCAGCCCAGCGCCTTCCAGTGGCCCAAACAGGGCATTAAGTATTTGGGAATTTTATTCCCAGCAAATTTGTGTGATTTAGTTAGAGTTAATTTTGACCCCTTAATAAAAAGGTTTTTGAGGGATGTGAACAGGTGGGCTTCATTACATTTATCTATGATTGGGAAGGTTAATGTTATTAAAATGAATTGTATTCCAAAATTCAACTACCTGCTACAGTCTCTTCCTGTAGATGTCCCCCTCTCTTATTTCAAGCAATTTGATAGCATAGCGAAGTCCTTCGTTTGGAATGGTAAGCATCCTAGATTACATTTTAATAAGTTGCATAAGCCGATCGACATAGGTGGGCTAGGCCTACCCAATATTTTTTTTTTTTTTTTTTATTATTATGGTCTCAGACATTTGGCTCACTGGTCACTTCCACCTGAGAGAGCCCCTCCCTGGTTGTTTATTGAACAGGAAGTTCTTGCCCCTATTTCGCCATTGCAAAGACTTTCTATCAAACTAATCTGAGAAGTTATGTTACATCTCGCATTTACACTCGGTATGGACAAAAGTGTCCATAATGTTTAATTTGGACATTTATTTAAATGCTGCCTCAAGCATATGACTGAACCCTAAATTATGTATTGATAAGTCCCCTTTCTACTGGTCAGAGTGGATTGTGAGGTGGGGTTACTACACTCAGAGACCTATATGAGAGAGGAGTCTTGAAATATTTTTAGGGTTTGGATCAACATTTTGGAATTCCTAGATCTCAGTTTTTTAGGTATTTACAGCTGTGCCACCTGCTCTGTACTATTTTTGGGAGTAACATACATCCCCCTAAAACGGCAGACACTCTGGGAGTGGTGATTACTGCTTTTGGAAAAGGTCATGAGGCATCAGTGTATTACTCCCAGCTAATTCAGAGTCTGAGGGACGGAGCTTTAACTTCTATCAAGAGATTATGGGAGAAAGATTTAAACTTGGTATTGGAGGAAGGGCTAAGAATAAAAAAATTTCAAGTCTGCATCTAGAGATGCAAGGGTGCACCTTATGCAATTCAAGATTATACATCGATTCTATTGGACCCCCTCCTAGATTGTATAGACTTGGTCTTAAAGACACACCCACCTGCTGGTGATGCCAAATGGAGGATGGAGACACAGCCCATGTTTTTTGGTGGTGTGTTGAGATCCAGGGTTTTGGATGAAGGTTCAGAGTTTTGTGTGCAATGTGTTGGGCACTCGGATTTCGTTTTGCCCCAGACTGTGTTTTGGGCGATGGGGAGGTCATTGATGTGGGGAATAAAACCTGACCAGTGTTATGGTTGCCAGACAGATAGATTTGAGGGGATGGAAGTCAGCTGGAGTGCCCCCATTTCAGTAGTAGTGCACGGAGATGGGGAGGGTAGCGGCATATGAGGAAGTGGTATTTAGTAGACTGGGTAATTTGGATTTGTTTGTTGGGAAATTCGGCAAGTGTTTGGCATTCAAACACTTGCACAATTTAGCTATACTCAATTTGTTAGTATAGCTAAATCTTTTATCTGGAATGGTAAACCTCCTCGGATGCATTTTAACAAGTTACACAGGCCAGTTGACAAAGGTGGGTTAGGTCTTCCCAAGATTGTTTTACTATTATGCTTTTGGTCTCAGACATTTGGCACATTGGTCACTTCCGCCTGAGATAGCCCCTCCCTGGCTCTTTATTGAACGAGGTCCTTGCCTCAATTTTGCCATTGCAAAGTCTTTCTACCAAGCTGCCTGGAGAAGTAAAGACACATCCCGTTATCTCGTACATGCATTTAGTGTGGACAAAAGTTTCCCATGTGTTCAATTCGGACATTTACCTGAACGTTGCCGCAAGTATTTGGTTAAACCCTAAATTGTGCATTAACAAGTCCCCTTTTTGCTGGACAGAATGGATTGAGAAGTGAGTTGCTACACTGGGTGACCTGTATGAAAATGGAGCATTGAGATCTTTTCCAGGGTAAAACAGAACAATAATGGGGAAAGAGGGCAACCCTGCCAGATGCCCTATCCAGAGTAAAATAATCTAAAATTAATCCATTCGTTTGTACCGCCGCTACCGGGTGTCTATAAAGTAACCTAATCCAACCAATAAAAGTATTCCCGAACCCATACATTTCTAAAATCTTAAAAAGATAATCCCATTCTACCATATCAAACGCCTTTTCGGCGTCAGGTGAGATGGCAGCGATCGGAGTCTGATCATTCCCCACTGACCACATGATATTGATGAAACGCCTAATGTTATCAGAAGAGCTACAGCCCCGAATAAACTCCACCTGATCTATATGTATAAGAGATATCATAACTTAATTGGTTAGCCAAAATTTTTGACAATATTTTAACGTCTAGCTGGATCAGGGAAATTGGACGGTAACTCTTACACTCGCTTGGATCTTTATCCTTTTTAAGAATCAGACTGATCCGAGCTTGCGACATGGTTGGCGGAAGCTTTCCATTCTTTAATGATTCCATATAAACTTCTAGCTAATGTGGAGCCAAGTCTGTAGCATAAGATCTTAAAAAACTCAGCAGCAAAGCCATCTGGCCCCGGATTACCTCGCCAAGCTCCTCCAAGGTTATCTCAGAATCAGGAGAATTTTTTGCTCAGTTGTCAGTTTAGGAAGTTCTAATGGTTCCACAAAGTTTCTAATATCCTCATCAGTAGACGAAGACGTGGAACTATAGAGATCAAGATAGAATTCTTTAAAAGCGTTATTAATATCAATGGCTGAGGTAAATATTTCACCACCAGCAGTTTTCACTTAGGGAATGGTAGAAAAATACTCTCTCTGAAGTTTTTCTGCCTTGTCCCCCAAGTCAAAGTATGACTGTCTTGCCCTGAATAGATAAAACTCCACCTTCTGTGACAAAATAGTATTATATCTGTATTTCAATTGGGTCAATTCTCTGAGAACATCAGACGACATTCGGCTCTTCAGTTCTGCCTTGGCACTTTTAATATTCCCTTCCAACTGAACGAGTTCTTGTGCTTTGGATTTTTTGGTGAATGAGGCATACTGTATGATCCAGCCCCTAAGAACCACCTTAAGTGCCTCCCAAGCAGGGAGGATCACAGAGGATACTGAGGACCAGTTGGTCTCCATATAAACATTGATTTCAGGATTTAACATTTGTTGGAATTCAGGATTTTGAAAAAGGGATACATTAAAGCACCAACTATATGATTTCCTTTTCTCCATTAGTGGCAACACCTCTAAACACACCAGGGCGTGATCTAAGACTAAAATGTTTCCAAATTAGCAATCAACACTAGATGAAATGAGGGACTTAGATATATATATATATATATTTTAAATCTCTTCCAGAGTAAATTTATGGACTGATGAAAAATAATTTATAGTCCCTACCAGATGGGTTCAAAAATCTCCAAATATCTGTAAGAACAAGATATTTACACATCCTATGACGCATCAATGTTGCTCTAGGGGGCTTGCACACTTTTGCTTCACTATGATCAAGGACTGAGTCCATCAAAAGATTGAAGTCTCCTCCCAATATTATATCATGAAAGGTGCCAGTGGCTTGCAACATCCCTTCAAGATCTATAAAAAAGTCCTGATCATCAAAGTTAGGTGTGTAAATTTTAGCCAAAAAAAGACTTTGCCCTTGAATTTCTGATAAAACAATAATGACTCTTCCGAATGTATCTTTTAATCTGTTTGAGACATTTGAATTGTAGATGTTTACCTATCAATGTAATGACTCCCCTGCTCTTACTTGAGCCAGCACTAAAGAAAACATGTCCACCCCATATCTTCCCAAATTTTTCAGCTTCCTGCGGGGAAAGATGCGTTTCTTGAAGAAACACTATATCATATTTCTTATGCTTGAGAAATAACCATCCTTCTATTTATGGAGAGAGACAATCCACTCATATTAACATTTGACATTTTGACATAATAGAAAAAAATAGATTGTGTGTCAAAAACAAAATTATAAAGACCACATTTCAAACATTAGTGCAACAATCAAACCCTGAACTTCCCCCGAACCAAACAAACAGAAAAAAGAAGAACATGCGCATTAACCCCACGCATGACAGTGCCAACTGGCGTCCATCCCTCTAAACTCAAACAGTCCACGTATGCCTACGAGAGCCCCCGCGATAACTTTGCCATCAGATTGCTCAAGTCCGGTGTTTCTATAGAAATTTTGTGAGACAGAATTACACAAAAGATAATCTATAAAACAAACTGCAGCCAATAGGCGGAACCAGCACAAAAAGAAACAAAAAAGGCACTCTGTTTCCTCGAAGAGTCAAGTGAATGTACAGTGAGCTGTCCACTCGGCTGCAACATCAGTACCACAGAATAACTTACTCCATTGACTTTATGAAGGACATCGCTTGCTGTGGGCATGTGAATGTTTTACAGCCATCCTTAGCATCTATTCTCAATTTGGCCGGTGTCAGCTTGAGCACGTAAGTGTCTTTTAATGTCTCCAGATATTATGGATTTTGAATTCTTTGACATATTGTCCTCCTAGAACAGTTATGGAACAGAGTGTCTCGAATCTCACCAGTTTATGTCATTAATAGTGTTAAAACTAGCAAAGTGCGCAGAGCTCGCCTTTCACGCGTCCGAACCTCTTATGGCGTCACCTTACTCCCTCATCCAATGGCATTTTTAAACTCGATTGTTAAATGGAAAAGAAAAGCCAAAGTAAAACAAAAAAGTCAAACCATTGGCAAATGGATAAATAAAAGCAACTGGCAAATGAATGAAGAAAAGCAATTGCCAAATGCCTTTTTAAAACACAATATTAATGGTGCATATAAAAATTTAAAAACCTATTTTATTGTTAAATATAATTACATTTTTACACATGATTTAAATAAACACATTTAAATGTGTCTATGTATTTGTCCATTTATAAATTGGTTTATCCATGTTTTTATTTTCAAATTAATAAATTGATCATTTATTTCTTCATTCTTCTTTAATTAGCACTCCATGGCTTCCATAAATATGAGCTGTCAGAAAGAACTGTCAGTGTGACAGAGAGAGAGAGATAGAGGGGAGGATGAGTAAGACAGAAAGCAGGGAGAGAGAATGTATTTAGAAACAGAGCCAAAGAAACTATGGAGGCTCTGATTAGTAACGCCTGGATCCACATGTCAGCTGACAAAAATATCAGGTTAAATTTAGCAGAGGTTCAGTAAGGCAAACAGAGTAGAGTATGTCAGAGAAAACAACACTCCCACCATCTCTATTATCTGAACTCATGTATTGCACAGAATTTATTTCAACTTATTTAGCCAGAGGCTAGAGAAGCTTTCCCATACTGCTTAACATTAATAATCATTTCCATTTCCAAGGGGATTGCCTAAGGGAAATAGCATCTGGTGGATGCACCTATGTTACTTGCAGGATTTGAAGTGTTTTGTGTAGCATGATCACAGGAGAAGTCGGCATTTTGTTTCACTACCCTAGGATAGACCACATTATGCCTACTCACCGACAAGCGCAATATAAACACTGTGGCGCTAACACAACTAGGGTTGGAAACTTTTTACCATCTGCAAATGATAGACACAATACCTTAAACACATGACATTTCGCCATGCGGACGCAGTGGGAGGTAATGGGGTGCATCATGCTGCCAACATACAGTTGACGTCAGAAGTTTATATACACCTAGCCAAATACATTTAAACTCAGTTTTTCACAATTCCTGACATTTAATCGTAGAAAACTTTCTCTGTCTTAGGTCAGTTAGGATCACTACTTTATTTTAAGAATGTGAAATGTCAGAATAATAGTAAAGACAATGATTTATTTCAGCTTTTATTTCTTTCATCAGATTCCCAGTGCCTTTAAATTGTTTAACTTGAGTCAAACATTTTGGGTAGCTTTCCACAAGCTTCTCACAATAAGTTGCTGGAATTATGGCCCATTCCTCCAGACAGAACTGGTGTTACTGAGTCAGGTTTGTAGGCCTCCTTGGTCGCACATGATTTTTCAGTTCTGCCCACAAATTTTCTATCAGATTAAGGTCAGGGCTTTGTGATGGCCACTCTAATACCTTGATTTTGTTATCCTTAAGCCATTTTGCCACAACTTTGGAAGTATGCTTGGGGTCATTGTCCATTTGGAAGACCCATTTGCGACCAAGCTTTAACTTCCTGGCTGATGTCTTGAGATGTTGCTTCGATATATCCACATAATTTTCCTTCCTCAAGATGCCATTGATTTTGTGAAGTGCACCAGTCCCTCCTGCAGCAAAGCACCCCCACAACATGATGCTGCCATCCCCCTGCTTCACGTTGGGATGGTGTTCTTCAGCTTGCAAGCCTCACCCTTTTTCCTCCAAACATAACGATGGTCATTATGGCCACTTACCTCCAAAAGGTAAGATCTTTGTCCCCATGTGCACATGCAAACAAGGTCCAGTTCTGAAGCTTGCTTGACCATTTTAGGTGCTTTCGGCATTGGACAGGGGTTATCATGGGCACTCTGATTGGTCTGCGGCTACTCAGCTCCATTCGCAGCAGGGTGCAATGCACTGTGTGTTGTGACACATTCCTCCCGTAACCAATTTTCTGTGACTTTGTGCCACAGTAGACCTTCTGTTGGTTCGGACTAGACGGGATAGCCTTCGTTGCCTTCACGCATCGATGAGCCTTGGGTGCCCAACACCCTGTTGCCAGATTGTTGTTTGTCCCTCCTCGAACCACTGTTGGTACGTACTCACCACTACTGACAGGGAGCACCCCACAAGACTTGCCGTTTCAGAGATGCTCTGACCCAATCATCTGTCCATGACAATTTGGCCCGTGTCAAAGTCGCTCAGGTCTTTACTCGTGCCCATTTCTCCTGCATTCAACACGTTGACTACGAGAATGGATTGTTCGCTTACCATCTAATCTACCCAGACCTTGACATGTGGCCTTCTTCAGAGATGATCAACGTTAATCGCGTCGCCTGTGAGTGGTCATAATGTTTTGGCTCATCAGTGTACAAATGTTCATATACAATGGTGGACAAAGTACACTAATCCTGCAGTTGAGTAAAAGTACAGATACGCTGATGAAATATTACTCCAGTAAAAGTGAAATTACATTTAAATTTCCACGAGTAAAAGCACAAAAGTATTTGCTTTCAAATGTACTTACTGTAAGTATCAAAATATCATCATTTACTTACCCTCATGCCATCCCAGATGTTTATGACTTTCTTTCTTTTGCTGAACACAAGCAAAGATTTTTAGAAAAATATTTCAGCTCTGTAGGTCCATAAAATGTGAGTGAATGGTGGCCAGAACTTTAAGGCTCCAAGAGCACATTAAGGCATCATAAAAGTAATCCATACGACTCCAATGGTTAAATCCATATCTTCAGAAGAGATATGATATGTGTGTGTGAGAAACAGATCAATATTTATGTCCATTTTTCCTATAAATCTCCACTTGCACTTCTTTTTCTTTTGTTTTTGGCGATTCACATTCTTTGTGTATATCGCCACCTTCTGGGCAGGGAGAAGAATTTACAGTGTTGTATTTAAGTGTTGGAGGTATCATCTGGTGACTGGTACGTGATCTCTTCTCACAGATGGTCTCTGAAATAGTCCTGACCTGAGATTGAATGATCTTTAATTGCTACTAAACTTTTTTGCAAACATACAATGCATTTTCCACATTTAAATTGTAAAATGACAATACAACAGTAGTATGGTTAAGTATGGTTAAACTAATGCAACTTTGTGAATGCAGTGGTACAGTATGGTTATTTGAGTTATATGATTATTCATATTATAAAACCATACTGCCATACAAGAAAGCAAGGGTCACCAATAATGAAGACATTAACCAAAAGGTTGACATGTGTTCTCAGGACGAGTATTTTTCATAAATGTCAGGTCAGTGCAGATTGTGTGTTTAAATTGTTTACGATTTACTTATTACGATATCTGTAGGCCAAACAATTTTATTTATCTTTGTAAATTGCCAATTTTGTGCTTCATAATTTAAACATACTGTTTAAATTATTGTAGGACAACATACCCTGCTAGGTCAATGTGTGTTTAATCATCTGAATCGTTGTAATGACCGAAGACGCTAAACAGATGAGATCGAAGATTGCAATAAATTTGATCCTTCCTAAAACAGAGATTAGTATATTTTCTTTGGCATATAAAGAGAAATAGGCCTAATAAACTGTTCTCATTTTTTTCCTTTTTTTTTTAGCTCTCTCTATATATATCCTATATTACCCTGCAAACTAATTTGCATTGGCCAGAGTGCATTAATAAGATTACTGCTTGTAAGCAAGTACATTCGTGGCAGTTTAATAAATATCATATTAAAAAATACTTACCTTGATGTGTTTTTACAAGTCTGACGGCGAGTTCTTGAAAGCCAATACCGTCATCTTGTATTTTACTAGGCAGACACAGAAGACATTTAAAAATGGCTCTTGGCGCTCAAATGCATTGAGCAACGCTACATCTGAACATTAACCCTCATTCTGCATAAACTCTCACGAGACCACGTGTTGCTGGATTACGGTTATAGTCTCGCGAGAACAAGACCTACTCGTCTATTTTAATTTAACGCTATTTATTAATTTCAAAGTAGCGAGGAACAGCACTTATTTTGTGTGTGTTTTCTTTTTCTTTTTCTTTTGTTTTCTTTTTTTTTTGTAGTGGAGTAAAAAGTAAGATATTATGGTTTTGAATATAGTGAAGTAAAGGTTTCCTAAAATAAACTGACAAATACAGATACCTGAAAAATGTAAGCTGCTTAAGTACAGTAACGAAGTAAAAATACTTTGTTACTGTCCACCACTGTTCATATATGGCTTTTTATGAGATTTCTGTATGGGAGAAATCATGGATTTGGGTTGCTTGTATTAATACTCTCTTACATTACTTCTTTTCTAATGATAACTCAAGAAAGATTCAAGATAACTTGATTTTATGAGATTACGAAAAATGTAAGTCATGATCTTGAGAAAAGCAAACAGAAAATAAATGTATGCATTTCATCGGAGGGCTTCTGTATATTTAGAAACACTAATTATTTTCTCCATGTGGTGCTGCTTTTAAGCTTGAAATCTTTATCCTGCTCTAAATGCAATACTTATCTTGTGAATGAATCAGTGTGGCAATTCTGCACACTAATTTTCTAACAGCTTCAGTTCTATAACTACTGAAAAAATGTGGATGGACTCCATTTGAAATGCTGTTCATTCATTTATCTCTAATTCAGACAGCAGTAGCATTTTTGAGTCTGCCATCCATGCATATTTGTATCTGTTTGCGTGGAAACAACTTCAATGTGCACAGAGGGAATGTCAAACATACCAATCTTTTTTATTTAGGGCGGTCTTAAAGGCATTTAAAGAGGAGAGAAGAAGCTTTCTGCCTGCATCTCAAAGTGACAATTCAGTGTGGCAGGGGCTGATGACTAATACTGCAGTTATAGACACATGAACAGTCACTTTCACTGAAGTGTTAGGAGATCCATCTGCATGTCACAGAATGCTGAAGAGCTTGGGCTGTGCTGTCTGTGCCAATCATCTCATCACTTGGTGATGATGGAAGTCTTAGCCAGATGTCCTCCAGTCTGCTGACATGCACATGACCAAGCCAAAGCATCCCAACAATGGGTTCAGTGGCAGCCAAACCACCAGATATATGACCCAGCTATCAAACCATCTCTGGCCTTTACTACCAGTCATGTCAGGCTGGTTTGTATATGGGGCTCTGCTTTGGCTCATCAGGCAGACATGATCCTGATGCCAACTGGCCATCGGTGTGCATACTCTATGATCCACCACAGACAGCATGCACCGCACTTCAGCACATACTGAGCTACTGTGTAACACATAACCTCACTGTTCTCTAAATAGATGTGCAATGTACTATATAATAACCTTTGGCATGGACAATACCCATCTCAGAAGAGAAAGTGCTGAATCGTTTATTCATGCTAATTCTTGCAAAACGAATGAGTTAGTTGTGTAAAGCATCCTCAAACTGCATAGTTCATATTATAACACATTCATCAGCCTCTTTTCCATATGAACTAGGTTAAATCAGCTAAATAAAACACATTTTTATGTTCACAGATTATGTGTGACAATAAATGGAACAAGCTTCATCCATCTGTCTGTGCAGATGCAATGATTTAATGTTGTATCTATTCAAGTTTTGACATTGTCAGGCTGTTTTCAAGTATTACCTGATTACTGTGCTTATTTATCAAATCAATACTGAAAATTTTTTTTTGTGGTGAAGTAAATATAGCAGAAAATGTTAAGTACTTTCTACATTGAATTAGTTAAAGCATGAACTTGAAAATATTAAGTAAATTCAACATTTGTACTCAATTCAAGCATGTACAAATTAATGCTTTAGCTTTAAGCAAATGTTTTTTATGATTGATTATCTTTACAATGCCTCAACATGTATCAGTCCTACAGTAAAAAAAAACATTATAATATTTATTCACTAATTTGAGTAACTTTCACTGGTAAATTTAAGTACATTTTACTTAACTTTTCAAAGCTGGTGTTCCCAGCATGCAACGGGCTTGAATAATTAATGAGCTTTAATGGTTTCACTGTTTGCAAGTTTATTTACACCATTTTTATTGTTGATTTTGATGTTACGTTTGTTTTGTGAAATCTGAAGTTCATTTTCTACTCAAACTTAACCGTTTATGATCCAAAATATTATCAGTTGATTGTTATCATCATCGTGTTTTGTGCACCAAGTTATCTTTTTCTAAAATGCAGTGTGATGTCTAAAAGACTACATAGCATGCATTAAGCTTCCCTGTGGGAAAGTTTAAAATGTGATATATTTATATAAAATGTTCATTTAAATTTGACTACGTTTATTTAAATACCATTTACATCAGATTTGTATGTACAAGTTACTGTATTAACTGAAATGTTAAATTTAATCCATGTGTCATGAAGTAGATTTTACTTAATATTATACCATTAAAATTAACTTTTTTCACTTTTTATATACACCCCCAATTCTCATTACCGTAACACATTATGGACGTTTTAATTTTATTATTCTGATTGTTTTCAATGGGAATTCTCATTACCGTAACACAGTCATGTTTTTACTGTATTACAAATAATAATGGTGCTGTTGTACATTGATTTTTTTTTAAATAAAAATCAGCAAAAATGAAAGCCAGTACCAAAAGAGAGCTACTATGATGTTTCATTACTTAACAATTCAAATAATATATATATATATATATATATATATTTTTTTTTTCATGTTGGGATAATAAGAATATTATAATGAGCATCCTTTTTTGCATTGTGGTTATGAGAATTGGGTGCCAAAATGTGTGTTACTGTCATGAAATAATGTCACAGTGTTAAATACCTTAATGGCCCTAAAAAAGAAGCTTAATTTGCTATGTGAAAAATCTAATTTCTAAATTGTCTCTTTTGATTTTGGAGTACAAAGGGCATTTTCTTTCAGGTTTCATGAGAATCACTCACACAGACTTCTAAAGCCACTTATTATCTGGCGAATATTCTATGTCTATTCAGTGCTTACTCATCTGCCACAATTATGTCTTCCAATGTACTTGTCTGCCTCAATTATGTCTTTGAATCCTTAAATAATGTCTTTTAATTAATTAATTTTAGCATATCATGTTATTAATTTGATTACATTTTTAATCGCTACACACGCATAATCAAATCACAAAATACATAACACGTTATGTGAAAAAAATGAAAAATAAATAAATAAATGGGAGGAAAAACTACATAGCTGCAATAAAATAAAAAATAAAATATTTCCTTTAAAATGCCATATAGTGATTCCATTTAAAGGGCAACCTGCAGCAACATTTAGGTTTTGGAGCCTTAAGGGAAAAGTGTAGGATAATTAGCCATCAGTATATAGTTTTTGACTGGCTAAGCTAAAAACTTGCACATTTATAACAGAATGAGCATTGTAAACGTTCAATGAAATGAGGAAGCGGGGAACAGTGATTCCAACTCAGGTAAGTCACTTTTATTTATAAATCAAACACGTCCGCCTCAAGTGTGACTGTAAAGCTTTACAGCAGCCGACAGCGGCCAGCACAACACACAGCTTGTCTGCTGGGTTCTCTCTCTGGGGTTTAGGGCAGCCTTTTATCTCCCCGCCTCTCACTGTGAACATAGAAATCACAATTAGCAGCAATTCATCTCAGGTGAAAACCCTTACCGCTTCCTCTCTCCCCAGACGAACGCTCAGCCATGCCCTCTCCCCCATATACCCCACCACCCGACTCAGGTCGGCGGAACAGCCCAGCCTGCCCACTCCCCCACCCCACCCCCTTTTTCTAGAGAGGAAGTCCAAAACAACCATCTGCGCCCTCAGCCTGTGGACCACCTCGAACTTAAACGGCTGGAGTGCCAGATACCACCGAGTGATCTGGGCGTTGACATCCCGGATCACTCGTTGGTATGGTGGAGCCACTGGAGTGGGGCATGGTCTGAACAGAGGGTGAATGCTTGTCCCAGCAAATAGTAGCGGAGAGTGAGGACCGCCCACTTGATGGCCAAGCACACCTTCTCTATGGTGCTGCACTTAGTCTCTGTCATAGAGAGCTTCCGACTAATGTACAGCACCGGGCCCTCCTCCCCCTCCACCACCTGGGACAGTACAGCACTCGGCCCCCTGTCCGATGCGTCCATCTGCAAAACAAAAGGGAAAGAGAAATTAGGGGAATGCAGAAGCGCCCCACCACAAAGTGCAGCTTTTACTTGCGTGAAAGCTTGTTGGCCCATCTCCGTCCACTGGACCAGGTATGGAGCTCCCTTTTTAGTGAGATCAGTCAGTGGGCTGGTGACATCCGAATAATTAGGCACAAACCACCGATAATAGCCAGCCAACCCCAGCAACTGTCTCACCTCCTTTTTTGGTCTTGGGTCTTGGGCATGTCGCAATTGCTGCGGTTTTATCAATTTGGGCTGGACTTACCCATGACCCAAGTGGAATGCCAGATACCATACATCCACCCGCCCAATTGTGCACTTCTTCTTCTTGCTTCTCGAAGAGACTTCAGAACGGCCCTCAGATGCTGCATGTGCCGCTGCCAATCATTACTGTAAATAATGATATCATCCAAATAAGCAGCGGCATACGGAGCGTGCAGTCTGAGGACTCTGTCCATAAAATGCTGAAACGTAGTTGGGGCCACAAACAAACCGAATGAAAGGGTCACAAATTGGTGCAACCCAAATGGTGTGGAGAAGGTCATTTTCCCACGGGACATCGGCGTTAAGAGGATCTGCCAATATCCCTTTGTTAAATCCAGTGTCGAATAAAAGTGAGCCGTGCCCAGCCAATTGAGCAGTTTGTCAATATGAGGCATTGGATACACGTCAAATTGACACTGCGTTGACTTTCCTATAATCCACACAGAACTGACCAAGCCATCGCTCTTAGGTACCAGAACTACCGGGCTGGCCCAATCACTGTGGGATTCTTCTAGTATCCCCATATCGAGCATGGCCTTTAATTCTTCCTGTACTACCTGTTTTTTGTGTTCGGGTAACCGGTAGTATTGACAATGTACCACTACCCTGGGGGTTGCCTCGATGTGGTGTTTTATGAGATTAGTGCAGCCAGGGAGAGGCGAGAACACGTCAGAGGAATTAATCTGTAATCTGGCAACCTCTGTACGCTGTGACGGTGAGAGGTGGCCTCCACAAGGGACTGGGGTGAACTGATTGGCTTTTAGACTCACCTCCGGACCGAGCTCCTCTCTCTCCAGAACTACCATCACCAAGGATACGGGGACCACCTCTCTCCATGGTTTTAGTAGGTTGAGGTGGTAAATTTGATGAGCCTCGCCCCATCCGTATGCACTACCTCATAGTTGATTTTCCCAACACGCTGTGTGACCTCAAAGGGTCCTTGCCACTTCACAAGTAATTTCAAGCTCGATGTGGGCAGTAATACAAGTATTTTATCTCCCGGTGCAAATTCTCATAGCCGAGCTCCCCTGTTATACAGCCGGGACTGACATTTTTCAGCCTGTAGCAAATTCTCCTGTGATAGT
Source organism: Myxocyprinus asiaticus (assembly GCF_019703515.2). NCBI lineage: Eukaryota > Metazoa > Chordata > Actinopteri > Cypriniformes > Catostomidae > Myxocyprinus > Myxocyprinus asiaticus. Next base: position 34,814,466 of record NC_059357.1, on the reverse strand, counting down.
CGCCCAAGTGTGTGGAGTTTTGCTCTCAGGTCAAGAATGTATTGAATTTCATTTTTACTCTGTGAAGGTCCCTCCTCCCAATTTTCCTTCATGACGTCTAACACATCCATATAACATTTAAAACAGGGAAAACCCTGTGGAGGCTTGCTGGACCTCTCGTACTGCAAATAACAGGGGTTCGAGCCACTTATCCCAATTCCGAGCATCTTCGTGCACGAACTTACGAATAATGTTTTTTACGGTCTTTTTAAATCGTTTGAACAAACCGTCCCTTTATGGATGGTATGTGCTTTTCCGAATATATTTAATACCCAATAATTCATACATATCACATGGTGCACGTGATTTGAAAGTAGTACCCTGATCAGTGAGGATTTCTTTTGTAATCCCCACTCGGGTGATTATTCTGAAGAGTGCCTCCACAACACTACGTGCTGAGATGTTGCGCAGAGGCACTGCTTCGGGATATCGTGTTGCATAATCCACCAGGACGAACACAAAGCGATGCCCGTGTGCTGTCTCTTCTAATGGCCTGACGAGGTCCATGCCAATTAGCTCAAAAGGAACCTCAATCAATGGATGAGGGCGCAACGGCGCTTTTGGAGCGGCCCGCAGATTCATCAGCTGACATTCACGGCATACTGCACACCACTTGCGAACATCCCCGTGAATGCCCGGCCAATAGAAACAGGCCATGAGATGGCTTAGTGTTTTCCCCTGTCCCAAGAGACCTGCCATTGAATTATAATGAGCTGCCTGAAATAACATTTCCCAATGGCTCTTTGGTATTAACAACTGGGTTGTATTTTCCTCTGTGTGAGTGTCCTGTGTCACTCTATACAACCAATCTTTTATAACTGAAAAATATGGATATGTGAGTGTGATGTCTGGCTGAAGATGTTGACCATCAATCACTATCACTTGGTCAAATGCGTGTTTCAGGGTTTCGTCTCGTGACTGCTCTAGAGGGAAATCCTCTACCAGGAATTCCCTAAGGGTGGGGGAGGATGACACCTCCCCTTTCTCAGCGTCAGCCTGACACGGAGCAGACGTAGACGGCCCAGGCCACACCTCCCCAGCCAGAGCTTCATACGTCCCACACCGATTCACTTCCTCACAGGACCCAACCGCACACATCCCCTTCAATAATAAATGAAAAGCTGGCCAATTAGTTACCAAAATTAGTAGATGGGTGAGGCGCGGAGTAATCACCGCCTCAACATTATACTTTTGTCCCCGGAACATTATCGTGACAGTCACTACAGGATAATCATGAATATCCCCGTGCACACACTTCACCTTTACCTGATTATTTGTTTCCAATGCCCTGTTTTGAACCAAGAATTGATGAATGGAGGTTTGATTGCAACCTGAATCCTCCAAGGCTTGGTATGTACCCCCCTTAATACTCAAGGGTACTTGGAACGTCCCTGCTCGACCGGGGGCAGTCCGTGGTGTGTTGAGGATCCGAATCAAGGCCCCCAACCTCCAAAACAGGCCACTGCTCTTGGACATGACCCGGCTCCCTGCAACCCCAGCAGACTGGCCCAGGCAGGAAGTGGGGGGGGGGGGACAGGGGAGGAGACAACAGGGGGGGAAAGGGCGGTGGCACTGGACCCACTCGGCCGTCCCCCTTTAGCAGCCGGGAGATGAGCTGCTCCAGCACCATCAAGCTGATGACGTCATCGGCGTCACTCTCTTCATTGGCCAGCACCCTCCGCTAGCAGGTGTCACGGAGCTGCTGAGCAAAGGCAAATGGGCAGCTGACCTCGCTCAGCATCAAGGAGCAGAAACACTGTTGGTGCTCTTCTGGGCTGCGGCCGACACATTGCAGGATGGACTTCTTCAACCTTGCATAGTCCAGTAAGTCAGCGACCGGAAGTTTTTGCAGCGGCAGAAGGTGTACCGCCCATTGTTCCTGTGGCCATCACAGGGCTTTGGCCATGTGCTCAAAGAGCTCGTGGTAGGCCTCCGGTTCATCTGGAGGCCCCATCTTTGTGAGCAGCAGGTGAGGGTTCACTGCTGCCGGGGAACGGGTGGCAGCCGCTGCCCCCTGGGTTACTAAGCTCCGCAGCACCTGCCGTTCCTCTTCCTGGGCCCGAAGGAGTGCCTCAAAATGCTGCTGCTGCTCCACGTGCATGTCCACGATGGCCTGTTGATGGGCCTGGTGGATGCTGGCAAGGGACCTAAAGACACTATTCAGCGGCGATGACACCATGGCAGCGTATCCTTCTTCCTCTTCTCTTCCGGGTTTCAGCACCAGTGTAAAGGTTCAATGAAATGAGGAAGCAGGGAACAGCAATTCCAACTCAGGTACGTCACTTTTATTTATAAATCAAACACGGTAAAGCTTCATAACAGCCGACAGCGGCCAGCACAACACACAGCTTGTCAGCTGGGTTCTCTTTCTGGGGTTTAGGGCAGCCTTTTATCTCCCCACCTCTCACTGTGAACATAGAAATCACAATTAGCAGCAATTCATCTCAGGTGAAAACCCTTACAGCTTCCTCTCTCCCCAGACGAACGCTTGGCCATGCATTCACCCCCACAAGCATATTTCACCTTGGAATGTTTATGGCATTCTTGAGTTACTTCAGTGTGCCCCCTTGCTATTTCTGCTACCATTACACATTAGAGCAGCAATGTGTGAGCATGAAGCTCTCAGTGGCTTCCAGACCTGTGATCTGCAGTCAAGACGAGTCAATTTTCATTTGCATAGCACTTTTCACAACACACATAATTTCAAAGCAGCTTTACAGAAAATTATGCTTCAACAGAAAAAGCTGTAATATAGTAATGTCTTTGAGTCATAATAGTGTGGTTTAAAAATAAAAAAGAAGACATGATTGTAAATTGTGCCTCAAATTAAATAATAGAAAATAATTATATTTATATTTAGACCCCCAGTGAGCAAGCTTAAGGCAACTGTGGCAAGGAACACAAAACTCCCTAAGATGTTGGTTAAAGGAGAAAAATAACCTTGGGGGAATCCAGGCTCACTGTGGGGGCCTGGTGTTTAAACAAAAAGATATTGTACTAACTGTAAAATTAATGACTAAAGACTTAGAATTTACATTCTTAATTAATTGCGGAAGTGCAAACAGATGCATTTTCGGTTGTTATTTGGCTGATGAAGGCTGCAATTAATTTATTGTCTATGTATTCCATTTTAAGAGTGAAGTCCATCTTAAGTCCAAGTTTCAGGCAGTGTCCAGTGAAGTATCCCATGTCTGACGGTTGGTGCTGCCATCAGTTCAACCCCTGTGAAGTCCATCATAGTAGACTGAAGTGATATCTGTCTGGCACAGTCTGCAGTTAGTCGTCATCACTCAGCAACACTTTTGTGGGAGTCGGACATCAGGCAGGACCAGAGTCAGACATCATGCAGGACCAGAGCTGGATCTGGCAGGCTCTGGTAACCTCAGGACTTGTATCCTGAGGTTAAGACAGGGAAACAGAATAATATTAGAGTAGATGCCATTGACTTTCAATTTGCCATTTGGCATATGCCATTTGGCCGCCGCCGAGCCAGAGTTCCACGACATGGCCGCCGCCGAGCCAGAGTTCCACGTCATGGCCGCCGCCGAGCCAGAGTTCCACGTCACAGCAATGCCTCAGCCTGCTCCATGCCACGTCACAGCAACGCCTCAGCCTGCTCCATGCCACGTCACAGCAACGCCGCAGCCTGCTCCATGCCACGTCACCGCAACGCCTCAGCTTGCTCCATGCCACGTCACCGCAATGCCTCAGCCTGCTCCATGCCATGTCACAGCCACACCTGAGCAGTGGGACCTGGAGATGGTTCCCACCCTTATACCCATCCTTAGTTCTCCTGAGCAGGCAAGGGGAACTTTCGGCCCTCCGATCCCGCCTGGACCCTCCGAGCCCTGGACTTCGCCTTGGCCTGTCGGTCCCTCGACATTGCCTCAGATCAGCGTTCCCTCGGCTCCACTACGGTCCTTCAGCCTGTCGGCTGTGCCGGGGTCCCTCATCCCTCCGGCTCCTCCTTGGTCTGCCGGTCACCTGGCTCCGCTTTGGCTCTCCGATCCTCTGGCTGCGCCTCATCCCTCCGATCTGTCAGCTTCACCGGGGACCTCCTCCTATGGCTCCACCTTGGTCCTCAGTCCCACCGGCTCCACCTCAGTCTTCCGATCCCTCAGCTCCGCCTTGCTCCTCCGAGCCTCCAGCACCGCCTTGGTCCTCCCTGCCATCGGCTCCACCCTGGCCCTTCGAGTCTTTGGCTACTCTCCGGGCACCATGTTCCATGGCTCCACCCCTCGAGCCTCTCACGGCTCCACCTTCCATGGCTCCGCCCCTCGAGCCTCTCATGGCTTCACCCCCCACGGACTTTGCCCTGGTCCCATGCCCCTCGCCCTTTTTTGCCACGCCACGGCCCACGCCTCAAGACACCCCCCCCCCCCCCGCTCCCTATAGAACTTTGAATTTATGTCATGTTTTACGTGTTTTGTTTATGTGTTGGGGTGTCAGGAGCCACCCCTTAGTGGGGGGGATATGTCATGTGTATTTTGTTGATTCATGTCTTTTATTTTGAAATGTTTAGTTCCTGTTTCCCTTGTCATGTGATTTCTGTTTTCCCTCCATGTTCATGTGTCATGTTTTCATTGGTTTATTGTTGAATTATCTTGTTATCAGTTCTGATTGTTCATTGGTTTATGTTCCCCCATGTCCATGTATTTAAGCCTCATGTTTTCCATTGTGTAGTGGTCTAGTATTGAATGTGAAAGGGTATGTGCAAAGTCTAGTCAAGTCTAGTCCATGTCCATGTTCATGTTTTGTTTTGTAGTTAGGGTTTTGGATTTCACGTTTATTTAATAAACTGCACTTGGGTTCTTCATCTCATCATTGTCTTCGTCATTGCCATCATTGCCATTTCCAGCATACGTTACACTCAAACAGTGTTAGGGAGACTATTCCATAGTTTAGGAGCCAAATATGAAAAGGATCTACCTCCTTTTGTGGATTTTGATATTCTAGGAAATATTAACAGGCCAAAATTTTGCGATCATAATGAACGTGATGGAATATAGCGTGGTAGAAGGTCAGCTAGACCATTCAAAGCTTTGTATGTAGTTAACAGAATTTTAAAATTAATACGAAATTTAACAGGTAGCCAATGTAACGATGATAAAATGGGGCTAATGTGATCATATTTCTTGATTCTCGTCAGCAATTTGGCTGCTGCATTTTGAACCAATTGAAGTTTATTTATTGATCTTGCTGGACATCCTCACAGTAATGCATTACAATAATCTAGTCTTGAGGTCATGAATGCATGAATTAGTTTTTCGTCATTAGAAACAGAGAGCATGTGTCATATCTTAGCAATATTTCTGAAATGGAAGAATACTGTTCTACAAACACTGGAAATTTGGTTTTCAAAGGACAGATCTAAGTTCTTTGCTGTAGAAGACGACGTGACAGTACATCTATCGAGAGTCAAATTATATTTTAGCATCTTATTTTTAGAGGTTTTTGGTCCAATAATTAGTACCTCTGTTTTGACAAAATTGAGTAGAAGGAAATTTCTAGCCATCCAATCTTTGATATCATTGATACACTCTGCTTGGAGAATTGTGAAATTTCATTGGGTTTCGAGGAAATGTAAAGCTGATTATTGTCAGCATAACAGTGAAAACTAATTCCACGGATCCTGATAATGTCTCCCATGGGAAGCATATATAAGGAGAAAAGGAGAGGCCCTAAAACTGATTCCTGTGGCACTCCATACTTAACTTTAGTTTGATCTAACAATTACTCATTTACACAGACAAAGTGGTAGCGGTCGGATAAATAAGACCTAAACCATGCTAATGCCTGTCCACAAATGCCAACATAATTCTCAAGCCTATCTAAGAGAATTTTCTGATCTATGGTGTCGAAGGCAGCACTAAGATCTAAAAGCACTAGAATAGAAATGCAGCTGCGATCAGATGATAAGAGCAAGTCATTTATAACTCTGATAAGTGCAGTCTCTGTACTATGATGGTGCCTAAATCCTGACTGAAATTCTTCATATATACAAACATAGTTTGGAGGACACTACCTTTTCTTGTATTTTCGAAATAAATGGGAGATTTGAGATCGGTATAATTAGCCAACTCTCCAGGATCAAGCTGTGGTTTCTTGATAAGCAGTTTAATGAGTGTGATCATTTTACCATGGTTTGGGGCATTTCTCTTTAATTTTCTTTAATCGAAGGGGGGGCGACACTATCAAGAGTACTAGAGAAGACTGTTTCTATATTTTCTGTGATTACATCAAGTTCTAAATTTTTTGGTTTACCGAGTATTTGAGACAAATCTGGAAGGTTTTTAGTGAAGCTATCTTTAGTGCTCGAAAGAATAGTTCTATCCGATCGATAACGTGCCATAGATTGAGTGACCTTTGCTAAGCACAGCATACAAGAGACAAGATAATGATCTGAGATGTCATCGCTCTGTGGCAGAATTGCAATATTATCAACATCAATTCCATATGACAGAACTGAATCTAGCGTATGATAATGGCAATAAGTTGGTAACATTTTGTTTGCCCCCAACAGAGTTGAGATTATCAATAAATGCTAATCCCAGTGTATCATTTTCTTTATGTATGTAAAGGTCGAATTAACCAACGATTAATGCTCTATACACAGTAACTAATAGATCTGACAGAATATCAGCAAATTCTTTAAGGAAATCAGAATATGGCACTGGTGGTCTATATACTGTAGCAAGAACAAAAGATGACAGAGATTTTTTATTTATATATGACAATGTCACATTAAGCATTATCAGTACAAAATAATTTAATTTATATACTGACCTCTGAGTAACACCAAACAGATCACTGTAAATTGTAGCAACACCTCCTCCTCGAACTTTCAGGCGAGGCTCATGTTTAAAACAATAACCTTGGGATGTAGATTCATTTAAACTAATATATTCATCCGGTTTAAGCCACGTTTCAGTCAAACAGAGCGAATCTAAACTATGATCTGTAATAATTTAATTAACAATTAGTGCTTTGCATGAAAGTGATCTAAAATTTAGTAGCCCTACCTTTATATTATGTTTATCTTCAATTTATCTATTTTTTATTTATTTTTTTTTTCAAGTTTGATATCAATCAAATTTTTTCAAAATGACTTGTGTTTGGTGGTTGGGGAACAGACACAGTCTCTATATGATATCTAGGTGATACAGTTCCTATGTGTTGCAGTTTATGTGACCTGTATGACGTCTCAAGGTAGCTAGCAGATGTTTGGATAAGCCAGTTTGTCTGCTTCCTGACCTGGCCCCCAGTTAGTCAAATACTATCACTATTAAGACTATTGAGCCAAATTTCTAGAGAGGAGAGCGGCACCTACCCTACAGGGATGGAGTCAGTCTCTCTTTAGCAGGTCAGGTCCACCCCAAAAACTCTTCCAATTGTCTATAAATCCTATGCTATTCTGCAGACACCACTCAGACATCCAGTCATTCAGCAACTCTAATCTACTATAAACCTCGTCACCATGATGGGCAGGGAGGGGACCAGAGTATATTACATTGTCTGACATAGTTTTAACATTATCTTTAGTGATCTCCAACTGGCGAAGCCAGACATCGTTAGTGCCGACATGAATAACAATCTTAGAAAATCTACATTTAGCATTAGCCAGCACTTGAAATTTGATTTGATGTCAGACGCTCTGGCACCCGAAATGCATTGTTATGGTGGTTCTTAATAAGCGGTGCTTTGAGATCAATGCAATAATCCATGTTACACAGAGGAGAAAACGGGTGCGCATGGTAAAATGCATGCAGTTTAATTGCGATAAGAGAATAATGCTAAAAAAAAATTATGCCTGCTAAAAAATGCCAGAGATTAAAGATGAAATGCTGAAAACAGAAAGATAAGCAATGCTAAAAATGCTAGCTGGCAACAAACACAGACTCGAGCTAGGCACCAGCAGAAAAAGGAAGTGACGAGTCACATCGATCAGCCAAAGAGAATGGGAGCGATGTCTTTCAGTGTGGTCATGAGAGTGAGAGTAACTCTAACCATACAATCAGACAACCCTAATGCATTTACACAAACACATACATTAGCCTCTGCAGCTTTGCAGCTCACCATTCACTGTGGGTTTGGAGGATGAGGACTTTGAGTCTCCTCCCACACTGAACATCCTCCAGCCTTCCACTACTCCTCGCCCCACGCCTTCCACAGCCCCTGTCTCCACACCTTCCACGGCCTCTGTCTCGGTGCCTTCCACACCCCCTATCTCCATGGTAACTCCTCTCCATTCTATTCCCCTAAATTTTTCGGGGGGGGCTCATCCTCTCCTGGTTCCGGTGGTTGATTCCCTGCCGCAGTCAGCGGCAGTGACCACGGTTAATGAGCCAGTGCCCAAGCCTGCCACGGTTAATGAGCCAGTGCCCAAGCCTGCCATGGTTAACAAGCCAGTGCCCAAGCCTGCCACGGTTAACAAGCCAGTGCCCGTAGCCTCGACCGTCCCAGAGCCAGTGCCCGTAGCCTCGACTGTCCCAGAGCCAGTGCCCATAGCCTCTACCGTCCCCGTATCTATGCTCCCTGCTGGCCAGAAGAGGAGAAGGAAAAGGACTCTTCCTCCCCAGTCTCTGCCCCTGCTCACGACCATGGAGGTCATTCCCAGTCTCTGCCCATGCTCACGACCATGGAGGTCGTTCCCCAGTCTCTACCCAAGCTCTCGACCGCGGAGGTTGTTTCCCAGTCTCTACCCGAGCTCTCGACCACGGAGGTCGGTCCCCAGTCTCACCCTGCACTCTCGACCACGGAGGTCGGTCCCCAGTCTCACCCTGTACTTTCTTCCATGGCTCTCAGCCCCGAGCCTTCCATGGCTCTGTCTTCCTTGACTCTGTCCCTCGAGCCTTCCATGGCTCCGCCTTCCACAGATCTGTCCCTCGAACGTCCCACGGCTCCGCCTTCCATGGCTCTGCCCTTCGAGCCTTACATGGCTCCACCTTCCCTGGGTCCAGCTCCCATGATTCCACCTTCCACGGCTTTGTCCCTCGAGCCTCCCACGGCTCCGCCCCCAGAGTCTTCCACGGCTCCGCCCAAGAGTCTTCCACGGCTCTGCCCCCTAGAGTCTTCCACGGCTCCACCTTCCATGGCTCCACCTTCCATGGGTCCGCCTCCCTTGGCTCCACCCTCAGTCTCTTCCGCAGCTCTGCCCGCTTGCCCAGCGGTTCCACCTCCTGACCCAGTCCCAGCCCTGTGGTCGCCTCCCAGGCCTCCTGACCCAGTCCCAGCCCTGTGGCCGCCTCCCAGGCCTCCTGACCCAGTCCCAGACCTGTGGCCTCCTCCCAGGCCTCCTGACCCAGTCCCAGCTCTGTGGTCGCCTCCCAGGCCTCCTGACCCAATCCCAGCCCTGTGGTCACCTCCCAGGCCTCCGGATCCATTCCCAGCCCTGAAGCTGCCCCTCAGGCCTCCGGATCCTTTCCCAGCCCTGAAGCTGCCCCCTAGGCCTCCTGATCATCCTTCTTGGATCCTTCATCTTCTGCATCATCATACCCTCCTCATCCTCGTTGGGTGCCAGGAGTCGCCCTTTAAGGGGGTGGGGGTAATGTCACAGTCTGTCTCCCTCATGTGTCTTCAAGGACTCTTATTTTGAAGTTTTCCCCTACACTATGTTTCCCAGAATTCTCTGCCCTAATCACTTCCACCTGTTCCTTATTTTCCTCACATGTATTCCATTCCTTCATTTAGTGCTTTGTGTATAAATACCCTCTAGTTTTGTTAATTCATTTGTCAGTCCTTGAAGTGTTTCGTTGTGTTTAGTTTTGATATTAAGATTTAGCGTTTGTTCCACTCCAGCGATTACTATTGTTGAGCCTTTTGTTTGTTCTACTCCAGCGATTACAATTAAAGAATTTAAAGATTCAACTCCTGCATCTTCCTCTTCCACTCTGTAAGGGGGTTCGAGGGAAAGGAGGAGGCGAGAACCGGCTTGACAACTTATATAATAATTTAATGAACAACTTAAACAAAAACACACAACCATAAACACACAGTACAGCTGCCTGTAATTCTCTCTCTCTCGAACTGTTGTCCCCGGCCGTCTTTATCCCTCGCACGCCCCATCAGGCTGATTGGGGACCGGGCGTGCGTCATTCCAGCCCGACCCCGTCCCTCCTCGGCTCTACACTCCTCCCGGCGTTGCCTCAGGCTGGGGAGCCCCCGGCATGACGTACATCCCCCCTTCCTCTCCGGGGGGCGTGCCTTGCGCCCCGACTGCCGGCGGGTCATCCCCGCCTTCCTCGACCTGGGAGGAGACAGGAGGGGAAAAAACAACAACAAAACAAAATAGGTGAGGGAAAGGCCAACACGGAGCGACAGAGAGAGAGAGAGAGAGAGAGAGAGAGAAAAAGAAACTCACCGGTTCTCTGATGCACCGTCGCGTGGTCCTCGATCACTCCTCCACCCTCTCAGGTGGACGGCAGCCACTCCTCCCCGGGCGGACCGGAGTCAGACCTCCGACGCCCAGCGGACAGAATGCCCCTCCACGTTCCCGGCGTCCTGTGGGGACACTCCTCCGCCCCTGGCAGCGGTCCTACCACTCCAGGCGGTCGGGGAGTCGCTTCCCTTCTCCCCCCCGTGGACAGCGGTCTTCTCTCGACCCCTCCGCGTTCCCGGGGGACGGCAGGGCACTCCTTCGCCCCCGGCAGCGGCTCCCTCGCTCCAGGCGGTCGGGGAGTCCAGTCCTCACTCGCCTCGCAGATGGCGGCCGTTCCCCGCGTCCGGGTGGTCGGGCTACTCCGTCCCCTATCGGATGGCAGCGGCGCTCCCCTGGGTGGACGGCAGTGTTGAGGACTCTGCGACGGGAATCCCTCCTCCCTCCCGGGTTTTGGCACCAGTGTAAGGGAGTTCGAGGAAAGGAGGAGGCGAGAAGCGAGGTTTCCCAGTTCAGGTGGGTGTTTTAATTTGTCCAGTTTAAAGGTTACAGTTTTCCAGGAAAAATATTGACTTTCACACACACAATTTCACAATAGCTTCCGTGGTAATTTCTTGTGCCGGTCTCTCTCTCCCCGTCTACTGGCGGTGTGGCTCTTTTATACCGCTCTCCCTGTTCTCACTGAAATTAGAGACAGGTGTTAGACATAATTTAGCTCAGGTCTAAGCGCCCTTACCGCTTTCTCTCTCTCCGGAGAGATGCTTGACCACGCTCCCGCTGCCACACACTCCTAGACACCAACGTTACAATATGTGCATTTAAACATGCCCAGTGATGAATATAAAATATAGGTGTATATAATATTTAGGAACATAGGACTTTATAATCAATCCTTATAATCAAATAAACTTTGCCGTGGTATTAACATTGTACTATGTCCAAAACAAACATGGTAATACCATGGTACTTATTTGCAATTGAAATGGGCTCTCAGCCTGCAATATAAAATATATAGCGGTTGATAAGCGGAACGAAGCAAATGGGACTTGTATCACCCTGAATGGGTGTATACTGCATAATGACTGACTGACTATCCTGTTTGCTACAGAGCTACATGCAAAATAAATAAATTTACATGAAATATTCATTTATTGATCAATATTTAATGTTGATTTGAGTTTAAATTATTTTATTAAGAAAAAGAGACAATGGAGTGATACAAGAGACATTTGATGCCTGGGACAGAGGGCGTAGATTTGGCTTGAACATTGGGGGTTGCGTGAAGCATTTACCTACATTTCCATTAATCATGGTATAAATAATGGTGTGTTACCTTCTCCCATACCCCCGGAATCTACGCCCCTGCCTGGGACAAGGGTTTTAGTGCTTGCTATACAAGCACTATATATTTGACAGAATAAGCAGAGATTGACCACTCAAAATCAAGTATTCCAGAGAGTTGTATAACAATATACAACCCAAATTCCGAAAAAGTTGGGACAGTATGAAAAATGCTAATAAAAACAAAAAAATTGTGATTTGTAAATTATATTCACCCTTTGCTATATTGAAAGCACTACAACTACACATTATATTATGTTTTACCTTGTGAATTTCAGTGTTATTTTTAAATTTACAGTAATTTCAAATCAAATGATTGCAACACGCTCCAAAAATGTTGGGACAGTCAAGTGTTTACCACTGTGAAACATCACCATTTCTTCTAATAACACTTATTAAGCATTTGGGCACTGAATACACAAGTTTGTTAAATTTAGAAAGTGGAATTTTTCCCCATTCATCCATTATGTAGGTCTTTAACTACACAATAGTACGGGGTCTTCGTTGTCATATGGGGTGCTTCATAATGCACCACACATTCTCAACTGGAGAAAGGTCAGGACTGCAGGCAGGCCAGTCTAGCACCCACACTCTATGCTCACACAGCCATGCACTTGAAATCTGGGCAGTATGTGGTTTGAAGTTGTCCTGCTGGAAATGCAGGGACATCCCTGGAAAAGATGGTGCTGGATAGCAGTATATGCTGCTCCAAAATGTTTACATATCTTCTGCATTCATGGTGTTCACACAGATGTGTGAGTTATCCATGCCATGGGCACTGACACACCCCTGGCCCATACAGACACTGGCTTTTGGACCTGACGCTGATAACAGCTTGGATTGCCCTTTTCCTCCTTGGCCTGGATAACATGACAGCTTTGTTTTTCAAAAACGTTTTGAAATGTGGACTCTTCGGACCAAAAAAACACAGTTCCACTGTTCTACTTTCCATCTAAGATGAGACTGAGCCCAGAGAAGTCGGCAGCACTTCTGGACAGTGTTGATGTAGGGCTTCTGCTTTGCAGGGTAAAGTCTAAACTTGCATCTCTGGATGCAGCGGTGAGTGGTGTTGACTAACAATGGTTTACTAAAGTTATCCCAAGCCCATGTTCATGATATCCATTACAGATGAATGCCGTTTTTTTAAAACAGTGACGTCTGAGGGATTAGAGATCATGCGCATTTAGAAGTGGTTTTCGCCTTGCCCTTTATGCACAGAGATTTGACCATATTCCTTGAATCTTTTAAATATATTGTGCACTGTAGAGAGTGAAATGCCCAAAATCCTTCCCATTTGTCTTTGGGGAACATCGTTCTCAAAGTGCAGGATTATTTGCTGAAGCATCAGTTGGCAAATTGACAAATCTTGAATGATCTTTGCTCTTGAAGGACTAGGCTGTTTTGGAGGCTCCCTATACACTATGACACGATTGCCTCACCTGTTTAACATCTCCTGTTTCCCATTGCCTTGTTATTTCAACTCATCAAATTGTTATTAGTCTTAAATGGCCCCTGTCTCAACTTTTTTGGAATGTGTTGCAATCATTTGATTTGAAATGACTGTAAATTTAAAAAAAACAATGAAATTCACAAGGTAAAACATTATATAATGTTTAGTTGTAGTGCTTTAAATATAGCAAAGGCTGAATATAATTTACAAATCACTCCTTTTTGTTTTTATTAGCATTTTTCATACTGTCCCAACTTTTTCGGAATTGGGGTTGTAAAATAATGTCATACTACAGTCTCTCTGCACTCTCCTCTACCTCACCCAAGCACAGTAACATATTGCAAGCGCTTCAAAGACTTTGGAGAGGCTTCAAAACAGTCAGATGGGAAGCTTGGGACAGGCTTTTGTCCATGCTGTCCTCTGTTCTTCAGTTTCACTGAACTTTACAGCTGGTGGTCGTGTCCTCTGGGAGCAGCCACATGCATGCAGCCAGGTGTTTAGAAGTCAGTCTGCTGTAACCGATGACAGACGCGCTGGGGATAGTAGCTCAGTTAAAGCCTGAATCTGTAAGTCCCATTAAAGCTACTGTGCGTCATGCTGTCCCTTTAAAGTCATGCCAATTCTTCCCTCCATTCATTGAAAATGCACTTTTGATATATCGGGTAAGGATACAAGTATAGGAACAATGTTTCACACTTATTAAAGACTGTGTGCATATGTCTGAAGATACAAGCCCAAAGTTGAGTAGTTATGTCCCCTTCTCTCAGCACATGCTTGCAAACAGTTACAAACGAATGTATAACTGCACAAATCACCACTGACTGCGGAACTGTGAGTTTACAATATGTTGTTACAAATATGAGTTATTAGTGTACTGTTACATATGTTAGTCATAAAAATGATGTGGTTTTACCCAAGAAGGACATTTTCTGGGATCGGAATCCTCCTTTGTTGGTCCTGGAACAGAAATCATAGCCCTAAACATAACCTACCCCTATAATCAGAGAGAAATGATTGGTTGATAAGAATGTTGTTAAAGTCCATAAGCCTAACTCTAAACATAACACTAAAATCTGATTGGTTGATAGCAATGTTGTTGCAGGACAAACAAGAATGTTGATCCTCAAAATAAATAAATAAATTCTATGTGGGTAAATCAGTTATGCATCCTCATGTGGCTCATTAGACTTTGCATTCTAAGTGTTTCCTTACAACTGACACTCACTCGCACTGAGGTCAAAAGAGTGCATATAGTGAACCACTATCTGTTTTAGGTACATTTTTAAAGTTGGTATTTATTAATTCATGATCTCAACACGTCTTCTCAAGATGGTGGCTAGCATGAAGTTGGACCTGCTGTTTATAGATTAAAATCTTTTCTAGACCACCGATATGAATGGAGTCTTCTGCTGCATTCATGTTGTGTCAGAATTTACTGCAATTACAAGATGATAACTCAGCACTTCTACTCTGAGCTGTTTACGTCCTCTGACTCAGAGATTATTGAGGCAATGTACACAATGGCAAAATGGATCCAACATGTAAGGGTTTGACAGCAATATGATAATGACAGCAAAATATTTACCGTAATCCCTGCTGTACAGAAATTCAGGACAAACTTTGATGTTGGATTGACAAAGCCTTGACTGAAAGCTCAAAATACTTTTTAAGTACAACATTTAAAGATTTCATGGCCTCTACACTCAAACAATGTCAGATAAACAGAAAGATGTTAGTTTTGACAGTTGGAGTTTGAAATCACAAACATTCTGTGCAGCATTAAAATGGACCCAAAAGTATCATAACAGTAATCCATGCGGCACTTGCACCATATTCCAAGACTTCTGAAGGCATACGATATGTTGTGGTGCACTCATGAATGCACAGTGGTCGTCAATAGGGTTGAGTGATATGACGATATATATCGTGGCGACAATATAAAGTGTCAATCGATGGAGATTTTGCTATATCGTGATATACTGTATAAATATCCATGTGCGCAGTGGGGCGAGCCGGCCAAACACAAGTCAGTGTCACCCCTGGCAACCACTATCAGCACTCGAATGAGAAAATTGGAGCACACCTGATGCCAATCCTGGCATTTGATCAGCCAGAGTATAAACAGAGTCTGGGCAGAGGGAAGAGGACACAACGAAAACGCCTCAACCCAGAGACTAATGTTTTGTATGTTCTTCCAACAGATATAGAGTGAAACCTGTATAGAGGCATTAAAATATGGTTATTTAATATATTATGATGTCACAAAGGTGAAGTGGGTGAATACAATTAATAAAATACTTCTCAGAGTTACTAAGTTTGTAAAATAATTATGGTAATTCAAACAAAATGTGAGTGTTCATATACATAAATATAACCATATTTGTCAAAAGTACTAATTAACGATGTAATTCTCCCTGAATTTCTGCCCAACAAACGTCACTGGCCCTTTAAGACAGTGTCCCAGAGTTCTTTGCTTTTGCTAAAAGTAAACAAACCCGGACACTGGATTTGAATGAAAGTGTTACTGTAACTTTAACTCGATATTCGTCAATACACTACAGCGATTAAATACATTAGAGACAGTAGATGCTTTTAACTGTTTGTTTTCTCAAGACTTAAGTTAAACGTATTCAAAACAACATGCACCTTTGCGAAATGTAGCATTTTGCTAATTGACCTACTATGAAAGCTACACATAGTGGCCTTTGCACTTATTCATTACTACATCTTGAAAACGACATACTTTATATGTACACAAATTGAAAGCCCATAAAATATCTGCTCAAGATATAGTCTCTAATTTGGCTGTTTTGTTCGGAGTTTGATATATATCTATAATGACAACACGGAAGAGAAAGAGGTCATTATTACCAAATTCAGAGTCTGTCCTCAATCAAACTGATGGTGATGTACTTTTCAAGAGACTCATAAAGTCTCAGTCGCACACTTCCTCGAGGACTGTCCATCAAAGTGTGTCGAAAGATCAGCATCTCAGCCCTTATTTCTCAGTGAAAGATGCTGTCAGGCTGGGTTACATCTTTTTCAATCAGCCCTGTGCTGATTTGGCAAAAGCCTTTCTCGGTAAGGTAAGATCACATGTGATTCAACTCAACTGTTGGATCATGTCAATACTGCTAATGTGAATTGATGGACATTTAATAGTGTTTCAAAATGTGATTGTTAACACTTTACAATAAGGTTAAAACAAAATTTGATTTTAAAAATGTATGTTTGTATATGATTTTGTATATTGATTTTATGAATGTATATGTTGAAATTAACATTAACCAGAATTAATAAATGCTTAATAAGTATTGTTCATTGTTATACATGTTAACTAATGGAGCCTGTAAAGTGTTGCCTTGTCATTTGGTAATGACGACTTTCGGTAATAGCATTAACACATATTACTGGTCCATTATCAGGACACGGTGTCATTTGTGGCTGCAAATGTAAGATTACCCCCCTATAGCCTTGCAAAGTACCACTACCAATATTTAGCCTAAAGCACTAATTTTTTCTTCATTATCATTATAACTCCGTTTCAGCGAGCCTTGTATTAGATCACACACATTTCTATTTAAAATAATGTTTTATTTTAAAGTTGCATTTGCATTACACACTAAACTGAGTTTCAGCTATAATGAATTCAGAATCTGTCATAGTTCCTTTAATATATAGTAATTTATTGGGACACACATGGCACCGTTTCCTGAGAATGAGCCTATTGCTTTATATGATGCTTAAAGGAATATTCCAGGTTCAATATAAGTTAAGCTCAACAGAAAAGACATGAAAAATGTATATTTTCATTGATATGATGTATTTTGATTTCATGCCTTGAGTCAAAGTGTTGAGAGTGCAAGTCCGAGCTTGTAAAAAAACCCAAAAAGGACATACAAAAATAACCCAGTGACTGTAAAAAATGATTCACAGGAACTGTGTTGAAGTCATGAAGTAACACCCCAAACACATACTCATTCTTTGGTAAGAGAGTCAGTGTTCAACAGCCCAATTCTGACTCGATTTATCAGAGGAAGTACAGCTGTACCCCATTGAACAGTTTGAGTTTTAGGAGCTAAACACAAGTCTTTGAATTTAATACTCAAGCAGACACAGTAAATGAGCTTTTAAGTGGAAAGAATTTGGCTGCTGAAAACATTACGGCCACCAAAATACTAGAAAATGAGTCAAACCATTGTGACACTGCAAAGTTTGCAGTTCACTGTAGTGTAGGGTCTGTTTAAGAATGAGAAGCATGAAAGCAATTATCAAATTGAAGGGCATTCAGCCTGACCCACAATAGGCAGGTTTTTCCCCCCTTCAGTGTGACCAAGCATTCCTCCAGCGTGTTGGCCTGCAGCCAGTATGGAAGAGGTGCAACTTGTGGCTTTCACACTCTGTTGAGCTCATTAAACAAACATCATTAACATCAGCCTTGCATTTGCTCTAGCTCCCTACGTGATTGTTTGTAGCATCTTAGAGAAACCTCTTAAAGGTTAAAGTGATCCAAATGCACACATTTAATTGGATCTAATATGGACCCATTTACATGGTACTGTCAAATTTATTGGGGCCAGTAATTGCTTGCTGCTTCAACTTCTGGCGCTTTTAGCACTGTTAACTTCTCAAAAAGTATTTTATTTGTCAACTAACAATGTCCAGCTGTTCATGTACATGCATCACAAGAGATTTATGTCATTGTTTTTTCTTAAAGTCATGAAAAGCCCCATGATGGTGTAATTTCCATCACATGTGTTTAATAAAATTCAGTGGTGGAAATGATGGAAATTACATTTTTAACTAAATAAAATGGTCAACTTCTATGTTAACTTCTAAGGCTAATTCATAGCTAACATTTTATGTATCCTAAATACACACAATGAAATAATATTTTCACACCTTTTGTATAATTTGGCAAAATTACAGCTTGATTGGAAATGACAGTTTAAAAACAAAGTTGAAATCTGTCAGTTTTAATAAAAAAATAAAGCTTCCCGAAGGTGAAGAAACACTCATACGCCATATGTGAGCATTATCTTTTTTATCCAGCCAAAAATCTGAAACTCATTATTCATGCATTGAAATTTTGGGTGGTACAGCATTTGTGGTACACGAGTAAATGTTCTGGGTAAAAAAGGGAAAATTTAAATGTAAAAATACGGGACAGTTGGCAAACCTTCATTCAGGTGCGGGGAAGTTATGCGCCAAAGTTAAATACTTAACGGTTAGCTTAAAGCAATGGTTTGTTCAAATGCATAACTGTAAGTCTAAGCAATGGTCATGGTGATACTTGCCTTAGCAATTTGTGGTTTAGTGGATTTTAATCTCTGTCTATTAGCACATTTGCACCACCTTCTGGAAATAAGATGACCATACAACCATTTTTTCAGTGTCAGGGCGGACTGCTTTTTTCATGAAAGAGTGTTGTTTTTTATATCTGGTTTCTGTTTGCATTAGGTGTTGGTGAGAAAGCTATCCGATGGCACTGAGCTCAGAGGAAGGGTTGTGGAAACTGAGGCATATTTAGGTGGGGAGGACAAGGCGTCCCACTCAGCAGGGGGTAAGCGCACAGAGAGGAACACTGCTATGTTCATGGAGCCTGGAACCATATACGTCTATCCTATCTACGGCATCTACCTCTGCATGAACGTCTCAAGTCAAGGTTAGGCTCTACACACTATTAATTCACCACACATACATAGCTACAAGGTTTACAGGAGATAGCCAGAAGGCTGTAACCACAGGCCCCTACCGCCAGCTATACAAGAAACAAGTTTTTTGTTGTGGTGCTGTTTTCTTTTCAACTGTTTCTCATTAAAGGCCAAGTTGGCACATTACATTCCAAAGTAGAGAAAGGTTGGAACATACAAACACAGACACAAGCCAACAGGAAGGAGACAGTGTGGAGTCTTGCTAACTACAGTATATATGTGTGTGTGTGTGTGTGCGCGCAGGGGAAGGGGCGGCAGTGCTTTTGCGCTCATTGGAACCTTTGAACGGTCAGGACGTCATGAGGGGGCTGCGAGCAGCCAAACGCAAGGAAGGAGCTAAAACCCTTAAGGACAAAGAGCTCTGCAATGGCCCGTCCAAGTTGTGCCAAGCACTAGATATACAACGCTGCTTTGACCGCAGAGATCTGGCCACTGACAGTGAGTTGTGGCTTGAAAGGGACCCAGAGAGCGAGACAGTTAATGCAGGAGAGGTGGTGTCGGCCCCCCGGATCGGAGTTGATTCTCATGGGGAATGGGCCATCAAACCCCTGCGCTTCTACCTCAAAGGCCACCCATGTGTGAGTGTAGTGAACAGAGATGCAGAACGTCAGATGCACTCACAATCCTGCACCCCTTCGTCTGTTCTGGGCCCCCAAAGATTAACACGGGAAGGAGAGTCTGCTGAAAACTTTGCTGTTCAGTGATGAAAATTCTCTCATCATTTCCTCACCATCAAGTCCTTCCAAACCTGTATGACTTTCTTTCTACCATGGCATAAAAAAGGTAGATGTCAGACAGAACGTTGGGAACTGATCAGTCACCATTCACTTGCACTGTATAGAAAAAAAAATTATATTGAATTCTGACTCAGGCTTTCAGTCCTTATGTTCTGCCTAAAGGTACCAGTATACTTAATGCTTTTCCGATCAGATTGCGCCCGGTCGACTGCATTGCCTTTCAATGTATACTCTTTTCATCGCGAGCCAGAACAACCACATTTGACGTATGCGCACTTCGACTGTTTTGTGATACTCTTTTAGTACAGTCAATGACTAGCACGTGCCGATGATGCGCACAGAGGACTGTCTGCGTGCGGACCAGATTTTTCCGACACGCAGACAGTCCTCTGTGCACATCATCGGCGCAGACTGTGTTGATGACAAAATTTGCATCATGCACACTGTGCATGGAATGATCTGCAACACGGACAACCAAAGTATACTTTTGCCTTTACATTCTATGGAAGAAAGTCAATCATATAGGTTTGGAAAAACATGAGGGTGAGTAAATGATAACAGAATTTAGATTTTTGGGTGAACTATCCCTTTAACATGTTAACAAGTTCTGAACGTGTGGGTTTTGTAACAACTTAAAACTTCAACAAATAGTCTTGTTATTTCTGGAGCTCATTGGTTTTACAGATGTTTGGAAAACACCAAGGCAGTTACAACCTCTGTCCAACCTTTGGAATCTCTTATTCCTTTTCTCTTCCCTGTCGCTGATTCTCTCCCCTAGTCTTTAGGGCATGTGTTCTGGAATTATCATCATGGCATGTTATTTTTTGTTCTTGTTTGTCTGAGGAAAAGATCCATCACATTGGGGAATAGCTTCCAGATAGTAGATGCTTGGGATGAATACTTAAATTATCCATTTTATGGTTGTCCAAGGATGAACCGCACAGCACAACCACAGAATAATTTATTAAAATAAACCTTGTAAGAAGTAAAAGTGAACATTTTGTGACAACAGACAAATCTTTGGTCAACAAAGCTATATACGCTAGATTATGCATGGCCTAATTGCATGTGCCTCATGAAACTGAACCATTATTTCATTGCAGCCAAAGCGATTTCGCTGCATTAGGTTAAACAAATTATTTAAGCCTAAATCAGCCGTAAACCCACTGATGACACAACACAGTTGTCTGGTCTGGGTTCAGCACTCCAACATCAAGCTGAATGATCCTTTTACTCTGGTGGGGATTGGAACAGAGAGATGATGGGATCCTCGTGGTTGGTTATGACTAAAACACTGCGAAACTTGTCAAATAAAGTCTTTAGCTGGGAGCGACGCATGTTCTCATTGTACATGATCTCTTCTAGGTGATGATGACCTCTGAAGTAATGCAGAAGCCTAAAGAAAGAGAACATGATTGTTTTCAGCTGTACTACAAACTTTACACATAAAAGTATTACTAGAGAATAGAGGTGACAATCATTCAGATATGAAGTCTTTCTGTTATATACTTTATTTTTCACCCTTTTTGACAATATTCAATATACATTTCAATATGTAAGGGATAATGTACAGTCAAGTGGATTTTAATCGCTAAAGAAACACCGTCAGGGTGATCAGGATTCCATCGTAAAGCGGAGGGGTCTTATATCCCACTTATTACATGGCTACTAACAAAATAAACAAATTTGTATGGACATAAAATAATGATTTGCATTGAAATTATGTAATTATGTGAGAAGAAAGAAATTTCCACATACGGTTTGTGACGGAATTCTGTTGGGGTTATTTTTGTAGATAATGATCGTCAGACTGCTGTCAGACTTGTCAAATAAATAAATGGACAAGAAACACTGATTTGAGTTTAAATTATTTTATTAGCTTACTTGCAGAGATTGCACAGTGATCCGAGAAGTAGGCAAGATGACTCGCAATACCCAGATGATGGATCTGATATGAACAGAGACTATTTAGCTCAATATGGAGAAATTGTATTCAAATTAATTGGAACACCCAATATGGCAGATGTAGAAAAGGAAGTCCTGCCATACAGGTAAAACAGCAAATCACCTTTTAGATACAGCCATTGCCTGTCAGTCAACTCGAGAGCATTAGCTGAACCAGCCTTAAAAATAACGTTTTTAGCGTGATCTCAGTGGAAGAAACACAGTTTATGATACCATTGTTGTCAGATTTTCCTGCTGATTTAAAATATGTTATTTGTTTGTAAACTTGACTAGAGAATGCACCAAAATGAAATTTTTTGGCCGATACCGATTTTAACAAAAACCCACAGGCCGATACCGATATTTTGTCACTTACCTTATTTTGTCATCAGATCACTGGTTTACTTTGGAATTATGCTTTCAAAATGTACAATGAGGTCCAAAAGCTTTTTCACTGGTCTAACAATAAATAATTTCCATTAAACATGGATTGGATCTGTTGAACACATGACAGCGTAATTTTTTTTTTTTTAAGAGAGCCACAATGAAAGATAAAGAAGATAAACTGATAAATTAACTAAATATGATAACATGATGATTGATATGAAAATAGGTTATTTTGAACTTTTTTTTTTTTTAGTTCAAAACAACAGAACTCACATTTTACATGTATGTACTGTATATGATACAACATTATAAATTCATATTATGCATATGTTGGGCAATTCCACTGAAATTTCAGCCACATCATAAACAAATAAAATGTTTAAACCAAAGGAAAAAAAAAACACCTTTTAAATTCTGTATTATAGTAATATATTGGCTAATGGATTTTGCTGTCCAGACCGCAAGAGGGCGCCACTTGCTCCCACAGCACTGACTGAAGTGCTGAATGTAGACTATATTTTTAAACACAGCCTTTTAATCTTAATTCAATTAATCAATGATGTAGCATTAATCAATATCATACCAATGTCTCAGAAATCAAAGTCTGCTGGTTTCAAAGCGTTTTGAATGGTTTCCCTCATCATGTAATAGTCGATAGGTAAGTGCCATTTTCACAACTGTCATGTCTGTTTATGGTGGTTTCCTGCATTAACATAATCTCTTATTTTATAGAGAGAATACATTTAAACATATTGTGCCTATTATTATTTCTGGATTGTGCATTTGAATTCACAGAGTTTTTACAAAGTGTGTAACTAATTAATTATAAAACAACTATTGGTTTTTCATATCTGTGTTTTCATGCTTATAACGATATGCCGATGTTTTTAATTTGGTCAATAATTGGCCGATAAATCGGTGCATCCTTAGTCTTGAACAACCGTTTTGGAGATTTCTGTCTTTCCTCATTTAAGTAGATAGGAGCTTTACTTCCATGCCACTTGTATCCATAGAAAAAAGCTGCCCATGAACGTTCCAAAGATAGCCGCAGAGTGGACTGACTTGGTGTGAAAGGGATTTTGACATGACTTAATCCCTAGATATGTGGTTGTTTTTCAGAAATATCAGACTGCTAGATGGCCAGCAGCCAACAAGCTCGCTGCAAACATACAAATTTCTTCAATAATGTTGAAAAATAATAAGTAGGGGATTAGGGGTCACGTGACGCCATGCAAGCAGCAGATGTGTGAGCGATGAGCTCTGCGCACTTTGCAAATTTTTGTATTATTTTCATGTTATAATCTGGTGAAATTTGATACACCCAGTTACACATTGGCTCTCTGAGGCAAAACATGGCAAAGAAGTCAAAATCCTCGGGCTCTGGAGACATTAAAATACACTTACGTGTTCAGGATGAAAGCCCCGACAGGCCTACAGACCGGGGACTCGATTTGGATGGCGTGGCGGGAGAGGTGATCCAGTGTCAGTTGTCCAACATGTCAGTGATGTTGACGAAGGTTCTTGCTGACTTGGAGGATCTAGCTGTAATACGTCGATCGATTAAAATTCTCTGAGATTGTTAAAAGTGACTGATGTTGAGAGACGAATAGATTTTCTGGAATCTTCGGAGAGGGAATTAACCACTAATCCGCCCGCGACCAAAGTTGATTTGGAACATCTCCTTGAAAAGCTTGAAGACCTTGAGAATAGAAGCCGCAGGAATAACGTTCAAATTGTTTAAATTCCTGAGCATGAGGAGGGCAGAGATAGGGAGAAATTCCTAGACGAGCTTTTCCCGAGTTTGCTCGACATAACAGGCCACAAGCTGGAAATCGACTGAGCTCACAGAGTCCCGGCTCACAGATTTGCTGAGGGAGACAGGCCCCGATCGATTCTGGCCAAATTTCTGAGATCATCCGATAAAGATTTTACGTTGCACCAGGCGAGGAGCAAAGGGAAACTTTCTTGGAAGAACCATAATATTTTCTTGTTCCCTGACTTTGCAAATTCGACAAGAGAGAAACGCGATCGGTTCAAGGAATGTAAGAAACTCTTACATCAGCAAAAGATCACTTTTGCTCTGATGTTTCCGGCCAAACTGAGAATAGAAACGAAGGAGTGTCACAAAGTATTTACATGTCCCAATCAGGCAATGTCTTTTATTGAATCAATGGGTGAGTAAACCATTGGGTGTTTCTCATGTGAGTGGGTTGACTCGCTGTACATACTCTGGCTTTTGAGGAAGCTGGGCGTCATTTTGGCTTCTTTTTTTCTTTTTGCGTTGGCTCCACCGAGCAGCTGGAGCTTGTTTTGTGAATAACACTTTTCTTTAAAGAAACTTTTGCATTGACGAAAGATTACTTTTGCATTGAAGTTCCCGGCCAGTTTGAGAGTGGACACTACGGATGACTGCAAAATATCTACATGCTCACACAAAAGATGTCTTTTATAAAGTTGACGGATTGTGTTAAGTCATGGTATATACTTTTATGCGGCCTCCGAGTGAACTGACTTGATCCGGGGAACCGGGAAGCTGGTTTTGTTTCTTTTTGTATTGGTTCCACCTAGTGGCTGGAGCTTGTTCTATTGAATAACACTCCTTTGGAACAGCTGTGGATTAATCTGTTCGTTCTTCGTGCTTATTCCTCCTGCTGGCTGGAGTTTGTTTTGCTGAGTATTTTACGGGACATTGGAATGATTATGTCATCCGTTGAACTCATAACAGCCGGCTCACTGAACATATCTGAATGGTTTTATATCAGCTGGAATTTGTTTTGTGGAAGATCACACCTTTGAAACAGTTCTGTGAATGAATCTACACGTTCTTTGTGTTCATTGGCTGGGGTTTATTTTACAAAGTATTTTCTGTTATGTAATTTGTGAGGCAAAATTGAGCAATCCGATGACAAAGTTGTCGTGGGGGCTCGTGGGCGTTCATGGACCTTTTGAGTTTAGAGGGATTGTCGCCGGTTGGCGCTTTCGTGTGCAGGGTTAATGCGCACGTTTTTCTTTTTTCTGTTTGTTTTATTCGGGGGAAGTTCGGGGTTTGATTGTTTCACTAATGGGAAATGTGGACTGTATAATTTTGTTTTTGACACAATTTATTTTTTCTACTATATCAAAATGTCAAATGTTAATATGAGTGTACTATCTCTCTCCACATGGAATGTATATGGGTTGGGGCATCCCATAAAAAGAAGGAAGGTTATTACTTTTCTTAAACGTAAGAAATATTATATAGTGTTTCTTCAAGAAACACATCTCTCCCCGAAGGAAGCTGAAAAATGTGGAAAGATATGGGGTGGTCATGTTGTTTTTAGTGCTTGCTCAAGTAAGAGCAAGGGAGTCATTATATTGGTAAATAAACATCTACAATTCAAATGTCTGAAACAGACTAAAGATAAATTAGGGAGTCATTATAGATTTAGCTGAAATTCAAGGGCAAAAGTTGATTTTGGCTAATATTTACACACCTAACGCTGATGATCAGGGCTTTTTTATAGATCTTGAAGGGATGCTGCAAACCGCTGGCACCCCTCATGATATAATATTGGGAGGAGACTTTAATCTTTTGATGGACTCAGTCCTTGATCACAGTGAAGCAAAAGTGTGTAAGCCCCTAGAGCAACACTGACGCTTCACAGGATGTGTAAAAATCTTGGTCTTACGGATATTTGGAGACATATGAACCCATCTGGTAGGGACTATACATTTTTTTCATCAGTCCATAAGATTTATTCTAGATTAGATTTTTTTTTTATATCCAAATCCCTCATTTCATCTGTTGTTGATTGTTCATTTGGAAATATCTTAGTCTCAGATCATGCCCTGGTGAGTTTAGAGATGTTGCCATATACAGAGAAAAATAGATCATATAGTTGGCACCTTAATGTGTCCCTTTTGCAAAATCCTGATTTCCAACAAATGTTAAAGACTGAAATCAATGTTTATATGGAGACCAACTGGTCCTCAGTATCCTCTGTGGGTGTGACTTGGGAGGCACTTAAGGCGGTTCTTAGGGGCCGGATCATACAGTATGCCTCATTCACCAAAAACTCATGGAGTTGGAAGGGAATATTAAAAGTGCAGAGGCAGAGCTGAAGCAATCTCAAAGAACTGACCCGATTGAAATATAGATATAATACTATTTTGTCGCGGAAAGTGGAGTTTTGGTTATTCAGGGCAAGACAGTCATTCTTTGAGTTGGGGGACAAAGCAGGGAAGCTTTTGGCTAGATATATAAAGCAGAGAGAGTCTCTTTCTATCATTCCCTCAGTGAAATCTGGGGCCAGATGGTTTTGCCGCAGAATTTTTTAGATCCTATGCTACAGAAGAGCTCCACTTTTGTTAGAAGTTTATACTGAATCAATAAAGAAGGGAAAACTTCCTCCAACCATGACACAAGCCCGGATCAGTCTGATTCTTAAAAAGGACAAAGATCCAAGCGAGTGTAAAAGTTACCGTCCAATCTCCCTGATCCTAGATGTAAAAATTTTGTCACAAATTTTGGCTAATCGATTAAAGTTATGACATCTCTTATAAATATAGATCAGGTGGGGTTTATTAAGGGCTGCAGCTCTTCTGATATCATTAGGCGTTTCATCAATATCATGTGGTCAGTGGCGAATGATCAGACTCCGGTCACTGCCATCTCACTTGACGCCGAAAAGGCTTTTGATATGGTAGAATGGGATTATCTTTTTAAGATTTTGGAAATGTATGGGTTCGGGAGTATGTTTATTGGTTGGATTAAGTTACTTTATAAACACACTGTAGCAGCGGTACAAACAAATTGATTCATTTCAGATTATTTTACTCTGAATAGGGGCACTCGGCA
This sequence comes from Myxocyprinus asiaticus, assembly GCF_019703515.2. Taxonomy (NCBI): domain Eukaryota; kingdom Metazoa; phylum Chordata; class Actinopteri; order Cypriniformes; family Catostomidae; genus Myxocyprinus; species Myxocyprinus asiaticus. Next base: position 34,787,642 of record NC_059357.1, on the reverse strand, counting down.
GGGTTGCCCTCTTTCCCCATTATTGTTCTGTCTTGCCCTGGAACCATTACCAGCCGCGATAAGAAAATAGGATGATTTTCCAGGGGTGGTGGCAGGAGGTGTGGCGCATAAGCTCCTGCTTTACGTAGATGGTATTTTATTATTTGTCTCCGAACCTACTAGATCTGTGCCTTGCCTCCACAGAATTATTAATTCCTTTTCCAAGTTCTCAGGATACAAAGTCAATTGGTCTAAATCCGAAGCTTTGGCCCTGGCAGCATACTGTCCAGTAACGGCTTTCCAGCCCGGCGCCTTCCAGTGGCCCAAACAGGGCATTAAGTATTTGGGGATTTTATTCCCAGCAAATTTGTCTGATTTAGTTAGTTAATTTTGACCCTTTAATAAAAAGGTTTTCAAGCGAAGTGGGCAGGTGGGATTCATTACATTTATCTATGATTGGGAAGGTTAATGTTATTAAAATGAATTGTATTCTAAAATTTAACTACCTGCTACAATCTCTTCCTGTAGATGTCCCCCTCTCTTATTTCAAGCAATTTGATAGTATAGCGAAGTCCTTCATTTGGAATGGTAAACATCCCAGATTACATTTTAATAAGTTACATAGGCCGATTGACAAAGGTGGGTTAGGCCTACCCAAGATTTTGTTTTATTACTATGCATTCAGTCTCAGACATTTGGCTTGTTGGTCACTTCCACCTGAGAGAGCCCCTCCCTGGTTTGTTATTGAACAGGCAATTCTTGCCCCTATTTAGCCATTATAAATCATCTCTATCAAACTAATCGGAAAAGTTAAGTTACATCCCGTTATTTAGCATTTACACTCGGTATGGACTAAAGTGTCCAGATTGTTTAAATTGGACACTTATTTAAATGTTGCCTCGAGCATATGGCAGAACCCAAGATTGTGTATTGCAAGTCCCCTTTCTGCTGGCCAGAGTGGATTGTGAGGGGGGTTGCTACACTCGGTGACCTATATGAAAGTGGACTGTTGAGATCGTTTGAAAACTTGGTCCAACATTTTGGGATCCCCAGACCTCAGTTTTATAGGTATTTACAACTGCGCCACCTGCTTTGTACTATTTTTGGGAGTAGCACACACCCCCCTAAGGAGGCAGATGCTTTGGGAGAGGTGATTGCAGCTTTTGGAAAAGGTCATGAGGCATCAGTGTACTACTCCCTGTTAATTCAGAGTCTGGGGGACGGAGCCTTAAATTCTCTCAAGAGATTAAGGGAGAAAGATTTCAGCTTGGTATTGGAGGAAAGAGTGTGAGCTAAAATTCTTAAAAATGTTAAGTCTGCATCTAGAGATGCAAGGGTGCGTCTTATACAATTCAAAATTTTGCATAGATTTTATTGCACCCCCTCTAGACTGTATAGGCTTGGTCTTAAAGACACACCCACCTGCTGGAGATGCCAGTCAGAGGATGGAGACATTGCCCTTGTTTTTTGGTGGTGTGTCGAGATCCAGAAATTCTGGTCAAAGGTTCAGAATTTTGTGTGCGACGTGGTGGGCACTCGGGTTTCGTTTTGCCCCAGACTTTGTGTTCTGGGCGGTCATCGATGTGGGGGATGGCCATATTGAGAACTGGGTTCTGACCTGTGTGATGATCGCCAGGCAGGTTATTTTGAGGGGTTGGAGGTCAGCTGGTGCGCCCCCATATCCGGAGTGGTGCACTGGGATGGGGAGGGTAGCGGCTTACGAGGAGGTGTCATTGGGAAGACGGGTTGATTTAAATTTGTTTGTCCGGAAATGGGGCAGGTATTTGGAATTTTTGGGGGGCTCTCGGGTGGGGTGTGGAGAGAGTATTGTAGTATAGTTTTTAAGTGAGTATGATTATTATATGTGTATAGGTATGTGTATGTATGTATGTATATATATATAATTTACTTATGTGTGACCACAGGATTGTTTTTTGGCGAGGCGGGGTTGGGGGTTGTGGGGTTTGATTGTTGTGTGTGTGTGTGTGTGTGTGTATATATATATATATATATATATATATTTAAAAAAAATTTTAATTACAAGAAAAATAATAAGTAGGTGTGTGCAATATGTAACTACATATACTGTATTGTCAATATTTCTACATATACAAATAATTTAAATTCATTATTCATGTCGATTCATTAAAATGGATAGTTTGATTCACAGACATGAATCGAATGTACCTTTTCTTAGTTGTTTGTCCTAGTTAAGTAAACAAGTTGTTGGATTTTAGTCACCTAGCAAACAAGCGCAGGTCTTCTGGGTTCTGTGCAGCTGGGACACGGAGGATGGCCTGCCGCTCATGTTCAGTCAGGCTGGCCAGCAGAGTTTCTGTCATCCTCTTATTGAGAGGAGAGTCTCCTCCAGTCTGCAGCTCAGCACTTGAGTTATCCATACTGGGACTCGTCAGAGTCATGTCATCGCTACTTGCTGCAGAGAGAAAGAGAGAGAACCTTCTGAGAATTAATTTCATTTTTACTTGTGTGTAAAATATTACTCAGGTGCTACTTAAGAGTTATTTGGGATGCATACTGGGAGAACCAAAACTCAGGGCACTGGGTGTGCTCAGACTTCGGCCTGTAACGCGTGTGACTATGGGTGGCTCTTCCTCCCGTAGACCAGGCTCCTCCTCAATAGGCGGAACCAGCAGACAAACGTATGTATGGAGTTGAATTAGAAGTCGGTGCTGGAGCATCCACACCACCATCTGAATCAGCTGAGCCTGTTCTCACACACACACACACACACACACACACACATACAGTATATATAAATTCTTATACACTGTCTCCTTGTTAAAAAAAAAATGGGACGAAAATCTACAAATAGCTTAATTACAGTTTTTTTCTGCAATTTAAACTAGGAGAGGGGGATGTATTTTCACATAAAATTACACATTTAATTGAATTTATTTATTTTCATTATAACTTGTACAATGAAATTTCACGTGGCACCATCCTACAAGCAGAATACATATATACCAAAACATACCAACAAATATATACAGTTACACTTAAGTGCAATGAAAATTATTATTATTTTTTTTTTTAAAATAGTACACCAAAAATGAAAAGTCTGTCATCAATTACTCTACCTCATGTCGTTCCAAACCCATGTGACCTTTTTTTCTGCGAAACACAGATATTTTAAATGATGTTCCATAAGCTGATTTCTAAACAATAGCAGCTGATGGTAACTCAAAAGTTGTCCATGCGACCAGGTCTAGATTTTCCTTGTGCTCCCGCCTGAAACATCTGTCCCTCCCCCCAGGACCAATGAGAACCAACCCAAGAGAAATTACCAAAGAGGAGCACCTCCCAATCCAACTAAGAGAGAACCCCACCCTAAAGCTAAAAATTATTTCAGTAGTGCTTTGTAAAAAAGCAAACACTCCTCTAAGACACTTGCCTCATGTACAGGGGCATCCAATGGGTTCCTGAATTCAGACAGAGATACAGGAAGTGAGAACTTGGCTAACATGGAGGGCAGGTCATGACCTGGAAATTGAAGGGCAAACTGCTCAGCCAGAGGGGAGTAGCTGGGGGAAGGGAGACACAAATATGTGATTAATGTCTACAGTTTGCCGTTAAAAATCCTAAGATTTACCTTTGTCCAGTGTGTACAACAGAGCACTGACAACAAACAACTTCTAAGAGCTTCAAATGAAATGACAGTGAGTGCAGTTGTCTAGATAGCACTCATACTCACATGCAGATGTTTGCATGGGGAGAGAGCATATACACGTTGTTCTCACAGAGAGGATAGATAATGATGGCTTTACCCCAGTACACCAAATGTGCAGCTATCTGGAAAACCTGTGCACGGCAGTAAAACGTATAGATTACATTCTTGCATTAATTAAAAGGACAGTCCATCCCTTATTAATTTGATAAACTTTTTTCTTCAGGAATGTGTTAATGTTACTGGTTCAATACAAGTTAAGTTTAATGGACAGCATTTGTGGCATAATGTCGGTTACCACGGAAAATCATTTTAACGCGCAGAAGTAGAAATGTGAAACTCGTCGTTAAAGCACTTACATTAAAGGCAAAGTTCTCCCAAAAAACTAAATTATCTCATCATTTACTCCCCCTCATGCCATCCCAGATGTGTATGACTTTCTTTCTTCTGCTCAACACAAACAAAGATTTTTAGAAGAATAGAGCTGTTCAGCTTGTAGTCCAAAAACCCAGAAGAGAATTTGCCGTGGATTCCCTCAGGATTTTCCTATAGGTTTTTATAATGGGGCTTTTAAACTTGTGTAAAATAAGGACTGTGGTAAACATTACTTGATGATACGTGGATGTTTTGTTCTACAACATAAATTATACGCAGTCATACCTCAAACTGGTATTGAATTATATACTTTAAAAAAAAAACACCTGGCAGCTTCACAATTCACGTTTGAGGTATACTTGTGTGCAATTTATGTTGCAGAACAAAACGTCCACGTATCATCAAGTAATGTTTACCTTTATGTGCTTTTGGAGCTTCAAAATTTTGGTACCCATTCACTTGCACTGTATAGACCTACAGAGTTGAACTATTCTTCCAAAAATCTTAATTTGTGTTCAGCAGTGAAAGAAAGTCATTCACATCTGGGATGACATTAGGGTGAGTAAATGATGAGAGAATTGTCATTTTTGGGTGAACTATCCCTTTAATTACTCTGTAAAATCCTGTTTATAAATGGAGCTTTAAGGTTGTCTAAATCGTCCTTTTTGAATTGAGAAAACTTTTTTAGGTGGATTACCTTCTGAGTATGGAGTGGAGTTTGCTCCATGTTTACAGTCATGTGGCTATAATTATGAAACTTTAATTGTAAGTGCCTTATTGTAACAGAATTTCTTTTGAAGGACAAATCAAAATAATTTTCTGTGGTAACTGAAATTATGTCACAAATGCTGTTGCTAGAGTTTAACTTGTATTGAACCCAAAACATGTATTATTAATACACTCTTTAGACTTATTCAAATCTGTCCACAAGGTGGTAGTATTAGCCTAACTATAAAAAAATATATAAAAAAAGTGTTTTGCACCAATTACAGTCCTTAAAGGAATGTTCTGGGTTCAATTAAAGTTAAGCAAAATCCACAGCATTTGTGGCATAATATTGATTACCACAAACACTAATTTTGACTCGTTCCTCCTTGTCTTTAAAAAAAAAAAGCAATATGAATAAATTTGTATTTTAATATGTAACGCAATTTGGACTTCATAAAAAAAGTAATGTAAAACAAAATTATATTACTTTAACAAGGATGCTGTGAAAACAATTCTATTTAATTGTACAAAAAATACTATTAATTGCATGCCCTGTAGGTGTCAAATAAATTGGTATTTTAATATGCACTGCAATTTGGACTTTATAAAAAAGCAATGTAAAACAAAATTATATTACTTTAACAAGGATGCTATAAAAACGTTTTTAATTGTACAAAAGATGCTATTAATTGCACGCCCTGTAGGTGTCAGTGCAGCATCAAATTTCAAAGAACATCCTTTTTTCAAGATGAAAAATGCAGCTTGTCTTTTAAAAACCAATTAACTCTATGTATGATCAAACATGGACGGGGAGACAGTGGAATATAGTGTGAGTCACCTGAAGGAGAGCCAGGTCAGCGTCTTGAGCCAACTGTTGCAGGTTCTTGATGGCAGAGCAGGTTTTGATGAGACGCACTAGAGCAGGAGAGCAGTCCAGGGGGAGCTGAGCCAGCAAGGCCTTCTCATCTTCCAGCAGCAGCAGTGCATGATACGGCCTGCAGGGGCACAACGTGTAAACTCTACTTGAAGTCCAAATTACACTCGGGACTAGAATAACACACTTGATAATGCAGGAGAGACTGAGATTACAATTATAAAGAGCAATTTCTAGCTGATCAACTATTTTAAAGCCAAGCATAAACAAATTTATATTACTTCACATTTACTAAAGAATTTTTCATGAAGATGGCTTGTCTAGTCATTGAAAGCACCATATAAAAATGCCCCAGGTTAAAAATAACTCACCGAATGGCTTTTAGGCTGCGCTCAAGAGCATCTGGCGGGATGTGTTTCCCTCCAACAAGGTGGATTTTATGTGGCAGGCAGAAACTGACCTCCAGCCAGTTGTTAATGTGAAGCCGCACAACTCCGGTTGTGCAGAGGCTAAGAACAGTACAATATACAGCATTAATATGAGAGAAATGATAAGAACCACCTGCTCAGACTAGAACCAGTGTTTTCAACCAGGAGTCCATGAAAGGACTTTCTTTAAAACATTTAATGACATTTATAACTATTTGAATGATCTAATAAGTGTTAATGTACTGTAATAATGTAATTTAATAGCTTTAATTACATTGGGGATTTATTATACCCTAGTCTAGAATATGGACAAAAGCTAACTTGTTTGTCCATTCCAACTGTCTGCAACACATTTAGATTCATATTTGAACACTAAATAAAAACTATTACACATTTAAGGATTTAAGTGACAGTTAAACTATTTGGCTATATCATATCATGTTTATAGGACATGTTGCTGTATTGAAATTCTTATTCAACAATAATAGCAACATAATTGTATTCAACAATCTTATTCAACAATTATAATTTAAGAATGCTGTTTAAGCCCCTAGAACTCCATCTCCAGCCCTAATCCTACTATCTACTATTATTTACTACTTGGGTAAATAATGTTACGGGTAACACTACTCACCTGTCATAGGCCTCTTTCAGGTCTCTTGCTAATTTACACTTGGGAAGGATCTGGCGAAAAGGGGACTGTGGAGTACCATCCGCTAAAGTAACAGGTAAACAGTGGTAAATATGGTGAAAGTCATGTAACACCTGCAGTAATTATAAACATTATACTGTAGATCTTTAGAGAAATAAGATCACTACTCTCAGTCATGGTGGTGACCTCATCCTGCACTGCCAGCATGAGCTTGGCCTCTCTGGTGAGGTACTGACATCTGCGCTCCTCATGCTGCAGGGCTATGGCAATTCGGCGAGACAGGTTATGCATACAGTTGATGACTGAAGCATCTGCATTGGCCTGTAGGAGGCAGCAACAAAGAACAGAGATGAAAGAGACACACAGTTATTGTTCATATGATGAGTATAGCTCAAAATTTCACTTCTGCTATGAATGTTGGCATTGTGAATTATTTTTATTGTTTGTCTTGCTGCTTTTAACTTGTCTTGTTTTTTCTTGTTCAACTTTTATAACCTGAAGTGTTTAAACTTATTCAGTGTTTAAACTATCAGAGTTCCGCACTTCATTATATTATGTGTGACAATTATTCCACAAAAATAGCATTTGGACATATAAGTCATACATAAAATG